>NW_026909167.1:3935000-4560394 GCF_033115175.1 Lepus europaeus | reverse complement strand
TTCGTAGTCCATTTGCCCCGGAGCCTGCCAGACCCCTGGCCCCAGAGGCGGGCCCTGCTGAGTCCCCGAGCGTCCTTCCTGCCCTTTCTTTCCCTCCTGAGTTCTGCCACCACCCTTGGGCCGGGATGAGGTGCCACCTTGTGCGTAGAAGCCCTGCACACAGGCAAGAAGCCCCCCAGGCCCGCGGGCGCGCCCGACCCTGGAGCCCCCTGGCTGGCTGCAGCCACAGGGAACGGGGGTACTGAGTTGGCAGCCCCATTCCCGAAGCATCCACGGCAGTTCCCCGAAGGGCTGACACCGCTGCGCCTCAGCAGCCAGACAACCTCCCTCCCTCTGGTCGGGCACTGCAAGCCACACAGCCACTTGTGTCCCCTGTGTCCCTGGAGGCCGCAGTGCGTTTGGGTTTGGCGCGGACGGGCCCTCTCGGCTTCCGTAGTCCATTTGCCCGGAGCCTGCCAGACCCCTTGCGCCCAGGGGCGGGGCCCAGTGCTGAGTCCTGAGTGCCTCCTGAGTTCCTGCCACCACCCTTGGGCCGGGATGTGGTGCCACCTTGTGCGTAGAAAGCCCTGCACACAGGCAAGAAGCCCCCCAGGCCCGCGGGCACGCCCGACTCTGAGCGTCCCTGGCTGGCTGCAGCCAGCAGGGAACGGGGGTTCTGAGTTGGCAGCCCCCATTCCCGAAGCATCCACGGGCAGTTCCCCGAAGGCTGACACCGGCTGCGCCTCAGCAGCCAGACAACCTCCCTCCCTCTGGTCGGGCACTGCAAGCCACACAGCCACTTGTGTCCTCTGTGTCCCTGGAGGCCGCAGCGCGTTTTGGGTTTTGGCGCGGACGGGCCCCTCTCGGCTTCCGTAGTCCATTTGCCCCGGAGCCTGCCAGACCCCTTGCCCCAGGGGCGGGCCCTGCTGAGTCCCGAGTGCCTCCTGAGTTCCTGCCACCACCCTTGGGCCGGGATGTGGTGCCACCTTGTGCGTAGAAGCCCTGCACACAGGCAAGAAGCCCCTAGGCCCGCGGGCGCGCCCGACCCTGGAGCCCCTGGCTGGCTGCAGCCACAGGAACGGGGGTTCTGAGTTGCAGCCCCCATTCCCGAAGCATCCACGGGCAGTTCCCCGAAGGGCTGACACCGGCTGCGCCTCAGCAGCCAGACAACCTCCCTCCCTCTGGTCGGGCACTGCAAGCCACACAGCCACTTGTGTCCCCTGTGTCCCTGGAGGCCGCAGCGCGTTTTGGGTTTTGGCGCGGACGGGCCCCTCTCGCTTCCGTAGTCCATTTGCCCCGGAGCCTGCCAGACCCCTTGCCCCAGGGGCGGGCCCTGCTGAGTCCCTGAGTGCCTCCTGAGTTCCTGCCACCACCCTTGGGCCGGGATGTGGTGCCACCTTGTGCGTAGAAGCCCTGCACACAGGCAAGAAGCCCCCCAGGCCCGCGGGCGCGCCCGACCCTGGAGCCCCCTGGCTGGCTGCAGCCACAGGGAACGGGGGTTCTGAGTTGGCAGCCCCATTCCCGAAGCATCCACGGGCAGTTCCCCGAAGGGCTGACACCGGCTGCGCCTCAGCAGCCAGACAACCTCCCTCCCTCTGGTCGGGCACTGCAAGCCACACAGCCACTTGTGTCCCCTGTGTCCCTGGAGGCCGCAGCGCGTTTTGGTTTTGGCGCGGACGGGCCCCTCTCGGCTTCCGTAGTCCATTTGCCCCGGAGCCTGCCAGACCCCTTGCCCCAGGGGCGGGCCCTGCTGAGTCCCGAGCGCCTCCTGAGTTCCTGCCACCACCCTTGGGCCGGGATGAGGTGCCACCTTGTGCGTAGAAGCCCTGCACACAGGCAAGAAGCCCCCCAGGCCCGCGGGCACGCCCGACCCTGGAGCCCCCTGGCTGGCTGCAGCCACAGGGAATGGGGGTTCTGAGTTGGCAGCCCCCATTCCCGAAGCATCCACGGGCAGTTCCCCGAAGGGCTGACACCGGCTGCGCCTCAGCAGCCAGACAACCTCCCTCCCTCTGGTCGGGCACTGCAAGCCACACAGCCACTTGTGTCCCCTGTGTCCCTGGAGGCCGCAGCGCGTTTTGGGTTTTGGCGCGGACGGGCCCCTCTCGGCTTCCGTAGTCCATTTGCCCCCGGAGCTTTGCAGACCCCTGGCCCCAGGGGCGGGCCCTGCTGAGTCCCCGAGCGCCTCCTGGGTTCCTGCCACCACCCTTGGGCCGGGATGAGGTGCCACCTTGTGCGTAGAAACCCTGCACACAGGCAAGAAGCCCCCCAGGCCCGCGGGTGCGCCCGACCCTGGAGCCCCCTGGCTGGCTGCAGCCACAGGGAACGGGGGTTCTGAGTTGGCAGCCCCCATTCCCGAAGCATCCACGGGCAGTTCCCCGAAGGGCTGACACCGGCTGCGCCTCAGCAGCCAGACAACCTCCTCCCTCTGGTCGGGCACTGCAAGCCACACAGCCACTTGTGTCCCCTGTGTCCCTGGAGGCCGCAGCGCGTTTTGGGTTTTGGCGCGGACGGGCCCCTCTCGGCTTCCGTAGTCCATTTGCCCCGGAGCCTGCCAGACCCCTTGCCCCAGGGGCGGGCCCTGCTGAGTCCCCGAGCGCCTCCTGAGTTCCTGCCACCACCCTTGGGCCGGGATGTGGTGCCACCTTGTGCGTAGAAGCCCTGCACACAGGCAAGAAGCCCCTAGGCCCGTGGGCGAGCCCGACCCTGGAGCCCCCTGGCTGGCTGCAGCCACAGGGAATGGGGGTTCTGAGTTGGCAGCCCCCATTCCCGAAGCATCCACGGGCAGTTCCCCGAAGGGCTGACACCGGCTGCGCCTCAGCAGCCAGACAACCTCCCTCCTCTGGTCGGGCACTGCAAGCCACACAGCCACTTGGGTCCCCTGTGTCCCTGGAGGCCGCAGCGCGTTTTGGGTTTTGGCGCGGACGGGCCCCTCTCGGCTTCCGTAGTCCATTTGCCCCCGGAGCCTGCCAGACCGCTGGCCACATGGCAGGCCCTGCTGAGTCCCTGAGCGCCACCTGGGTTCCTGCCACCACCCTTGGGCCGGGATGAGGTGCCACCTTGTGCGTAGAAGCCCTGCACACAGGCAAGAAGCCCCCCAGGCCCGCGGCGCACCCGACCCTGGAGCCCCCTGGCTGGCTGCAGCCACAGGGAACGGGGGTTCTGAGTTGGCAGCCCCCATTCCCGAAGCATCCACGGGCAGTTCCCCGAAGGGCTGACACCGGCTGCGCCTCAGCAGCCAGACAACCTCCCTCCCTCTGGTCGGGCACTGCAAGCCACACAGCCACTTGTGTCCCCTGTGTCCCTGGAGGCCGCAGCGCGTTTTGGGTTTTGGCGCGGACGGGCCCCTCTCGGCTTCCGTAGTCCATTTGCCCCCGGAGCCTACCAGACCCCTTGCCCCAGGGCGGGCCCTGCTGAGTCCCCGAGCGCCTCCTGGGTTCCTGCCACCACCCTTGGGCCGGGATGAGGTGCCACCTTGTGCGTAGAAGCCCTGCACACAGGCAAGAAGCCCCCAGGCCCGCGGGCGCGCCAGACCCTGGAGCCCCCTGGCTGGCTGCAGCCACAGGGAACGGGGGTTCTGAGTTGGCAGCCCCCATTCCCGAAGCATCCACGGGCAGTTCCCCGAAGGGCTGACACCGGCTGCGCCTCAGCAGCCAGACAACCTCCCTCCCTCTGGTCGGGCACTGCAAGCCACACAGCCACTTGTGTCCCCTGTGTCCCTGGAGGCCGCAGCGCGTTTTGGGTTTTGGCGCGGACGGGCCCCTCTCGGCTTCCGTAGTCCATTTGCCCCGGAGCCTGCCAGACCCCTGGCCCCAGAGGCGGGCCCTGCTGAGTCCCCGAGCGCCTCCTGAGTTCCTGCCACCACCCTTGGGCCGGGATGAGGTGCCACCTTGTGCGTAGAAGCCCTGCACACAGGCAAGAAGCCCCCCAGGCCCGCGGGCGCGCCCGACCCTGGAGCCCCCTGGCTGGCTGCAGCCACAGGGAACGGGGGTACTGAGTTGGCAGCCCCCATTCCCGAAGCATCCACGGGCAGTTCCCCGAAGGGCTGACACCGGCTGCGCCTCAGCAGCCAGACAACCTCCCTCCCTCTGGTCGGGCACTGCAAGCCACACAGCCACTTGTGTCCCTTGTGTCCCTGGAGGCCGCAGTGCGTTTTGGGTTTTGGCGCGGACGGGCCCCTCTCGGCTTCCGTAGTCCATTTGCCCCGGAGCCTGCCAGACCCCTTGCCCCAGGGGCGGGCCCTGCTGAGTCCCTTAGTGCCTCCTGAGTTCCTGCCACCACCCTTGGGCCGGGATGTGGTGCCACCTTGTGCGTAGAAGCCCTGCACACAGGCAAGAAGCCCCCCAGGCCCGCGGGCACGCCCGACTCTGGAGCCCCCTGGCTGGCTGCAGCCACAGGGAACGGGGGTTCTGAGTTGGCAGCCCCCATTCCCGAAGCATCCACGGGCAGTTCCCCGAAGGGCTGACACCGGCTGCGCCTCAGCAGCCAGACAACCTCCCTCCCTCTGGTCGGGCACTGCAAGCCACAAAGCCACTTGTGTCCCCTGTGTCCCTGGAGGCCGCAGCGCGTTTTGGGTTTTGGCGCGGACGGGCCCCTCTCGGCTTCCGTAGTCCATTTGCCCCGGAGCCTGCCAGACCCCTTGCCCCAGGGGCGGGCCCTGCTGAGTCCCCGAGTGCCTCCTGAGTTCCTGCCACCACCCTTGGGCCGGGATGTGGTGCCACCTTGTGCGTAGAAGCCCTGCACACAGGCAAGAAGCCCCTAGGCCCGCGGGCGCGCCCGACCCTGGAGCCCCCTGGCTGGCTGCAGCCACAGGGAACGGGGGTTCTGAGTTGGCAGCCCCCATTCCCGAAGCATCCACGGGCAGTTCCCCGAAGGGCTGACACCGGCTGCGCCTCAGCAGCCAGACAACCTCCCTCCCTCTGGTCGGGCACTGCAAGCCACACAGCCACTTGTGTCCCCTGTGTCCCTGGAGGCCGCAGCGCGTTTTGGGTTTTGGCGCGGACGGGCCCCTCTCGGCTTCCGTAGTCCATTTGCCCCGGAGCCTGCCAGACCCCTTGCCCCAGGGGCGGGCCCTGCTGAGTCCCTGAGTGCCTCCTGAGTTCCTGCCACCACCCTTGGGCCGGGATGTGGTGCCACCTTGTGCGTAGAAGCCCTGCACACAGGCAAGAAGCCCCCCAGGCCCGCGGGCGCGCCCGACCCTGGAGCCCCCTGGCTGGCTGCAGCCACAGGGAACGGGGGTTCTGAGTTGGCAGCCCCCATTCCCGAAGCATCCACGGGCAGTTCCCCGAAGGGCTGACACCGGCTGCGCCTCAGCAGCCAGACAACCTCCCTCCCTCTGGTCGGGCACTGCAAGCCACACAGCCACTTGTGTCCCCTGTGTCCCTGGAGGCCGCAGCGCGTTTTGGGTTTTGGCGCGGACGGGCCCCTCTCGGCTTCCGTAGTCCATTTGCCCCGGAGCCTGCCAGACCCCTTGCCCCAGGGGCGGGCCCTGCTGAGTCCCTGAGTGCCTCCTGAGTTCCTGCCACCACCCTTGGGCCGGGATGTGGTGCCACCTTGTGCGTAGAAGCCCTGCACACAGGCAAGAAGCCCCCCAGGCCCGCGGGCGCGCCCGACCCTGGAGCCCCTGGCTGGCTGCAGCCACAGGGAACGGGGGTTCTGAGTTGGCAGCCCCCATTCCCGAAGCATCCACGGCAGTTCCCCGAAGGGCTGACACCGGCTGCGCCTCAGCAGCCAGACAACCTCCCTCCCTCTGGTCGGGCACTGCAAGCCACACAGCCACTTGTGTCCCCTGTGTCCCTGGAGGCCGCAGCGCGTTTTGGGTTTTGGCGCGGACGGGCCCCTCTCGGCTTCCGTAGTCCATTTGCCCCGGAGCCTGCCAGACCCCTTGCCCCAGGGGCGGGCCCTGCTGAGTCCCCGAGCGCCTCCTGGGTTCCTGCCACCACCCTTGGGCCGGGATGAGGTGCCACCTTGTGCGTAGAAACCCTGCACACAGGCAAGAAGCCCCCAGGCCCGCGGGTGCGCCCGACCCTGGAGCCCCCTGGCTGGCTGCAGCCACAGGGAACGGGGGTACTGAGTTGGCAGCCCCCATTCCCGAAGCATCCACGGGCAGTTCCCCGAAGGGCTGACACCGGCTGCGCCTCAGCAGCCAGACAACCTCCCTCCCTCTGGTCGGGCACTGCAAGCCACACAGCCACTTGTGTCCCCTGTGTCCCTGGAGGCCGCAGCGCGTTTTGGGTTTTGGCGCGGACGGGCCCCTCTCGGCTTCCGTAGTCCATTTGCCCCGGAGCCTGCCAGACCCCTTGCCCCAGGGGCGGGCCCTGCTGAGTCCCCGAGCGCCTCCTGAGTTCCTGCCACCACCCTTGGGCCGGGATGTGGTGCCACCTTGTGCGTAGAAGCCCTGCACACAGGCAAGAAGCCCCCTAGGCCCGCGGGCGCGCCCGACCCTGGAGCCCCCTGGCTGGCTGCAGCCACAGGGAATGGGGGTTCTGAGTTGGCAGCCCCATTCCCGAAGCATCCACGGGCAGTTCCCCGAAGGGCTGACACGGCTGCGCCTCAGCAGCCAGACAACCTCCCTCCCTCTGGTCGGGCACTGCAAGCCACACAGCCACTTGGGTCCCCTGTGTCCCTGGAGGCGCAGCGCGTTTTGGGTTTTGGCGCGGACGGGCCCCTCTCGGCTTCCGTAGTCCATTTGCCCCCGGAGCCTGCCAGACCGCTGGCCCCAGGGGCAGGCCCTGCTGAGTCCCTGAGCGCCACCTGGGTTCCTGCCACCACCCTTGGGCCGGGATGAGGTGCCACCTTGTGCGTAGAAGCCCTGCACACAGGCAAGAAGCCCCCCAGGCCCGCGGCGCACCCGACCCTGGAGCCCCCTGGCTGGCTGCAGCCACAGGGAACGGGGGTTCTGAGTTGGCAGCCCCCATTCCCGAAGCATCCACGGGCAGTTCCCGAAGGGCTGACACCGGCTGCGCCTCAGCAGCCAGACAACCTCCCTCCCTCTGGTCGGGCACTGCAAGCCACACAGCCACTTGTGTCCCCTGTGTCCCTGGAGGCCGCAGCGCGTTTTGGGTTTGGCGCGGACGGGCCCCTCTCGGCTTCCGTAGTCCATTTGCCCCCGGAGCCTACCAGACCCCTTGCCCCAGGGGCGGGCCCTGCTGAGTCCCCGAGCGCCTCCTGGGTTCCTGCCACCACCCTTGGGCCGGGATGAGGTGCCACCTTGTGCGTAGAAGCCCTGCACACAGGCAAGAAGCCCCCCAGGCCCGCGGGCGCGCCAGACCTGGAGCCCCCTGGCTGGCTGCAGCCACAGGGAACGGGGGTTCTGAGTTGGCAGCCCCCATTCCCGAAGCATCCACGGGCAGTTCCCGAAGGGCTGACACCGGCTGCGCCTCAGCAGCCAGACAACCTCCCTCCCTCTGGTCGGGCACTGCAAGCCACACAGCCACTTGTGTCCCCTGTGTCCCTGGAGGCCGCAGCGCGTTTTGGTTTTGGCGCGGACGGGCCCCTCTCGGCTTCCGTAGTCCATTTGCCCCGGAGCCTGCCAGACCCCTGGCCCCAGAGGCGGGCCCTGCTGAGTCCCCGAGCGCCTCCTGAGTTCCTGCCACCACCCTTGGGCCGGGATGAGGTGCCACCTTGTGCGTAGAAGCCCTGCACACAGGCAAGAAGCCCCCCAGGCCCGCGGGCGCGCCCGACCCTGGAGCCCCCTGGCTGGCTGCAGCCACAGGGAACGGGGGTACTGAGTTGGCAGCCCCCATTCCCGAAGCATCCACGGGCAGTTCCCCGAAGGGCTGACACCGGCTGCGTCTCAGCAGCCAGACAACCTCCCTCCCTCTGGTCGGGCACTGCAAGCCACACAGCCACTTGTGTCCCCTGTGTCCCTGGAGGCCGCAGTGCGTTTTGGGTTTTGGCGCGGACGGGCCCCTCTCGGCTTCCGTAGTCCATTTGCCCCGGAGCCTGCCAGACCCCTTGCCCCAGGGGCGGGCCCTGCTGAGTCCCTGAGTGCCTCCTGAGTTCCTGCCACCACCCTTGGGCCGGGATGTGGTGCCACCTTGTGCGTAGAAGCCCTGCACACAGGCAAGAAGCCCCCCAGGCCCGCGGGCACGCCCGACTCTGGAGCCCCCTGGCTGGCTGCAGCCACAGGGAACGGGGGTTCTGAGTTGGCAGCCCCCATTCCCGAAGCATCCACGGGCAGTTCCCCGAAGGGCTGACACCGGCTGCGCCTCAGCAGCCAGACAACCTCCCTCCCTCTGGTCGGGCACTGCAAGCCACACAGCCACTTGTGTCCCCTGTGTCCCTGGAGGCCGCAGCGCGTTTTGGGTTTTGGCGCGGACGGGCCCCTCTCGGCTTCCGTAGTCCATTTGCCCCGGAGCCTGCCAGACCCCTTGCCCCAGGGGCGGGCCCTGCTGAGTCCCGAGTGCCTCCTGAGTTCCTGCCACCACCCTTGGGCCGGGATGTGGTGCCACCTTGTGCGTAGAAGCCCTGCACACAGGCAAGAAGCCCCTAGGCCCGCGGGCGCGCCCGACCCTGGAGCCCCCTGGCTGGCTGCAGCCACAGGAACGGGGGTTCTGAGTTGGCAGCCCCCATTCCCGAAGCATCCACGGGCAGTTCCCCGAAGGGCTGACACCGGCTGCGCCTCAGCAGCCAGACAACCTCCCTCCCTCTGGTCGGGCACTGCAAGCCACACAGCCACTTGTGTCCCCTGTGTCCCTGGAGGCCGCAGCGCGTTTTGGGTTTTGGCGCGGACGGGCCCCTCTCGGCTTCCGTAGTCCATTTGCCCCGGAGCCTGCCAGACCCCTTGCCCCAGGGGCGGGCCCTGCTGAGTCCCTGAGTGCCTCCTGAGTTCCTGCCACCACCCTTGGGCCGGGATGTGGTGCCACCTTGTGCGTAGAAGCCCTGCACACAGGCAAGAAGCCCCCCAGGCCCGCGGGCGCGCCCGACCCTGGAGCCCCCTGGCTGGCTGCAGCCACAGGGAACGGGGGTTCTGAGTTGGCAGCCCCCATTCCCGAAGCATCCACGGGCAGTTCCCCGAAGGGCTGACACCGGCTGCGCCTCAGCAGCCAGACAACCTCCCTCCCTCTGGTCGGGCACTGCAAGCCACACAGCCACTTGTGTCCCCTGTGTCCCTGGAGGCCGCAGCGCGTTTTGGGTTTTGGCGCGGACGGGCCCCTCTCGGCTTCCGTAGTCCATTTGCCCCGGAGCTTGCCAGACCCCTTGCCCCAGGGGCGGGGCCTGCTGAGTCCCCGAGCGCCTCCTGAGTTCCTGCCACCACCCTTGGGCCGGGATGAGGTGCCACCTTGTGCGTAGAAGCCCTGCACACAGGCAAGAAGCCCCCCAGGCCCGCGGGCACGCCCGACCCTGGAGCCCCCTGGCTGGCTGCAGCCACAGGGAATGGGGGTTCTGAGTTGGCAGCCCCCATTCCCGAAGCATCCACGGGCAGTTCCCCGAAGGGCTGACACCGGCTGCGCCTCAGCAGCCAGACAACCTCCCTCCCTCTGGTCGGGCACTGCAAGCCACACAGCCACTTGTGTCCCCTGTGTCCCTGGAGGCCGCAGCGCGTTTTGGGTTTTGGCGCGGACGGGCCCCTCTCGGCTTCCGTAGTCCATTTGCCCCCGGAGCTTTGCCAGACCCCTGGCCCCAGGGGCGGGCCCTGCTGAGTCCCCAAGCGCCACCTGGGTTCCTGCCACCACCCTTGGGCCGGGATGAGGTGCCACCTTGTGCGTAGAAGCCCTGCACACAGGCAAGAAGCCCCCCAGGCCCGCGGCGCACCCGACCCTGGAGCCCCCTGGCTGGCTGCAGCCACAGGGAACGGGGGTTCTGAGTTGGCAGCCCCCATTCCCGAAGCATCCACGGGCAGTTCCCCGAAGGGCTGACACCGGCTGCGCCTCAGCAGCCAGACAACCTCCCTCCCTCTGGTCGGGCACTGCAAGCCACACAGCCACTTGTGTCCCCTGTGTCCCTGGAGGCCGCAGCGCGTTTTGGGTTTTGGCGCGGACGGGCCCCTCTCGGCTTCCGTAGTCCATTTGCCCCCGGAGCCTACGAGACCCCTTGCCCCAGGGGCGGGCCCTGCTGAGTCCCCGAGCGCCTCCTGGGTTCCTGCCACCACCCTTGGGCCGGGATGAGGTGCCACCTTGTGCGTAGAAGCCCTGCACACAGGCAAGAAGCCCCCCAGGCCCGCGGGCGCGCCCGACCCTGGAGCCCCCTGCCTGGCTACAGCCACAGGGAACAGGGGTTCTTAGTTGGCAGCCCCATTCCCGAAGCATCCACGGGCAGTTCCCCGAAGGGCTGACACCGGCTGTGCCTCTGCAGCCAGACAACCTCCCTCCCTCTGGTCGGGCACTGCAAGCCACACAGCCACTTGTGTCCCCTGTGTCCCTGGAGGCCGCAGCGCGTTTTGGGTTTTGGCGCGGACGGGCCCCTCTCGGCTTCCGTAGTCCATTTGCCCCGGAGCCTGCCAGACCCCTTGCCCCAGGGGCGGGCCCTGCTGAGTCCCCGAGCGCCTCCTGAGTTCCTGCCACCACCCTTGGGCCGGGATGTGGTGCCACCTTGTGCGTAGAAGCCCTGCACACAGGCAAGAAGCCCCCTAGGCCCGCGGGCGCGCCCGACCCTGGAGCCCCCTGGCTGGCTGCAGCCACAGGGAATGGGGGTTCTGAGTTGGCAGCCCCCATTCCCGAAGCATCCACGGGCAGTTCCCCGAAGGGCTGACACCGGCTGCGCCTCAGCAGCCAGACAACCTCCCTCCCTCTGGTCGGGCACTGCAAGCCACACAGCCACTTGGGTCCCCTGTGTCCCTGGAGGCCGCAGCGCGTTTTGGGTTTTGGCGCGGACGGGCCCCTCTCGGCTTCCGTAGTCCATTTGCCCCCGGAGCCTGCCAGACCGCTGGCCCCAGGGGCAGGCCCTGCTGAGTCCCTGAGCGCCACCTGGGTTCCTGCCACCACCCTTGGGCCGGGATGAGGTGCCACCTTGTGCGTAGAAGCCCTGCACACAGGCAAGAAGCCCCCCAGGCCCGCGGCGCACCTGACCCTGGAGCCCCCTGGCTGGCTGCAGCCACAGGGAACGGGGGTTCTGAGTTGGCAGCCCCCATTCCCGAAGCATCCACGGGCAGTTCCCCGAAGGGCTGACACCGGCTGCGCCTCAGCAGCCAGACAACCTCCCTCCCTCTGGTCGGGCACTGCAAGCCACACAGCCACTTGTGTCCCCTGTGTCCCTGGAGGCCGCAGCGCGTTTTGGGTTTTGGCGCGGACGGGCCCCTCTCGGCTTCCGTAGTCCATTTGCCCCCGGAGCCTACCAGACCCCTTGCCCCAGGGGCGGGCCCTGCTGAGTCCCCGAGCGCCTCCTGGGTTCCTGCCACCACCCTTGGGCCGGGATGAGGTGCCACCTTGTGCGTAGAAGCCCTGCACACAGGCAAGAAGCCCCCCAGGCCCGCGGGCGCGCCCGACCCTGGAGCCCCCTGGCTGGCTGCAGCCACAGGGAACGGGGGTTCTGAGTTGGCAGCCCCCATTCCCGAAGCATCCACGGGCAGTTCCCCGAAGGGCTGACACCGGCTGCGCCTCAGCAGCCAGACAACCTCCCTCCCTCTGGTCGGGCACTGCAAGCCACACAGCCACTTGTGTCCCCTGTGTCCCTGGAGGCCGCAGCGCGTTTTGGGTTTTGGCGCGGACGGGCCCCTCTCGGCTTCCGTAGTCCATTTGCCCCGGAGCCTGCCAGACCCCTGGCCCCAGAGGCGGGCCCTGCTGAGTCCCCGAGCGCCTCCTGAGTTCCTGCCACCACCCTTGGGCCGGGATGAGGTGCCACCTTGTGCGTAGAAGCCCTGCACACAGGCAAGAAGCCCCCCAGGCCCGCGGGCGCGCCCGACCCTGGAGCCCCCTGGCTGGCTGCAGCCACAGGGAACGGGGGTACTGAGTTGGCAGCCCCCATTCCCGAAGCATCCACGGGCAGTTCCCCGAAGGGCTGACACCGGCTGCGTCTCAGCAGCCAGACAACCTCCCTCCCTCTGGTCGGGCACTGCAAGCCACACAGCCACTTGTGTCCCCTGTGTCCCTGGAGGCCGCAGTGCGTTTTGGGTTTTGGCGCGGACGGGCCCCTCTCGGCTTCCGTAGTCCATTTGCCCCGGAGCCTGCCAGACCCCTTGCCCCAGGGGCGGGCCCTGCTGAGTCCCTGAGTGCCTCCTGAGTTCCTGCCACCACCCTTGGGCCGGGATGTGGTGCCACCTTGTGCGTAGAAGCCCTGCACACAGGCAAGAAGCCCCCCAGGCCCGCGGGCACGCCCGACTCTGGAGCCCCCTGGCTGGCTGCAGCCACAGGGAACGGGGGTTCTGAGTTGGCAGCCCCCATTCCCGAAGCATCCACGGGCAGTTCCCCGAAGGGCTGACACCGGCTGCGCCTCAGCAGCCAGACAACCTCCCTCCCTCTGGTCGGGCACTGCAAGCCACACAGCCACTTGTGTCCCCTGTGTCCCTGGAGGCCGCAGCGCGTTTTGGGTTTTGGCGCGGACGGGCCCCTCTCGGCTTCCGTAGTCCATTTGCCCCGGAGCCTGCCAGACCCCTTGCCCCAGGGGCGGGCCCTGCTGAGTCCCCGAGTGCCTCCTGAGTTCCTGCCACCACCCTTGGGCCGGGATGTGGTGCCACCTTGTGCGTAGAAGCCCTGCACACAGGCAAGAAGCCCTAGGCCCGCGGGCGCGCCCGACCCTGGAGCCCCCTGGCTGGCTGCAGCCACAGGGAACGGGGGTTCTGAGTTGGCAGCCCCCATTCCCGAAGCATCCACGGGCAGTTCCCCGAAGGGCTGACACCGGCTGCGCCTCAGCAGCCAGACAACCTCCCTCCCTCTGGTCGGGCACTGCAAGCCACACAGCCACTTGTGTCCCCTGTGTCCCTGGAGGCCGCAGCGCGTTTTGGGTTTTGGCGCGGACGGGCCCCTCTCGGCTTCCGTAGTCCATTTGCCCGGAGCCTGCCAGACCCCTTGCCCCAGGGGCGGGCCCTGCTGAGTCCCTGAGTGCCTCCTGAGTTCCTGCCACCACCCTTGGGCCGGGATGTGGTGCCACCTTGTGCGTAGAAGCCCTGCACACAGGCAAGAAGCCCCCAGGCCCGCGGGCGCGCCCGACCCTGGAGCCCCCTGGCTGGCTGCAGCCACAGGGAACGGGGGTTCTGAGTTGGCAGCCCCCATTCCCGAAGCATCCACGGGCAGTTCCCGAAGGGCTGACACCGGCTGCGCCTCAGCAGCCAGACAACCTCCCTCCCTCTGGTCGGGCACTGCAAGCCACACAGCCACTTGTGTCCCCTGTGTCCCTGGAGGCCGCAGCGCGTTTTGGGTTTTGGCGCGGACGGGCCCCTCTCGGCTTCCGTAGTCCATTTGCCCCGGAGCTTGCCAGACCCCTTGCCCCAGGGGCGGGGCCTGCTGAGTCCCCGAGCGCCTCCTGAGTTCCTGCCACCACCCTTGGGCCGGATGAGGTGCCACCTTGTGCGTAGAAGCCCTGCACACAGGCAAGAAGCCCCCCAGGCCCGCGGGCACGCCCGACCCTGGAGCCCCCCTGGCTGGCTGCAGCCACAGGGAATGGGGGTTCTGAGTTGGCAGCCCCCATTCCCGAAGCATCCACGGGCAGTTCCCCGAAGGGCTGACACCGGCTGCGCCTCAGCAGCCAGACAACCTCCCTCCCTCTGGTCGGGCACTGCAAGCCACACAGCCACTTGTGTCCCCTGTGTCCCTGGAGGCCGCAGCGCGTTTTGGGTTTTGGCGCGGACGGGCCCCTCTCGGCTTCCGTAGTCCATTTGCCCCCGGAGCTTTGCCAGACCCCTGGCCCCAGGGGCGGGCCCTGCTGAGTCCCCAAGCGCCACCTGGGTTCCTGCCACCACCCTTGGGCCGGGATGAGGTGCCACCTTGTGCGTAGAAGCCCTGCACACAGGCAAGAAGCCCCCCAGGCCCGCGGCGCACCCGACCCTGGAGCCCCCTGGCTGGCTGCAGCCACAGGGAACGGGGGTTCTGAGTTGGCAGCCCCCATTCCCGAAGCATCCACGGGCAGTTCCCCGAAGGGCTGACACCGGCTGCGCCTCAGCAGCCAGACAACCTCCCTCCCTCTGGTCGGGCACTGCAAGCCACACAGCCACTTGTGTCCCCTGTGTCCCTGGAGGCCGCAGCGCGTTTTGGGTTTTGGCGCGGACGGGCCCCTCTCGGCTTCCGTAGTCCATTTGCCCCCGGAGCCTACGAGACCCCTTGCCCCAGGGGCGGGCCCTGCTGAGTCCCCGAGCGCCTCCTGGGTTCCTGCCACCACCCTTGGGCCGGGATGAGGTGCCACCTTGTGCGTAGAAGCCCTGCACACAGGCAAGAAGCCCCCCAGGCCCGCGGGCGCGCCCGACCCTGGAGCCCCCTGCCTGGCTACAGCCACAGGGAACAGGGGTTCTTAGTTGGCAGCCCCATTCCCGAAGCATCCACGGGCAGTTCCCCGAAGGGCTGACACCGGCTGTGCCTCTGCAGCCAGACAACCTCCCTCCCTCTGGTCGGGCACTGCAAGCCACACAGCCACTTGTGTCCCCTGTGTCCCTGGAGGCCGCAGCGCGTTTTGGGTTTTGGCGCGGACGGGCCCCTCTCGGCTTCCGTAGTCCATTTGCCCCGGAGCCTGCCAGACCCCTGGCCCCAGGGGCGGGCCCTGCTGAGTCCCCGAGCGCCTCCTGGGTTCCTGCCACCACCCTTGGGCCGGGATGAGGTGCCACCTTGTGCGTAGAAGCCCTGCACACAGGCAAGAAGCCCCCCAGGCCCGCGGGCGCGCCCGACCCTGGAGCCCCCTGGCTGGCTGCAGCCACAGGGAACGGGGGTTCTGAGTTGGCAGCCCCCATTCCCGAAGCATCCACGGGCAGTTCCCCGAAGGGCTGACACCGGCTGCGCCTCAGCAGCCAGACAACCTCCCTCCCTCTGGTCGGGCACTGCAAGCCACACAGCCACTTGTGTCCCCTGTGTCCCTGGAGGCCGCAGCGCGTTTTGGGTTTTGGCACGGACGGGCCCCTCTCGGCTTCCGTAGTCCATTTGCCCCGGAGCCTGCCAGACCCCTTGCCCCAGGGGCGGGCCCTGCTGAGTCCCTGAGTGCCTCCTGAGTTCCTGCCACCACCCTTGGGCCGGGATGTGGTGCCACCTTGTGCGTAGAAGCCCTGCACACAGGAAAGAAGCCCCCCAGGCCCGCGGGCGCGCCCGACCCTGGAGCCCCCTGGCTGGCTGCAGCCACAGGGAACGGGGATTCTGAGTTGGCAGCCCCCATTCCCGAAGCATCCACGGGCAGTTCCCCGAAGGGCTGACACCGGCTGCGCCTCAGCAGCCAGACAACCTCACTCCCTCTGGTCGGGCACTGCAAGCCACACAGCCACTTGTGTCCCCTTTGTCCCTGGAGGCCGCAGCGCGTTTTGGGTTTTGGCGCGGACGGGCCCCTCTCGGCTTCCGTAGTCCATTTGCCCCGGAGCCTGCCAGACCTCTGTCCCCAGAGGCGGGCCCTGCTGAGTCCCCGAGCGCCTCCTGAGTTCCTGCCACCACCCTTGGGCCGGGATGAGGTGCCACCTTGTGCGTAGAAGCCCTGCACACAGGCAAGAAGCCCCCAAGGCCCGCGGGCGCGCCCGACCCTGGAGCCCCCTGGCTGGCTGCAGCCATAGGGAACGGGGGTTCTGAGTTGGCAGCCCCCATTCCCGAAGCATCCACGGGCAGTTCCCCGAAGGGCTGACACCGGCTGCGCCTCAGCAGCCAGACAACCTCCCTCCCTCTGGTCGGGCACTGCAAGCCACACAGCCACTTGTGTCCCCTGTGTCCCTGGAGGCCGCAGCGTTTTTTGGGTTTTGGCGCGGACGGGCCCCTCTCGGCTTCCATAGTCCATTTGCCCTGGAGCCTGCCAGACCCCTTGCCCCAGGGGCGGGCCCTGCTGAGTCCCTGAGTGCCTCCTGAGTTCCTGCCACCACCCTTGGGCCGGGATGTGGTGCCACCTTGTGCGTAGAAGCCCTGCACACAGGCAAGAAGCCCCCCAGTCCCGCGGGCGCGCCCGACCCTGGAGCCCCCTGGCTGGCTGCAGCCACAGGGAACGGGGGTTCTGAGTTGGCAGCCCCCATTCCCGAAGCATCCACGGGCAGTTCCCCGAAGGGCTGACACCGGCTGCGCCTCAGCAGCCAGACAACCTCCCTCCCTCTGGTCGGGCACTGCAAGCCACACAGCCACTTGTGTCCCCTGTGTCCCTGGAGGCCGCAGCGCGTTTTGGGTTTTGGCGCGGACGGGCCCCTCTCGGCTTCCGTAGTCCATTTGCCCCGGAGCCTGCCAGACCCCTTGCCCCAGGGGCGGGCCCTGCTGAGTCCCTGAGTGCCTCCTGAGTTCCTGCCACCACCCTTGGGCCGGGATGTGGTGCCACCTTGTGCGTAGAAGCCCTGCACACAGGCAAGAAGCCCCTAGGCCCGCGGGCGCGCCCGACCCTGGAGTCCCCTGGCTGGCTGCAGCCACAGGGAACGGGGGTTCTGAGTTGGCAGCCCCCATTCCCGAAGCATCCACGGGCAGTTCCCTGAAGGGCTGACACCGGCTGCGCCTCAGCAGCCAGACAACCTCCCTCCCTCTGGTCGGGCACTGCAAGCCACACAGCCACTTGTGTCCCCTGTGTCCCTGGAGGCCGCAGCGCATTTTGGGTTTTGGCGCGGACGGGCCCCTCTCGGCTTCCGTAGTCCATTTGCCCCCGGAGCCTGCCAGACCGCTGGCCCCAGGGGCAGGCCCTGCTGAGTCCCTGAGCGCCACTTGGGTTCCTGCCACCACCCTTGGGCCGGGATGAGGTGCCACCTTGTGCGTAGAAGCCCTGCACACAGGCAAGAAGCCCCCAAGGCCCGCAGCGCACCCGACCCTGGAGCCCCCTGGCTGGCTGCAGCCACAGGGAACGGGGGTTCTGAGTTGGCAGCCCCCATTCCCGAAGCATCCACGGGCAGTTCCCCGAAGGGCTGACACCGGCTGTGCCTCTGCAGCCAGACAACCTCCCTCCCTCTGGTCGGGCACTGCAAGCCACACAGCCACTTGTGTCCCCTGTGTCCCTGGAGGCCGCAGCGCGTTTTGGGTTTTGGCGCGGACGGGCCCCTCTCGGCTTCCGTAGTCCATTTGCCCCGGAGCCTGCCAGACCCCTGGCCCCAGGGGCGGGCCCTGCTGAGTCCCCGAGCGCCTCCTGGGTTCCTGCCACCACCCTTGGGCCGGGATGAGGTGCCACCTTGTGCGTAGAAGCCCTGCACACAGGCAAGAAGCCCCCAAGGCCCGCGGGCGCGCCCGACCCTGGAGCCCCCTGGCTGGCTGCAGCCACAGGGAACGGGGGTTCTGAGTTGGCAGCCCCCATTCCCGAAGCATCCACGGGCAGTTCCCCGAAGGGCTGACACCGGCTGCGCCTCAGCAGCCAGACAACCTCCCTCCCTCTGGTCGGGCACTGCAAGCCACACAGCCACTTGTGTCCCCTGTGTCCCTGGAGGCCGCAGCGCATTTTGGGTTTTGGCGCGGACGGGCCCCTCTCAGCTTCCGTAGTCCATTTGCCCCGGAGCCTGCCAGACCCCTTGCCCCAGGGGCGGGCCCTGCTGAGTCCCCGAGTGCCTCCTGAGTTCCTGCCACCACCCTTGGGCCGGGATGTGGTGCCACCTTGTGCGTAGAAGCCCTGCACACAGGCAAGAAGCCCCTAGGCCCGCGGGCGCGCCCGACCCTGGAGCCCCCTGGCTGGCTGCAGCCACAGGGAACGGGGGTTCTGAGTTGGCAGCCCCCATTCCCGAAGCATCCACGGGCAGTTCCCCGAAGGGCTGACACCGGCTGCGCCTCAGCAGCCAGACAACCTCCCTCCCTCTGGTCGGGCACTGCAAGCCACACAGCCACTTGTGTCCCCTGTGTCCCTGGAGGCCGCAGCGCGTTTTGGGTTTTGGCGCGGACGGGCCCCTCTCGGCTTCCGTAGTCCATTTGCCCCGGAGCCTGCCAGACCCCTTGCCCCAGGGGCGGGCCCTGCTGAGTCCCTGAGTGCCTCCTGAGTTCCTGCCACCACCCTTGGGCCGGGATGTGGTGCCACCTTGTGCGTAGAAGCCCTGCACACAGGCAAGAAGCCCCCCAGGCCCGCGGGCGACCCGACCCTGGAGCCCCTTGGCTGGCTGCAGCCACAGGGAACGGGGGTTCTGAGTTGGCAGCCCCCATTCCCGAAGCATCCACGGGCAGTTCCCCGAAGGGCTGACACCGGCTGCGCCTCAGCAGCCAGACAACCTCCCTCCCTCTGGTCGGGCACTGCAAGCCACACAGCCACTTGTGTCCCCTGTGTCCCTGGAGGCCGCAGCGCGTTTTGGGTTTTGGCGCGGACGGGCCCCTCTCGGCTTCCGTAGTCCATTTGCCCCCGGAGCCTACCAGACCCCTTGCCCCAGGGGCGGGCCCTGCTGAGTCCCCGAGCGCCTCCTGGGTTCCTGCCACCACCCTTGGGCCGGGATGAGGTGCCACCTTGTGCGTAGAAGCCCTGCACACAGGCAAGAAGCCCCCCAGGCCCGCGGGCGCGCCCGACCCTGGAGCCCCCTGGCTGGCTGCAGCCACAGGGAACAGGGGTTCTTAGTTGGCAGCCCCATTCCCGAAGCATCCACGGGCAGTTCCCCGAAGGGCTGACACCGGCTGTGCCTCTGCAGCCAGACAACCTCCCTCCCTCTGGTCGGGCACTGCAAGCCACACAGCCACTTGTGTCCCCTGTGTCCCTGGAGGCCGCAGCGCGTTTTGGGTTTTGGCGCGGACGGGCCCCTCTCGGCTTCCGTAGTCCATTTGCCCCGGAGCCTGCCAGACCCCTTGCCCCAGGGGCGGGCCCTGCTGAGTCCCCGAGTGCCTCCTGAGTTCCTGCCACCACCCTTGGGCCGGGATGTGGTGACACCTTGTGCGTAGAAGCCCTGCACACAGGCAAGAAGCCCCTAGGCCCGCGGGCGCGCCCGACCCTGGAGCCCCCTGGCTGGCTGCAGCCACAGGGAACGGGGGTTCTGAGTTGGCAGCCCCCATTCCCGAAGCATCCACGGGCAGTTCCCCGAAGGGCTGACACCGGCTGCGCCTCAGCAGCCAGACAACCTCCCTCCCTCTGGTCGGGCACTGCAAGCCACACAGCCACTTGTGTCCCCTGTGTCCCTGGAGGCCGCAGCGCGTTTTGGGTTTTGGCGCGGACGGGCCCCTCTCGGCTTCCGTAGTCCATTTGCCCCGGAGCCTGCCAGACCCCTTGCCCCAGGGGCGGGCCCTGCTGAGTCCCTGAGTGCCTCCTGAGTTCCTGCCACCACCCTTGGGCCGGGATGTGGTGCCACCTTGTGCGTAGAAGCCCTGCACACAGGCAAGAAGCCCCCCAGGCCCGCGGGCGCGCCCGACCTTGGAGCCCCCTGGCTGGCTGCAGCCACAGGGAACGGGGGTTTTGAGTTGGCAGCCCCCATTCCCGAAGCATCCACGGGCAGTTCCCCGAAGGGCTGACACCGGCTGCGCCTCAGCAGCCAGACAACCTCCCTCCCTCTGGTCGGGCACTGCAAGCCACACAGCCACTTGTGTCCCCTGTGTCCCTGGTGCCGCAGCGCGTTTTGGGTTTTGGCGCGGACGGGCCCCTCTCGGCTTCCGTAGTCCATTTGCCCCGGAGCCTGCCAGACCCCTTGCCCCAGGGGCGGGCCCTGCTGAGTCCCTGAGTGCCTCCTGAGTTCCTGCCACCACCCTTGGGCCGGGATGTGGTGCCACCTTGTGCGTAGAAGCCCTGCACACAGGCAAGAAGCCCCCCAGGCCCGCGGGCGCGCCCGACCCTGGAGCCCCCTGGCTGGCTGCAGCCACAGGGAACGGGGGTTCTGAGTTGGCAGCCCCATTCCCGAAGCATCCACGGGCAGTTCCCCGAAGGGCTGACACTGGCTGTGCCTCTGCAGCCAGACAACCTCCCTCCCTCTGGTCGGGCACGGCAAGCCACACAGCCACTTGTGTCCCCTGTGTCCCTGGAGGCCGCAGCGCGTTTTGGGTTTTGGCGCGGACGGGCCCCTCTCGGCTTCCGTAGTCCATTTGCCCCGGAGCCTGCCAGACCCCTGGCCCCAGGGGCGGGCCCTGCTGAGTCCCCGAGCGCCTCCTGGGTTCCTGCCACCACCCTTGGGCCGGGATGAGGTGCCACCTTGTGCGTAGAAGCCCTGCACACAGGCAAGAAGCCCCCCAGGCCCGCGGGCGCGCCCGACCCTGGAGCCCCCTGGCTGGCTGCAGCCACAGGGAACGGGGGTTCTGAGTTGGCAGCCCCCATTCCCGAAGCATCCACGGGCAGTTCCCCGAAGGGCTGACACCGGCTGTGCCTCTGCAGCCAGACAACCTCCCTCCCTCTGGTCGGGCACTGCAAGCCACACAGCCACTTGTGTCCCCTGTGTCCCTGGAGGCCGCAGCGCGTTTTGGGTTTTGGCGCGGACGGGCCCCTCTCGGCTTCCGTAGTCCATTTGCCCCCGGAGCCTGCCAGACCCCTGGCCCCAGGGGCGGGCCCTGCTGAGTCCCTGAGCGCCTCCTGGGTTCCTGCCACCACCCTTGGGCCGGGATGAGGTGCCACCTTGTGCGAAGAAGCCCTGCACACAGGCAAGAAGCCCCTAGGCCCGCGGGCGCGCCCGACCCTGGAGCCCCCTGGCTGGCTGCAGCCACAGGGAACGGGGGTTCTGAGTTGGCAGCCCCCATTCCCGAAGCATCCACGGGCAGTTCCCCGAAGGGCTGACACCGGCTGCGCCTCAGCAGCCAGACAACCTCCCTCCCTCTGGTCGGGCACTGCAAGCCACACAGCCACTTGTGTCCCCTGTGTCCCTGGAGGCCGCAGCGCATTTTGGGTTTTGGCGCGGACGGGCCCCTCTCGGCTTCCGTAGTCCATTTGCCCCCGGAGCTTGCCAGACCCCTGGCCCCAGGGGCGGGCCCTGCTGAGTCCCCGAGCGCCTCCTGGGTTCCTGCCACCACCCTTGGGCCGGGATGAGGTGCCACCTTGTGCGTAGAAGCCCTACACACAGGCAAGAAGCCCCCCAGGCCCGCGGGCGCGCCCGACCCTGGAGCCCCCTGGCTGGCTGCAGCCACAGGGAACGGGGGTACTGAGTTGGCAGCCCCCATTCCCGAAGCATCCACGGGCAGTTCCCCGAAGGGCTGACACCGGCTGCGCCTCAGCAGCCAGACAACCTCCCTCCCTCTGGTCGGGCACTGCAAGCCACACAGCCACTTGTGTCCCCTGTGTCCCTGGAGGCCGCAGCGCGTTTTGGGTTTTGGCGCGGACGGGCCCCTCTCGGCTTCCGTAGTCCATTTGCCCCCGGAGCCTACCAGACCCCTTGCCCCAGGGGCGGGCCCTGCTGAGTCCCCGAGCGCCTCCTGGGTTCCTGCCACCACCCTTGGGCCGGGATGAGGTGCCACCTTGTGCGTAGAAGCCCTGCACACAGGCAAGAAGCCCCCCAGGCCCGCGGGCGCGCCCGACCCTGGAGCCCCCTGCCTGGCTGCAGCCACAGGGAACGGGGGTTCTTAGTTGGCAGCCCCATTCCCGAAGCATCCACGGGCAGTTCCCCGAAGGGCTGACACCGGCTGTGCCTCTGCAGCCAGACAAACTCCCTCCCTCTGGTCGGGCACTGCAAGCCACACAGCCACTTGTGTCCCCTGTGTCCCTGGAGGCCGCAGCGCGTTTTGGGTTTTGGCGCGGACGGGCCCCTCTCGGCTTCCGTAGTCCATTTGCCCCGGAGCCTGCCAGACCCCTTGCCCCAGGGGCGGGCCCTGCTGAGTCCCCGAGTGCCTCCTGAGTTCCTGCCACCACCCTTGGGCCGGGATGTGGTGCCACCTTGTGCGTAGAAGCCCTGCACACAGGCAAGAAGCCCCTAGGCCCGCGGGCGCGCCCGACCCTGGAGCCCCCTGGCTGGCTGCAGCCACAGGGAACGGGGGTTCTGAGTTGGCAGCCCCCATTCCCGAAGCATCCACGGGCAGTTCCCCGAAGGGCTGACACCGGCTGCGCCTCAGCAGCCAGACAACCTCCCTCCCTCTGGTCGGGCACTGCAAGCCACACAGCCACTTGTGTCCCCTGTGTCCCTGGAGGCCGCAGCGCGTTTTGGGTTTTGGCGCGGACGGGCCCCTCTCGGCTTCCGTAGTCCATTTGCCCCGGAGCCTGCCAGACCCCTTGCCCCAGGGGCGGGCCCTGCTGAGTCCCTGAGTGCCTCCTGAGTTCCTGCCACCACCCTTGGGCCGGGATGTGGTGCCACCTTGTGCGTAGAAGCCCTGCACACAGGCAAGAAGCCCCCCAGGCCCGCGGGCGCGCCCGACCCTGGAGCCCCCTGGCTGGCTGCAGCCACAGGGAACGGGGGTTCTGAGTTGGCAGCCCCATTCCCGAAGCATCCACGGGCAGTTCCCCGAAGGGCTGACACCGGCTGTGCCTCTGCAGCCAGACAACCTCCCTCCCTCTGGTCGGGCACTGCAAGCCACACAGCCACTTGTGTCCCCTGTGTCCCTGGAGGCCGCAGCGCGTTTTGGGTTTTGGCGCGGACGGGCCCCTCTCGGCTTCCGTAGTCCATTTGCCCCGGAGCCTGCCAGACCCCTGGCCCCAGGGGCGGGCCCTGCTGAGTCCCCGAGCGCCTCCTGGGTTCCTGCCACCACCCTTGGGCCGGGATGAGGTGCCACCTTGTGCGTAGAAGCCCTGCACACAGGCAAGAAGCCCCCCAGGCCCGCGGGCGCGCCCGACCCTGGAGCCCCCTGGCTGGCTGCAGCCACAGGGAACGGGGGTTCTGAGTTGGCAGCCCCCATTCCCGAAGCATCCACGGGCAGTTCCCCGAAGGGCTGACACCGGCTGTGCCTCTACAGCCAGACAACCTCCCTCCCTCTGGTCGGGCACTGCAAGCCACACAGCCACTTGTGTCCCCTGTGTCCCTGGAGGCCGCAGCGCGTTTTGGGTTTTGGCGCGGACGGGCCCCTCTCGGCTTCCGTAGTCCATTTGCCCCCGGAGCCTGCCAGACCCCTGGCCCCAGGGGCGGGCCCTGCTGAGTCCCCGAGCGCCTCCTGGGTTCCTGCCACCACCCTAGGGCCGGGATGAGGTGCCACCTTGTGCGTAGAAGCCCTGCACACAGGCAAGAAGCCCCTAGGCCCGCGGGCGCGCCCGACCCTGGAGCCCCCTGGCTGGCTGCAGCCACAGGGAACGGGGGTTCTGAGTTGGCAGCCCCCATTCCCGAAGCATCCACGGGCAGTTCCCCGAAGGGCTGACACCGGCTGCGCCTCAGCAGCCAGACAACCTCCCTCCCTCTGGTCGGGCACTGCAAGCCACACAGCCACTTGTGTCCCCTGTGTCCCTGGAGGCCGCAGCGCATTTTGGGTTTTGGCGCGGACGGGCCCCTCTCGGCTTCCGTAGTCCATTTGCCCCCGGAGCTTGCCAGACCCCTGGCCCCAGGGGCGGGCCCTGCTGAGTCCCCGAGCGCCTCCTGGGTTCCTGCCACCACCCTTGGGCCGGGATGAGGTGCCACCTTGTGCGTAGAAGCCCTGCACACAGGCAAGAAGCCCCCCAGGCCCGCGGGCGCGCCCGACCCTGGAGCCCCCTGGCTGGCTGCAGCCACAGGGAACGGGGGTACTGAGTTGGCAGCCCCCATTCCCGAAGCATCCACGGGCAGTTCCCCGAAGGGCTGACACCGGCTGCGCCTCAGCAGCCAGACAACCTCCCTCCCTCTGGTCGGGCACTGCAAGCCACACAGCCACTTGTGTCCCCTGTGTCCCTGGAGGCCGCAGCGCGTTTTGGGTTTTGGCGCGGACGGGCCCCTCTCGGCTTCCGTAGTCCATTTGCCCCCGGAGCCTACCAGACCCCTGGCCCCAGGGGCGGGCCCTGCTGAGTCCCCGAGCGCCTCCTGGGTTCCTGCCACCACCCTTGGGCCGGGATGAGGTGCCACCTTGTGCGTAGAAGCCCTGCACACAGGCAAGAAGCCCCCCAGGCCCGCGGGCGCGCCCGACCCTGGAGCCCCCTGGCTGGCTGCAGCCACAGGGAACGGGGGTTCTGAGTTGGCAGCCCCCATTCCCGAAGCATCCACGGGCAGTTCCCCGAAGGGCTGACACCGGCTGCGCCTCAGCAGCCAGACAACCTCCCTCCCTCTGGTCGGGCACTGCAAGCCACACAGCCACTTGTGTCCCCTGTGTCCCTGGAGGCCGCAGCGCGTTTTGGGTTTTGGCGCGGACGGGCCCCTCTCGGCTTCCGTAGTCCATTTGCCCCGGAGCCTGCCAGACCCCTTGCCCCAGGGGCGGGCCCTGCTGAGTCCCCGAGCGCCTCCTGGGTTCCTGCCACCACCCTTGGGCCGGGATGAGGTGCCACCTTGTGTGTAGAAGCCCTGCACACAGGCAAGAAGCCCCCCTGGCCCGCGGGCGCGCCCGACCCTGGAGCCCCCTGGCTGGCTGCAGCCACAGGGAACGGGGGTTCTGAGTTGGCAGCCCCCATTCCCGAAGCATCCACGGGCAGTTCCCCGAAGGGCTGACACCGGCTGCGCCTAAGCAGCCAGACAACCTCCCTCCCTCTGGTCGGGCACTGCAAGCCACACAGCCACTTGTGTCCCCTGTGTCCCTGGAGGCCGCAGCGCGTTTTGGGTTTTGGCGCGGACGGGCCCCTCTCGGCTTCCGTAGTCCATTTGCCCCGGAGCCTGCCAGACCCCTTGCCCCAGGGGCGGGCCCTGCTGAGTCCCCGAGCGCCTCCTGAGTTCCTGCCACCACCCTTGGGCCGGGATGTGGTGCCACCTTGTGCGTAGAAGCCCTGCACACAGGCAAGAAGCCCCCCAGGCCCGCGGGCGCGCCCGACCCTGGAGCCCCCTGGCTGGCTGCAGCCACAGGGAACGGGGGTTCTGAGTTGGCAGCCCCCATTCCCGAAGCATCCACGGGCAGTTCCCCGAAGGGCTGACACCGGCTGCGCCTCAGCAGCCAGACAACCTCCCTCCCTCTGGTCGGGCACTGCAAGCCACACAGCCACTTGTGTCCCCTGTGTCCCTGGAGGCCGCAGCGCGTTTTGGGTTTTGGCGCGGACGGGCCCCTCTCGGCTTCCATAGTCCATTTGCCCCGGAGCCTGCCAGACCCCTTGCCCCAGGGGCGGGCCCTGCTGAGTCCCTGAGTGCCTCCTGAGTTCCTGCCACCACCCTTGGGCCGGGATGTGGTGCCACCTTGTGCGTAGAAGCCCTGCACACAGGCAAGAAGCCCCCCAGGCCCGCGGGCGCGCCCGACCCTGGAGCCCCCTGGCTGGCTGCAGCCACAGGGAACGGGGGTACTGAGTTGGCAGCCCCCATTCCCGAAGCATCCACGGGCAGTTCCGCGAAGGGCTGACACCGGCTGCGCCTCAGCAGCCAGACAACCTCCCTCCCTCTGGTCGGGCACTGCAAGCCACACAGCCACTTGTGTCCCCTGTGTCCCTCCCTGGAGGCCGCAGGACGTTTTGGGTTTTGGCGCGGACGGGCCCCTCTCGGCTTCCGTAGTCCATTTGCCCCCGGAGCCTACCAGACCCCTGGCCCCAGGGGCGGGCCCTGCTGAGTCCCCGAGCGCCTCCTGGGTTCCTGCCACCACCCTTGGGCCGGGATGAGGTGCCACCTTGTGTGTAGAAGCCCTGCACACAAGCAAGAAGCCCCCCAGGCCCGCGGGCGCGCCCGATCCTGGAGCCCCCTGGCTGGCTGCAGCCACAGGGAACGGGGGTTCT
Organism: Lepus europaeus; assembly: GCF_033115175.1. Classification (NCBI taxonomy): domain Eukaryota; kingdom Metazoa; phylum Chordata; class Mammalia; order Lagomorpha; family Leporidae; genus Lepus; species Lepus europaeus. The sequence goes on along the minus strand of NW_026909167.1, from coordinate 4,534,807 downwards.
GAGTTGGCAGCCCCCATTCCCGAAGCATCCACGGGCAGTTCCCCGAAGGGCTGACACCGGCTGCGCCTCAGCAGCCAGACAACCTCCCTCCCTCTGGTCGGGCACTGCAAGCCACACAGCCACTTGTGTCCCCTGTGTCCCTGGAGGCCGCAGCGCGTTTTGGGTTTTGGCGCGGACGGGCCCCTCTCGGCTTCCGTAGTCCATTTGCCCCGGAGCCTGCCAGACCCCTGGCCCCAGAGGCGGGCCCTGCTGAGTCCCCGAGCGCCTCCTGAGTTCCTGCCACCACCCTTGGGCCGGGATGAGGTGCCACCTTGTGCGTAGAAGCCCTGCACACAGGCAAGAAGCCCCCCAGGCCCGCGGGCGCGCCCGACCCTGGAGCCCCCTGGCTGGCTGCAGCCACAGGGAACGGGGGTTCTGAGTTGGCAGCCCCCATTCCCGAAGCATCCATGGGCAGTTCTCCGAAGGGCTGACACCGGCTGCGCCTCAGCAGCCAGACAACCTCCCTCCCTCTGGTCGGGCACTGCAAGCCACACAGCCACTTGTGTCCCCTTTGTCCCTGGAGGCCGCAGCGCGTTTTGGGTTTTGGCGCGGACGGGCCCCTCTCGGCTTCCGTAGTCCATTTGCCCCGGAGCCTGCCAGACCCCTGGCCCCAGAGGCGGGCCCTGCTGAGTCCCCGAGCGCCTCCTGAGTTCCTGCCACCACCCTTGGGCCGGGATGAGGTGCCACCTTGTGCGTAGAAGCCCTGCACACAGGCAAGAAGCCCCCCAGGCCCGCGGGCGCGCCCGACCCTGGAGCCCCCTGGCTGGCTGCAGCCACAGGGAACGGGGGTACTGAGTTGGCAGCCCCCATTCCCGAAGCATCCACGGGCAGTTCCCCGAAGGGCTGACACCGGCTGCGCCTCAGCAGCCAGACAACCTCCCTCCCTCTGGTCGGGCACTGCAAGCCACACAGCCACTTGTGTCCCCTGTGTCCCTGGAGGCCGCAGTGCGTTTTGGGTTTTGGCGCGGACGGGCCCCTCTCGGCTTCCGTAGTCCATTTGCCCCGGAGCCTGCCAGACCCCTTGCCCCAGGGGCGGGCCCTGCTGAGTCCCTGAGTGCCTCCTGAGTTCCTGCCACCACCCTTGGGCCGGGATGTGGTGCCACCTTGTGCGTAGAAGCCCTGCACACAGGCAAGAAGCCCCCCAGGCCCGCGGGCGCGCCCGACCCTGGAGCCCCCTGGCTGGCTGCAGCCACAGGGAACGGGGGTTCTGAGTTGGCAGCCCCCATTCCCGAAGCATCCACGGGCAGTTCCCCGAAGGGCTGACACCGGCTGCGCCTCAGCAGCCAGACAACCTCCCTCCCTCTGGTCGGGCACTGCAAGCCACACAGCCACTTGTGTCCCCTGTGTCCCTGGAGGCCGCAGCGCGTTTTGGGTTTTGGCGCGGACGGGCCCCTCTCGGCTTCCGTAGTCCATTTGCCCCGGAGCCTGCCAGACCCCTTGCCCCAGGGGCGGGCCCTGCTGAGTCCCTGAGTGCCTCCTGAGTTCCTGCCACCACCCTTGGGCCGGGATGTGGTGCCACCTTGTGCGTAGAAGCCCTGCACACAGGCAAGAAGCCCCCCAGGCCCGCGGGCGCGCCCGACCCTGGAGCCCCCTGGCTGGCTGCAGCCACAGGGAACGGGGGTACTGAGTTGGCAGCCCCCATTCCCGAAGCATCCACAGGCAGTTCCTCGAAGGGCTGACACCGGCTGCGCCTAAGCAGCCAGACAACCTCCCTCCCTCTGGTCGGGCACTGCAAGCCACACAGCCACTTGTGTCCCCTGTGTCCCTGGAGGCCGCAGCGCGTTTTGGGTTTTGGCGCGGACGGGCCCCTCTCGGCTTCCGTAGTCCATTTGCCCCCGGAGCCTACCAGACCCCTGGCCCCAGGGGCGGGCCCTGCTGAGTCCCCGAGCGCCTCCTGGGTTCCTGCCACCACCCTTGGGCCGGGATGAGGTGCCACCTTGTGTGTAGAAGCCCTGCACACAAGCAAGAAGCCCCCCAGGCCCGCGGGCGCGCCCGACCCTGGAGCCCCCTGGCTGGCTGCAGCCACAGGGAACGGGGGTTCTGAGTTGGCAGCCCCCATTCCCGAAGCATCCACGGGCAGTTCCCCGAAGGGCTGACACCGGCTGCGCCTCAGCAGCCAGACAACCTCCCTCCCTCTGGTCGGGCACTGCAAGCCACACAGCCACTTGTGTCCCCTGTGTCCCTGGAGGCCGCAGCGCGTTTTGGGTTTTGGCGCGGACGGGCCCCTCTCGAATTCCGTAGTCCATTTGCCCCCGGAGCCTGCCAGACCCCTGGCCCCAGGGGCGGGCCCTGCTGAGTCCCTGAGTGCCTCCTGAGTTCCTGCCACCACCCTTGGGCCGGGATGTGGTGCCACCTTGTGCGTAGAAGCCCTGCACACAGGCAAGAAGCCCCTAGGCCCGCGGGCGCGCCCGACCCTGGAGCCCCCTGGCTGGCTGCAGCCACAGGGAACGGGGGTTCTGAGTTGGCAGCCCCCATTCCCGAAGCATCCACGGGCAGTTCCCCGAAGGGCTGACACCGGCTGCGCCTCAGCAGCCAGACAACCTCCCTCCCTCTGGTCGGGCACTGCAAGCCACACAGCCACTTGTGTCCCCTGTGTCCCTGGAGGCCGCAGCGCGTTTTGGGTTTTGGCGCGGACGGGCCCCTCTCGGCTTCCGTAGTCCATTTGCCCCGGAGCCTGCCAGACCCCTTGCCCCAGGGGCGGGCCCTGCTGAGTCCCTGAGTGCCTCCTGAGTTCCTGCCACCACCCTTGGGCCGGGATGTGGTGCCACCTTGTGCGTAGAAGCCCTGCACACAGGCAAGAAGCCCCCCAGGCCCGCGGCGCACCCGACCCTTGAGCCCCCTGGCCGGCTGCAGCCACAGGGAACGGGGTTCTGAGTTGGCAGGCCCCATTCCCGAAGCATCCACGGGCACTTCCCGAAGGGCTGACACCTGCTGCGCCTCAGCAGCCAGCCAACCTCCCTCCCTCTGGTCGGGCACTGCAAGCCACACAGCCACTTGTGTCCCCTGTGTCCCTCCCTGGAGGCCGCAGCGCGTTTTGGGTTTTGGCGCGGACGGGCCCCTCTCGGCTTCCGTAGTCCATTTGCCCCCGGAGCCTGCCAGACCCCTGGCTCTAGGAGGCTGCCCAGGGGCGCTGCCAACAGCCCCCAGGTGCTGGCTAGCCGCCTCAGCCGGCCATGGGGGGAGAACACACACCTGTGGGTGTCCCCAGGCCGACACACGAACTACCCCGCGCTTCCCGAACTGCCCCACATTTCCCGGCGTTGCAAATAGGCCCCCGGGAATCCCCACCCGCCCTAGGGGCTTGTCGGGTGGGGCCGACGCACGGTGGTTGACTGGGGAGGGCTGCTGCTGGCACACACCCACTCCTGAAGCCCACTGGGGCGGTCCAAGGGCGAGGAGCTCGGAGCTCGGTCAGGGCTGTCCCAGCAGAACTTTTTGAGGGTGGACGGACACGCCCGCGGGCAATCAGGTGTTGCGGGCAGGCCCCGGGGGCAGGCCCTGCTGAGTCCCCGAGCGCCACCTGGGTTCCTGCCACCACCCTTGGGCCGGGATGAGGTGCCACCTTGTGCGTAGAAGCCCTGCACACAGGCAAGAAGCCCCCCAGGCCCGCTGCGCACCCGACGCTGGAGCCCCCTGGCCGGCTGCAGCCACAGGGAACGGGAGTTCTGAGTTGGCAGGCCCCATTCCTGAAGCATCCACGGGCACTTCCCGAAGGGCTGACACCTGCTGCGCCTCAGCAGCCAGCCAACCTCCCTCCCTCTGGTCGGGCACTGCAAGCCACACAGCCACTTGTGTCCCCTGTGTCCCTCCCTGGAGGCCGCAGCGCGTTTTGGGTTTTGGCGCCGACGGGCCCCTCTCGGCTTCCGTAGTCCATTTGCCCCCAGAGCCTGCCAGACCCCTGGCTCTAGGAGGCTGCCCAGGGGCGCTGCCAACAGCCCCCAGGTGCTGGCTAGCCGCAGCAGCCGGCCACGGGGGAGCACACACACCTGCGGGTGTCCCCAGGCCGCACACACGGACTGCCCCGCGCTTCCCGGCGTTGCAAATAGGCCCCCCGGGAAGCCCCACCCGCCCTAGGGGCTTGTCGGGTGGGGCCGACTCACGGTGGTTGACTGGGGAGGGCTGCTGCTGGCACACACCCACTCCTGAAGCCCACTGGGGCGGTCCAAGGGCGAGGAGCTCGGAGCTCAGTCAGGGCTGTCCCAGCAGAAACTTTTGAGGGTGGACGGACACGCCCGCGGGCAATCAGGTGTTGCGGGCAGGCCCCGGGGGCAGGTCCTGCTGAGTCCCCCAGCGCCACCTGGGTTCCTACCACCACCCTTGGGCCGGGATGAGGTGCCACCTTGTATGTAGAAGCCCTGGACACAGGCAAGAAGCCCCCCAGGCCCGCGGCGCACCAGACCCTGGAGGCCCCTGGCCGGATGCAGCCACAGGGAACGGGAGTTCTGAGTTGGCAGGCCCCATTCCCGAAGCATCCACGGGCACTTCCCGAAGGGCTGACACCTGCTGCGCCTCAGCAGCCAGCCAACCTCCCTCCCTCTGGTCGGGCACTGCAAGCCACACAGCCACTTGTGTCCCCTGTGTCCCTCCCTGGAGGCCGCAGCGCGTTTTGGGTTTTGGCGCGGACGGGCCCCTCTCGGCTTCCGTAGTCCATTTGCCCCCGGAGCCTGCCAGACCCCTGGCACTAGGAGGCTGCCCAGGGGTGCTGCCAACAGCCCCCAGGTGCTGGCTAGCCGCAGCAGCCGGCCACGGGGGAGCACATACACCTGCGGGAATCCCCAGGCCACACACACGGACTGCCCCGCGCTTCCCGGCGTTGCAAATAGGTCCCCCGGGAAGCCCCGCCGGACCTAGGGGCTTGTCGGGTGGGGCCGACGCACGGTGGGTGAGTGGGGAGGGCTCCTGCTGGCACACACCCACTCCTGAAGCCCACTGGGGCGGTCCAAGGGCGAGGAGCTCGGAGCTCGGTCAGGGCTGTCCCAGCAGAACTGTTTGAGGGTGGACGGACACGCCCGCGGGCAATCAGGTGTTGCGGGCAGGCCCCGGGGGCAGGCCCTGCTGAGTCCCCGAGCGCCACCTGGGTTCCTGCCACCACCCTTGGGCCGGGATGCGGTGCCACCTTGTGCGTAGAAGCCCTGCACACAGGCAAGAAGCCCCCCAGGCCCGCGGCGCACCCGACCCTGGAGCCCCCTGGCCGGCTGCAGCCACAGGGAACGGGGGTTCTGAGTTGGCAGGCCCCATTCCCGAAGCATCCACGGGCACTTCCCGAAGGGCTGACACCTGCTGCGCCTCAGCAGGCAGCCAACCTCCCTCCCTCTGGTCGGGCACTGCAAGCCACACAGCCACTTGTGTCCCCTGTGTCCCTCCCTGGAGGCCGCAGCACGTTTTGGGTTTTGGCGCGGACGGGCCCCTCTCGGCTTCCGTAGTCCATTTGCCCCCAGAGCCTGCCAGACCCCTGGCTCTAGGAGGCTGCCCAGGGGCGCTGCCAACAGCCCCCAGGTGCTGGCTAGCCGCCTCAGCCGGCCATGGGGGGAGCACACACACCTGCGGGTGTCCCCAGGCCGCACACACGAACTGCCCCGCGCTTCCCGGCGTTGCAAATAGGCCCCCCGGGAAGCCCCGCCGGCCCTAGGGGCTTGTCGGGCGGGGCCGACGCACGGTGGGTGAGTGGGGAGGGCTGCTGCTGGCACACACCCACTCCTGAAGCCCACTGGGGCGGTCCAAGGGCGAGGAGCTCGGAGCTCGGTCAGGGCTGTCCCAGCAGAACTTTTTGAGGGTGGACGGACACGCCCGTGGGCAATCAGGTGTTGCGGGCAGGCCCTGCTGAGTCCCCGAGCGCCACCTGGGTTCCTGCCACAACCCTTGGGCCGGGATGAAGTGCCACCTTGTGCGTAGAAGCCCTGCACACAGGCAAGAAGCCCCCCTGGCCCGCGGCGCACCCCACCCTGGAGCCCCCTGGCCGGATGCAGCCACAGGGAACGGGGGTTCTGAGTTGGCAGGCCCCATTCCCGAAGCATCCACGGGCACTTCCCGAAGGGCTGACACCTGCTGCGCCTCAGCAGCCAGCCAACCTCCCTCCATCTGGCCGGGCACTGCAAGCCACACAGCCACTTGTGTCCCCTGTGTCCCTCCCTGGAGGCCGCAGCGCGTTTTGGATTTTGGCGCGGACGGGCCCCTCTCGGCTTCCGTAGTCCATTTGCCCCCGGAGCCTGCCAGACCCCTGGCTCTAAGAGGCTGCCCAGGGGCGCTGCCAACAGCCCCCAGGTGCTGGCTAGCCGCAGCAGCCGGCCACGGGGGAGCACACACACCTGCGGGTGTCCCCAGGCCGCACACTCGAACTTCCCCGCGCTTCCCGAACTGCCCCACGCTTCCCGGCGTTGCAAATAGGCCCCCGGGAAGCCCCACCCACCCTAGGGGCTTGTTGGGTGGGGCCGACGCACGGTGGTTGACTGGGGAGGGCTGCTGCTGGCACACACCCACTCCTGAAGCCCACTGGGGCGGTCCAAGGGCGAGGAGCTCGGAGCTCGGTCAGGGCTGTCCCAGCAGAACTTTTTGAGGGTGGACGGACACGCCCGCGGGCAATCAGGTGTTGCGGGCAGGCCCCGGGGGCAGGCCCTGCTGAGTCCCCGAGCACCACCTGGGTTCCTGCCACCACCCTTGGGCTGGGATGAGGTGCCACCTTGTGCGTAGAAGCCCTGCACACAGGCAAGAAGCCCCCCAGGCCCTCGGCGCACCCGACCCTGGAGCCCCCTGGCCGGCTGCAGCCACAGGGAACGGGGGTTCTGAGTTGGCAGGCCCAATTCCCGAAGCATCCGCGGGCACTTCCCGAAGGGCTGACACCTGCTACGCCTCAGCAGTCAGCCAACCTCCCTCCCTCTGGTCGGGCACTGCAAGCCACACAGCCACTTGTGTCCCCTGTGTCCCTCCCTGGAGGCCGCAGCGCGTTTTGGGTTTTGGCGCGGACGGGCCCCTCTCGGCTTCCGTAGTCCATTTGCCCCCGGAGGCTGCCAGACCCCTGGCTCTAGGAGGCTGCCCAGGGGCGCTGCCAACAGCCCCCAGGTGCTGGCTAGCCGCAGCAGCCGGCCACGGGGGAGCACACACACCTGCGGGTGTCCCCAGGCCGCACACATGGAATGCCCCGCGCTTCCCGGCATTGCAAATAGGTCCCCCGGGAAGCCCCGCCGGCCCTAGGGGCTTGTCGGGTGGGGCCGACGCATGGTGGGTGAGTGGGGAGGGCTGTTGCTGGCACACACCCACTCCTGAAGCCCACTGGGGCGGTCCAAGGGCGAGGAGCTCGGAGCTCGGTCAGGGCTGTCCCAGCAGAACTTTTTGAGGGTGGACGGAAACGCCCGCGGGCAATCATGTGTTGCGGGCAGGCCCCGGGGGCAGGCACTGCTGAGTCCCCGAGCGCCACCTGGGTTCCTGCCACCACCCTTGGGCCGGGATGAGGTGCCACCTTGTGCGTAGAAGCCCTGCACACAGGCAAGAAGCCCCCCAGGCCCGCGGCGCACCCGACCCTGGAGCCCCCTGGCCGGATGCAGCCACAGGGAACGGGGGTTCTGAGTTGGCAGGCCCCATTCCCGAAGCATCCACGGGCACTTCCCGAAGGGCTGACACCTGCTGTGCCTCAGCAGCCAGCCAACCTCCCTCCCTCTGGTCAAGCACTGCAAGCCACACAGCCACTTGTGTCCCCTGTGTCCCTCCCTGGAGGCCGCAGCGCGTTTTGGGTTTTGGCGTGGACGGGCCCCTCTCGGCTTCCGTAGTCCATTTGCCCCCGGAGCCTGCCAGATCCCTGGCTCTAGGAGGCTGCCCAGGGGCGCTGCCAACAGCCCCCAGGTGCTGGCTAGCCGCAGCAGCCGGCCATGGGGGGAGCACACACACCTGCGGGTGTCCCCAGGCCGCACACACGGACTGCCCCGCGCTTCCCGGCGTTGCAAATAGGTCCCCCGGGAAGCCCCGCCGGCCCTAGGGGCTTGTCGGATGGGGCCGACGCACGGTGGGTGAGTGGGGAGGGCTGCTGCTGGCACACACCCACTCCTGAAGCCCACTGGGGCGGTCCAAGGGCGAGGAGCTCGGAGCTCGGTCAGGGCTGTCCCAGCAGAACTTTTTGAGGGTGGACGGACACGCCCGCGGGCAATCAGGTGTTGCGGGCAGGCCCCGGGGGTAGGCCCTGCTGAGTCCCCGAGCGCCACCTGGGTTCCTGCCACCACCCTTGGGCCGGGATGAGGTGCCACCTTGTGCGTAGAAGCCCTGCACACAGGCAAGAAGCCCCCCAGGCCCGTGGCGCACACAACACTGGAGCCCCCTGGCCGGCTGCAGCCACAGGGAACGGGGGTTCTGAGTTGGCAGGCCCCATTCCCGAAGCATCCACGGGCACTTCCCGAAGGGCTGACACCTGTTGCGCCTCAGCAGCCAGTCAACCTCCCTCCCTCTGGTCGGGCACTGCAAGCCACACAGCCACTTGTGTCCCCTGTGTCCCTCCCTGGAGGCCGCAGCGCATTTTGGGTTTTGGCGCGGACGGGCCCCTCTCGGCTTCCGTAGTCCATTTGCCCCCGGAGCCTGCCAGACCCCTGGCTCTAGGAGGCTGCCCAGGGGCGCTGCCAACAGCCCCCAGGTGCTGGCTAGCCGCAGCAGCCGGCCACGGGGGAGCACACACACCTGCGGGTGTCCCCAGGCTGCACAGACGGACTGCCCCGCGCTTCCCGGCGTTGCAAATAGGTCCCCCGGGAAGCCCCGCCGGCCCTAGGGGCTTGTCGGGCGGGGCCGACGCACGGTGGGTGAGTGGGGAGGGCTGCTGCTGGCACACACCCACTCCTGAAGCCCACAGGGGCGGTCCAAGGGCAAGGAGCTCGGAGCTCGGTCAGGGCTGTCCCAGCAGAACTTTTTGAGGGTGGACGGACACGCCCGCGGGCAATCAGGTGTTGCGGGCAGGCCCCGGGGGCAGGCCCTGCTGAGTCCCCGAGCGCCACCTGGGTTCCTGCCACCACCCTTGGGCCGGGATGAGGTGCCACCTTGTGCGTAGAAGCCCTGCACACAGGCAAGAAGCCCCCCAGGCCCGCGGGGCACCCGACCCTGGAGCCCCCTGGCCGGATGCAGCCACAGGGAACGGGGGTTCTGAGTTGGCAGGCCCCATTCCCGAAGCATCCACGGGCACTTCCCGAAGGGCTGACACCTGCTGCGCCTCAGCAGCCAGCCAACCTCCCTCCCTCTGGTCGGGCACTGCAAGCCACACAGCCACTTGTGTCCCCTGTGTCCCTCCCTGGAGGCCGCAGCGCGTTTTGGGTTTTGGCGCGGACGGGCCCCTCTCGGCTTCCGTAGTCCATTTGCCCCCGGAGCCTGCCAGACCCCTGGCTCTAGGAGGCTGCCCAGGGGCGCTGCCAACAGCCCCCAGGTGCTGGCTAGCCGCAGCAGCCAGCCACGGGGGAGCACACACACCTGCGGGTGTCCCCAGGCCGCACACACGGACTGCCCCGCGCTTCCCGGCGTTGCAAATAGGTCCCCCGGGAAGCCCCGCCGGCCCTAGGGTCTTGTCGGGTGGGGCCGACGCAAGGTGGGTGAGTGGGGAGGGCTGCTGCTGGCACACACCCACTCCTGAAGCCCACTGGGGCGGTCCAAGGGCGAGGAGCTCGGAGCTCGGTCAGGGCTGTCCCAGCAGAACTTTTTGAGGGTGGACGGACACGCCCGCGGGCAATCAGGTGTTGCGGGCAGGCCCCGGGGGCAGGCCCTGCTGAGTCCCCGAGCGCCACCTGGGTTCCTGCCACCACCCTTGGGCCGGGATGAGGTGCCACCTTGTGCGTAGAAGCCCTGCACACAGGCAAGAAGGCCCCCAGGCCCGCGGCGCACCCGACCCTGGAGCCCCCTGGCCGGATGCAGCCACAGGGAACGGGGGTTCTGAGTTGGCAGGCCCCATTCCCGAAGCATCCACGGGCACTTCCCGAAGGGCTGACACCTGCTGCGCCTCAGCAGCCAGCCAACCTCCCTCCCTCTGGCCGGGCACTGCAAGCCACACAGCCACTTGTGTCCCCTGTGTCCCTCCCTGGAGGCCGCAGCGCGTTTTGGGTTTTGGCGCGGACGGGCCCCTCTCGGCTTCCGTAGTCCATTTGCCCCCGGAGGCTGCCAGACCCCTGGCTCTAGGAGGCTGCCCAGGGGCGCTGCCAACAGCCCCCAGGTGCTGGCTAGCCGCAGCAGCCGGCCATGGGGGGAGCACACACACCTGCGGGTGTCCCCAGGCCGCACACACGGACTGCCCCGCGCTTCCCGGCGTTGCAAATAGGCGCCCCGGGAAGCCCCACCCGCCCTAGGGGCTTGTCGGGTGGGGCCGACGCACGGTGGTTGACTGGGGAGGGCTGCTGCTGGCACACACCCACTCCTGAAGCCCACTGGGGCGGTCCAAGGGCGAGGAGCTCGGAGCTCGGTCAGGGCTGTCCCAGCAGAACTTTTTGAGGGTGGACGGACACGCCCGCGGGCAATCAGGTGTTGCGGGCAGGCCCCGGGGGCAGGCCCTGCTGAGTCCCCGAGCGCCACCTGGGTTCCTGCCACCACCCTTGGGCCGGGATGAGGTGCCACCTTGTGTGTAGAAGCCCTGCACACAGGCAAGAAGCCCCCCAGGCCCGCGGGGCACCCGACCCTGGAGCCCCCTGGCCGGCTGCAGCCACAGGGAACGGGGGTTCTGAGTTGGCAGGCCCCATTCCCGAAGCATCCACGGGCACTTCCCGAAGGGCTGACACCTGCTGCGCCTCAGCAGCCAGCCAACCTCCCTCCCTCTGGTCGGGCACTGCAAGCCACACAGCCACTTGTGTCCCCTGTGTCCCTCCCTGGAGGCCGCAGCGCGTTTTGGGTTTTGGCGCGGACGGGCCCCTCTCGGCTTCCGTAGTCCATTTGCCCCCGGAGCCTGCCAGACCCCTGGCTCTAGGAGGCTGCCCAGGGGCGCTGCCAACAGCCCCCAGGTGCTGGCTAGCCGCAGCAGCCAGCCACGGGGGAGCACACACACCTGCGGGTGTCCCCAGGCCGCACACACGGACTGCCCCGCGCTTCCCGGCGTTGCAAATAGGTCCCCCGGGAAGCCCCGCCGGCCCTAGGGTCTTGTCGGGCGGGGCCGACGCACGGTGGGTGAGTGGGGAGGGCTGCTGCTGGCACACACCCACTCCTGAAGCCCACTGGGGCGGTCCAAGGGCGAGGAGCTCGGAGCTCGGTCAGGGCTGTCCCAGCAGAACTTTTTGAGGGTGGACGGACACGCCCGCGGGCAATCAGGTGTTGCGGGCAGGCCCCGGGGGCAGGCCCTGCTGAGTCCCCGAGCGCCACCTGGGTTCCTGCCACCACCCTTGGGCCGGGATGAGGTGCCACCTTGTGCGTAGAAGCCCTGCACACAGGCAAGAAGCCCCCCAGGCCCGCGGCGCACCCGACCCTGGAGCCCCCTGGCCGGATGCAGCCACAGGGAACGGGGGTTCTGAGTTGGCAGGCCCCATTCCCGAAGCATCCACGGGCACTTCCCGAAGGGCTGACACCTGCTGCGCCTCAGCAGCCAGCCAACCTCCCTCCCTCTGGCCGGGCACTGCAAGCCACACAGCCACTTGTGTCCCCTGTGTCCCTCCCTGGAGGCCGCAGCGCGTTTTGGGTTTTGGCGCGGACGGGCCCCTCTCGGCTTCCGTAGTCCATTTGCCCCCGGAGCCTGCCAGACCCCTGGCTCTAGGAGGCTGCCCAGGGGCGCTGCCAACAGCCCCCAGGTGCTGGCTAGCCGCAGCAGCCGGCCATGGGGGGAGCACACACACCTGCGGGTGTCCCCAGGCCGCACACACGGACTGCCCCGCGCTTCCCGGCGTTGCAAATAGGCGCCCCGGGAAGCCCCACCCGCCCTAGGGGCTTGTCGGGTGGGGCCGACGCACGGTGGTTGACTGGGGAGGGCTGCTGCTGGCACACACCCACTCCTGAAGCCCACTGGGGCGGTCCAAGGGCGAGGACCTCGGAGCTCGGTCAGGGCTGTCCCAGCAGAACTTTTTGAGGGTGGACGGACACGCCCGCGGGCAATCAGGTGTTGCGGGCAGGCCCCGGGGGCAGGCCCTGCTGAGTCCCCGAGCGCCACCTGGGTTCCTGCCACCACCCTTGGGCCGGGATGAGGTGCCACCTTGTGCGTAGAAGCCCTGCACACAGGCAAGAAGCCCCCCAGGCCCGCGGCGCACCCGACCCTGGAGCCCCCTGGCCAGCTGCAGCCACAGGGAACGGGGGTTCTGAGTTGGCAGGCCCCATTCCCGAAGCATCCACGGGCACTTCCCGAAGGGCTGACACCTGCTGCGCCTCAGCAGCCAGCCAACCTCCCTCCCTCTGGTCGGGCACTGCAAGCCACACAGCCACTTGTGTCCCCTGTGTCCCTCCCTGGAGGCCGCAGCGCGTTTTGGGTTTTGGCGCGGACGGGCCCCTCTCGGCTTCCGTAGTCCATTTGCCCCCGGAGCCTGCCAGACCCCTGGCTCTAGGAGGCTGCCCAGGGGCGCTGCCAACAGCCCCCAGGTGCTGGCTAGCCGCAGCAGCCGGCCACGGGGGAGCACACACACCTGCGGGTGTCCCCAGGCTGCACAGACGGACTGCCCCGCGCTTCCCGGCGTTGCAAATAGGTCCCCCGGGAAGCCCCGCCGGCCCTAGGGGCTTGTCGGGTGGGGCCGACGCACGGTGGGTGAGTGGGGAGGGCTGCTGCTGGCACACACCCACTCCTGAAGCCCACAGGGGCGGTCCAAGGGCAAGGAGCTCGGAGCTCGGTCAGGGCTGTCCCAGCAGAACTTTTTGAGGGTGGACGGACATGCCCGCGGGCAATCAGGTGTTGCGGGCAGGCCCCGGGGGCAGGCCCTGCTGAGTCCCCGAGCGCCACCTGGGTTCCTGCCACCACCCTTGGGCCGGGATGAGGTGCCACCTTGTGCGTTGAAGCCCTGCACACAGGCAAGAAGCCCCCCAGGCCCGCGGGGCACCCGACCCTGGAGCCCCCTGGCCGGATGCAGCCACAGGGAACGGGGGTTCTGAGTTGGCAGGCCCCATTCCCGAAGCATCCACGGGCACTTCCCGAAGGGCTGACACCTGCTGCGCCTCAGCAGCCAGCCAACCTCCCTCCCTCTGGTCGGGCACTGCAAGCCACACAGCCACTTGTGTCCCCTGTGTCCCTCCCTGGAGGCCGCAGCGCGTTTTGGGTTTTGGCGCGGACGGGCCCCTCTCGGCTTCCGTAGTCCATTTGCCCCCGGAGCCTGCCAGACCCCTGGCTCTAGGAGGCTGCCCAGGGGCGCTGCCAACAGCCCCCAGGTGCTGGCTAGCCGCAGCAGCCAGCCACGGGGGAGCACACACACCTGCGGGTGTCCCCAGGCCGCACACACGGACTGCCCCGCGCTTCCCGGCGTTGCAAATAGGTCCCCCGGGAAGCCCCGCCGGCCCTAGGGTCTTGTCGGGCGGGGCCGACGCACGGTGGGTGAGTGGGGAGGGCTGCTGCTGGCACACACCCACTCCTGAAGCCCACTGGGGCGGTCCAAGGGCGAGGAGCTCGGAGCTCGGTCAGGGCTGTCCCAGCAGAACTTTTTGAGGGTGGACGGACACGCCCGCGGGCAATCAGGTGTTGCGGGCAGGCCCCGGGGGCAGGCCCTGCTGAGTCCCCGAGCGCCACCTGGGTTCCTGCCACCACCCTTGGGCCGGGATGAGGTGCCACCTTGTGCGTAGAAGCCCTGCACACAGGCAAGAAGCCCCCCAGGCCCGCGGCGCACCCGACCCTGGAGCCCCCTGGCCGGATGCAGCCACAGGGAACGGGGGTTCTGAGTTGGCAGGCCCCATTCCCGAAGCATCCACGGGCACTTCCCGAAGGGCTGACACCTGCTGCGCCTCAGCAGCCAGCCAACCTCCCTCCCTCTGGCCGGGCACTGCAAGCCACACAGCCACTTGTGTCCCCTGTGTCCCTCCCTGGAGGCCGCAGCGCGTTTTGGGTTTTGGCGCGGACGGGCCCCTCTCGGCTTCCGTAGTCCATTTGCCCCCGGAGCCTGCCAGACCCCTGGCTCTAGGAGGCTGCCCAGGGGCGCTGCCAACAGCCCCCAGGTGCTGGCTAGCCGCAGCAGCCGGCCATGGGGGGAGCACACACACCTGCGGGTGTCCCCAGGCCGCACACACGGACTGCCCCGCGCTTCCCGGCGTTGCAAATAGGCGCCCCGGGAAGCCCCACCCGCCCTAGGGGCTTGTCGGGTGGGGCCGACGCACGGTGGTTGACTGGGGAGGGCTGCTGCTGGCACACACCCACTCCTGAAGCCCACTGGGGCGGTCCAAGGGCGAGGACCTCGGAGCTCGGTCAGGGCTGTCCCAGCAGAACTTTTTGAGGGTGGACAGAAACGCCCGCGGGCAATCATGTGTTGCGGGCAGGCCCCTGGGGCAGGCCCTGCTGAGTCCCCGAGCGCCACCTGGGTTCCTGCCACCACCCTTGGGCCGGGATGAGGTGCCACCTTGTGTGTAGAAGCCCTGCACACAGGCAAGAAGCCCCCCAGGCCCGCGGCGCACCCGACCCTGGAGCCCCCTGGCCGGATGCAGCCACAGGGAACGGGGGTTCTGAGTTGGCAGGCCCCATTCCCGAAGCATCCGCGGGCACTTCCCGAAGGGCTGACAACTGCTGCGCCTCAGCAGCCAGCCAACCTCCCTCCCTCTGGTCGGGCACTGCAAGCCACACAGCCACTTGTGTCCCCTGTGTCCCTCCCTGGAGGCCGCAGCGCGTTTTGGGTTTTGGCGCGGACGGGCCCCTCTCGGCTTCCGTAGTCCATTTGCCCCCGGAGCCTGCCAGACCCCTGGCTCTAGGAGGCTGCCCAGGGGCGCTGCCAACAGCCCCCAGGTGCTGGCTAGCCGCAGCAGCCGGCCATGGGGGGAGCACACACACCTGCTGGTGTCCCCAGGCCGCACACACGGACTGCCCCACGCTTCCCGGCGTTGCAAATAGGCCCCCCGGGAAGCCCCACCCGCCCTAGGGGCTTGTCGGTTGGGGCCGACGCATGGTGGTTGACTGGGGAGGGCTCTGCTGGCACACACCCACTCCTGAAGCCCACTGGGGCGGTCCAAGGGCGAGGAGCTCGGAGCTCGGTCAGGGCTGTCCCAGCAGAACTTTTTGAGGGTGGACGGACACGCCCGCGGGCAATCAGGTGTTGCGGGCAGGCCCCGGGGGCAGGCCCTGCTGAGTCCCCGAGCGCCACCTGGGTTCCTGCCACCACCCTTGGGCCGGGATGAGGTGCCACCTTGTGTGTAGAAGCCCTGCACACAGGCAAGAAGCCCCCCAGGCCCGCGGCGCACCCGACCCTGGAGCCCCCTGGCCGGATGCAGCCACAGGGAACGGGGGTTCTGAGTTGGCAGGCCCCATTCCCGAAGCATCCGCGGGCACTTCCCGAAGGGCTGACACCTGCTGTGCCTCAGCAGCCAGCCAACCTCCCTCCCTCTGGTCGGGCACTGCAAGCCACACAGCCACTTGTGTCCCCTGTGTCCCTCCCTGGAAGCCGCAGCACGTTTTGGGTTTTGGCTCGGACGGGCCCCTCTCGGCTTCTGTAGTCCATTTGCCCCCGGAGCCTGCCAGACCCCTGGCTCTAGGAGGCTGCCCAGGGGCGCTGCCAACAGCCCCCAGGTGCTGGCTAGCCGCAGCAGCCGGCCACGGGGGAGCACACACACCTGCGGGTGTCCCCGGGCCGCACACTCGAACTGCCCCTTGCTTCCCGAACTGCCCCGCGCTTCCCGGCGTTGCAAATAGGCCCCCCGGGAAGCCCCACCCACCCTAGGGGCTTGTCGGGTGGGGCCGATACATGGTGGTTGACTGGGGAGGGCTGCTGCTGGCACACACCCACTCCTGAAGCCCACAGGGGCGGTCCAAGGGCGAGGATCTCGGAGCTCGGTCAGGGCTGTCCCAGCAGAACTTTTTGAGGGTGGACGGACACGCCCGCGGGCAATCAGGTGTTGCGGGCAGGCCCCGGGGGCAGGCCCTGCTGAGTCCCCGAGTGCCACCTGGGTTCCTGCCACCACCCTTGGGCCGGGATGCGGTGCCACCTTGTGCGTAGAAGCCCTGCACACAGGCAAGAAGCCCCCCAGGCCCGCGGCGCACCCGACCCTGGAGCCCCCTGGCCGGAAGCAGCCACAGGGAACGGGGGTTCTGAGTTGGCAGGCCCCATTCCCGAAGCATCCGCGGGCACTTCCCGATGGGCTGACACCTGCTGCGCCTCAGCAGCCAGCCAACCTCCCTCCCTCTGGTCGGGCACTGCAAGCCACACAGCCACTTGTGTCCCCTGTGTCCCTCCCTGGAGGCCGCAGCACATTTTGGGTTTTGGCGCGGACGGGCCCCTCTCGGCTTCCGTAGTCCATTTGCCCCCGGAGCCTGCCAGACCCCTGGCTCTAGGAGGCTGCCCAGGGGCGCTGCCAACAGCCCCCAGGTGCTGGCTAGCCGCCTCAGCCGGCCATGGGGGGAGCACACACACCTGCGGGTGTCCCCAGGCCGACACACGAACTGCCCCGCGTGTCCCGAACTGCCCCACGCTTCTCGGCGTTGCAAATAGGCCCCCGGGGAAGCCCCACCCGCCCTAGGGTCTTGTCGGGTGGGGCCGACGCACGGTGGTTGACTGGGGAGGGCTGCTGCTGGCACACACCCACTCCTGAAGCCCACTGGGGCGGTCCAAGGGCGAGGAGCTCGGAGCTCGGTCAGGGCTGTCCCAGCAGAACTTTTTGAGGGTGGACGGACACGCCCGCGGGCAATCAGGTGTTGCGGGCAGGCCCCGGGGGCAGGCCCTGCTGAGTCCCCGAGCGCCACCTGGGTTCCTGCCACCACCCTTGGGCCGGGATGAGGTGCCACCTTGTGCGTAGAAGCCCTGCACACAGGCAAGAAGCCCCCCAGGCCCGCGGCGCACCCCGACCCTGGAGCCCCCTGGCCGGATGCAGCCACAGGGAACGGGGGTTCTGAGTTGGCAGGCCCCATTCCCGAAGCATCCGCGGGCACTTCCCGAAGGGCTGACACCTGCTGCGCCTCAGCAGCCAGCCAACCTCCCTCCCTCTGGTCGGGCACTGCAAGCCACACAGCCACTTGTGTCCCCTGTGTCCCTCCCTGGAGGCCGCAGCGCGTTTTGGGTTTTGGCGCGGACGGGCCCCTCTCGGCTTCCGTAGTCCATTTGCCCCCGGAGCCTGCCAGACCCCTGGCTCTAGGAGGCTGCCCAGGGGCGCTGCCAACAGCCCCCAGGTGCTGGCTAGCCGCCTCAGCCGGCCATGGGGGGAGCACACACACCTGCTGGTGTCCCCAGGCCGCACACACGGACTGCCCATTGCTTCCCGGCGTTGCAAATAGGCCCCCCGGGAAGCCCCACCCGCCCTAGGGGCTTGTCGGTTGGGGCCGACGCATGGTGGTTGACTGGGGAGGGCTCTGCTGGCACACACCCACTCCTGAAGCCCACTGGGGCGGTCCAAGGGCGAGGAGCTCGGAGCTCGGTCAGGGCTGTCCCAGCAGAACTTGTTGAGGGTGGACGGACACGCCCGCGGGCAATCAGGTGTTGCGGGCAGGCCCCGGGGGCAGGCCCTGCTGAGTCCCCGAGCGCCACCTGGGTTCCTGCCACCACCCTTGGGCCGGGATGAGGTGCCACCTTGTGCGTAGAAGCCCTGCACACAGGCAAGAAGCCCCCCAGGCCCGCGGGGCACCCGATCCTGGAGCCCCCTGGGCGGATGCAGCCACAGGGAACGGGGGTTCTGAGTTGGCAGGCCCCATTCCCGAAGCATCCACGGGCACTTCCCGAAGGGCTGACACCTGTTGCGCCTCAGCAGCCAGTCAACCTCCCTCCCTCTGGTCGGGCACTGCAAGCCACACAGCCACTTGTGTCCCCTGTGTCCCTCCCTGGAGGCCGCAGCGCGTTTTGGGTTTTGTCGCGGACGGGCCCCTCTCGGCTTCCGTAGTCCATTTGCCCCCGGAGCCTGCCAGACCCCTGGCTCTAGGAGGCTGCCCAGGGGCGCTGCCAACAGCCCCCAGGTGCTGGCTAGCCGCAGCAGCCGGCCATGGGGGGAGCACACACACCTGCGGGTGTCCCCAGGCCGCACACACGGACTGCCCCGCGCTTCCCGGCGTTGCAAATAGGCGCCCCGGGAAGCCCCACCCGCCCTAGGGGCTTGTCGGGTGGGGCCGACGCACGGTGGTTGACTGGGGAGGGCTGCTGCTGGCACACACCCACTCCTGAAGCCCACTGGGGCGGTCCAAGGGCGAGGACCTCGGAGCTCGGTCAGGGCTGTCCCAGCAGAACTTTTTGAGGGTGGACGGACACGCCCGCGGGCAATCAGGTGTTGCGGGCAGGCCCCGGGGGCAGGCCCTGCTGAGTCCCCGAGCGCCACCTGGGTTCCTGCCACCACCCTTGGGCCGGGATGAGGTGCCACCTTGTGCGTAGAAGCCCTGCACACAGGCAAGAAGCCCCCCAGGCCCGCGGCGCACCCGACCCTGGAGCCCCCTGGCCGGCTGCAGCCACAGGGAACGGGGGTTCTGAGTTGGCAGGCCCCATTCCCGAAGCATCCACGGGCACTTCCCGAAGGGCTGACACCTGCTGCGCCTCAGCAGCCAGCCAACCTCCCTCCCTCTGGTCGGGCACTGCAAGCCACACAGCCACTTGTGTCCCCTGTGTCCCTCCCTGGAGGCCGCAGCGCGTTTTGGGTTTTGGCGCGGACGGGCCCCTCTCGGCTTCCGTAGTCCATTTGCCCCCGGAGCCTGCCAGACCCCTGGCTCTAGGAGGCTGCCCAGGGGCGCTGCCAACAGCCCCCAGGTGCTGGCTAGCCGCAGCAGCCGGCCACGGGGGAGCACACACACCTGCGGGTGTCCCCAGGCTGCACAGACGGACTGCCCCGCGCTTCCCGGCGTTGCAAATAGGTCCCCCGGGAAGCCCCGCCGGCCCTAGGGGCTTGTCGGGTGGGGCCGACGCACGGTGGGTGAGTGGGGAGGGCTGCTGCTGGCACACACCCACTCCTGAAGCCCACAGGGGCGGTCCAAGGGCAAGGAGCTCGGAGCTCGGTCAGGGCTGTCCCAGCAGAACTTTTTGAGGGTGGACGGACATGCCCGCGGGCAATCAGGTGTTGCGGGCAGGCCCCGGGGGCAGGCCCTGCTGAGTCCCCGAGCGCCACCTGGGTTCCTGCCACCACCCTTGGGCCGGGATGAGGTGCCACCTTGTGCGTTGAAGCCCTGCACACAGGCAAGAAGCCCCCCAGGCCCGCGGGGCACCCGACCCTGGAGCCCCCTGGCCGGATGCAGCCACAGGGAACGGGGGTTCTGAGTTGGCAGGCCCCATTCCCGAAGCATCCACGGGCACTTCCCGAAGGGCTGACACCTGCTGCGCCTCAGCAGCCAGCCAACCTCCCTCCCTCTGGTCGGGCACTGCAAGCCACACAGCCACTTGTGTCCCCTGTGTCCCTCCCTGGAGGCCGCAGCGCGTTTTGGGTTTTGGCGCGGACGGGCCCCTCTCGGCTTCCGTAGTCCATTTGCCCCCGGAGCCTGCCAGACCCCTGGCTCTAGGAGGCTGCCCAGGGGCGCTGCCAACAGCCCCCAGGTGCTGGCTAGCCGCAGCAGCCAGCCACGGGGGAGCACACACACCTGCGGGTGTCCCCAGGCCGCACACACGGACTGCCCCGCGCTTCCCGGCGTTGCAAATAGGTCCCCCGGGAAGCCCCGCCGGCCCTAGGGTCTTGTCGGGCGGGGCCGACGCACGGTGGGTGAGTGGGGAGGGCTGCTGCTGGCACACACCCACTCCTGAAGCCCACTGGGGCGGTCCAAGGGCGAGGAGCTCGGAGCTCGGTCAGGGCTGTCCCAGCAGAACTTTTTGAGGGTGGACGGACACGCCCGCGGGCAATCAGGTGTTGCGGGCAGGCCCCGGGGGCAGGCCCTGCTGAGTCCCCGAGCGCCACCTGGGTTCCTGCCACCACCCTTGGGCCGGGATGAGGTGCCACCTTGTGCGTAGAAGCCCTGCACACAGGCAAGAAGCCCCCCAGGCCCGCGGCGCACCCGACCCTGGAGCCCCCTGGCCGGATGCAGCCACAGGGAACGGGGGTTCTGAGTTGGCAGGCCCCATTCCCGAAGCATCCACGGGCACTTCCCGAAGGGCTGACACCTGCTGCGCCTCAGCAGCCAGCCAACCTCCCTCCCTCTGGCCGGGCACTGCAAGCCACACAGCCACTTGTGTCCCCTGTGTCCCTCCCTGGAGGCCGCAGCGCGTTTTGGGTTTTGGCGCGGACGGGCCCCTCTCGGCTTCCGTAGTCCATTTGCCCCCGGAGCCTGCCAGACCCCTGGCTCTAGGAGGCTGCCCAGGGGCGCTGCCAACAGCCCCCAGGTGCTGGCTAGCCGCAGCAGCCGGCCATGGGGGGAGCACACACACCTGCGGGTGTCCCCAGGCCGCACACACGGACTGCCCCGCGCTTCCCGGCGTTGCAAATAGGCGCCCCGGGAAGCCCCACCCGCCCTAGGGGCTTGTCGGGTGGGGCCGACGCACGGTGGTTGACTGGGGAGGGCTGCTGCTGGCACACACCCACTCCTGAAGCCCACTGGGGCGGTCCAAGGGCGAGGACCTCGGAGCTCGGTCAGGGCTGTCCCAGCAGAACTTTTTGAGGGTGGACAGAAACGCCCGCGGGCAATCATGTGTTGCGGGCAGGCCCCTGGGGCAGGCCCTGCTGAGTCCCCGAGCGCCACCTGGGTTCCTGCCACCACCCTTGGGCCGGGATGAGGTGCCACCTTGTGTGTAGAAGCCCTGCACACAGGCAAGAAGCCCCCCAGGCCCGCGGCGCACCCGACCCTGGAGCCCCCTGGCCGGATGCAGCCACAGGGAACGGGGGTTCTGAGTTGGCAGGCCCCATTCCCGAAGCATCCGCGGGCACTTCCCGAAGGGCTGACAACTGCTGCGCCTCAGCAGCCAGCCAACCTCCCTCCCTCTGGTCGGGCACTGCAAGCCACACAGCCACTTGTGTCCCCTGTGTCCCTCCCTGGAGGCCGCAGCGCGTTTTGGGTTTTGGCGCGGACGGGCCCCTCTCGGCTTCCGTAGTCCATTTGCCCCCGGAGCCTGCCAGACCCCTGGCTCTAGGAGGCTGCCCAGGGGCGCTGCCAACAGCCCCCAGGTGCTGGCTAGCCGCAGCAGCCGGCCATGGGGGGAGCACACACACCTGCTGGTGTCCCCAGGCCGCACACACGGACTGCCCCACGCTTCCCGGCGTTGCAAATAGGCCCCCCGGGAAGCCCCACCCGCCCTAGGGGCTTGTCGGTTGGGGCCGACGCATGGTGGTTGACTGGGGAGGGCTCTGCTGGCACACACCCACTCCTGAAGCCCACTGGGGCGGTCCAAGGGCGAGGAGCTCGGAGCTCGGTCAGGGCTGTCCCAGCAGAACTTTTTGAGGGTGGACGGACACGCCCGCGGGCAATCAGGTGTTGCGGGCAGGCCCCGGGGGCAGGCCCTGCTGAGTCCCCGAGCGCCACCTGGGTTCCTGCCACCACCCTTGGGCCGGGATGAGGTGCCACCTTGTGTGTAGAAGCCCTGCACACAGGCAAGAAGCCCCCCAGGCCCGCGGCGCACCCGACCCTGGAGCGCCCTGGCCGGATGCAGCCACAGGGAACGGGGGTTCTGAGTTGGCAGGCCCCATTCCCGAAGCATCCACGGGCACTTCCCGAAGGGCTGACACCTGCTGCGCCTCAGCAGCCAGCCAACCTCCCTCCCTCTGGTCGGGCACTGCAAGCCACACAGCCACTTGTGTCCCCTGTGTCCCTCCCTGGAAGCCGCAGCACGTTTTGGGTTTTGGCTCGGACGGGCCCCTCTCGGCTTCTGTAGTCCATTTGCCCCCGGAGCCTGCCAGACCCCTGGCTCTAGGAGGCTGCCCAGGGGCGCTGCCAACAGCCCCCAGGTGCTGGCTAGCCGCAGCAGCCGGCCACGGGCGAGCACACACACCTGCGGGTGTCCCCGGGCCGCACACTCGAACTGCCCCTTGCTTCCCGAACTGCCCCGCGCTTCCCGGCGTTGCAAATAGGCCCCCCGGGAAGCCCCACCCACCCTAGGGGCTTGTCGGGTGGGGCCGATACATGGTGGTTGACTGGGGAGGGCTGCTGCTGGCACACACCCACTCCTGAAGCCCACTGGGGCGGTCCAAGGGCGAGGACCTCGGAGCTCGGTCAGGGCTGTCCCAGCAGAACTTTTTGAGGGTGGACGGACACGCCCGCGGGCAATCAGGTGTTGCGGGCAGGCCCCGGGGGCAGGCCCTGCTGAGTCCCCGAGTGCCACCTGGGTTCCTGCCACCACCCTTGGGCCGGGATGCGGTGCCACCTTGTGCGTAGAAGCCCTGCACACAGGCAAGAAGCCCCCCAGGCCCGCGGCGCACCCGACCCTGGAGCCCCCTGGCCGGAAGCAGCCACAGGGAACGGGGGTTCTGAGTTGGCAGGCCCCATTCCCGAAGCATCCGCGGGCACTTCCCGATGGGCTGACACCTGCTGCGCCTCAGCAGCCAGCCAACCTCCCTCCCTCTGGTCGGGCACTGCAAGCCACACAGCCACTTGTGTCCCCTGTGTCCCTCCCTGGAGGCCGCAGCACATTTTGGGTTTTGGCGCGGACGGGCCCCTCTCGGCTTCCGTAGTCCATTTGCCCCCGGAGCCTGCCAGACCCCTGGCTCTAGGAGGCTGCCCAGGGGCGCTGCCAACAGCCCCCAGGTGCTGGCTAGCCGCCTCAGCCGGCCATGGGGGGAGCACACACACCTGCGGGTGTCCCCAGGCCGACACACGAACTGCCCCGCGTGTCCCGAACTGCCCCACGCTTCTCGGCGTTGCAAATAGGCCCCCGGGGAAGCCCCACCCGCCCTAGGGTCTTGTCGGGTGGGGCCGACGCACGGTGGTTGACTGGGGAGGGCTGCTGCTGGCACACACCCACTCCTGAAGCCCACTGGGGCGGTCCAAGGGCGAGGAGCTCGGAGCTCGGTCAGGGCTGTCCCAGCAGAACTTTTTGAGGGTGGACGGACACGCCCGCGGGCAATCAGGTGTTGCGGGCAGGCCCCGGGGGCAGGCCCTGCTGAGTCCCCGAGCGCCACCTGGGTTCCTGCCACCACCCTTGGGCCGGGATGAGGTGCCACCTTGTGCGTAGAAGCCCTGCACACAGGCAAGAAGCCCCCCAGGCCCGCGGCGCACCCCGACCCTGGAGCCCCCTGGCCGGATGCAGCCACAGGGAACGGGGGTTCTGAGTTGGCAGGCCCCATTCCCGAAGCATCCGCGGGCACTTCCCGAAGGGCTGACACCTGCTGCGCCTCAGCAGCCAGCCAACCTCCCTCCCTCTGGTCGGGCACTGCAAGCCACACAGCCACTTGTGTCCCCTGTGTCCCTCCCTGGAGGCCGCAGCGCGTTTTGGGTTTTGGCGCGGACGGGCCCCTCTCGGCTTCCGTAGTCCATTTGCCCCCGGAGCCTGCCAGACCCCTGGCTCTAGGAGGCTGCCCAGGGGCGCTGCCAACAGCCCCCAGGTGCTGGCTAGCCGCCTCAGCCGGCCATGGGGGGAGCACACACACCTGCTGGTGTCCCCAGGCCGCACACACGGACTGCCCATTGCTTCCCGGCGTTGCAAATAGGCCCCCCGGGAAGCCCCACCCGCCCTAGGGGCTTGTCGGTTGGGGCCGACGCATGGTGGTTGACTGGGGAGGGCTCTGCTGGCACACACCCACTCCTGAAGCCCACTGGGGCGGTCCAAGGGCGAGGAGCTCGGAGCTCGGTCAGGGCTGTCCCAGCAGAACTTGTTGAGGGTGGACGGACACGCCCGCGGGCAATCAGGTGTTGCGGGCAGGCCCCGGGGGCAGGCCCTGCTGAGTCCCCGAGCGCCACCTGGGTTCCTGCCACCACCCTTGGGCCGGGATGAGGTGCCACCTTGTGCGTAGAAGCCCTGCACACAGGCAAGAAGCCCCCCAGGCCCGCGGGGCACCCGATCCTGGAGCCCCCTGGGCGGATGCAGCCACAGGGAACGGGGGTTCTGAGTTGGCAGGCCCCATTCCCGAAGCATCCACGGGCACTTCCCGAAGGGCTGACACCTGCTGCGCCTCAGCAGCCAGCCAACCTCCCTCCCTCTGGTCGGGCACTGCAAGCCACACAGCCACTTGTGTCCCCTGTGTCCCTCCCTGGAAGCCGCAGCACGTTTTGGGTTTTGGCTCGGACGGGCCCCTCTCGGCTTCTGTAGTCCATTTGCCCCCGGAGCCTGCCAGACCCCTGGCTCTAGGAGGCTGCCCAGGGGTACTGCCAACAGCCCCCAGGTGCTGGCTAGCCGCAGCAGCCGGCCACGGGGGAGCACACACACCTGCGGGTGTCCCCGGGCCGAACACACGGACTGCCCCGCGCTTCCCGGCGTTGCAAATAGGTCCCCCGGGAAGCCCCGCCGGCCCTAGCGGCTTGTCGGGCGGGGCCGACGCATGGTGGGTGAGTGGGGAGGGCTGCTGCTGGCACACACCCACTCCTGAAGCCCACTGGGGCGGTCCAAGGGCGAGGACCTCGGAGCTCGGTCAGGGCTGTCCCAGCAGAACTTTTTGAGGGTGGACGGACACGCCCGCGGGCAATCAGGTGTTGCGGGCAGGCCCCAGGGGCAGGCCCTGCTGAGTCCCCGAGCGCCACCTGGGTTCCTGCCACCACCCTTGGGCCGGGATGAGGTGCCACCTTGTGCGTAGAAGACCTGCACACAGGCAAGAAGCCCCCCTGGCCCGCGGCGCACCCGACCCTGGAGCCCCCTGGCCGGATGCAGCCACAGGGAACGGGGGTTCTGAGTTGGCAGGCCCCATTCCCGAAGCATCCACGGGCACTTCCCGAAGGGCTGACACCTGCTGCGCCTCAGCAGCCAGCCAACCTCCCTCCATCTGGCCGGGCACTGCAAGCCACACAGCCACTTGTGTCCCCTGTGTCCCTCCCTGGAGGCCGCAGTGCGTTTTGGGTTTTGGCGCGGACGGGCCCCTCTCGGCTTCCGTAGTCCATTTGCCCCCGGAGCCTGCCAGACCCCTGGCTCTAAGAGGCTGCCCAGGGGCGCTGCAAACAGCCCCCAGGTGCTGGCTAGCCGCCTCAGCCGGCCATGGGGGGAGCACACACACCTGCGGGTGTCCCCAGGCCGCACACTCGAACTGCCCCTTGCTTCCCGAACTGCCCCACGCTTCCCGGCGTTGCAAATAGGCCCCCCGGGAAGCCCCACCCACCCTAGGGGCTTGTCGGGTGGGGCCGACACATGGTGGTTGACTGGGGAGGGCTGCTGCTGGCACACACCCACTCCTGAAGCCCACTGGGGCGGTCCAAGGGCGAGGACCTCGGAGCTCGGTCAGGGCTGTCCCAGCAGAACTTTTTGAGGGTGGACGGACACGCCCGCGGGCAATCAGGTGTTGCGGGCAGGCCCCGGGGGCAGGCCCTGCTGAGTCCCCGAGCGCCACCTGGGTTCCTGCCACCACCCTTGGGCCGGGATGCGGTGCCACCTTGTGCGTAGAAGCCCTGCACACAGGCAAGAAGCCCCCCAGGCCCGCGGCGCACCCGACCCTGGAGCCCCCTGGCCGGCTGCAGCCACAGGGAACGGGGGTTCTGAGTTGGCAGGCCCCATTCCCGAAGCATCCACGGGCACTTCCCGAAGGGCTGACACCTGCTGCGCCTCAGCAGCCAGCCAACCTCCCTCCCTCTGGTCGGGCACTGCAAGCCACACAGCCACTTGTGTCCCCTGTGTCCCTCCCTGGAGGCCGCAGCGCGTTTTGGGTTTTGGCGCGGACGGGCCCCTCTCGGCTTCCGTAGTCCATTTGCCCCCGGAGCCTGCCAGACCCCTGGCTCTAGGAGGCTGCCCAGGGGCGCTGCCAACAGCCCCCAGGTGCTGGCTAGCCGCCTCAGCCGGCCATGGGGGGAGCACACACACCTGCTGGTGTCCCCAGGCCGCACACACGGACTGCCCATTGCTTCCCGGCGTTGCAAATAGGCCCCCCGGGAAGCCCCACCCGCCCTAGGGGCTTGTCGGGTGGGGCCGACGCAAGGTGGTTGACTGGGGAGGGCTCTGCTGGCACACACCCACTCCTGAAGCCCACTGGGGCGGTCCAAGGGCGAGGAGCTCGGACCTCGGTCAGGGCTGTCCCAGCAGAACTTTTTGAGGGTGGACGGACACGCCCGTGCGCAATCAGGTGTTTAGGGCAGGCCCCGGGGGCAGGCCCTGCTGAGTCCCCGAGCGCCACCTGGGTTCCTGCCACCACCCTTGGGCCGGGATGAGGTGCCACCTTGTGCGTAGAAGCCCTGCACACAGGCAAGAAGCCCCCCAGGCCCGCGGCGCACCCGACCCTGGAGCCCCGTGGCCGGCTGCAGCCACAGGGAACGGGGGTTCTGAGTTGGCAGGCCCCATTCCCGAAGCATCCACGGGCACTTCCCGAAGGGCTGACACCTGCTGCGCCTCAGCAGCCAGCCAACCTCCCTCCATCTGGCCGGGCACTGCAAGCCACACAGCCACTTGTGTCCCCTGTGTCCCTCCCTGGAGGCCGCAGCGCGTTTTGGGTTTTGGCGCGGACGGGCCCCTCTCGGCTTCCGTAGTCCATTTGCCCCCGGAGCCTGCCAGACCCCTGGTTCTAAGAGGCTGCCCAGGGGCGCTGCCAACAGCCCCCAGGTGCTGGCTAGCCGCCTCGGCCGGCCATGGTGGGAGCACACACACCTGCGGGTGTCCCCAGGCCGCACACTCGAACTGCCCCTTGCTTCCCGAACTGCCCCACGCTTCCCGGCGTTGCAAATAGGCCCCCCGGGAAGCCCCACCCACCCTAGGGGCTTGTCGGGTGGGGCCGACACATGGTGGTTGACTGGGGAGGGCTGCTGCTGGCACACACCCACTCCTGAAGCCCACTGGGGCGGTCCAAGTGCGAGGAGCTCGGAGCTCGGTCAGGGCTGTCCCAGCAGAACTTTTTGAGGGTGGACGGACACGCCCGCGGGCAATCAGGTGTTGCGGGCAGGCCCCGGGGGCAGGCCCTGCTGAGTCCCCGAGCGCCACCTGGGTTCCTGCCACCACCCTTGGGCCGGGATGAGGTGCCACCTTGTGCGTAGAAGCCCTGCACATAGGCAAGAAGCATCCCAGACCCGCGGCGCACCCGACCCTGGAGCCCCCTGGCCGGATGCAGCCACAGGGAACGGGGGTTCTGAGTTGGCAGGCCCCATTCCCGAAGCATGCTCGGGCAGTTCCCCGAAGGGCTGACACCTGCTGCGCCTCAGCAGCCAGCCAACCTCCCTCCCTCTGGTCGGGCACTGCAAGCCACACAGCCACTTGTGTCCCCTGTGTCCCTCCCTGGAGGCCGCAGCGCGTTTTGGGTTTTGGCGCGGACGGGCCCCTCTCGGCTTCCGTAGTCCATTTGCCCCCGGAGCCTGCCAGACCCCTGGCTCTAGGAGGCTGCCCAGGGGGGCTGCCAACAGCCCCCAGGTGCTGGCTAGCCGCAGCAGCCGGCCACGGGGGAGCACACACACCTGCGGGTGTCCCCGGGCCGCACACACGGACTGCCCCGCGCTTCCCGGCATTGCAAATAGGTCCCCCGGGAAGCCCCGCCGACCCTAGGGGCTTGTCGGGCGGGGCCGACGCACGGTGGGTGAGTGGGGAGGGCTGCTGCTGGCACACACCCACTCCTGAAGCCCACTGGGTCGGTCCAAGGGCGAGGAGTCAGAGCTCGGTCAGGGCTGTCCCAGCAGAACTTTTTGAGGGTGGACGGACACGCCCGCGGGCAATCAGGTGTTGCGGGCAGGCCCCGGGGGCAGGCCCTGCTGAGTCCCCGAGTGCCACCTGGGTTCCTGCCACCACCCTTGGGCCGGGATGCGGTGCCACCTTGTGCGTAGAAGCCCTGCACACAGGCAAGAAGCCCCCCTGGCCCGCGGCGCACCCGACCCTCGAGCCCCCTGGCCGGATGCAGCCACAGGGAACGGGGGTTCTGAGTTGGCAGGCCCCATTCCCGAAGCATCCACGGGCACTTCCCGAAGGGCTGACACCTGCTGCGCCTCAGCAGCCAGCCAACCTCCCTCCATCTGGCCGGGCACTGCAAGCCACACAGCCACTTGTGTCCCCTGTGTCCCTCCCTGGAGGCCGCAGCGCGTTTTGGGTTTTGGCGCGGACGGGCCCCTCTCGGCTTCCGTAGTCCATTTGCCCCCGGAGCCTGCCAGACCCCTGGCTCTAAGAGGCTGCCCAGGGGCGCTGCCAACAGCCCCCAGGTGCTGGCTAGCCGCCTCAGCCGGCCATGGGGGGAGCACAAACACCTGCGGGTGTCCCCAGGCCGCACACACGGACTGCCCCGCGCTTCCCGGCGTTGCAAATAGGTCCCCCGGGAAGCCCCGCCGGCCCTAGGGGCTTGTCGGGTGGGGCCGACGCACGGTGGGTGAGTGGGGAGGGCTGCTGCTGGCACACACCCACTCCTGAAGCCCACTGGGGCGGTCCAAGGGCGAGGAGCTCGGAGCTCGGTCAGGGCTGTCCCAGCAGAACTTTTTGAGGGTGGACGGACACGCCCGCGGGCAATCAGGTGTTGCGGGCAGGCCCCGGGGGCAGGCCCTGCTGAGTCCCCGAGCGCCACCTGGGTTCCTGCCACCACCCTTGGGCCGGGATGAGGTGCCACCTTGTGCGTAGAAGCCCTGCACACAGGCAAGAAGCCCCCCAGGCCCGCGGCGCACCCGACCCTGGAGCCCCCTGGCCGGCTGCAGCCACAGGGAACGGGGGTTCTGAGTTGGCAGGCCCCATTCCCGAAGCATCCACGGGCACTTCCCGAAGGGCTGACACCTGCTGCGCCTCAGCAGCCAGCCAACCTCCCTCCCTCTGGTCGGGCACTGCAAGCCACACAGCCACTTGTGTCCCCTGTGTCCCTCCCTGGAGGCCGCAGCGCGTTTTGGGTTTTGGCGCGGACGGGCCCCTCTCGGCTTCCGTAGTCCATTTGCCCCTGGAGCCTGCCAGACCCCTGGCTCTAGGAGGCTGCCCAGGGGCGCTGCCAACAGCCCCCAGGTGCTGGCTAGCCGCAGCAGCCGGCCACGGGGGAGCACACACACCTGCGGGTGTCCCCAGGCCGCACACACGGACTGCCCCGCGCTTCCCGGTGTTGCAAATAGGCCCCCCGGGAAGCCCCGCCGGCCCTAGGGGCTTGTCGGGTGGGGCCGACGCACGGTGGGTGAGTGGGGAGGGCTGCTGCTGGCACACACCCACTCCTGAAGCCCACTGGGGCGGTCCAAGGGCGAGGAGCTCGGAGCTCGGTCAGGGCTGTCCCAGCAGAACTTGTTGAGGGTGGACGGACACGCCCGCGGGCAATCAGGTGTTGCGGGCAGGCCCCGGGGGCAGGCCCTGCTGAGTCCCCGAGCGCCACCTGGGTTCCTGCCACCACCCTTGGGCCGGGATGAGGTGCCACCTTGTGCGTAGAAGCCCTGCACACAGGCAAGAAGCCCCCCAGGCCCGCTGCGCACCCGACCCTGGAGCCCCCTGGCCGGCTGCAGCCACAGGGAACGGGGGTTCTGAGTTGGCAGGCCCCATTCCCGAAGCATGCACGGGCCGTTCCCCGAAGGGCTGACACCTGCTGCGCCTCAGCAGCCAGCCAACCTCCCTCCCTCTGGTCGGGCACTGCACGCCACACAGCCACTTGTGTCCCCTGTGTCCCTCCCTGGAGGCCGCAGCGTGTTTTCGGTTTTGGCGCGGACGGGCCCCTCTCGGCTTCCGTAGTCCATTTGCCCCCGGAGCCTGCCAGACCCCTGGCTCTAGGAGGCTGCCCAGGGGCGCTGCCAACAGCCCCCAGGTGCTGGCTAGCCGCAGCGGCCGGCCACGGGGGAGCACACACACCTGCGGGTGTCCCCGGGCCGCACACACGGACTGCCCCGCGCTTCCCGGCGTTGCAAATAGGCCCCCCGGGAAGCCCCGCCCGCCCTAGGGGCTTGTCGGGTGGGGCCGACGCACGGTGGGTGAGTGGGGAGGGCTGCTGCTGGCACACACCCACTCCTGAAGCCCACTGGGGCGGTCCAAGGGCGAGGAGCTCGGAGCTCGGTCAGGGCTGTCCCAGCAGAACTTTTTGAGGGTGGACGGACACGCCCGCGGGCAATCAGGTGTTGCGGGCAGGCCCCGGGGGCAGGCCCTGCTGAGTCCCCGAGCGCCACCTGGGTTCCTGCCACCACCCTTGGGCCGGGATGAGGTGCCACCTTGTGCGTAGAAGCCCTGCACACAGGCACGAAGCATCCCAGACCCGCGGCCCACCCGACGCTGGAGCCCCCTGGCCGGCTGCAGCCACAGGGAACGGGAGTTCTGAGTTGGCAGGCCCCATTCCCGAAGCATCCACGGGCACTTCCCGAAGGGCTGACACCTGCTGCGCCTCAGCAGCCAGCCAACCTCCCTCCCTCTGGTCGGGCACTGCAAGCCACACAGCCACTTGTGTCCCCTGTGTCCCTCCCTGGAGGCCGCAGCGCATTTTGGGTTTTGGCGCGGACGGGCCCCTCTCGGCTTCCGTAGTCCATTTGCCCCCGGAGCCTGCCAGACCCCTGGCTCTAGGAGGCTGCCCAGGGGCGCTGCCAACAGCCCCCAGGTGCTGGCTAGCCGCAGCAGCCGGCCACGGGGGAGCACACACACCTGCGGGTGTCCCCAGGCCGCACACACGGACTGCCCCGCGCTTCCCGGCGTTGCAAATAGGTCCCCCGGGAAGCCCCGCCGGCCCTAGGGGCTTGTCGGGTGGGGCCGACGCACGGTGGGTGAGTGGGGAGGGCTGCTGCTGGCACACACCCACTCCTGAAGCCCACTGGGGCGGTCCAAGGGCGAGGAGCTCGGAGCACGGTCAGGGCTGTCCCAGCAGAACTTGTTGAGGGTGGACGGACACGCCCGCGGGCAATCAGGTGTTGCGGGCAGGCCCCGGGGGCAGGCCCTGCTGAGTCCCCGAGCGCCACCTGGGTTCCTGCCACCACCCTTGGGCCGGGATGAGGTGCCACCTTGTGCGTAGAAGCCCTGCACACAGGCAAGAAGCCCCCCAGGCCCGCGGCGCACCCGACCCTGGAGCCCCCTGGCTGGCTGCAGCCACAGGGATCGGGGGTTCTTTGTTGGCAGGCCCCATTCCCGAAGCATCCACGGGCACTTCCCGAAGGGCTGACACCTGCTGCGCCTCAGCAGCCAGCCAACCTCCCTCCCTCTGGTCGGGCACTGCAAGCCACACAGCCACTTGTGTCCCCTGTGTCCCTCCCTGGAGGCCGCAGCGCGTTTTGGGTTTTGGCGCGGACGGGCCCCTCTCGGCTTCCGTAGTCCATTTGCCCCAGAAGCCTGCCAGACCCCTGGCTCTAGGAGGCTGCCCAGGCAGCGCTGCCAACAGCCCCCAGGTGCTGGCTAGCCGCAGCGGCCGGACACGGGGGAGCACACACACCTGCGGGTGTCCCCGGGCCGCACACACGGACTGCCCCGCGCTTCCCGGCGTTGCAAATAGGCCCCCCGGGAAGCCCCGCCCACCCTAGGGGCTTGTCAGGTGGGGCCGACGCACGGTGGGTGAGTGGGGAGGGCTGCTGCTGGCACACACCCACTCCTGAAGCCCACTGGGGCGGTCCAAGGGCGAGGAGCTCAGAGCTCGGTCAGGGCTGTCCCAGCAGAACTTTTTGAGGGTGGACGGACACGCCCGCGGGCAATCAGGTGTTGCGGGCAGGCCCCGGGGGCAGGCCCTGCTGAGTCCCCGAGCGCCACCTGGGTTCCTGCCACCACCCTTGGGCCGGGATGAGGTGCCACCTTGTGCGTAGAAGCCCTGCACACAGACACGAAGCATCCCAGACCCGCGGCCCACCCGACGCTGGAGCCCCCTGGCCGGCTGCAGCCACAGGGAACGGGGGTTCTGAATTGGCAGGCCCCATTCCCGAAGCATCCACGGGCACTTCCCGAAGGGCTGACACCTGCTGCGCCTCAGCAGCCAGCCAACCTCCCTCCCTCTGGTCGGGCACTGCAAGCCACACAGCCACTTGTGTCCCCTGTGTCCCTCCCTGGAGGCCGCAGCGCGTTTTGGGTTTTGGCTCGGACGGGCCACTCTCGGCTTCCGTAGTCCATTTGCCCCAGGAGCCTCCCAGACCCCTGGCTCTAGGAGGCTGCCCAGGGGCGCTGCCAACAGCCCCCAGGTGCTGGCTAGCCGCAGCAGCCGGCCACGGGGGAGCACACACACCTGCGGGTGTCCCCAGGCCGCACACTCAAATGCCCCGCGCTTCCCGGCGTTGCAAATAGGTCCCCCGGGAAGCCCCGCCGGCCCTAGCGGCTTGTCGGGCGGGGCCGACGCACGGTGGGTGAGTGGGGAGGGCTGCTGCTGGCACACACCCACTCCTGAAGCCCACTGGGGCGGTCCAAGGGCGAGGAGCTCGGAGCTCGGTCAGGGCTGTCCCAGCAGAACTTTTTGAGGGTGGACGGACACGCCCGCGGGCAATCAGGTGTTGCGGGCAGGCCCCGGGGGCAGGCCCTGCTGAGTCCCCGAGCGCCACCTGGGTTCCTGCCACCACCCTTGGGCCGGGATGAGGTGCCACCTTGTGCGTTGAAGCCCTGCCCACAGGCAAGAAGCACCCCAGGCCCGCGGGGCACCCGACCCTGGAGCCCCCTGGCCGGATGCAGCCACAGGGAACGGGGGTTCTGAGTTGGCAGGCCCCATTCCCGAAGCATCCACGGGCACTTCCCGAAGGGCTGACACCTGCTGCGCCTCAGCAGCCAGCCAACCTCCCTCCCTCTGGTCGGGCACTGCAAGCCACACAGCCACTTGTGTCCCCTGTGTCCCTCCCTGGAGGCCGCAGCGCGTTTTGGGTTTTGGCGCGGACGGGCCCCTCTCGGCTTCCGTAGTCCATTTGCCCCCAGAGCCTGCCAGACCCCTGGCTCTAGGAGGCTGCCCAGGGGCGCTGCCAACAGCCCCCAGGTGCTGGCTAGCCGCAGCAGCCGGCCACGGGGGAGCACACACACCTGCGGGTGTCCCCAGGCCGCACACACGGACTGCCCCGCGCTTCCCGGCGTTGCAAATAGGTCCCCCGGGAAGCCCCGCCCGTCCTAGGGGCTTGTCGGGCGGGGCCGACGCACGGTGGGTGAGTGGGGAGGGCTGCTGCTGGCACACACCCACTCCTGGAGCCCACTGGGGCGGTCCAAGGGCGAGGAGCTCGGAGCTCGGTCAGGGCTGTCCCAGCAGAACTTTTTGAGGGTGGACGGACACGCCCGCGGGCAATCAGGTGTTGCGGGCAGGCCCCGGGGGCAGGCCCTGCTGAGTCCCCGAGCGCCACCTGGGTTCCTGCCACCACCCTTGGGCCGGGATGAGGTGCCACCTTGTGCGTAGAAGCCCTGCACACAGGCAAGAAGCCCCCCAGGCCCGCGGCGCACCCGACCCTGGAGCCCCCTGGCCGGATGCAGCCACAGGGAACGGGGGTTCTGAGTTGGCAGGCCCCATTCCCGAAGCATCCACGGGCACTTCCCGAAGGGCTGACACCTGCTGCGCCTCAGCAGCCAGCCAACCTCCCTCCCTCTGGTCGGGCACTGCAAGCCACACAGCCACTTGTGTCCCCTGTGTCCCTCCCTGGAGGCCGCAGCGCGTTTTGGGTTTTGGCGCGGACGGGCCCCTCTCGGCTTCCGTAGTCCATTTGCCCCCGGAGCCTGCCAGACCCCTGGCTCTAGGAGGCTGCCCAGGCAGCGCTGCCAACAGCCCCCAGGTGCTGGCTAGCCGCAGCGGCCGGCCACGGGGGAGCACACACACATGCGGGTGTCCCCGGGCCGCACACACGGACTGCCCCGCGTTTCCCGGCGTTGCAAATAGGCCCCCCGGGAACCCTGCCCGCCCTAGGGGCTTGTCGGGTGGGGCCGACGCATGGTGGGTGAGTGGGGAGGGCTGTTGCTGGCACACACCCACTCCTGAAGCCCACTGGGGCGGTCCAAGGGCGAGGAGCTCGGAGCTCGGTCAGGGCTGTCCCAGCAGAACTTTTTGAGGGTGGACGGACACGCCCCCGGGCAATCAGGTGTTGCGGGCAGGCCCCGGGGGCAGGCCCTGCTGAGTCCCCGAGCGCCACCTGGGTTCCTGCCACCACCCTTGGGCCGGGATGAGGTGCCACCTTGTGCGTTGAAGCCCTGCACACAGGCAAGAAGCCCCCCAGGCCCGCGGGGCATCCGACCCTGGAGCCCCCTGGCCGGCTGCAGCCACAGGGAACGGGGGTTCTGAGTTGGCAGGCCCCATTCCCGAAGCATCCACGGGCACTTCCCGAAGGGCTGACACCTGCTGCGCCTCAGCAGCCAGCCAACCTCCCTCCCTCTGGTCGGGCACTGCAAGCCACACAGCCACTTGTGTCCCCTGTGTCCCTCCCTGGAGGCCGCAGCGCGTTTTGGGTTTTGGCGCGGACGGGCCCCTCTCGGCTTCCGTAGTCCATTTGCCCCAGGAGCCTCCCAGACCCCTGGCTCTAGGAGGCTGCCCAGGGGCGCTGCCAACAGCCCCCAGGTGCTGGCTAGCCGCAGCAGCCGGCCACGGGGGAGCACACACACCTGCGGGTGTCCCCAGGCCGCACACACGGACTGCCCCGCGCTTCCCGGCGTTGCAAATAGGTCCCCCGGGAAGCCCCGCCGGCCCTAGGGGCTTGTCGGGTGGGGCCGACGCACGGTGGGTGAGTGGGGAGGGCTGCTGCTGGCACACACCCACTCCTGAAGCCCACTGGGGCGGTCCAAGGGCGAGGAGCTCGGAGCACGGTCAGGGCTGTCCCAGCAGAACTTGTTGAGGGTGGACGGACACGCCCGCGGGCAATCAGGTGTTGCGGGCAGGCCCCGGGGGCAGGCCCTGCTGAGTCCCCGAGCGCCACCTGGGTTCCTGCCACCACCCTTGGGCCGGGATGAGGTGCCACCTTGTGCGTAGAAGCCCTGCACACAGGCAAGAAGCCCCCCAGGCCCGCGGCGCACCCGACCCTGGAGCCCCCTGGCTGGCTGCAGCCACAGGGATCGGGGGTTCTTTGTTGGCAGGCCCCATTCCCGAAGCATCCACGGGCACTTCCCGAAGGGCTGACACCTGCTGCGCCTCAGCAGCCAGCCAACCTCCCTCCCTCTGGTCGGGCACTGCAAGCCACACAGCCACTTGTGTCCCCTGTGTCCCTCCCTGGAGGCCGCAGCGCGTTTTGGGTTTTGGCGCGGACGGGCCCCTCTCGGCTTCCGTAGTCCATTTGCCCCAGAAGCCTGCCAGACCCCTGGCTCTAGGAGGCTGCCCAGGCAGCGCTGCCAACAGCCCCCAGGTGCTGGCTAGCCGCAGCGGCCGGCCACGGGGGAGCACACACACCTGCGGGTGTCCCCGGGCCGCACACACGGACTGCCCCGCGCTTCCCGGCGTTGCAAATAGGCCCCCCGGGAAGCCCCGCCCACCCTAGGGGCTTGTCAGGTGGGGCCGACGCACGGTGGGTGAGTGGGGAGGGCTGCTGCTGGCACACACCCACTCCTGAAGCCCACTGGGGCGGTCCAAGGGCGAGGAGCTCAGAGCTCGGTCAGGGCTGTCCCAGCAGAACTTTTTGAGGGTGGACGGACACGCCCGCGGGCAATCAGGTGTTGCGGGCAGGCCCCGGGGGCAGGCCCTGCTGAGTCCCCGAGCGCCACCTGGGTTCCTGCCACCACCCTTGGGCCGGGATGAGGTGCCACCTTGTGCGTAGAAGCCCTGCACACAGGCACGAAGCATCCCAGACCCGCGGCCCACCCGACGCTGGAGCCCCCTGGCCGGCTGCAGCCACAGGGAACGGGGGTTCTGAATTGGCAGGCCCCATTCCCGAAGCATCCACGGGCACTTCCCGAAGGGCTGACACCTGCTGCGCCTCAGCAGCCAGCCAACCTCCCTCCCTCTGGTCGGGCACTGCAAGCCACACAGCCACTTGTGTCCCCTGTGTCCCTCCCTGGAGGCCGCAGCGCGTTTTGGGTTTTGGCGCGGACGGGCCCCTCTCGGCTTCCGTAGTCCATTTGCCCCAGGAGCCTCCCAGACCCCTGGCTCTAGGAGGCTGCCCAGGGGCGCTGCCAACAGCCCCCAGGTGCTGGCTAGCCGCAGCAGCCGGCCACGGGGGAGCACACACACCTGCGGGTGTCCCCAGGCCGCACACTCAAATGCCCCGCGCTTCCCGGCGTTGCAAATAGGTCCCCCGGGAAGCCCCGCCGGCCCTAGCGGCTTGTCGGGTGGGGCCGACGCACGGTGGGTGAGTGGGGAGGGCTGCTGCTGGCACACACCCACTCCTGAAGCCCACTGGGGCGGTCCAAGGGCGAGGAGCTCGGAGCTCGGTCAGGGCTGTCCCAGCAGAACTTTTTGAGGGTGGACGGACACGCCCGCGGGCAATCAGGTGTTGCGGGCAGGCCCCGGGGGCAGGCCCTGCTGAGTCCCCGAGCGCCACCTGGGTTCCTGCCACCACCCTTGGGCCGGGATGAGGTGCCACCTTGTGCGTTGAAGCCCTGCATACAGGCAAGAAGCACCCCAGGCCCGCGGGGCACCCGACCCTGGAGCCCCCTGGCCGGATGCAGCCACAGGGAACGGGGGTTCTGAGTTGGCAGGCCCCATTCCCGAAGCATCCACGGGCACTTCCCGAAGGGCTGACACCTGCTGCGCCTCAGCAGCCAGCCAACCTCCCTCCCTCTGGTCGGGCACTGCAAGCCACACAGCCACTTGTGTCCCCTGTGTCCCTCCCTGGAGGCCGCAGCGCGTTTTGGGTTTTGGCGCGGACGGGCCCCTCTCGGCTTCCGTAGTCCATTTGCCCCAGGAGCCTCCCAGACCCCTGGCTCTAGGAGGCTGCCCAGGGGCGCTGCCAACAGCCCCCAGGTGCTGGCTAGCCGCAGCAGCCGGCCACGGGGGAGCACACACACCTGCGGGTGTCCCCAGGCCGCACACACGGACTGCCCCGCGCTTCCCGGCGTTGCAAATAGGCCCCCCGGGAAGCCCCGCCGGCCCTAGGGGCTTGTCGGGTGGGGCCGACGCACGGTGGGTGAGTGGGGAGGGCTGCTGCTGGCACACACCCACTCCTGAAGCCCACTGGGGCGGTCCAAGGGCGAGGAGCTCGGAGCTCGGTCAGGGCTGTCCCAGCAGAACTTGTTGAGGGTGGACGGACACGCCCGCGGGCAATCAGGTGTTGCGGGCAGGCCCCGGGGGCAGGCCCTGCTGAGTCCCCGAGCGCCACCTGGGTTCCTGCCACCACCCTTGGGCCGGGATGAGGTGCCAC
The DNA here is from genome assembly GCF_033115175.1 of Lepus europaeus. Taxonomy (NCBI): domain Eukaryota; kingdom Metazoa; phylum Chordata; class Mammalia; order Lagomorpha; family Leporidae; genus Lepus; species Lepus europaeus. The sequence continues at coordinate 4,497,663 of NW_026909167.1, read as the reverse complement.
CTTGTGCGTTGAAGCCCTGCACACAGGCAAGAAGCACCCCAGGGCCGCGGGGCACCCGACCCTGGAGCCCCCTGGCCGGATGCAGCCACAGGGAACGGGGGTTCTGAGTTGGCAGGCCCCATTCCCGAAGCATCCACGGGCACTTCCCGAAGGGCTGACACCTGCTGCGCCTCAGCAGCCAGCCAACCTCCCTCCCTCTGGTCGGGCACTGCAAGCCACACAGCCACTTGTGTCCCCTGTGTCCCTCCCTGGAGGCCGCAGCGCGTTTTGGGTTTTGGCGCGGACGGGCCCCTCTCGGCTTCCGTAGTCCATTTGCCCCCGGAGCCTGCCAGACCCCTGGCTCTAGGAGGCTGCCCAGGGGCGCTGCCAACAGCCCCCAGGTGCTGGCTAGCCGCAGCAGCCGGCCACGGGGGAGCACACACACCTGCGGGTGTCCCCAGGCCGCACACACGGACTGCCCCGCGCTTCCCGGCGTTGCAAATAGGCCCCCCGGGAAGCCCCGCCGGCCCTAGGGGCTTGTCGGGTGGGGCCGACGCACGGTGGGTGAGTGGGGAGGGCTGCTGCTGGCACACACCCACTCCTGAAGCCCACTGGGGCGGTCCAAGGGCGAGGAGCTCGGAGCTCGGTCAGGGCTGTCCCAGCAGAACTTGTTGAGGGTGGACGGACACGCCCGCGGGCAATCAGGTGTTGCGGGCAGGCCCCGGGGGCAGGCCCTGCTGAGTCCCCGAGCGCCACCTGGGTTCCTGCCACCACCCTTGGGCCGGGATGAGGTGCCACCTTGTGCGTAGAAGCCCTGCACACAGGCAAGAAGCCCCCCAGGCCCGCTGCGCACCCGACCCTGGAGCCCCCTGGCCGGCTGCAGCCACAGGGAACGGGGGTTCTGAGTTGGCAGGCCCCATTCCCGAAGCATGCACGGGCAGTTCCCCGAAGGGCTGACACCTGCTGCGCCTCAGCAGCCAGCCAACCTCCCTCCCTCTGGTCGGGCACTGCACGCCACACAGCCACTTGTGTCCCCTGTGTCCCTCCCTGGAGGCCGCAGCGTGTTTTCGGTTTTGGCGCGGACGGGCCCCTCTCGGCTTCCGTAGTCCATTTGCCCCCGGAGCCTGCCAGACCCCTGGCTCTAGGAGGCTGCCCAGGCAGCGCTGCCAACAGCCCCCAGGTGCTGGCTAGCCGCAGCGGCCGGCCACGGGGGAGCACACACACCTGCGGGTGTCCCCGGGCCGCACACACGGACTGCCCCGCGCTTCCCGGCGTTGCAAATAGGCCCCCCGGGAAGCCCCGCCCGCCCTAGGGGCTTGTCGGGTGGGGCCGACGCACGGTGGGTGAGTGGGGAGGGCTGCTGCTGGCACACACCCACTCCTGAAGCCCACTGGGGCGGTCCAAGGGCGAGGAGCTCAGAGCTCGGTCAGGGCTGTCCCAGCAGAACTTTTTGCGGGTGGACGGACACGCCCGCGGGCAATCAGGTGTTGCGGGCAGGCCCCGGGGGCAGGCCCTGCTGAGTCCCCGAGCGCCACCTGGGTTCCTGCCACCACCCTTGGGCCGGGATGAGGTGCCACCTTGTGCGTAGAAGCCCTGCACACAGGCACGAAGCCCCCCAGACCCGCGGCCCACCCGACGCTGGAGCCCCCTGGCCGGCTGCAGCCACAGGGAACGGGGGTTCTGAGTTGGCAGGCCCCATTCCCGAAGCATCCACGGGCACTTCCCGAAGGGCTGACACCTGCTGCGCCTCAGCAGCCAGCCAACCTCCCTCCCTCTGGTCGGGCACTGCAAGCCACACAGCCACTTGTGTCCCCTGTGTCCCTCCCTGGAGGCCGCAGCGCGTTTTGGGTTTTGGCGCGGACGGGCCCCTCTCGGCTTCCGTAGTCCATTTGCCCCCGGAGCCTGCCAGACCCCTGGCTCTAGGAGGCTGCCCAGGGGCGCTGCCAACACCCCCAGGTGCTGGCTAGCCGAAGCAGCCGGCCACGGGTGAGCACACACACCTGCGGGTGTCCCCAGGCCGCACACACGGACTGCCCCGCGCTTCCCGGCGTTGCAAATAGGTCCCCCGGGAAGCCCCGCCGGCCCTAGGGGCTTGTCGGGTGGGGCCGACGCACGGTGGGTGAGTGGGGAGGGCTGCTGCTGGCACACACCCACTCCTGAAGCCCACTGGGGCGGTCCAAGGGCGAGGAGCTCGGAGCTCGGTCAGGGCTGTCCCAGCAGAACTTTTTGAGGGTGGACGGACACGCCCGCGGGCAATCAGGTGTTGCGGGCAGGCCCCTGGGGCAGGCCCTGCTGAGTCCCCGAGCGCCACCTGGGTTCCTGCCACCACCCTTGGGCCGGGATGAGGTGCCACCTTGTGCGTTGAAGCCCTGCACACAGGCAAGAAGCACCCCAGGCCCGCGGGGCACCCGACCCTGGAGCCCCCTGGCCGGCTGCAGCCACAGGGAACGGGGGTTCTGAGTTGGCAGGCCCCATTCCCGAAGCATCCACGGGCACTTCCCGAAGGGCTGACACCTGCTGCGCCTCAGCAGCCAGCCAACCTCCCTCCCTCTGGTCGGGCACTGCAAGCCACACAGCCACTTGTGTCCCCTGTGTCCCTCCCTGGAGGCCGCAGCGCGTTTTGGGTTTTGGCGCGGACGGGCCCCTCTCGGCTTCCGTAGTCCATTTGCCCCAGGAGCCTGCCAGACCCCTGGCTCTAGGAGGCTGCCCAGGCAGCGCTGCCAACAGCCCCCAAGTGCTGGCTAGCCGCAGCGGCCGGCCACGGGTGAGCACACACACCTGCGGGTGTCCCCGGGCCGCACACACGGACTGCCCCGCGCTTCCCGGCGTTGCAAATAGGCCCCCCGGGAAGCCCCGCCCGCCCTAGGGGCTTGTCGGGCGGGGCCGACGCACGGTGGGTGAGTGGGGAGGGCTGCTGCTGGCACACACCCACTCCTGAAGCCCACTGGGGCGGTCCAAGGGCGAGGAGCTCGGAGCTCGGTCAGGGCTGTCCCAGCAGAACTTTTTGAGGGTGGACGGACACGCCCGCGGGCAATCAGGTGTTGCGGGCAGGCCCCGGGGGCAGGCCCTGCTGAGTCCCCGAGCGCCACCTGGGTTCCTGCCACCACCCTTGGGCCGGGATGAGGTGCCACCTTGTGCGTTGAAGCCCTGCACACAGGCAAGAAGCCCCCCAGGCCCGCGGGGCATCCGACCCTGGAGCCCCCTGGCCGGCTGCAGCCACAGGGAACGGGGGTTCTGAGTTGGCAGGCCCCATTCCCGAAGCATCCACGGGCACTTCCCGAAGGGCTGACACCTGCTGCGCCTCAGCAGCCAGCCAACCTCCCTCCCTCTGGTCGGGCACTGCAAGCCACACAGCCACTTGTGTCCCCTGTGTCCCTCCCTGGAGGCCGCAGCGCGTTTTGGGTTTTGGCGCGGACGGGCCCCTCTCGGCTTCCGTAGTCCATTTGCCCCAGGAGCCTCCCAGACCCCTGGCTCTAGGAGGCTGCCCAGGGGCGCTGCCAACAGCCCCCAGGTGCTGGCTAGCCGCAGCAGCCGGCCACGGGGGAGCACACACACCTGCGGGTGTCCCCAGGCCGCACACACGGACTGCCCCGCGCTTCCCGGCGTTGCAAATAGGTCCCCCGGGAAGCCCCGCCGGCCCTAGGGGCTTGTCGGGTGGGGCCGACGCACGGTGGGTGAGTGGGGAGGGCTGCTGCTGGCACACACCCACTCCTGAAGCCCACTGGGGCGGTCCAAGGGCGAGGAGCTCGGAGCTCGGTCAGGGCTGTCCCAGCAGAACTTTTTGAGGGTGGACGGACACGCCCGCGGGCAATCAGGTGTTGCGGGCAGGCCCCGGGGGCAGGCCCTGCTGAGTCCCCGAGCGCCACCTGGGTTCCTGCCACCACCCTTGGGCCGGGATAAGGTGCCACCTCTGCGTAGAAGCCCTGCACACAGGCAAGAAGCCCCCCAGGCCCGCGGCGCACCCGACGCTGGAGCCCCCTGGCCGGCTGCAGCCACAGGGAACGGGGGTTCTGAGTTGGCAGGCCCCATTCCCGAAGCATCCACGGGCACTTCCCGAAGGGCTGACACCTGCTGCGCCTCAGCAGCCAGCCAACCTCCCTCCCTCTGGTCGGGCACTGCAAGCCACACAGCCACTTGTGTCCCCTGTGTCCCTCCCTGGAGGCCGCAGCGCGTTTTGGGTTTTGGCGCGGACGGGCCCCTCTCGGCTTCCGTAGTCCATTTGCCCCCGGAGCCTGCCAGACCCCTGGCTCTAGGAGGCTGCCCAGGGGCGCTGCCAACAGCCCCCAGGTGCTGGCTAGCCGAAGCAGCCGGCCACGGGTGAGCACACACACCTGCGGGTGTCCCCAGGCCGCACACACGGACTGCCCCGCGCTTCCCGGCGTTGCAAATAGGTCCCCCGGGAAGCCCCGCCGGCCCTAGGGGCTTGTCGGGTGGGGCCGACGCACGGTGGGTGAGTGGGGAGGGCTGCTGCTGGCACACACCCACTCCTGAAGCCCACTGGGGCGGTCCAAGGGCGAGGAGCTCGGAGCTCGGTCAGGGCTGTCCCAGCAGAACTTTTTGAGGGTGGACGGACACGCCCGCGGGCAATCAGGTGTTGCGGGCAGGCCCCGGGGGCAGGCCCTGCTGAGTCCCCGAGCGCCACCTGGGTTCCTGCCACCACCCTTGGGCCGGGATGAGGTGCCACCTTGTGCGTTGAAGCCCTGCACACAGGCAAGAAGCACCCCAGGCCCGCGGGGCACCCGACCCTGGAGCCCCCTGGCCGGCTGCAGCCACAGGGAACGGGGGTTCTGAGTTGGCAGGCCCCATTCCCGAAGCATCCACGGGCACTTCCCGAAGGGCTGACACCTGCTGCGCCTCAGCAGCCAGCCAACCTCCCTCCCTCTGGTCGGGCACTGCAAGCCACACAGCCACTTGTGTCCCCTGTGTCCCTCCCTGGAGGCCGCAGCGCGTTTTGGGTTTTGGCGCGGACGGGCCCCTCTCGGCTTCCGTAGTCCATTTGCCCCAGGAGCCTGCCAGACCCCTGGCTGTAGGAGGCTGCCCAGGCAGCGCTGCCAACAGCCCCCAGGTGCTGGCTAGCCGCAGCGGCCGGCCACGGGTGAGCACACACACCTGCGGGTGTCCCCGGGCCGCACACACGGACTGCCCCGCGCTTCCCGGCGTTGCAAATAGGCCCCCCGGGAAGCCCCGCCCGCCCTAGGGGCTTGTCGGGCGGGGCCGACGCACGGTGGGTGAGTGGGGAGGGCTGCTGCTGGCACACACCCACTCCTGAAGCCCACTGGGGCGGTCCAAGGGCGAGGAGCTCGGAGCTCGGTCAGGGCTGTCCCAGCAGAACTTTTTGAGGGTGGACGGACACGCCCGCGGGCAATCAGGTGTTGCGGGCAGGCCCCGGGGGCAGGCCCTGCTGAGTCCCCGAGCGCCACCTGGGTTCCTGCCACCACCCTTGGGCCGGGATGAGGTGCCACCTTGTGCGTTGAAGCCCTGCACACAGGCAAGAAGCCCCCCAGGCCCGCGGGGCATCCGACCCTGGAGCCCCCTGGCCGGCTGCAGCCACAGGGAACGGGGGTTCTGAGTTGGCAGGCCCCATTCCCGAAGCATCCACGGGCACTTCCCGAAGGGCTGACACCTGCTGCGCCTCAGCAGCCAGCCAACCTCCCTCCCTCTGGTCGGGCACTGCAAGCCACACAGCCACTTGTGTCCCCTGTGTCCCTCCCTGGAGGCCGCAGCGCGTTTTGGGTTTTGGCGCGGACGGGCCCCTCTCGGCTTCCGTAGTCCATTTGCCCCAGGAGCCTCCCAGACCCCTGGCTCTAGGAGGCTGCCCAGGGGCGCTGCCAACAGCCCCCAGGTGCTGGCTAGCCGCAGCAGCCGGCCACGGGGGAGCACACACACCTGCGGGTGTCCCCAGGCCGCACACACGGACTGCCCCGCGCTTCCCGGCGTTGCAAATAGGTCCCCCGGGAAGCCCCGCCGGCCCTAGGGGCTTGTCGGGTGGGGCCGACGCACGGTGGGTGAGTGGGGAGGGCTGCTGCTGGCACACACCCACTCCTGAAGCCCACTGGGGCGGTCCAAGGGCGAGGAGCTCGGAGCTCGGTCAGGGCTGTCCCAGCAGAACTTTTTGAGGGTGGACGGACACGCCCGCGGGCAATCAGGTGTTGCGGGCAGGCCCCGGGGGCAGGCCCTGCTGAGTCCCCGAGCGCCACCTGGGTTCCTGCCACCACCCTTGGGCCGGGATAAGGTGCCACCTCTGCGTAGAAGCCCTGCACACAGGCAAGAAGCCCCCCAGGCCCGCGGCGCACCCGACGCTGGAGCCCCCTGGCCGGCTGCAGCCACAGGGAACGGGGGTTCTGAGTTGGCAGGCCCCATTCCCGAAGCATCCACGGGCACTTCCCGAAGGGCTGACACCTGCTGCGCCTCAGCAGCCAGCCAACCTCCCTCCCTCTGGTCGGGCACTGCAAGCCACACAGCCACTTGTGTCCCCTGTGTCCCTCCCTGGAGGCCGCAGCGCGTTTTGGGTTTTGGCGCGGACGGGCCCCTCTCGGCTTCCGTAGTCCATTTGCCCCCGGAGCCTGCCAGACCCCTGGCTCTAGGAGGCTGCCCAGGGGCGCTGCCAACAGCCCCCAGGTGCTGGCTAGCCGAAGCAGCCGGCCACGGGTGAGCACACACACCTGCGGGTGTCCCCAGGCCGCACACACGGACTGCCCCGCGCTTCCCGGCGTTGCAAATAGGTCCCCCGGGAAGCCCCGCCGGCCCTAGGGGCTTGTCGGGTGGGGCCGACGCACGGTGGGTGAGTGGGGAGGGCTGCTGCTGGCACACACCCACTCCTGAAGCCCACTGGGGCGGTCCAAGGGCGAGGAGCTCGGAGCTCGGTCAGGGCTGTCCCAGCAGAACTTTTTGAGGGTGGACGGACACGCCCGCGGGCAATCAGGTGTTGCGGGCAGGCCCCGGGGGCAGGCCCTGCTGAGTCCCCGAGCGCCACCTGGGTTCCTGCCACCACCCTTGGGCCGGGATGAGGTGCCACCTTGTGCGTTGAAGCCCTGCACACAGGCAAGAAGCACCCCAGGCCCGCGGGGCACCCGACCCTGGAGCCCCCTGGCCGGCTGCAGCCACAGGGAACGGGGGTTCTGAGTTGGCAGGCCCCATTCCCGAAGCATCCACGGGCACTTCCCGAAGGGCTGACACCTGCTGCGCCTCAGCAGCCAGCCAACCTCCCTCCCTCTGGTCGGGCACTGCAAGCCACACAGCCACTTGTGTCCCCTGTGTCCCTCCCTGGAGGCCGCAGCGCGTTTTGGGTTTTGGCGCGGACGGGCCCCTCTCGGCTTCCGTAGTCCATTTGCCCCAGGAGCCTGCCAGACCCCTGGCTGTAGGAGGCTGCCCAGGCAGCGCTGCCAACAGCCCCCAGGTGCTGGCTAGCCGCAGCGGCCGGCCACGGGTGAGCACACACACCTGCGGGTGTCCCCGGGCCGCACACACGGACTGCCCCGCGCTTCCCGGCGTTGCAAATAGGCCCCCCGGGAAGCCCCGCCCGCCCTAGGGGCTTGTCGGGCGGGGCCGACGCACGGTGGGTGAGTGGGGAGGGCTGCTGCTGGCACACACCCACTCCTGAAGCCCACTGGGGCGGTCCAAGGGCGAGGAGCTCGGAGCTCGGTCAGGGCTGTCCCAGCAGAACTTTTTGAGGGTGGACGGACACGCCCGCGGGCAATCAGGTGTTGCGGGCAGGCCCCGGGGGCAGGCCCTGCTGAGTCCCCGAGCGCCACCTGGGTTCCTGCCACCACCCTTGGGCCGGGATGAGGTGCCACCTTGTGCGTTGAAGCCCTGCACACAGGCAAGAAGCCCCCCAGGCCCGCGGGGCATCCGACCCTGGAGCCCCCTGGCCGGCTGCAGCCACAGGGAACGGGGGTTCTGAGTTGGCAGGCCCCATTCCCGAAGCATCCACGGGCACTTCCCGAAGGGCTGACACCTGCTGCGCCTCAGCAGCCAGCCAACCTCCCTCCCTCTGGTCGGGCACTGCAAGCCACACAGCCACTTGTGTCCCCTGTGTCCCTCCCTGGAGGCCGCAGCGCGTTTTGGGTTTTGGCGCGGACGGGCCCCTCTCGGCTTCCGTAGTCCATTTGCCCCAGGAGCCTCCCAGACCCCTGGCTCTAGGAGGCTGCCCAGGGGCGCTGCCAACAGCCCCCTGGTGCTGGCTAGCCGCAGCAGCCGGCCACGGGGGAGCACACACACCTGCGGGTGTCCCCAGGCCGCACACACGGACTGCCCCGCGCTTCCCGGCGTTGCAAATAGGTCCCCCGGGAAGCCCCGCCGGCCCTAGGGGCTTGTCGGGTGGGGCCGACGCACGGTGGGTGAGTGGGGAGGGCTGCTGCTGGCACACACCCACTCCTGAAGCCCACTGGGGCGGTCCAAGGGCGAGGAGCTCGGAGCTCGGTCAGGGCTGTCCCAGCAGAACTTTTTGAGGGTGGACGGACACGCCCGCGGGCAATCAGGTGTTGCGGGCAGGCCCCGGGGGCAGGCCCTGCTGAGTCCCCGAGCGCCACCTGGGTTCCTGCCACCACCCTTGGGCCGGGATAAGGTGCCACCTCTGCGTAGAAGCCCTGCACACAGGCAAGAAGCCCCCCAGGCCCGCGGCGCACCCGACGCTGGAGCCCCCTGGCCGGCTGCAGCCACAGGGAACGGGGGTTCTGAGTTGGCAGGCCCCATTCCCGAAGCATCCACGGGCACTTCCCGAAGGGCTGACACCTGCTGCGCCTCAGCAGCCAGCCAACCTCCCTCCCTCTGGTCGGGCACTGCAAGCCACACAGCCACTTGTGTCCCCTGTGTCCCTCCCTGGAGGCCGCAGCGCGTTTTGGGTTTTGGCGCGGACGGGCCCCTCTCGGCTTCCGTAGTCCATTTGCCCCAGGAGCCTGCCAGACCCCTGGCTGTAGGAGGCTGCCCAGGCAGCGCTGCCAACAGCCCCCAGGTGCTGGCTAGCCGCAGCGGCCGGCCACGGGGGAGCACACACACCTGCGGGTGTCCCCAGGCCGCACACACGGACTGCCCCGCGCTTCCCGGCGTTGCAAATAGGTCCCCCGGGAAGCCCCGCCGGCCCTAGGGGCTTGTCGGGTGGGGCCGACGCACGGTGGGTGAGTGGGGAGGGCTGCTGCTGGCACACACCCACTCCTGAAGCCCACTGGGGCGGTCCAAGGGCGAGGAGCTCGGAGCTCGGTCAGGGCTGTCCCAGCAGAACTTTTTGAGGGTGGACGGACACGCCCGCGGGCAATCAGGTGTTGCGGGCAGGCCCCGGGGGCAGGCCCTGCTGAGTCCCCGAGCGCCACCTGGGTTCCTGCCACCACCCTTGGGCCGGGATAAGGTGCCACCTCTGCGTAGAAGCCCTGCACACAGGCAAGAAGCCCCCCAGGCCCGCGGCGCACCCGACGCTGGAGCCCCCTGGCCGGCTGCAGCCACAGGGAACGGGGGTTCTGAGTTGGCAGGCCCCATTCCCGAAGCATCCACGGGCACTTCCCGAAGGGCTGACACCTGCTGCGCCTCAGCAGCCAGCCAACCTCCCTCCCTCTGGTCGGGCACTGCAAGCCACACAGCCACTTGTGTCCCCTGTGTCCCTCCCTGGAGGCCGCAGCGCGTTTTCGGTTTCGGCGCGGACGGGCCCCTCTCGGCTTCCGTAGTCCATTTGCCCCAGGAGCCTGCCGGACCCCTGGCTCTAGGAGGCTGCCAGGCAGCGCTGCCAACAGCCCCCAGGTGCTGGCTAGCCGCAGCGGCCGGCCACGGGTGAGCACACACACCTGCGGGTGTCCCCGGGCCGCACACACGGACTGCCCCGCGCTTCCCGGCGTTGCAAATAGGCCCCCCGGGAAGCCCCGCCTGCCCTAGGGGCTTGTTGGGCGGGGCCGACGCACGGTGGGTGAGTGGGGAGGGCTGCTGCTGGCACACACCCACTCCTGAAGCCCACTGGGGCGGTCCAAGGGCGAGGAGCTCGGAGCTCGGTCTGGGCTGTCCCAGCAGAACTTTTTGAGGGTGGACGGACACGCCCGCGGGCAATCAGGTGTTGCGGGCAGGCCCCGGGGGCAGGCCCTGCTGAGTCCCCGAGCGCCACCTGGGTTCCTGCCACCACCCTTGGGCCGGGATGAGGTGCCACCTTGTGCGTAGAAGCCCTGCACACAGGCAAGAAGCCCCCCAGGCCCGCGGAGCACCCGACCCTGGAGCCCCCTGGCCGGATGCAGCCACAGGGAACGGGGGTTCTGAGTTGGCAGGCCCCATTCCTGAAGCATCCACGGGCACTTCCCGAAGGGCTGACACCTGCTGCGCCTCAGCAGCCAGCCAACCTCCCTCCCTCTGGTCGGGCACTGCAAGCCACACAGCCACTTGTGTCCCCTGTGTCCCTTCCTAGAGGCCGCAGCGTGTTTTGGGTTTTGGCGCGGACGGGCCCCTCTCGGCTTCCGTAGTCCATTTGCCCCCGGAGGCTGCCAGACCCCTGGCTCTAGGAGGCTGCCCAGGGGCGCTGCCAACAGCCCCCAGGTGCTGGCTAGCCGCAGCAGCCGGCCACGGGGGAGCACACACACCTGCGGGTGTCCCCAGGCCGCACACACGGACTGCCCCGCGCTTCCCGGCGTTGCAAATAGGTCCCCCGGGAAGCCCCGCCCGCCCTAGGGGCTTGTCGGGCGGCGCCGACGCACGGTGGGTGAGTGGGGAGGGCTGCTGGCACACACCCACTCCTGGAGCCCACTGGGGCGGTCCAAGGGCGAGGAGCTCGGAGCTCGGTCAGGGCTGTCCCAGCAGAACTTTTTGAGGGTGGACGGACACGCCCGCGGGCAATCAGGTGCTGCGGGCAGGCCCCGGGGGCAGGCCCTGCTGAGTCCCCGAGCGCCACCTGGGTTCCTGCCACCACCCTTGGGCCGGGATGAGGTGCCACCTTGTGCGTAGAAGCCCTGCACACAGGCAAGAAGCCCCCCAGGCCCGCGGCGCACCCGACCCTGGAGCCCCCTGGCCGGCTGCAGCCACAGGGAACGGGGGTTCTGAGTTGGCAGGCCCCATTCCCGAAGCATCCACGGGCACTTCCCGAAGGGCTGACACCTGCTGCGCCTCAGCAGCCAGCCAACCTCCCTCCCTCTGGTCGGGCACTGCAAGCCACACAGCCACTTGTGTCCCCTGTGTCCCTCCCTGGAGGCCGCAGCGCGTTTTGGGTTTTGGCGCGGACGGGCCCCTCTCGGCTTCCGTAGTCCATTTGCCCCCGGAGCCTGCCAGACCCCTGGCTCTAGGAGGCTGCCCAGGCAGCGCTGCCAACAGCCCCCAGGTGCTGGCTAGCCGCAGCGGCCGGCCACGGGGGAGCACACACACCTGCGGGTGTCCCCGGGCCGCACACACGGACTGCCCCGCGTTTCCCGGCGTTGCAAATAGGCCCCCCGGGAAGCCCTGCCCGCCCTAGGGGCTTGTCGGGTGGGGCCGACGCACGGTGGGTGAGTGGGGAGGGCTGTTGCTGGCACACACCCACTCCTGAAGCCCACTGGGGCGGTCCAAGGGCGAGGAGCTCGGAGCTCGGTCAGGGCTGTCCCAGCAGAACTTTTTGAGGGTGGACGGACACGCCCGCGGGCAATCAGGTGTTGCGGGCAGGCCCCGGGGGCAGGCCCTGCTGAGTCCCCGAGCGCCACCTGGGTTCCTGCCACCACCCTTGGGCCGGGATGAGGTGCCACCTTGTGCGTTGAAGCCCTGCACACAGGCAAGAAGCCCCCCAGGCCCGCGGGGCATCCGACCCTGGAGCCCCCTGGCCGGCTGCAGCCACAGGGAACGGGGGTTCTGAGTTGGCAGGCCCCATTCCCGAAGCATCCACGGGCACTTCCCGAAGGGCTGACACCTGCTGCGCCTCAGCAGCCAGCCAACCTCCCTCCCTCTGGTCGGGCACTGCAAGCCACACAGCCACTTGTGTCCCCTGTGTCCCTCCCTGGAGGCCGCAGCGCGTTTTGGGTTTTGGCGCCGACGGGCCCCTCTCGGCTTCCGTAGTCCATTTGCCCCAGGAGCCTCCCAGACACCTGGCTCTAGGAGGCTGCCCAGGGGCGCTGCCAACAGCCCCCAGGTGCTGGCTAGCCGCAGCAGCCGGCCACGGGGGAGCACACACACCTGCGGGTGTCCCCAGGCCGCACACACGGACTGCCCCGCGCTTCCCGCGTTGCAAATAGGTCCCCCGGGAGGCCCCGCCCGCCCTAGGGGCTTGTCGGGCGGGGCCGACGCATGGTGGGTGAGTGGGGAGGGCTGCTGCTGGCACACACCCACTCCTGGAGCCCACTGGGGCGGTCCAAGGGCGAGGAGCTCGGAGCTCGGTCAGGGCTGTCCCAGCAGAACTTTTTGAGGGTGGACGGACACACCCGCGGGCAATCAGGTGTTGAGGGCAGGCCCCGGGGGCAGGCCCTGCTGAGTCCCCGAGCGCCACCTGGGTTCCTGCCACCACCCTCGGGCCGGGATGAGGTGCCACCTTGTGCGTAGAAGCCCTGCACACAGGCAAGAAGCCCCCCAGGCCCGCGGCGCACCCGACCCTGGAGCCCCCTGGCCGGCTGCAGCCACAGGGAACGGGGGTTCTGAGTTGGCAGGCCCCATTCCCGAAGCATGCACGGGCAGTTCCCCGAAGGGCTGACACCTGCTGCGCCTCAGCAGCCAGCCAACCTCCCTCCCTCTGGTCGGGCACTGCAAGCCACACAGCCACTTGTGTCCCCTGTGTCCCTCCCTGGAGGCCGCAGCGTGTTTTCGGTTTTGGCGCGGACGGGCCCCTCTCGGCTTCCGTAGTCCATTTGCCCCCGGAGGCTGCCAGACCCCTGGCTCTAGGAGGCTGCCCAGGGGCGCTGCCAACAGCCCCCAGGTGCTGGCTAGCCGCAGCGGCCGGCCACGAGGGAGCACACACACCTGCGGGTGTCCCCAGGCCGCACACACGGACTGCCCCGCGCTTCCCGGCGTTGCAAATAGGTCCCCGGGGAAGCCCCGCCGGCCCTAGGGGCTTGTCGGGTGGGGCCGACGCACGGTGGGTGAGTGGGGAGGGCTGCTGCTGGCACACACCCACTCCTGAAGCCCACTGGGGCGGTCCAAGGGCGAGGAGCTCGGAGCTCGGTCAGGGCTGTCCCAGCAGAACTTTTTGAGGGTGGACGGACACGCCCGCGGGCAATCAGGTGTTGCGGGCAGGCCCCGGGGGCAGGCCCTGCTGAGTCCCCGAGCGCCACCTGGGTTCCTGCCACCACCCTTGGGCCGGGATGAGGTGCCACCTTGTGCGTTGAAGCCCTGCACACAGGCAAGAAGCCCCCCAGGCCCGCGGGGCACCCGACCCTGGAGCCCCCTGGCCGGCTGCAGCCACAGGGAACGGGGGTTCTGAGTTGGCAGGCCCCATTCCCGAAGCATCCACGGGCACTTCCCGAAGGGCTGACACCTGCTGCGCCTCAGCAGCCAGCCAACCTCCCTCCCTCTGGTCGGGCACTGCAAGCCACACAGCCACTTGTGTCCCCTGTGTCCCTCCCTGGAGGCCGCAGCGCGTTTTGGGTTTTGGCGCGGAAGGGCCCCTCTCAGCTTCCGTAGTCCATTTGCCCCCGGAGCCTGCCAGACCCCTGGCTCTAGGAGGCTGCCCAGGGGCGCTGCCAACAACCCCCAGGTGCTGGCCAGCCGCAGCAGCCGGCCACGGGGGAGCACACACACCTGCGGGTGTCCCCAGGCCGCACACACGGACTGCCCCGCGCTTCCCGGCGTTGCAAATAGGTCCCCCGGGAAGCCCCGCCCGCCCTAGGGGCTTGTCGGGCGGGGCCGACACATGGTGGGTGAGTGGGGAGGGCTGCTGCTGGCACACACCCACTCCTGGAGCCCACTGGGGCGGTCCAAGGGCGAGGAGCTCGGAGCTCGGTCAGGGCTGTCCCAGCAGAACTTTTTGAGGGTGGACGGACACGCCCGCGGGCAATCAGGTGTTGCGGGCAGGCCACGGGGGCAGGCCCTGCTGAGTCCCCGAGCGCCACCTGGGTTCCTGCCACCACCCTTGGGCCGGGATGAGGTGCCACCTTGTGCGTAGAAGCCCTGCACACAGGCAAGAAGCCCCCCAGGCCCGCGGCGCACCCGACCCTGGAGCCCCCTGGCCGGCTGCAGCCACAGGGAACGGGGGTTCTGAGTTGGCAGGCCCCATTCCCGAAGCATCCACGGGCACTTCCCGAAGGGCTGACACCTGCTGCGCCTCAGCAGCCAGCCAACCTCCCTCCCTCTGGTCGGGCACTGCAAGCCACACAGCCACTTGTGTCCCCTGTGTCCCTCCCTGGAGGCCGCAGCGCGTTTTGGGTTTTGGCGCGGACGGGCCCCTCTCAGCTTCCGTAGTCCATTTGCCCCCGGAGCCTGCCAGACCCCTGGCTCTAGGAGGCTGCCCAGGGGTGCTGCCAACAGCCCCCAGGTGCTGGCAAGCCACAGCAGCCGGCCACGGGGGAGCACACACACCTGCGGGTGTCCCCAGGCCGCACACACGGACTGCCCCGCGCTTCCCGGCGTTGCAAATAGGTCCCCCGGGAAGCCCCGCCGGCCCTAGGGGCTTGTCGGGTGGGGCCGACGCATGGTGGGTGAGTGGGGAGGGCTGCTGCTGGCACACACCCACTCCTGAAGCCCACTGGGGCGGTCCAAGGGCGAGGAGCTCGGAGCTCGGTCAGGGCTGTCCCAGCAGAACTTTTTGAGGGTGGACGGACACGCCCGCGGGCAATCAGGTGTTGCGGGCAGGCCCCGGGGGCAAGCCCTGCTGAGTCCCCGAGCGCCACCTGGGTTCCTGCCACCACCCTTGGGCCGGGATGAGGTGCCACCTTGTGCGTAGAAGCCCTGCACAAAGGCAAGAAGCATCCCAGACCCGCGGCGCACCCGACCCTGGAGCCCCCTGGCCGGCTGCAGCCACAGGGAACGGGGGTTCTGAGTTGGCAGGCCCCATTCCCGAAGCATGCACGGGCAGTTCCCCGAAGGGCTGACACCTGCTGCGCCTCAGCAGCCAGCCAAGCTCCCTCCCTCTGGTCGGGCACTGCAAGCCACACAGCCACTTGTGTCCCCTGTGTCCCTCCCTGGAGGTCGCAGCGCGTTTTGGGTTTTGGCGCCGACGGGCCCCTCTCGGCTTCCGTAGTCCATTTGCCCCCGGAGGCTGCCAGACCCCTGGCTCTAGGAGGCTGCCCAGGGGCGCTGCCAACAGCCCCCAGGTGCTGGCTAGCCGCAGCAGCCGGCCACGGGGGAGCACACACACCTGCGGGTGTCCCCAGGCCGCACACCCGGACTGCCCCGCGCTTCCCGGCGTTGCAAATAGGTCCCCCGGGAAGCCCCGCCGGCCCTAGGGGCTTGTCGGGTGGGGCGGATGCATGGTGGGTGAGTGGGGAGGGCTGCTGCTGGCACACACCCACTCCTGAAGCCCACTGGGGCGGTCCAAGGGCGAGGAGCTCGGAGCTCGGTCAGGGCTGTCCCAGCAGAACTTTTTGAGGGTGGACGGACACGCCCGCGGGCAATCAGGTGTTGCGGGCAGGCCCCGGGGGCAGGCCCTGCTGAGTCCCCGAGCGCCACCTGGGTTCCTGCCACCACCCTTGGGCCGGGATAAGGTGCCACCTCTGCGTAGAAGCCCTGCACACAGGCAAGAAGCCCCCCAGGCCCGCGGCGCACCCGACGCTGGAGCCCCCTGGCCGGCTGCAGCCACAGGGAACGGGGGTTCTGAGTTGGCAGGCCCCATTCCCGAAGCATCCACGGGCACTTCCCGAAGGGCTGACACCTGCTGCGCCTCAGCAGCCAGCCAACCTCCCTCCCTCTGGTCGGGCACTGCAAGCCACACAGCCACTTGTGTCCCCTGTGTCCCTCCCTGGAGGCCGCAGCGCGTTTTGGGTTTTGGCGCGGACGGGCCCCTCTCGGCTTCCGTAGTCCATTTGCCCCCGGAGCCTGCCAGACCCCTGGCTCTAGGAGGCTGCCCAGGCAGCGCTGCCAACAGCCCCCAGGTGCTGGCTAGCCGCAGCGGCCGGCCACGGGGGAGCACACACACCTGCGGGTGTCCCCGGGCCGCACACACGGACTGCCCCGCGTTTCCCGGCGTTGCAAATAGGCCCCCCGGGAAGCCCTGCCCGCCCTAGGGGCTTGTCGGGTGGGGCCGACGCACGGTGGGTGAGTGGGGAGGGCTGTTGCTGGCACACACCCACTCCTGAAGCCCACTGGGGCGGTCCAAGGGCGAGGAGCTCGGAGCTCGGTCAGGGCTGTCCCAGCAGAACTTTTTGAGGGTGGACGGACACGCCCGCGGGCAATCAGGTGTTGCGGGCAGGCCACGGGGGCAGGCCCTGCTGAGTCCCCGAGCGCCACCTGGGTTCCTGCCACCACCCTTGGGCCGGGATGAGGTGCCACCTTGTGCGTTGAAGCCCTGCACACAGGCAAGAAGCCCCCCAGGCCCGCGGGGCATCCGACCCTGGAGCCCCCTGGCCGGCTGCAGCCACAGGGAACGGGGGTTCTGAGTTGGCAGGCCCCATTCCCGAAGCATCCACGGGCACTTCCCGAAGGGCTGACACCTGCTGCGCCTCAGCAGCCAGCCAACCTCCCTCCCTCTGGTCGGGCACTGCAAGCCACACAGCCACTTGTGTCCCCTGTGTCCCTCCCTGGAGGCCGCAGCGCGTTTTGGGTTTTGGCGCGGACGGGCCCCTCTCGGCTTCCGTAGTCCATTTGCCCCAGGAGCCTCCCAGACACCTGGCTCTAGGAGGCTGCCCAGGGGCGCTGCCAACAGCCCCCAGGTGCTGGCTAGCCGCAGCGGCCGGCCACGGGGGAGCACACACACCTGCGGGTGTCCCCGGGCCGCACACACGGACTGCCCCGCGCTTCCCGGCGTTGCAAATAGGCCCCCCGGGAAGCCCCGCCCGCCCTAGGGGCTTGTCGGGCGGGGCCGACGCACGGTGGGTGAGTGGGGAGGGCTGCTGCTGGCACACACCCACTCCTGAAGCCCACTGGGGCGGTCCAAGGGCGAGGAGCTCGGAGCTCGGTCAGGGCTGTCCCAGCAGAACTTTTTGAGGGTGGACGGACACGCCCGCGGGCAATCAGGTGTTGCGGGCAGGCCCCGGGGGCAGGCCCTGCTGAGTCCCCGAGCGCCACCTGGGTTCCTGCCACCACCCTTGGGCCGGGATGAGGTGCCACCTTGTGCGTTGAAGCCCTGCACACAGGCAAGAAGCCCCCCAGGCCCGCGGGGCATCCGACCCTGGAGCCCCCTGGCCGGCTGCAGCCACAGGGAACGGGGGTTCTGAGTTGGCAGGCCCCATTCCCGAAGCATCCACGGGCACTTCCCGAAGGGCTGACACCTGCTGCGCCTCAGCAGCCAGCCAACCTCCCTCCCTCTGGTCGGGCACTGCAAGCCACACAGCCACTTGTGTCCCCTGTGTCCCTCCCTGGAGGCCGCAGCGCGTTTTGGGTTTTGGCGCGGACGGGCCCCTCTCGGCTTCCGTAGTCCATTTGCCCCAGGAGCCTCCCAGACCCCTGGCTCTAGGAGGCTGCCCAGGGGCGCTGCCAACAGCCCCCAGGTGCTGGCTAGCCGCAGCAGCCGGCCACGGGGGAGCACACACACCTGCGGGTGTCCCCAGGCCGCACACACGGACTGCCCCGCGCTTCCCGGCGTTGCAAATAGGTCCCCCGGGAAGCCCCGCCGGCCCTAGGGGCTTGTCGGGTGGGGCCGACGCACGGTGGGTGAGTGGGGAGGGCTGCTGCTGGCACACACCCACTCCTGAAGCCCACTGGGGTGGTCCAAGGGCGAGGAGCTCGGAGCTCGGTCAGGGCTGTCCCAGCAGAACTTTTTGAGGGTGGACGGACACGCCCGCGGGCAATCAGGTGTTGCGGGCAGGCCCCGGGGGCAGGCCCTGCTGAGTCCCCGAGCGCCACCTGGGTTCCTGCCACCACCCTTGGGCCGGGATAAGGTGCCACCTCTGCGTAGAAGCCCTGCACACAGGCAAGAAGCCCCCCAGGCCCGCGGCGCACCCGACGCTGGAGCCCCCTGGCCGGCTGCAGCCACAGGGAACGGGGGTTCTGAGTTGGCAGGCCCCATTCCCGAAGCATCCACGGGCACTTCCCGAAGGGCTGACACCTGCTGCGCCTCAGCAGCCAGCCAACCTCCCTCCCTCTGGTCGGGCACTGCAAGCCACACAGCCACTTGTGTCCCCTGTGTCCCTTCCTAGAGGCCGCAGCGCGTTTTGGGTTTTGGCGCGGACGGGCCCCTCTCGGCTTCCGTAGTCCATTTGCCCCCTGAGGCTGCCAGACCCCTGACTCTAGGAGGCTGCTCAGGGGCGCTGCCAACAGCCCCCAGGTGCTGGCTAGCCGCAGCAGCCGGCCACGGGGGAGCACACACACCTGCGGGTGTCCCCAGGCCGCACACACGGACTGCCCCGCTTTCCCGGCGTTGCAAATAGGTCCCCCGGGAAGCCCCGCCCGCCCTAGGGGCTTGTCGGGCGGGGCCGACGCACGGTGGGTGAGTGGGGAGGGCTGCTGCTGGCACACACCCACTCCTGGAGCCCACTGGGGCGGTCCAAGGGCGAGGAGCTCGGAGCTCGGTCAGGGCTGTCCCAGCAGAACTTTTTGAGGGTGGACGGACACGCCCGCGGGCAATCAGGTGTTGCGGGCAGGCCCCGGGGGCAGGCCCTGCTGAGTCCCCGAGCGCCACCTGGGTTCCTGCCACCACCCTTGGGCCGGGATGAGGTGCCACCTTGTGCGTAGAAGCCCTGCACACAGGCAAGAAGCCCCCCAGGCCCGCGGCGCACCCGACCCTGGAGCCCCCTGGCCGGCTGCAGCCACAGGGAACGGGGGTTCTGAGTTGGCAGGCCCCATTCCCGAAGCATCCACGGGCACTTCCCGAAGGGCTGACACCTGCTGCGCCTCAGCAGCCAGCCAACCTCCCTCCCTCTGGTCGGGCACTGCAAGCCACACAGCCACTTGTGTCCCCTGTGTCCCTCCCTGGAGGCCGCAGCGCGTTTTGGGTTTTGGCGCGGACGGGCCCCTCTCGGCTTCCGTAGTCCATTTGCCCCCGGAGCCTGCCAGACCCCTGGCTCTAGGAGGCTGCCCAGGGGCGCTGCCAACAGCCCCCAGGTGCTGGCTAGCCGCAGCGGCCGGCCACGGGGGAGCACACACACCTGCGGGTGTCCCCGGGCCGCACACACGGACTGCCCCGCGTTTCCCGGCGTTGCAAATAGGCCCCCCGGAAAGCCCTGCCCGCCCTAGGGGCTTGTCGGGTGGGGCCGACGCACGGTGGGTGAGTGGGGAGGGCTGTTGCTGGCACACACCCACTCCTGAAGCCCACTGGGGCGGTCCAAGGGCGAGGAGCTCGGAGCTCGGTCAGGGCTGTCCCAGCAGAACTTTTTGAGGGTGGACGGACACGCCCGCGGGCAATCAGGTGTTGCGGGCAGGCCCCGGGGGCAGGCCCTGCTGAGTCCCCGAGCGCCACCTGGGTTCCTGCCACCACCCTTGGGCCGGGATGAGGTGCCACCTTGTGCGTTGAAGCCCTGCACACAGGCAAGAAGCCCCCCAGGCCCGCGGGGCATCCGACCCTGGAGCCCCCTGGCCGGCTGCAGCCACAGGGAACGGGGGTTCTGAGTTGGCAGGCCCCATTCCCGAAGCATCCACGGGCACTTCCCGAAGGGCTGACACCTGCTGCGCCTCAGCAGCCAGCCAACCTCCCTCCCTCTGGTCGGGCACTGCAAGCCACACAGCCACTTGTGTCCCCTGTGTCCCTCCCTGGAGGCCGCAGCGCGTTTTGGGTTTTGGCGCGGACGGGCCCCTCTTGGCTTCCGTACTCCATTTGCCCCAGGAGCCTCCCAGACACCTGGCTCTAGGAGGCTGCCCAGGGGCGCTGCCAACAGCCCCCAGGTGCTGGCTAGCCGCAGCGGCCGGCCACGGGGGAGCACACACACCTGCGGGTGTCCCCAGGCCGCACACACGGACTGCCCCGCGCTTCCCGGCGTTGCAAATAGGTCCCCCGGGAAGCCCCGCCGGCCCTAGGGGCTTGTCGGGTGGGGCCGACGCACGGTGGGTGAGTGGGGAGGGCTGCTGCTGGCACACACCCACTCCTGAAGCCCACTGGGGCGGTCCAAGGGCGAGGAGCTCGGAGCTCGGTCAGGGCTGTCCCAGCAGAACTTTTTGAGGGTGGACGGACACACCCGCGGGCAATCAGGTGTTGCGGGCAGGCCCCGGGGGCAGGCCCTGCTGAGTCCCCGAGCGCCACCTGGGTTCCTGCCACCACCCTTGGGCCGGGATGAGGTGCCACCTTGTGCGTTGAAGCCCTGCACACAGGCAAGAAGCACCCCAGGCCCGCGGCGCACCCGACCCTGGAGCCCCCTGGCCGGCTGCAGCCACAGGGAACGGGGGTTCTGAGTTGGCAGGCCCCATTCCCGAAGCATCCACGGGCACTTCCCGAAGGGCTGACACCTGCTGCGCCTCAGCAGCCAGCCAACCTCCCTCCCTCTGGTCGGGCACTGCAAGCCACACAGCCACTTGTGTCCCCTGTGTCCCTCCCTGGAGGCCGCAGCGCGTTTTCGGTTTCGGCGCGGACGGGCCCCTCTCGGCTTCCGTAGTCCATTTGCCCCAGGAGCCTGCCGGACCCCTGGCTCTAGGAGGCTGCCAGGCAGCGCTGCCAACAGCCCCCAGGTGCTGGCTAGCCGCAGCGGCCGGCCACGGGTGAGCACACACACCTGCGGGTGTCCCCGGGCCGCACACACGGACTGCCCCGCGCTTCCCGGCGTTGCAAATAGGCCCCCCGGGAAGCCCCGCCTGCCCTAGGGGCTTGTTGGGCGGGGCCGACGCACGGTGGGTGAGTGGGGAGGGCTGCTGCTGGCACACACCCACTCCTGAAGCCCACTGGGGCGGTCCAAGGGCGAGGAGCTCGGAGCTCGGTCTGGGCTGTCCCAGCAGAACTTTTTGAGGGTGGACGGACACGCCCGCGGGCAATCAGGTGTTGCGGGCAGGCCCCGGGGGCAGGCCCTGCTGAGTCCCCGAGCGCCACCTGGGTTCCTGCCACCACCCTTGGGCCGGGATGAGGTGCCACCTTGTGCGTAGAAGCCCTGCACACAGGCAAGAAGCCCCCCAGGCCCACGGAGCACCCGACCCTGGAGCCCCCTGGCCGGATGCAGCCACAGGGAACGGGGGTTCTGAGTTGGCAGGCCCCATTCCCGAAGCATCCACGGGCACTTCCCGAAGGGCTGACACCTGCTGCGCCTCAGCAGCCAGCCAACCTCCCTCCCTCTGGTCGGGCACTGCAAGCCACACAGCCACTTGTGTCCCCTGTGTCCCTTCCTAGAGGCCGCAGCGTGTTTTGGGTTTTGGCGCGGACGGGCCCCTCTCGGCTTCCGTAGTCCATTTGCCCCCGGAGGCTGCCAGACCCCTGGCTCTAGGAGGCTGCCCAGGGGCGCTGCCAACAGCCCCCAGGTGCTGGCTAGCCGCAGCAGCCGGCCACGGGGGAGCACACACACCTGCGGGTGTCCCCAGGCCGCACACACGGACTGCCCCGCGCTTCCCGGCGTTGCAAATAGGTCCCCCGGGAAGCCCCGCCCGCCCTAGGGGCTTGTCGGGCGGCGCCGACGCACGGTGGGTGAGTGGGGAGGGCTGCTGGCACACACCCACTCCTGGAGCCCACTGGGGCGGTCCAAGGGCGAGGAGCTCGGAGCTCGGTCAGGGCTGTCCCAGCAGAACTTTTTGAGGGTGGACGGACACGCCCGCGGGCAATCAGGTGCTGCGGGCAGGCCCCGGGGGCAGGCCCTGCTGAGTCCCCGAGCGCCACCTGGGTTCCTGCCACCACCCTTGGGCCGGGATGAGGTGCCACCTTGTGCGTAGAAGCCCTGCACACAGGCAAGAAGCCCCCCAGGCCCGCGGCGCACCCGACCCTGGAGCCCCCTGGCCGGCTGCAGCCACAGGGAACGGGGGTTCTGAGTTGGCAGGCCCCATTCCCGAAGCATCCACGGGCACTTCCCGAAGGGCTGACACCTGCTGCGCCTCAGCAGCCAGCCAACCTCCCTCCCTCTGGTCGGGCACTGCAAGCCACACAGCCACTTGTGTCCCCTGTGTCCCTCCCTGGAGGCCGCAGCGCGTTTTGGGTTTTGGCGCGGACGGGCCCCTCTCGGCTTCCGTAGTCCATTTGCCCCCGGAGCCTGCCAGACCCCTGGCTCTAGGAGGCTGCCCAGGCAGCGCTGCCAACAGCCCCCAGGTGCTGGCTAGCCGCAGCGGCCGGCCACGGGGGAGCACACACACCTGCGGGTGTCCCCGGGCCGCACACACGGACTGCCCCGCGTTTCGCGGCGTTGCAAATAGGCACCCCGGGAAGCCCTGCCCGCCCTAGGGGCTTGTCGGGTGGGGCCGACGCACGGTGGGTGAGTGGGGAGGGCTGTTGCTGGCACACACCCACTCCTGAAGCCCACTGGGGCGGTCCAAGGGCGAGGAGCTCGGAGCTCGGTCAGGGCTGTCCCAGCAGAACTTTTTGAGGGTGGACGGACACGCCCGCGGGCAATCAGGTGTTGCGGGCAGGCCCCGGGGGCAGGCCCTGCTGAGTCCCCGAGCGCCACCTGGGTTCCTGCCACCACCCTTGGGCCGGGATGAGGTGCCACCTTGTGCGTTGAAGCCCTGCACACAGGCAAGAAGCCCCCCAGGCCCGCGGGGCATCCGACCCTGGAGCCCCCTGGCCGGCTGCAGCCACAGGGAACGGGGGTTCTGAGTTGGCAGGCCCCATTCCCGAAGCATCCACGGGCACTTCCCGAAGGGCTGACACCTGCTGCGCCTCAGCAGCCAGCCAACCTCCCTCCCTCTGGTCGGGCACTGCAAGCCACACAGCCACTTGTGTCCCCTGTGTCCCTCCCTGGAGGCCGCAGCGCGTTTTGGGTTTTGGCGCCGACGGGCCCCTCTCGGCTTCCGTAGTCCATTTGCCCCAGGAGCCTCCCAGACACCTGGCTCTAGGAGGCTGCCCAGGGGCGCTGCCAACAGCCCCCAGGTGCTGGCTAGCCGCAGCAGCCGGCCACGGGGGAGCACACACACCTGCGGGTGTCCCCAGGCCGCACACACGGACTGCCCCGCGCTTCCCGCGTTGCAAATAGGTCCCCCGGGAGGCCCCGCCCGCCCTAGGGGCTTGTCGGGCGGGGCCGACGCATGGTGGGTGAGTGGGGAGGGCTGCTGCTGGCACACACCCACTCCTGGAGCCCACTGGGGCGGTCCAAGGGCGAGGAGCTCGGAGCTCGGTCAGGGCTGTCCCAGCAGAACTTTTTGAGGGTGGACGGACACACCCGCGGGCAATCAGGTGTTGCGGGCAGGCCCCGGGGGCAGGCCCTGCTGAGTCCCCGAGCGCCACCTGGGTTCCTGCCACCACCCTCGGGCCGGGATGAGGTGCCACCTTGTGCGTAGAAGCCCTGCACACAGGCAAGAAGCCCCCCAGGCCCGCGGCGCACCCGACCCTGGAGCCCCCTGGCCGGCTGCAGCCACAGGGAACGGGGGTTCTGAGTTGGCAGGCCCCATTCCCGAAGCATGCACGGGCAGTTCCCCGAAGGGCTGACACCTGCTGCGCCTCAGCAGCCAGCCAACCTCCCTCCCTCTGGTCGGGCACTGCAAGCCACACAGCCACTTGTGTCCCCTGTGTCCCTCCCTGGAGGCCGCAGCGTGTTTTCGGTTTTGGCGCGGACGGGCCCCTCTCGGCTTCCGTAGTCCATTTGCCCCCGGAGGCTGCCAGACCCCTGGCTCTAGGAGGCTGCCCAGGGGCGCTGCCAACAGCCCCCAGGTGCTGGCTAGCCGCAGCGGCCGGCCACGAGGGAGCACACACACCTGCGGGTGTCCCCAGGCCGCACACACGGACTGCCCCGCGCTTCCCGGCGTTGCAAATAGGTCCCCGGGGAAGCCCCGCCGGCCCTAGGGGCTTGTCGGGTGGGGCCGACGCACGGTGGGTGAGTGGGGAGGGCTGCTGCTGGCACACACCCACTCCTGAAGCCCACTGGGGCGGTCCAAGGGCGAGGAGCTCGGAGCTCGGTCAGGGCTGTCCCAGCAGAACTTTTTGAGGGTGGACGGACACGCCCGCGGGCAATCAGGTGTTGCGGGCAGGCCCCGGGGGCAGGCCCTGCTGAGTCCCCGAGCGCCACCTGGGTTCCTGCCACCACCCTTGGGCCGGGATGAGGTGCCACCTTGTGCGTTGAAGCCCTGCACACAGGCAAGAAGCCCCCCAGGCCCGCGGGGCACCCGACCCTGGAGCCCCCTGGCCGGCTGCAGCCACAGGGAACGGGGGTTCTGAGTTGGCAGGCCCCATTCCCGAAGCATCCACGGGCACTTCCCGAAGGGCTGACACCTGCTGCGCCTCAGCAGCCAGCCAACCTCCCTCCCTCTGGTCGGGCACTGCAAGCCACACAGCCACTTGTGTCCCCTGTGTCCCTCCCTGGAGGCCGCAGCGCGTTTTGGGTTTTGGCGCGGAAGGGCCCCTCTCAGCTTCCGTAGTCCATTTGCCCCCGGAGCCTGCCAGACCCCCGGCTCTAGGAGGCTGCCCAGGGGCGCTGCCAACAACCCCCAGGTGCTGGCCAGCCGCAGCAGCCGGCCACGGGGGAGCACACACACCTGCGGGTGTCCCCAGGCCGCACACACGGACTGCCCCGCGCTTCCCGGCGTTGCAAATAGGTCCCCCGGGAAGCCCCGCCCGCCCTAGGGGCTTGTCGGGCGGGGCCGACACATGGTGGGTGAGTGGGGAGGGCTGCTGCTGGCACACACCCACTCCTGGAGCCCACTGGGGCGGTCCAAGGGCGAGGAGCTCGGAGCTCGGTCAGGGCTGTCCCAGCAGAACTTTTTGAGGGTGGACGGACACGCCCGCGGGCAATCAGGTGTTGCGGGCAGGCCACGGGGGCAGGCCCTGCTGAGTCCCCGAGCGCCACCTGGGTTCCTGCCACCACCCTTGGGCCGGGATGAGGTGCCACCTTGTGCGTTGAAGCCCTGCACACAGGCAAGAAGCCCCCCAGGCCCGCGGGGCATCCGACCCTGGAGCCCCCTGGCCGGCTGCAGCCACAGGGAACGGGGGTTCTGAGTTGGCAGGCCCCATTCCCGAAGCATCCACGGGCACTTCCCGAAGGGCTGACACCTGCTGCGCCTCAGCAGCCAGCCAACCTCCCTCCCTCTGGTCGGGCACTGCAAGCCACACAGCCACTTGTGTCCCCTGTGTCCCTCCCTGGAGGCCGCAGCGCGTTTTGGGTTTTGGCGCGGACGGGCCCCTCTCGGCTTCCGTAGTCCATTTGCCCCAGGAGCCTGCCAGACCCCTGGCTCTAGGAGGCTGCCCAGGGGCGCTGCCAACAGCCCCCAGGTGCTGGCTAGCCGCAGCAGCCGGCCACGGGGGAGCACACACACCTGCGGGTGTCCCCGGGCCGCACACACGGACTGCCCCGCGCTTCCCGGCGTTGCAAATAGGCCCCCCGGGAAGCCCCGCCCGCCCTAGGGGCTTGTCGGGCGGGGCCGACGCACGGTGGGTGAGTGGGGAGGGCTGCTGCTGGCACACACCCACTCCTGAAGCCCACTGGGGCGGTCCAAGGGCGAGGAGCTCGGAGCTCGGTCAGGGCTGTCCCAGCAGAACTTTTTGAGGGTGGACGGACACGCCCGCGGGCAATCAGGTGTTGCGGGCAGGCCCCGGGGGCAGGCCCTGCTGAGTCCCCGAGCGCCACCTGGGTTCCTGCCACCACCCTTGGGCCGGGATGAGGTGCCACCTTGTGCGTTGAAGCCCTGCACACAGGCAAGAAGCCCCCCAGGCCCGCGGGGCATCCGACCCTGGAGCCCCCTGGCCGGCTGCAGCCACAGGGAACGGGGGTTCTGAGTTGGCAGGCCCCATTCCCGAAGCATCCACGGGCACTTCCCGAAGGGCTGACACCTGCTGCGCCTCAGCAGCCAGCCAACCTCCCTCCCTCTGGTCGGGCACTGCAAGCCACACAGCCACTTGTGTCCCCTGTGTCCCTCCCTGGAGGCCGCAGCGCGTTTTGGGTTTTGGCGCGGACGGGCCCCTCTCGGCTTCCGTAGTCCATTTGCCCCAGGAGCCTCCCAGACCCCTGGCTCTAGGAGGCTGCCCAGGGGCGCTGCCAACAGCCCCCAGGTGCTGGCTAGCCGCAGCAGCCGGCCACGGGGGAGCACACACACCTGCGGGTGTCCCCAGGCCGCACACACGGACTGCCCCGCGCTTCCCGGCGTTGCAAATAGGTCCCCCGGGAAGCCCCGCCGGCCCTAGGGGCTTGTCGGGTGGGGCCGACGCACGGTGGGTGAGTGGGGAGGGCTGCTGCTGGCACACACCCACTCCTGAAGCCCACTGGGGTGGTCCAAGGGCGAGGAGCTCGGAGCTCGGTCAGGGCTGTCCCAGCAGAACTTTTTGAGGGTGGACGGACACGCCCGCGGGCAATCAGGTGTTGCGGGCAGGCCCCGGGGGCAGGCCCTGCTGAGTCCCCGAGCGCCACCTGGGTTCCTGCCACCACCCTTGGGCCGGGATAAGGTGCCACCTCTGCGTAGAAGCCCTGCACACAGGCAAGAAGCCCCCCAGGCCCGCGGCGCACCCGACGCTGGAGCCCCCTGGCCGGCTGCAGCCACAGGGAACGGGGGTTCTGAGTTGGCAGGCCCCATTCCCGAAGCATCCACGGGCACTTCCCGAAGGGCTGACACCTGCTGCGCCTCAGCAGCCAGCCAACCTCCCTCCCTCTGGTCGGGCACTGCAAGCCACACAGCCACTTGTGTCCCCTGTGTCCCTTCCTAGAGGCCGCAGCGCGTTTTGGGTTTTGGCGCGGACGGGCCCCTCTCGGCTTCCGTAGTCCATTTGCCCCCTGAGGCTGCCAGACCCCTGACTCTAGGAGGCTGCTCAGGGGCGCTGCCAACAGCCCCCAGGTGCTGGCTAGCCGCAGCAGCCGGCCACGGGGGAGCACACACACCTGCGGGTGTCCCCAGGCCGCACACACGGACTGCCCCGCTTTCCCGGCGTTGCAAATAGGTCCCCCGGGAAGCCCCGCCCGCCCTAGGGGCTTGTCGGGCGGGGCCGACGCACGGTGGGTGAGTGGGGAGGGCTGCTGCTGGCACACACCCACTCCTGGAGCCCACTGGGGCGGTCCAAGGGCGAGGAGCTCGGAGCTCGGTCAGGGCTGTCCCAGCAGAACTTTTTGAGGGTGGACGGACACGCCCGCGGGCAATCAGGTGTTGCGGGCAGGCCCCGGGGGCAGGCCCTGCTGAGTCCCCGAGCGCCACCTGGGTTCCTGCCACCACCCTTGGGCCGGGATGAGGTGCCACCTTGTGCGTAGAAGCCCTGCACACAGGCAAGAAGCCCCCCAGGCCCGCGGCGCACCCGACCCTGGAGCCCCCTGGCCGGCTGCAGCCACAGGGAACGGGGGTTCTGAGTTGGCAGGCCCCATTCCCGAAGCATCCACGGGCACTTCCCGAAGGGCTGACACCTGCTGCGCCTCAGCAGCCAGCCAACCTCCCTCCCTCTGGTCGGGCACTGCAAGCCACACAGCCACTTGTGTCCCCTGTGTCCCTCCCTGGAGGCCGCAGCGCGTTTTGGGTTTTGGCGCGGACGGGCCCCTCTCGGCTTCCGTAGTCCATTTGCCCCCGGAGCCTGCCAGACCCCTGGCTCTAGGAGGCTGCCCAGGGGCGCTGCCAACAGCCCCCAGGTGCTGGCTAGCCGCAGCGGCCGGCCACGGGGGAGCACACACACCTGCGGGTGTCCCCGGGCCGCACACACGGACTGCCCCGCGTTTCCCGGCGTTGCAAATAGGCCCCCCGGAAAGCCCTGCCCGCCCTAGGGGCTTGTCGGGTGGGGCCGACGCACGGTGGGTGAGTGGGGAGGGCTGTTGCTGGCACACACCCACTCCTGAAGCCCACTGGGGCGGTCCAAGGGCGAGGAGCTCGGAGCTCGGTCAGGGCTGTCCCAGCAGAACTTTTTGAGGGTGGACGGACACGCCCGCGGGCAATCAGGTGTTGCGGGCAGGCCCCGGGGGCAGGCCCTGCTGAGTCCCCGAGCGCCACCTGGGTTCCTGCCACCACCCTTGGGCCGGGATGAGGTGCCACCTTGTGCGTTGAAGCCCTGCACACAGGCAAGAAGCCCCCCAGGCCCGCGGGGCATCCGACCCTGGAGCCCCCTGGCCGGCTGCAGCCACAGGGAACGGGGGTTCTGAGTTGGCAGGCCCCATTCCCGAAGCATCCACGGGCACTTCCCGAAGGGCTGACACCTGCTGCGCCTCAGCAGCCAGCCAACCTCCCTCCCTCTGGTCGGGCACTGCAAGCCACACAGCCACTTGTGTCCCCTGTGTCCCTCCCTGGAGGCCGCAGCGCGTTTTGGGTTTTGGCGCGGACGGGCCCCTCTTGGCTTCCGTACTCCATTTGCCCCAGGAGCCTCCCAGACACCTGGCTCTAGGAGGCTGCCCAGGGGCGCTGCCAACAGCCCCCAGGTGCTGGCTAGCCGCAGCGGCCGGCCACGGGGGAGCACACACACCTGCGGGTGTCCCCAGGCCGCACACACGGACTGCCCCGCGCTTCCCGGCGTTGCAAATAGGTCCCCCGGGAAGCCCCGCCGGCCCTAGGGGCTTGTCGGGTGGGGCCGACGCACGGTGGGTGAGTGGGGAGGGCTGCTGCTGGCACACACCCACTCCTGAAGCCCACTGGGGCGGTCCAAGGGCGAGGAGCTCGGAGCTCGGTCAGGGCTGTCCCAGCAGAACTTTTTGAGGGTGGACGGACACACCCGCGGGCAATCAGGTGTTGCGGGCAGGCCCCGGGGGCAGGCCCTGCTGAGTCCCCGAGCGCCACCTGGGTTCCTGCCACCACCCTTGGGCCGGGATGAGGTGCCACCTTGTGCGTTGAAGCCCTGCACACAGGCAAGAAGCACCCCAGGCCCGCGGCGCACCCGACCCTGGAGCCCCCTGGCCGGCTGCAGCCACAGGGAACGGGGGTTCTGAGTTGGCAGGCCCCATTCCCGAAGCATCCACGGGCACTTCCCGAAGGGCTGACACCTGCTGCGCCTCAGCAGCCAGCCAACCTCCCTCCCTCTGGTCGGGCACTGCAAGCCACACAGCCACTTGTGTCCCCTGTGTCCCTCCCTGGAGGCCGCAGCGCGTTTTGGGTTTTGGCGCGGACGGGCCCCTCTCGGCTTCCGTAGTCCATTTGCCCCAGGAGCCTGCCGGACCCCTGGCTCTAGGAGGCTGCCAGGCAGCGCTGCCAACAGCCCCCAGGTGCTGGCTAGCCGCAGCGGCCGGCCACGGGTGAGCACACACACCTGCGGGTGTCCCCGGGCCGCACACACGGACTGCCCCGCGCTTCCCGGCGTTGCAAATAGGCCCCCCGGGAAGCCCCGCCTGCCCTAGGGGCTTGTTGGGCGGGGCCGACGCACGGTGGGTGAGTGGGGAGGGCTGCTGCTGGCACACACCCACTCCTGAAGCCCACTGGGGCGGTCCAAGGGCGAGGAGCTCGGAGCTCGGTCTGGGCTGTCCCAGCAGAACTTTTTGAGGGTGGACGGACACGCCCGCGGGCAATCAGGTGTTGCGGGCAGGCCCCGGGGGCAGGCCCTGCTGAGTCCCCGAGCGCCACCTGGGTTCCTGCCACCACCCTTGGGCCGGGATGAGGTGCCACCTTGTGCGTAGAAGCCCTGCACACAGGCAAGAAGCCCCCCAGGCCCACGGAGCACCCGACCCTGGAGCCCCCTGGCCGGATGCAGCCACAGGGAACGGGGGTTCTGAGTTGGCAGGCCCCATTCCCGAAGCATCCACGGGCACTTCCCGAAGGGCTGACACCTGCTGCGCCTCAGCAGCCAGCCAACCTCCCTCCCTCTGGTCGGGCACTGCAAGCCACACAGCCACTTGTGTCCCCTGTGTCCCTTCCTAGAGGCCGCAGCGTGTTTTGGGTTTTGGCGCGGACGGGCCCCTCTCGGCTTCCGTAGTCCATTTGCCCCCGGAGGCTGCCAGACCCCTGGCTCTAGGAGGCTGCCCAGGGGCGCTGCCAACAGCCCCCAGGTGCTGGCTAGCCGCAGCAGCCGGCCACGGGGGAGCACACACACCTGCGGGTGTCCCCAGGCCGCACACACGGACTGCCCCGCGCTTCCCGGCGTTGCAAATAGGTCCCCCGGGAAGCCCCGCCCGCCCTAGGGGCTTGTCGGGCGGCGCCGACGCACGGTGGGTGAGTGGGGAGGGCTGCTGGCACACACCCACTCCTGGAGCCCACTGGGGCGGTCCAAGGGCGAGGAGCTCGGAGCTCGGTCAGGGCTGTCCCAGCAGAACTTTTTGAGGGTGGACGGACACGCCCGCGGGCAATCAGGTGCTGCGGGCAGGCCCCGGGGGCAGGCCCTGCTGAGTCCCCGAGCGCCACCTGGGTTCCTGCCACCACCCTTGGGCCGGGATGAGGTGCCACCTTGTGCGTAGAAGCCCTGCACACAGGCAAGAAGCCCCCCAGGCCCGCGGCGCACCCGACCCTGGAGCCCCCTGGCCGGCTGCAGCCACAGGGAACGGGGGTTCTGAGTTGGCAGGCCCCATTCCCGAAGCATCCACGGGCACTTCCCGAAGGGCTGACACCTGCTGCGCCTCAGCAGCCAGCCAACCTCCCTCCCTCTGGTCGGGCACTGCAAGCCACACAGCCACTTGTGTCCCCTGTGTCCCTCCCTGGAGGCCGCAGCGCGTTTTGGGTTTTGGCGCGGACGGGCCCCTCTCGGCTTCCGTAGTCCATTTGCCCCCGGAGCCTGCCAGACCCCTGGCTCTAGGAGGCTGCCCAGGCAGCGCTGCCAACAGCCCCCAGGTGCTGGCTAGCCGCAGCGGCCGGCCACGGGGGAGCACACACACCTGCGGGTGTCCCCGGGCCGCACACACGGACTGCCCCGCGTTTCGCGGCGTTGCAAATAGGCACCCCGGGAAGCCCTGCCCGCCCTAGGGGCTTGTCGGGTGGGGCCGACGCACGGTGGGTGAGTGGGGAGGGCTGTTGCTGGCACACACCCACTCCTGAAGCCCACTGGGGCGGTCCAAGGGCGAGGAGCTCGGAGCTCGGTCAGGGCTGTCCCAGCAGAACTTTTTGAGGGTGGACGGACACGCCCGCGGGCAATCAGGTGTTGCGGGCAGGCCCCGGGGGCAGGCCCTGCTGAGTCCCCGAGCGCCACCTGGGTTCCTGCCACCACCCTTGGGCCGGGATGAGGTGCCACCTTGTGCGTTGAAGCCCTGCACACAGGCAAGAAGCCCCCCAGGCCCGCGGGGCATCCGACCCTGGAGCCCCCTGGCCGGCTGCAGCCACAGGGAACGGGGGTTCTGAGTTGGCAGGCCCCATTCCCGAAGCATCCACGGGCACTTCCCGAAGGGCTGACACCTGCTGCGCCTCAGCAGCCAGCCAACCTCCCTCCCTCTGGTCGGGCACTGCAAGCCACACAGCCACTTGTGTCCCCTGTGTCCCTCCCTGGAGGCCGCAGCGCGTTTTGGGTTTTGGCGCCGACGGGCCCCTCTCGGCTTCCGTAGTCCATTTGCCCCAGGAGCCTCCCAGACACCTGGCTCTAGGAGGCTGCCCAGGGGCGCTGCCAACAGCCCCCAGGTGCTGGCTAGCCGCAGCAGCCGGCCACGGGGGAGCACACACACCTGCGGGTGTCCCCAGGCCGCACACACGGACTGCCCCGCGCTTCCCGCGTTGCAAATAGGTCCCCCGGGAGGCCCCGCCCGCCCTAGGGGCTTGTCGGGCGGGGCCGACGCATGGTGGGTGAGTGGGGAGGGCTGCTGCTGGCACACACCCACTCCTGGAGCCCACTGGGGCGGTCCAAGGGCGAGGAGCTCGGAGCTCGGTCAGGGCTGTCCCAGCAGAACTTTTTGAGGGTGGACGGACACACCCGCGGGCAATCAGGTGTTGCGGGCAGGCCCCGGGGGCAGGCCCTGCTGAGTCCCCGAGCGCCACCTGGGTTCCTGCCACCACCCTCGGGCCGGGATGAGGTGCCACCTTGTGCGTAGAAGCCCTGCACACAGGCAAGAAGCCCCCCAGGCCCGCGGCGCACCCGACCCTGGAGCCCCCTGGCCGGCTGCAGCCACAGGGAACGGGGGTTCTGAGTTGGCAGGCCCCATTCCCGAAGCATGCACGGGCAGTTCCCCGAAGGGCTGACACCTGCTGCGCCTCAGCAGCCAGCCAACCTCCCTCCCTCTGGTCGGGCACTGCAAGCCACACAGCCACTTGTGTCCCCTGTGTCCCTCCCTGGAGGCCGCAGCGTGTTTTCGGTTTTGGCGCGGACGGGCCCCTCTCGGCTTCCGTAGTCCATTTGCCCCCGGAGGCTGCCAGACCCCTGGCTCTAGGAGGCTGCCCAGGGGCGCTGCCAACAGCCCCCAGGTGCTGGCTAGCCGCAGCGGCCGGCCACGAGGGAGCACACACACCTGCGGGTGTCCCCAGGCCGCACACACGGACTGCCCCGCGCTTCCCGGCGTTGCAAATAGGTCCCCGGGGAAGCCCCGCCGGCCCTAGGGGCTTGTCGGGTGGGGCCGACGCACGGTGGGTGAGTGGGGAGGGCTGCTGCTGGCACACACCCACTCCTGAAGCCCACTGGGGCGGTCCAAGGGCGAGGAGCTCGGAGCTCGGTCAGGGCTGTCCCAGCAGAACTTTTTGAGGGTGGACGGACACGCCCGCGGGCAATCAGGTGTTGCGGGCAGGCCCCGGGGGCAGGCCCTGCTGAGTCCCCGAGCGCCACCTGGGTTCCTGCCACCACCCTTGGGCCGGGATGAGGTGCCACCTTGTGCGTTGAAGCCCTGCACACAGGCAAGAAGCCCCCCAGGCCCGCGGGGCACCCGACCCTGGAGCCCCCTGGCCGGCTGCAGCCACAGGGAACGGGGGTTCTGAGTTGGCAGGCCCCATTCCCGAAGCATCCACGGGCACTTCCCGAAGGGCTGACACCTGCTGCGCCTCAGCAGCCAGCCAACCTCCCTCCCTCTGGTCGGGCACTGCAAGCCACACAGCCACTTGTGTCCCCTGTGTCCCTCCCTGGAGGCCGCAGCGCGTTTTGGGTTTTGGCGCGGAAGGGCCCCTCTCAGCTTCCGTAGTCCATTTGCCCCCGGAGCCTGCCAGACCCCTGGCTCTAGGAGGCTGCCCAGGGGCGCTGCCAACAACCCCCAGGTGCTGGCCAGCCGCAGCAGCCGGCCACGGGGGAGCACACACACCTGCGGGTGTCCCCAGGCCGCACACACGGACTGCCCCGCGCTTCCCGGCGTTGCAAATAGGTCCCCCGGGAAGCCCCGCCCGCCCTAGGGGCTTGTCGGGCGGGGCCGACACATGGTGGGTGAGTGGGGAGGGCTGCTGCTGGCACACACCCACTCCTGGAGCCCACTGGGGCGGTCCAAGGGCGAGGAGCTCGGAGCTCGGTCAGGGCTGTCCCAGCAGAACTTTTTGAGGGTGGACGGACACGCCCGCGGGCAATCAGGTGTTGCGGGCAGGCCACGGGGGCAGGCCCTGCTGAGTCCCCGAGCGCCACCTGGGTTCCTGCCACCACCCTTGGGCCGGGATGAGGTGCCACCTTGTGCGTTGAAGCCCTGCACACAGGCAAGAAGCCCCCCAGGCCCGCGGGGCATCCGACCCTGGAGCCCCCTGGCCGGCTGCAGCCACAGGGAACGGGGGTTCTGAGTTGGCAGGCCCCATTCCCGAAGCATCCACGGGCACTTCCCGAAGGGCTGACACCTGCTGCGCCTCAGCAGCCAGCCAACCTCCCTCCCTCTGGTCGGGCACTGCAAGCCACACAGCCACTTGTGTCCCCTGTGTCCCTCCCTGGAGGCCGCAGCGCGTTTTGGGTTTTGGCGCCGACGGGCCCCTCTCGGCTTCCGTAGTCCATTTGCCCCAGGAGCCTGCCAGACCCCTGGCTCTAGGAGGCTGCCCAGGGGCGCTGCCAACAGCCCCCAGGTGCTGGCTAGCCGCAGCAGCCGGCCACGGGGGAGCACACACACCTGCGGGTGTCCCCAGGCCGCACACACGGACTGCCCCGCGCTTCCCGCGTTGCAAATAGGTCCCCCGGGAGGCCCCGCCCGCCCTAGGGGCTTGTCGGGCGGGGCCGACGCATGGTGGGTGAGTGGGGAGGGCTGCTGCTGGCACACACCCACTCCTGGAGCCCACTGGGGCGGTCCAAGGGCGAGGAGCTCGGAGCTCGGTCAGGGCTGTCCCAGCAGAACTTTTTGAGGGTGGACGGACACACCCGCGGGCAATCAGGTGTTGCGGGCAGGCCCCGGGGGCAGGCCCTGCTGAGTCCCCGAGCGCCACCTGGGTTCCTGCCACCACCCTCGGGCCGGGATGAGGTGCCACCTTGTGCGTAGAAGCCCTGCACACAGGCAAGAAGCCCCCCAGGCCCGCGGCGCACCCGACCCTGGAGCCCCCTGGCCGGCTGCAGCCACAGGGAACGGGGGTTCTGAGTTGGCAGGCCCCATTCCCGAAGCATGCACGGGCAGTTCCCCGAAGGGCTGACACCTGCTGCGCCTCAGCAGCCAGCCAACCTCCCTCCCTCTGGTCGGGCACTGCAAGCCACACAGCCACTTGTGTCCCCTGTGTCCCTCCCTGGAGGCCGCAGCGTGTTTTCGGTTTTGGCGCGGACGGGCCCCTCTCGGCTTCCGTAGTCCATTTGCCCCCGGAGGCTGCCAGACCCCTGGCTCTAGGAGGCTGCCCAGGGGCGCTGCCAACAGCACCCAGGTGCTGGCTAGCCGCAGCGGCCGGCCACGAGGGAGCACACACACCTGCGGGTGTCCCCAGGCCGCACACACGGACTGCCCCGCGCTTCCCGGCGTTGCAAATAGGTCCCCGGGGAAGCCCCGCCGGCCCTAGGGGCTTGTCGGGTGGGGCCGACGCACGGTGGGTGAGTGGGGAGGGCTGCTGCTGGCACACACCCACTCCTGAAGCCCACTGGGGCGGTCCAAGGGCGAGGAGCTCGGAGCTCGGTCAGGGCTGTCCCAGCAGAACTTTTTGAGGGTGGACGGACACGCCCGCGGGCAATCAGGTGTTGCGGGCAGGCCCCGGGGGCAGGCCCTGCTGAGTCCCCGAGCGCCACCTGGGTTCCTGCCACCACCCTTGGGCCGGGATGAGGTGCCACCTTGTGCGTTGAAGCCCTGCACACAGGCAAGAAGCCCCCCAGGCCCGCGGGGCACCCGACCCTGGAGCCCCCTGGCCGGCTGCAGCCACAGGGAACGGGGGTTCTGAGTTGGCAGGCCCCATTCCCGAAGCATCCACGGGCACTTCCCGAAGGGCTGACACCTGCTGCGCCTCAGCAGCCAGCCAACCTCCCTCCCTCTGGTCGGGCACTGCAAGCCACACAGCCACTTGTGTCCCCTGTGTCCCTCCCTGGAGGCCGCAGCGCGTTTTGGGTTTTGGCGCGGAAGGGCCCCTCTCAGCTTCCGTAGTCCATTTGCCCCCGGAGCCTGCCAGACCCCTGGCTCTAGGAGGCTGCCCAGGGGCGCTGCCAACAACCCCCAGGTGCTGGCCAGCTGCAGCAGCCGGCCACGGGGGAGCACACACACCTGCGGGTGTCCCCAGGCCGCACACACGGACTGCCCCGCGCTTCCCGGCGTTGCAAATAGGTCCCCCGGGAAGCCCCGCCCGCCCTAGGGGCTTGTCGGGCGGGGCCGACACATGGTGGGTGAGTGGGGAGGGCTGCTGCTGGCACACACCCACTCCTGGAGCCCACTGGGGCGGTCCAAGGGCGAGGAGCTCGGAGCTCGGTCAGGGCTGTCCCAGCAGAACTTTTTGAGGGTGGACGGACACGCCCGCGGGCAATCAGGTGTTGCGGGCAGGCCACGGGGGCAGGCCCTGCTGAGTCCCCGAGCGCCACCTGGGTTCCTGCCACCACCCTTGGGCCGGGATGAGGTGCCACCTTGTGCGTAGAAGCCCTGCACACAGGCAAGAAGCCCCCCAGGCCCGCGGCGCACCCGACCCTGGAGCCCCCTGGCCGGCTGCAGCCACAGGGAACGGGGGTTCTGAGTTGGCAGGCCCCATTCCCGAAGCATCCACGGGCACTTCCCGAAGGGCTGACACCTGCTGCGCCTCAGCAGCCAGCCAACCTCCCTCCCTCTGGTCGGGCACTGCAAGCCACACAGCCACTTGTGTCCCCTGTGTCCCTCCCTGGAGGCCGCAGCGCGTTTTGGGTTTTGGCGCGGACGGGCCCCTCTCGGCTTCCGTAGTCCATTTGCCCCCGGAGCCTGCCAGACCCCTGGCTCTAGGAGGCTGCCCAGGCAGCGCTGCCAACAGCCCCCAGGTGCTGGCTAGCCGCAGCGGCCGGCCACGGGGGAGCACACACACCTGCGGGTGTCCCCAGGCCGCACACACGGACTGCCCCGCGCTTCCCGGCGTTGCAAATAGGTCCCCCGGGAAGCCCCGCCGGCCCTAGGGGCTTGTCGGGTGGGGCCGACGCATGGTGGGTGAGTGGGGAGGGCTGCTGCTGGCACACACCCACTCCTGAAGCCCACTGGGGCAGTCCAAGGGCGAGGAGCTCGGAGCTCGGTCAGGGCTGTCCCAGCAGAACTTTTTGAGGGTGGACGGACACGCCCGCGGGCAATCAGGTGTTGCGGGCAGGCCCCGGGGGCAAGCCCTGCTGAGTCCCCGAGCGCCACCTGGGTTCCTGCCACCACCCTTGGGCCGGGATGAGGTGCCACCTTGTGCGTAGAAGCCCTGCACAAAGGCAAGAAGCATCCCAGACCCGCGGCGCACCCGACCCTGGAGCCCCCTGGCCGGCTGCAGCCACAGGGAACGGGGGTTCTGAGTTGGCAGGCCCCATTCCCGAAGCATGCACGGGCAGTTCCCCGAAGGGCTGACACCTGCTGCGCCTCAGCAGCCAGCCAAGCTCCCTCCCTCTGGTCGGGCACTGCAAGCCACACAGCCACTTGTGTCCCCTGTGTCCCTCCCTGGAGGTCTCAGCGCGTTTTGGGTTTTGGCGCCGACGGGCCCCTCTCGGCTTCCGTAGTCCATTTGCCCCCGGAGGCTGCCAGACCCCTGGCTCTAGGAGGCTGCCCAGGGGCGCTGCCAACAGCCCCCAGGTGCTGGCTAGCCGCAGCAGCCGGCCACGGGGGAGCACACACACCTGCGGGTGTCCCCAGGCCGCACACCCGGACTGCCCCGCGCTTCCCGGCGTTGCAAATAGGTCCCCCGGGAAGCCCCGCCGGCCCTAGGGGCTTGTCGGGTGGGGCGGATGCATGGTGGGTGAGTGGGGAGGGCTGCTGCTGGCACACACCCACTCCTGAAGCCCACTGGGGCGGTCCAAGGGCGAGGAGCTCGGAGCTCGGTCAGGGCTGTCCCAGCAGAACTTTTTGAGGGTGGACGGACACGCCCGCGGGCAATCAGGTGTTGCGGGCAGGCCACGGGGGCAGGCCCTGCTGAGTCCCCGAGCGCCACCTGGGTTCCTGCCACCACCCTTGGGCCGGGATGAGGTGCCACCTTGTGCGTTGAAGCCCTGCACACAGGCAAGAAGCCCCCCAGGCCCGCGGGGCACCCGACCCTGGAGCCCCCTGGCCGGCTGCAGCCACAGGGAACGGGGGTTCTGAGTTGGCAGGCCCCATTCCCGAAGCATCCACGGGCACTTCCCGAAGGGCTGACACCTGCTGCGCCTCAGCAGCCAGCCAACCTCCCTCCCTCTGGTCGGGCACTGCAAGCCACACAGCCACTTGTGTCCCCTGTGTCCCTCCCTGGAGGCCGCAGCGCGTTTTGGGTTTTGGCGCGGACGGGCCCCTCTCGGCTTCCGTAGTCCATTTGCCCCCGGAGCCTGCCAGACCCCTGGCTCTAGGAGGCTGCCCAGGGGCGCTGCCAACAACCCCCAGGTGCTGGCCAGCCGCAGCAGCCGGCCACGGGGGAGCACACACACCTGCGGGTGTCCCCAGGCCGCACACATGGACTGCCCCGCGCTTCCCGGCGTTGCAAATAGGTCCCCCGGGAAGCCCCGCCGGCCCTAGGGGCTTGTCGGGTGGGGCCGACGCACGGTGGGTGAGTGGGGAGGGCTGCTGCTGGCACACACCCACTCCTGAAGCCCACTGGGGCGGTCCAAGGGCGAGGAGCTCGGAGCTCGGTCAGGGCTGTCCCAGCAGAACTTTTTGAGGGTGGACGGACACGCCCGCGGGCAATCAGGTGTTGCGGGCAGG
Source organism: Lepus europaeus (assembly GCF_033115175.1). NCBI lineage: Eukaryota > Metazoa > Chordata > Mammalia > Lagomorpha > Leporidae > Lepus > Lepus europaeus. The sequence goes on along the minus strand of NW_026909167.1, from coordinate 4,459,675 downwards.
CCACGGGGGCAGGCCCTGCTGAGTCCCCGAGCGCCACCTGGGTTCCTGCCACCACCCTTGGGCCGGGATGAGGTGCCACCTTGTGCGTTGAAGCCCTGCACACAGGCAAGAAGCCCCCCAGGCCCGCGGGGCACCCGACCCTGGAGCCCCCTGGCCGGCTGCAGCCACAGGGAACGGGGGTTCTGAGTTGGCAGGCCCCATTCCCGAAGCATCCACGGGCACTTCCCGAAGGGCTGACACCTGCTGCGCCTCAGCAGCCAGCCAACCTCCCTCCCTCTGGTCGGGCACTGCAAGCCACACAGCCACTTGTGTCCCCTGTGTCCCTCCCTGGAGGCCGCAGCGCGTTTTGGGTTTTGGCGCCGACGGGCCCCTCTCGGCTTCCGTAGTCCATTTGCCCCCGGAGCCTGCCAGACCCCTGGCTCTAGGAGGCTGCCCAGGGGCGCTGCCAACAACCCCCAGGTGCTGGCCAGCCGCAGCAGCCGGCCACGGGGGAGCACACATACCTGCGGGTGTCCCCAGGCCGCACACACGGACTGCCCCGCGCTTCCCGGCGTTGCAAATAGGTCCCCCGGGAAGCCCCGCAGGCCCTAGGGGCTTGTCGGGTGGGGCCGACGCACGGTGGGTGAGTGGGGAGGGCTGCTGCTGGCACACACCCACTCCTGAAGCCCACTGGGGCGGTCCAAGGGCGAGGAGCTCGGAGCTCGGTCAGGGCTGTCCCAGCAGAACTTTTTGAGGGTGGACGGACACGCCCGCGGGCAATCAGGTGTTGCGGGCAGGAACCGGGGGCAGGCCCTGCTGAGTCCCCGAGCGCCACCTGGGTTCCTGCCACCACCCTTGGGCCGGGATGAGGTGCCACCTTGTGCGTAGAAGCCCTGCACACAGGCAAGAAGCCCCCCAGGCCCGCGGCGCACCTGACCCTGGAGCCCCCTGGCCGGCTGCAGCCACAGGGAACGGGGGTTCTGAGTTGGCAGGCCCCATTCCCGAAGCATCCACGGGCACTTCCCGAAGGGCTGACACCTGCTGCGCCTCAGTAGCCAGCCATCCTCCCTCACTCTGGTCGGGCACTGCAAGCCACACAGCCACTTGTGTCCCCTGTGTCCCTCCCTGGAGGCCGCAGCGCGTTTTGGGTTTTGGCGCGGACGGGCCCCTCTCGGCTTCCGTAGTCCATTTGCCCCCGGAGCCTGCCAGACCCCTGGCTCTAGGAGGCTGCCCAGGGGCGCTGCCAACAACCCCCAGGTGCTGGCTAGCCGCAGCAGCCGGCCACGGGGGAGCACACACACCTGCGGGTGTCCCCAGGCCGCACACATGGACTGCCCCGCGCTTCCCGGCGTTGCAAATAGGTCCCCCGGGAAGCCCCGCCCGCCCTAGGGGCTTGTCGGGTGGGGCCGACGCACGGTGGGTGAGTGGGGAGGGCTGCTGCTGGCACACACCCACTCCTGAAGCCCACTGGGGCGGTCCAAGGGCGAGGAGCTCGGAGCTCGGTCAGGGCTGTCCCAGCAGAACTTTTTGAGGGTGGACGGACACGCCCGCGGGCAATCAGGTGTTGCGGGCAGGCCCCGGGGGCAGGCCCTGCTGAGTCCCCGAGCGCCACCTGGGTTCCTGCCACCACCCTTGGGCCGGGATGAGGTGCCACCTTGTGCGTTGAAGCCCTGCACACAGGCAAGAAGCCCCCCAGGCCCGCTGCGCACCCGACCCTGGAGCCCCCTGGCCGGCTGCAGCCACAGGGAACGGGGGTTCTGAGTTGGCAGGCCCCATTCCCGAAGCATCCACGGGCACTTCCCGAAGGGCTGACACCTGCTGCGCCTCAGCAGCCAGCCAACCTCCCTCCCTCTGGTCGGGCACTGCAAGCCACACAGCCACTTGTGTCCCCTGTGTCCCTCCCTGGAGGCCGCAGCGCGTTTTGGGTTTTGGCGCGGACGGGCCCCTCTCGGCTTCCGTAGTCCATTTGCCCCCGGAGCCTGCCAGACCCCTGGCTCTAGGAGGCTGCCCAGGGGCGCTGCCAACAGCCCCCAGGTGCTGGCTAGCCGCAGCAGCCGGCCACGGGTGAGCACACACACCTGCGGGTGTCCCCAGGCCGCACACACGGACTGCCCCGCGCTTCCCGGCGTTGCAAATAGGTCCCCCGGGAAGCCCCGCCGGCCCTAGGGGCTTGTCGGGTGGGGCCGACGCACGGTGGGTGAGTGGGGAGGGCTGCTGCTGGCACACACCCACTCCTGAAGCCCACTGGGGCGGTCCAAGGGCGAGGAGCTCGGAGCTCGGTCAGGGCTGTCCCAGCAGAACTTTTTGAGGGTGGACGGACACGCCCGCGGGCAATCAGGTGTTGCGGGCAGGCCCCGGGGGCAGGCCCTGCTGAGTCCCCGAGCGCCACCTGGGTTCCTGCCACCACCCTTGGGCCGGGATGAGGTGCCACCTTGTGCGTTGAAGCCCTGCACACAGGCAAGAAGCCCCCCAGGCCCGCGGGGCACCCGACCCTGGAGCCCCCTGGCCGGCTGCAGCCACAGGGAACGGGGGTTCTGAGTTGGCAGGCCCCATTCCCGAAGCATCCACGGGCACTTCCCGAAGGGCTGACACCTGCTGCGCCTCAGCAGCCAGCCAACCTCCCTCCCTCTGGTCGGGCACTGCAAGCCACACAGCCACTTGTGTCCCCTGTGTCCCTCCCTGGAGGCCGCAGCGCGTTTTGGGTTTTGGCGCCGACGGGCCCCTCTCGGCTTCCGTAGTCCATTTGCCCCAGGAGCCTGCCAGACCCCTGGCTCTAGGAAGCTGCCCAGGTAGCGCTGCCAACAGCCCCCAGGTGCTGGCTAGCCGCAGCGGCCGGCCACGGGGGAGCACACACACCTGCGGGTGTCCCCGGGCCGCACACACGGACTGCCCCGCGTTTCCCGGCGTTGCAAATAGGCCCCCCGGGAAGCCCCGCCCGCCCTAGGGGCTTGTCGGGTGGGGCCGACACACGGTGGGTGAGTGGGGAGGGCTGCTGCTGGCACACAGCCACTCCTGAAGCCCACTGGGGCGGTCCAAGGGCGAGGAGCTCGGAGCTTGGTCAGGGCTGTCCCAGCAGAACTTTTTGAGGGTGGACGGACACGCCCGCGGGCAATCAGGTGTTGCGGGCAGGCCCCGGGGGCAGGCCCTGCTGAGTCCCCGAGCGCCACCTGGGTTCCTGCCACCACCCTTGGGCCGGGATGAGGTGCCACCTTGTGCGTAGAAGCCCTGCACACAGGCAAGAAGCATCCCAGACCCGCGGCGCACCCGACGCTGGAGCCCCCTGGCCGGCTGCAGCCACAGGGAACGGGGGTTCTGAGTTGGCAGGCCCCATTCCCGAAGCATCCACGGGCACTTCCCGAAGGGCTGACACCTGCTGCGCCTCAGCAGCCAGCCAACCTCCCTCCCTCTGGTCGGGCACTGCAAGCCACACAGCCACTTGTGTCCCCTGTGTCCCTCCCTGGAGGCCGCAGCGCGTTTTGGGTTTTGGCGCCGACGGGCCCCTCTCGGCTTCCGTAGTCCATTTGCCCCCGGAGCCTGCCAGACCCCTGGCTCTACGAGGCTGCCCAGGGGCGCTGCCAACAGCCCCCAGGTGCTGGCTAGCCGCAGCAGCCGGCCACGGGGGAGCACACACACCTGCGGGTGTCCCCAGGCCGCACACACGGACTGCCCCGCGCTTCCCGGCGTTGCAAATAGGTCCCCCGGGAAGCCCCGCCCGCCCTAGGGGCTTGTCGGGTGGGGCCGACGCACGGTGGGTGAGTGGGGAGGGCTGCTGCTGGCACACACCCACTCCTGAAGCCCACTGGGGCGGTCCAAGGGCGAGGAGCTCGGAGCTCGGTCAGGGCTGTCCCAGCAGAACTTTTTGAGGGTGGACGGACACGCCCGCGGGCAATCAGGTGTTGCGGGCAGGCCCCGGGGGCAGGCCCTGCTGAGTCCCCGAGCGCCACCTGGGTTCCTGCCACCACCCTTGGGCCGGGATGAGGTGCCACCTTGTGCGTAGAAGCCCTGCACACAGGCAAGAAGCCCCCCAAGCCTGCGGCGCACCCGACCCTGGAGCCCCCTGGCCGGCTGCAGCCACAGGGAACGGGGGTTCTGAGTTGGCAGGCCCCATTCCCAAAGCATCCACGGGCACTTCCCGAAGGGCTGACACCTGCTGCGCCTCAGCAGCCAGCCAACCTCCCTCCCTCTGGTCGGGCACTGCAAGCCACACAGCCACTTGTGTCCCCTGTGTCCCTCCCTGGAGGCCGCAGCGCGTTTTGGGTTTTGGCGCCGACGGGCCCCTCTCGGCTTCCGTAGTCCATTTGCCCCAGGAGCCTGCCAGACCCCTGGCTCTAGGAGGCTGCCCAGGCAGTGCTGCCAACAGCCCCCAGGTGCTGGCTAGCCGCAGCGGCCGGCCACGGGGGAGCACACACACCTGCGGGTTTCCCTGGGCCGCACACACGGACTGCCCCGTGCTTCCCGGAGTTGCAAATAGGCCCCCCGGGAAGCCCCGCCCGCCCTAGGGTCTTGTCGGGTGGGGTCGATGCACGGTGGGTGTGTGGGGAGGGCTGCTGCTGGCACACACCCACTCCTGAAGCCCACTGGGGCGGTCCAAGGGCGAGGAGCTCGGAGCTCGGTCAGGGCTGTCCCAGCAGAACTTTTTGAGGGTGGACGGACACGCCCGCGGGCAATCAGGTGTTGCGGGCAGGCCCCGTGGGCAGGCCCTGCTGAGTCCCCGAGCGCCACCTGGGTTCCTGCCACCACCCTTGGGCCGGGATGAGGTGCCACCTTGTGCGTAGAAGCCCTGCACACAGGCAAGAAGCCCCCCAGACCCGCGGCGCACCCGACCCTGGAGCCCCCTGGCCGGCTGCAGCCACAGGGAACGGGATGTCTGAGTGGGCAAGCCCCACTGCCCAAGCCTCCGCTGCCAGTTCCCCGAAGGGCTGGTGGTGGCTGTGCCTCAGCAGCCAGCCTCCCTTCCTCCTTCCCTCCCTCCCTTCCTCCCTCTCGTCGGGCACTGCAAGCCACACAGCCACTTGTGTCCCCTGTGTCCCTCCCTGGAGGCCGCAGCGCGTTTTGGGTTTTGGAGCCGGCGGTACCCCTCAGCTTCCATCTTCTACTGCTATCCTAGGCTGTAGCTGAGAGCTGGATTGGAAGAGGAACAGCCAGGAGTAGAATTAGTGCCCATATGGGATACCGGCGCTTCAGGCCAGGGCCTTAACCTGCTGTACCACGGCGCCAGCTCTTCGATTCTTCTGTAAGTTTCCACTAGAACCATGTAAAACATCTTGAAGCTATTACAATAAAAAAAATTGAAACCAATGTGCATTCAGATCAGATGGCTTTAAATCTTGCAGCCATGCTCAATTTGTCCTGATTCTGAATTATATTTCTTTATGCTTTTCCAACCTAACTAAATCTTATAAACATCTTAAAATACAATGTAGGCCGGAACCGCAGCTCACTAGGGTAATCCTCTGCCTGCGTACCCTGGGTTCTAGTCCCGGTTGGGGTGCCAGATTCTGTCCCGCTTGCTCCTCTTTCAGTCCAGCTCTCTGCTGTGGCCTGGGAAAGCAGTGGGTGATGGCCCAAGTCCTTGGGCCCCGCACATGTATGGGAGACCAGCAGGAAGTATCTGGCTCCTGGTTTCGGATTGGCACAGCGTGCCAGCCGTAGCGACCATTTGGGGGGTAAACCAATGGAAGAAAAACCTTTCTCTCTCTCTCTGCCTGTTTCTAACTCTGCCTGTCAAAAATAAATACAATGTGAAAGAAGCTGAGGAATAAACAACTTACTGGCAACATATTCTTTTTTGTTAGTCTTGGGTACATGAAGATTTCTCCAGGATCTTATCTGCAAGAGAAATTATTCAGAGAGAGTGGTGAGACAAATAGTCTAGATTCTCCCTAGATTCCATTGTGCTAGCAAGATCATGAAGGAAAGGCATAGAGACAAATGGGCATATTAGCTGGGCAACAGAAATAAAGTACCCGCCCTATGGGGGAATATAGGCTTTACACATGGGAAGAGCAGCAAGGCCCTGAAAGAGCACACACAACTCTACCAATCCCTCAGGTTAAAAAGAAACTATTGTTAGGCTAATTAAAATATTCATTTGTTACCAATTCTGTAAAAAAAAAATAATCAGTGCCAGGGCCATCACTGTGGGGTAGTAAGTAAAGCTTCCTGCTGCAGTGTGGGCGTCTCACATGGACACCAAATTGAGTCCTACCTGCTCCACTTCTGATCTAGCTCTCTGCTATGGACTGGGAAAGCAGTGGATGAAAACCCAAGTCCTGGGACCAGCACTGTGGCACACTGGGTTAATCTTCCACCTGCAGGACTGGCATCCCACATGGGCACTGGTTCTAGTCCCAGTTGCTTCTCTTCCAGTACAGCTCTCTGCTATGGCCCGGGAGGGCAGTGGAGAATGGCCCCGGTGCTTGGGCTCCTGCACCCATGTGGGAGACCAGAAAGGGTCACCTGGCTCCTGTCTTCAGGTTGGCGCAGCTCCAGCTATGGTGGCCATTTGCAGGGTGAACCAATGGAAGGAAGACCTTTCTCTTTGTCTCTCTCTCTCACGGTCTATAACCCTTCTGTGGTGACTGTTCCTCGCCACTGCCGGAGAATTAGGCAGGCTGCCCACGGCTTGCCTTAACCGAGGAGGGGAAAGTGCGCCACCTGCCACTCAGCCTTCCCCAAACCCAGGGGACAATCAGGCGCGGTGTGGAGCCCAGTCGAAGCAGGGTCTCACTTTATTGTAAAAGAGAGGTTGTATAGGCTGGCGCCGTGGCTTAACAGGCTAATCCTCCGCCTTGCGGCGCCGGCACACCAGCTTCTATTCCCGGTTGCCCCTCTTCCAGGCCAGCTCTCTGCTATGGCCCGGGAGGGCAGTGGAGGATGGCCCAAGTCCTTGGGCCCTGCACCCGCATGGGAGACCAGGAGAAGCACCTGGCTCCTGGCTTCAGATCAGAGAGATGTGCTGGCCGCAGTGGCCACTGGAGGGTGAACCAACGGCAAAAAAGGAAGACCTTTCTCTCTGTCTCTCTCTCTCTCTCTCTCTCACTACCCACTCTGCCTGTCAAAAAAAAAGAGAGGTGGTGTATATAGCTGAGGTACAGGTTGGATGGTACAGAGTGGATGAGGGCATGTGGGCAAGGGGTGGGGTGTTGTGATGCAAAAGGGCCTTAGCAACTCCTATTGTACCACCTTAATGATCCTTAGGGAGAAGCACCCTGGGGCTGGGGTGTTTGCTACCAGGGAATTGAAACTTAAAGACAGGTTTTCAAATTTGAGGCAGGCTCAGGAAGTTCCTCTAGGCCTTTCCGGATTCAGCTTCCCCCACACCCTACCTGTCAAATGAGGGGAGGGGAGGGGAGGGGAGGGAAGAGGAGGAGAGGGGAGAGAAGACCCAAGTCCTTGGGTCCCTTGCACCAACATGGGAGATTTGGAAAAAATCTCCAGGCTCCTGGCTTCAGATTGGCCCAGCCTCAGCCAATGAGGCCATTTGGGGAGTGATCAGCAGATGTAAAACCATCTCTCTTTCTGCCTCTGCCTCTCTGTAACAGCCTTTGAAATAAATAAATAAATAAATCATTAAAAAAGTCACTGCCTAAATAATTTATACTATTCATCAGGATTGTCCAATTAATTAGCAGTACACCAAAAAGAAACCTGTTTTCATTAGTATCTATATTACACAGAAAATTACTCAGGCAATACTAACTGTTTTCCTTGCAGCATCTCTCGTTTTTATGTATCTAAAATTCCATTAAAGTATACAGCTCAAAGTTAGTTTTTGGCCACAATTATATGTATAGGAAAAATCGACATAATATATCTATTACAGCTTTCTTTAACTGTTCAATGACATTCCTCTCTGTATACAAACCTTGATAGAATTCTTCTCCACAGGGACCCCTGACATTTTCCAGTTCACTTTTGTTCTAGCCCATGAGACAACAGTCAATATGATACCAACATAATTTGAAAAGTATTTTGCCTTTGGGAGTTTGCCCTCTTGTACAGTAATCATGTGGAGCATCCTGAGACTTGCCTGTTGGGCACATGGGGCCTAGGTCACAGGCTGCACAAACCAGACATTGGAAGCGTAGGCATCATGATACACTAGGTTAAGCTACTTCTCTGGACACACCACATATATATCAGAGTGCTTGGTGTGTCCTGGCTATTTCAGACCTCCAAACCAACTTACTTCAAGTATTTTTTTAAGTTATTTTTTAAAGTTTTAGTTATTTATTTGAAATGCATAGTTACAGAGACAGAGACAGAGAGAGAGGTCTTCCATTTGCTGGTTCACTCCCCAGGTGGCTGCAATGGCTAGAGCTACACTGATCCAAAACCAGGAGCCAGGGGCTTCTTCCAGGTCTCCCACCCACACAGGCACAAGGGCCCAAGGCCATGGGCCATCTTCTACTTTCTCAGGCCATAACAGAGAGCTGGATTGGAAGCGGGCAGCCAGAACTCAATCTGATGCCCATATGGATTGCTGGCAATGCAGGTGGTGACTTTACTCATGACACCAACAGCACCGGCACCACAAGTGTTCTTTTGAGTCAACAGGTCATGGTGCAAAAACTTGGATTTTTGCCATCTGCATGGAAACCCACATGGAGTCCCTGCATCCTGGCTTTCATAGATAGCACCCTGGCTGTTGTGGGCTTTTGCAGAGTGATCAGGCAGCCTTGGTTGGCAGTGTTCATATTTTTAAATATTTCACTTTTCTAGATTTTTGAGTCCGTATTCTGAGTCCTATTGCTTCTTTATTACCAAGAATTCCAAGACCTAACTCAGCATGGGTGCTATGGATAGCATAATGTGAGAGTTAAGATGAGGTGAGAGAACTCCCAACATTGTATCTAGTTAGCATACCTTAGAAATAGTGGCAGTCTGTAGAAGTTACAAATCTACCTACCAGAGTGGTGGGACATTTAGGGGATTTTAATGATTTCCCAAAATTTATTACAAGGAAAAATGGTAACATGGTTAAGGGCTTGCTTCCCATGATTCCTAACCATCTTCATCTTCCTGCACTACACACCCTCACCCATCACTCCCATCCATCCATGATCCATACCCACCCTGCCATGGCTTGCCTGGGCCACAGCTGGGTGCCCAGCCATGGCTGTGGGAGGGAGCTCCAATAGGAGAATAGCAGCTGTCCTAGGCACATGATCACAGCTGGGGGAGGGACATGGATAGCAGAGCACCACCACTCCAGTGGGCCCGGTGGGTGCTTGCCTGTGCCAAGGGTGGAGACTAAGCCCCGACCTCCCTGTCCCCAATTTTGGGCTTGCCAGAGTACACCTGTGAAATGCATGTCAGTAGAGAATTGTGGTTACCAACGAGTGAGGGGAGAAATGGTGGGTTAAGGACAAAGGAGATACATTGGTCATGGGGCACAAAGTTTCCACTAGACAGGAGAAATGAGTCTACAGCTGTACTGCAAAGCATGGAAACTACAATGCTGTATTTCATATTTCAGCTTGTTAAGAGAGGCTTTTGAAAGTACTCACCATACAGTATAGGAGGTGATGAATGAGTTATTCTGATTAGACAATTCCAGAATTAACACTCATCAAATGATTGCGTTGTATCCCACAGGTATCTATAGCTATTTCTCAGTTGAATAGTTTAAAAAGGCAGATTGGCTGGCGCCATGGCTTAACAGGCTAATCCTCTGCCTTGCGGAGCCGGCACACCAGCTTCTAGTCCTGGTTGGGGCGCCGGATTCTGTCCCGATTGCCCCTCTTCCAGGCCAGCTCTCTGCTATGGCCCGGGAGGGCAGTGGAGGATGGCCCAAGTCCTTGGGCCCTGCACCCGCATGGGAGACCAGGAGAAGCACCTGGCTCCTGGCTTCGGATCAGAGAGATGTGCTGGCCGCAGTGGCCACTGGAGGGTGAACCAACGGCAAAAAGGAAGACCTTTCTCTCTGTCTCTCCCTCTCTCACTATCCACACTGCTTGTCAAAAAAAAGAAAAGGCAAAGATTACCAGGCTACACTAAAAAAGCTAGGAACAATACAATGTGTATTAATATAAAGAGAAATGTTTAATGATTTCACAGTAGGACAAAAATGATTCTTGAAGATTTGTTAAATTGAAAGGCAGAGTTAGAGAGAAGAGATATAGATCTTCCATCCACTGGTTCACTCTCCAGATGGCCACAACAGACAGAGCTGTGCCAATCCAAAGCCAGGAAGCACAGGCTTATTCTGGGTCTCATATGTGGGTGCAGGTGTCCAAGTACTTGGGTCATCTTCTGCTGCTTTTCCAGGCACATTAGCCAGGAGCTGGATTGGAAATGGAGCAGCTGGGACTTGAACCTGGGCCTGTATGGGATGCCAGTGCTGTAAGCTGCAGTTTATCTTGGTTTAACACAGCAGTGCCCCCCCCCCCAAAAAAAAAAAAAAAAAAAACAGGTCAGGGATACAAAGAGTTCAAAAGCTGAATGATGAAAACAATACATATAGAAGGGGCTGGGGCCATGGCTTAGAGGGTAAAGCCACCCTTCTGCAGTGTTGGAATTCCACAAGGGCACCACTTCAAGTCCCACCTCCAGTGCTGGCATCCCATATGGGCACCGGTTTGAATCCCGATTGCTCCACTTCCAATCTAGTTCTGTTATGCCCTGGAAAAGCAGTAGAAGATGGCCCAAGTCTTTGGGCCCCTGCACCTATGTGGGGGACCTGGAAGAAGCTCCTGGCTCTGGGTCAGCAGAGCTCTAGCTGTTGCAGCCAACTAGGGAGTGAACCATTGGATAGAAGACCTCCCTCTCTCTCTCTCTCTGCTTCTCTGTGCGTAACTGACTTTTAAATAGAAAAATAAATCCTTAAAACACAAATGTGTAACTGTTCATATAGATAGGCTCAAAGGGATCACATAAACAAGATCAAGTGTCTACTAATAACAATAGATAGAATTAAAAAGGAGAGAATGATCCAACATGGAAAGCAGGCCACACAGCAGACTCATAGAATGACAAATGCCCTAAACAGCACAATGACATCAGCATCTAGCTAAAAATCCCATGAGGGCATTTTAGGCATGGAAATCCAAGACACTGTAGAAAAAAAGAAAATCTACATAAATGATCTCTGTGAGTGAGACCCCAGTGGAAAGAAGAGGACATCAAAGGATGTACCTTTTTCAGAAGGCTAGAGAGAACTTTCCACTTTTCTTATGGCCCTGTCTACATAGTAACAGAGTTTGTGGACTCAAAAGGCTTCCATAGCCTTGGCAGCTAATGACAAGAGCCTCAGGTGATCACTGACATCATAAATAAAAGTGTCAATTGTTAAATCAACAATAGGAGTCACTGTGTACTTACTCCCTATGTAGGACCTCTGTCCTTAATGAGTTGTGCTATGAGAATTAACAGTAAAACTCATCTTCAAAAGTACTTTAGACATTGTGTGTCTCTGCAAACTGTTGAAATCTTTACTTAGTACAGAGTTGGCCTTCTGTATATAAAGATAATTACAAATGAATCTTTATGAAGAATGGGCTAGCAGAGGGAGTAGAAGGTGGGACAGGAGTGGGGGTGCGAGGGTGGGAAGGGGGGAAGAACTGCTATATTCCTAAAGCTGTACCTATGAAATGTGTATTCATTAAATAAAAGCTTTCTAAAAGAAAAAGAAAGAGCCAAGAATGGGCCAAGTACCTGGAGCCCTTTCTATCCATGGTACAAACCTGGCTTGAGTTCTGAGTGCTAGGCCTTAGGCTAGTGGAGTCCAGGTATTGTGGTAGCTGGAGAAAGTCAGTTGATGGGAGAGAGAAGCACAGGGATCTCCTTTTTGCTCTGTCTCTTGGTTCCTCAAATAAAAAAAATTAAAAATTTACATCCCTGGAAACCAAAACCAGAAAGATATTGAAGAATTCTTCAAACTTGTAGTAAATAAGAATCATATTCCTAAATGGACAGTGACTTATTGAAGAAACCACATGGGAAATCCAGATGTAAGATGATTAGAATCAAAGTACAACACAAATTAATGGAATAAATGCAAAGCAAGGCTTAGGAGGAAATAGCTGTAAAGATCTATATTTCATAGTAAGATATGAAATCAATTATCTACAATTCTACCTTAAGAAACCAAAAAGCAAAATCAGAGAAAACTGGAGCCAAAAAAGGCAGAAGAAACAAAGAGTGAAGTGGAGTAGGGTGGAGAAAGGAATGTGTGGCGCTCCCCACTTTGTGTAAAAGACACAGTGCTGTGCTTCTGGCACATAGCAAGGGATGCTTCTCCCACCAAGAGCCTACAGCCTCTGCACCATGATATCAAGCTACCCTACCCAAATCTTATTTTTCAAATAAAGAAATCTTGAAAAACACAGATGTAAATAATCAAGCCCTCTTATTGTCCTAGGCTTCTAAGGTAAACATTTTAACATTTTTATTAACATTTTTAACATTTATTTATTTATGTTAAAGGCAGAGTTACAGAGAGAGAAAACAAAGAGACCTTCCATCTGTTGGTTCACTTCCCCCATGGCCACCACTACAGGGATGGGCCAGGCTGAAGCCACAGACAGAAGCTTCATCCTTGTCTCCTACAGGGGAACAGAGACCCAAGGACTTAGGCCATCCTCTCCTGCTTTCCCAGGTGCATTAGCTAGGAGATGGATCAGAATTGGGCCACCAGGAATCAGACCAGTGCCCATATGGGTTGCTACTGTCACTGGCAGCAGCTTAACCTGCTATGCCACAATGTCATAAAGGTAAGCATTTCTAACTCAGGCCACAGTAAAGGAGGAGAAAATAGCTTACAGGAGAGGACTAGAAATTTGAAAGCAGTCAATCAAATGGAAACTTAAAAAAAGCTGCACTTCAGAAGATGATCGAAAATGTTATTAGAGGTTGCCCTCATTGTGGCCTAAAATGTTAAATAAACCTCCCCCTTCAGTGCCGGCATCGCATATGGCCACTGATTCAAATCAAGTCCTGGCTGCTCCACTTCTGATCCAACTCTCTGGGGTGGTCTGGAAAAGCAGAAGATGGCTCAAGCCCTTGGGCCTCTGCACCCATGTGAGAGACCCTGAAGAAGCTGCTGGCTACTGGTTTCGGATTGGCCCAGCTCAGGCCATTATGGCCATTTGGGGAGTGAACCAGTGGATGGAAAACCTCTCTACCCATGCCTCTCTGTAACACTGCTTTTCAAATAAATAAATAAATCATTTTAAAAAATAGAATAATGTCTTAACTAAGACATTAAAAACCCACAAATTTCACCAGTTCATTGAGTCTCCTATAATTGCTTTTTTCTCTTTTTTTTCTCTTTTGATCTCCATTAGCAGTTTCACGATTCTGTTTTATTTTTCAGAATTCTAGAAATTCATGGTTACCCCATTGATCTTCCATAAGAAACCCATATTTATAATAATTTTTAATGGTCTTATGAATATAAATCTTCCTGGAGAAGAACTAGAACTGTGAATGACAAAGACATATCATCACAATTGAAATGTTTAAAGTAATTTAGCAATTTAGCAAAGGAGATGCCCACAGGATTTGAAAAAGCACAGCAGTATTTTACAAACCAGTTCATCATTTCGGGCAATGATAGCACTGGAGCAATTTCAAAATTCTTCTAAAGTACCCAAGGAACCCCCCTCCGCTTTTTGAAGAACAGCAGCTTGTTAGATTTCACCATTGGACTTCTGCATGTTACCTAACCCCTGGGAAACTCACATCAATAGCATTTCTATATCAATGTAACAACTTGAAATTTATGATATTACAACTAGATAATACTTTTCAGGTAAAGGGAGCCTAATTAACCATCATCTCTGCAAGTTGAAAACTACATCTTTTGTTGATTTCCAGGGATCCACAAAGAAATCAAGGTCAAAGCAGTTAATTTAGAACTTGGATTTTGAAAAAAATGTCAAAGATATCAAAAATTAAAAAATACTTGGTTAACATAGGATCTCTGATCATTTTATGAGACAATAATCATTCACTTATATAGAGTCAAATTATGTTTAAATATATTTATTACATATTAAGTATATTTAATAGTTGATTAGTAGAAATATACACTTAAAAGAGATTAAAAATCAATTCTTAACATTCAGTTTTCTAAACCCAAAGATAGAAAATACATGAGATTATCTTGACAAAACACAAAATTTCTTTCCCTCATGTAATTAGCTACCAAAAGATGAAGAAAATCCTTTTGTACTGTGCTTCTTCTAATGGGAAGCTCCCCCAGATAACTTAGAAGTTAAACCTAGTGGAAAGATACCCCAACTTAGACATTGAAATAGTATGTGTGCAGGCTGTAAGCATTCAACCTTATAAAAGAACGAGAACACTTAGAAACAAGTACACCCGAGGCCGGTGCTGTGGCACTGCAGGTAAAGCCACCACCTGCAGTGCCTGACTCCCATAGGACTGCTCTACTTCTGATCCAGCTCTCTGCTATGGCCTGGAAAAGCAGTAGATGGCCCAAGTACTTAGCCTCTCTGCACTAGTGTTGGAGACCCAAAAGATGTTCCTGGCTCCTGGCTTCAGAATGGCAGAACTCCAGCCATTGCAGCCTTTTGGGGAGTGAACCAGCACTCTCTCTGCCTCTCTGTAACTCTGCCTTTCAAATGAATATATAAATCTTTAACAAAAAAGACAATACCATATCTTAGAAACAAAAGCATAAAACTCCATAGAACAGTTTAAATACATCTAGAAAAGTCAAGTATAGGGGCCAGTGTTGTGGCATGTTGTGTAAAGCCAGCCCCTGTGACACAGGCATCCCATCCTACATGGGCACTTGTTCCAGTCCTGACTATTCCATTTCAGATCCAGATCCCTGCTAATGTGCCAAGGAACATAATGAAAAATGGCCAAGTCCTTGGGCCCCTGCCACTCAGGTGTGAGACCCAGAAGAAGCTCCTGGCCATTGTGGCTCAGGTCCAGCCATTGTGGCCATCTGGGGAATGAACCAGTAGACCAAAGATCTCTGTCTCTTCTCTCCCTCTGTGAACTCTGGCTTACAAATGAAAAAATCTTTAACAAAAAAAATTAGGTACTCTTAGTATCCTAGTCTCTAAGATAAAAATTTCTCTTTAAGATTAATTAATTTCAAAGGTAGAGTTACAGAGAGAGAACAGAGAGAGAGAAAGATCTTCCATCTGCTAGTTCATTAGCCAAATGGCCACTACAACCAGAACTGGGCCTGGCAGAAGCCACTGCCAGGAGACTCATCCAGGTCTCCCACGTGGGTGCAGGGTCCCAAAGATTTGGGCCATCCTCTCCTGTGTGCCAGGTGGATTAGCTAGGAGATGAATCAGAAGTGGGCCACGAGGAATCAAACCAGCGCCCATATGGGTTGCTGCCATCACAGGCAGCATCTTAACCTGCTGTGCCACAATGTCAGCTGTAAGGACAAGCATTTTTAATGACAGGCCATAACTAAACAATAAAGGAGGAGAAAATAGCTTATAAGAGATGGCTAGTTGTTGGGAAGGAGTCAATCAAATGGAAATTTTAAAAAATTACAGTTGAGGAGATAGAGGGGCCAGGCACTGTAGCGTAGTAGGCTAATCCTAGAAAAGCAGTTGGTGGCTCACTTGGTTAACCCTCCACCTACAGTGCTGGCAACCCGTATGGGTGCTGGGTATAGTCCCAGTTGCTCCTCTTCCAGTCCAGCTCTCTTCTGTGGCCCAGGAAGGCAGTGGAGGATGCCCCAAGTGCACGGACCCCTGCACCCACATGGGAGACCTGGGAGACAGGGAGGAAGCACCTGGCTCCTGGCTTCGGATCCACACAGCAACAGCCGTAGCAGCCATTTGGGGGTGAAGCAATGGAAGGAAGACCTTTCTGTCTCACTGTCTAACTCTGTCAAATAAATAAAAACAATAAAAAACAAGAAGATGCAGTTGACTAGATGGTTGAAAATATTATTTAGAGGGGCATTGTAGGCTAATCTTAGGAAAGCAGTGCAAGATGTGCTTGAGCTTGGGGGATCTGCAAGAAGCTCCTGGCTCCTGTTCTGGATTGGCTCAGCTCCAGCCATTGTGGGTATTTGAAGAGTGAACTAGTAGATGGAAGACATTTCACTCTACCTCTCCCTCTCTTTCTCTCTCTCAAAATTTTTTAAAGTTATTAGACTGGGGCAGGCACTGTGGCATAGAAGGCTAAGCCTCCACCTCAGTGCCAGCACCTCATGTGGGTACCAGCTCAGCTGAACCCCAGCAGCTCAACTTCCAATCCAGCTCTTTACTAATGCACCTGGGCAAAGCAGAGAAATGTGGTACTTGAGCCCCTGAACCTGTATGGGAGACCCAGAAGAAGCTCCTGGCTCCTACCTGACCCAACCCCCAGTCATTTGGGTAGTGTCATTGGATGGAAGATCTCTTTCTTTCCCTCTTTCTCTCTTTGTATCTCTGCCTTTCAAATAAATAAATGTGTTGTAGAAAGTTATTCGACTTTAAAATCAAATATGAAAAACCTCTTGCAAAAAATTATCATTAATATTTATATTTTTGTAAAAAAATTACTAACTTAATATAGGGTATAAATCCTGATTTTATTTATTTGAAAGAATTCCAAAAAAGACAATGAGAAAGTGATCATTGGGATCACTTCCCAACTGATTGCAGCCAGAGCTGGGACAGATTGAAGAAGCCGGAAGCCAGGGAAATCCATGTGGTTCTCCCACATGTGTGGCAGGGGTCCCAGCACTGGGGCCATCTTCTGCTATCCCAGGCACACTCACAGGGTGCTGGATTAGAAGTGCAGCAGTCTGGACTCAAAGAAGCACTCTTAAGGGGTGCAGGTATGATAGACTGCACTTAACCTACAATGCTGGCTGAACCTTGAACATTTTTAATGTCAGGGCTGGAATTGTGATGTTGTGGGTAAGGCCACCACCTGTGATGCTGGCATCCATAGGGTCCCATGTCACAGCTGCTCTACTTCAGATCAAGCTCCCTGCTAATGGCCTGGGAAGAGCAGAGGAAAATGGCACAAGTGTTTAGGCCCCTGCTACTGATGTAGGAGGCCTGAATGGAGCTCCAGGCTCCTGCCTTCAGTCTGGCCCAGTGCTTGTTTGCTGCAGAGATCTGGGATTGAACCAGTAGGTTGACGATGTCTGTCCCACTCTCTAACTCAGCCTTTCAAATACATAAATAAAACTTTAAACAATTCTAAATTTTGGTAAGTTCATTTAGAATTATTTTTATTGGGGCCAGCACTGTGGCATAGTAGGTTAAGCCTCCACCTGCAGTGCTGGCATTTCATAAGAGCACTGGTTCAAAATGCCCTAGAAAAGCAGTGGAGGATGGCACAAATCCTTTGGCCACTGCACCCATGTGGGAGACTTGGATGAGGGTCCTGGCTCTTGGCTTCAGATCAGCAAGATCCAGCCATTGTAGCCCTCTGGGGAGGGAACCTGTGGATGGAGGACCTCTCTCTCTCTTTCTCTCTCTCTCTCTGGGGAGGGAACCTGTGGATGGAGGACCTCTCTCTCTCTCTCTCTCTCTCTCTCTCTCTCTGGGGAGGGAACCTGTGGATGGAGGACCTCTCTCTCTCTCTCTCTCTCTCTCTCTGGGGAGGGAACCTGTGGATGGAGGACCTCTCTCTCTCTCTCTCTCTCTCTCTCTCTCTGTTATTCTGCTTTGCAAATACTTAAATAAATCTTAAAAAAATATTTCTTATCCTTGATAACTTGATTTTTTTTTTACTTTGAACTTTTATTTGGCAAAGCAACACTGCATAAACTGTGCAGTAACAAATGACAGTTTACACAGAATGTTAAATTCATATACATTATCAGCAGCAAATTAGAAATAAACAAAAAACCACTAAGCTACAAATCCCCTATCACTTTTAGAGAGAAAGAACAAACTGTCAGTTGTGTCCAACTTGAACAGCAGAGTCTATAGGACATCACCTGCCATCTTAAGTTTCAGGATTCACAGATGCCTGGTTGGAAGGTAACAAAGCAGTTGACTGTATCTACAACACGCTATTCTGTGACACCACCTCAAAAGCTTTAAAAAGAAAGCTCATCTCTACTTTCTTAGTAGCATCTAACAGATATCCAAATACCAAGAAGCTTAACTTGTGAATGGTGGTGTTATCTGATACACAGAAGAAATTCAGAAATTCAGGTAATTCAGAATATCAGTAAATGGTTTTTGCTATACAAAATGTGAAAACGAAAAGGGAAGGAAGATGGTTTTATTATGGTTACTCCTCCTTTTTAAAACTCCCAAAGAAAAATGAATAAAAGTTCTAATCAATTAAATAGAATTACTTCTTGCTGTTAGTAACCTCAGTTAACCCTATTGTTCCACAGTTGAAACCTGAAAAACTTACTTGAGCATTTAATTTGGAAAGCAACTCTAGTCCCAGTAATGGTACTGGACACCAACATACATAAAGATAACTATATCCTCATTACAGACTCAGTGGGCACTCTGCTCAGAAAACACCTTTAATTGCATTAATTCTTGTTCCTCACAGTCAATTTCATCAGAGGCATCTGTGGAAATTTACAATAGGTTTGTAAGAGATCAAGGAGCCAGGAAAGTGAGGGTTTAGTTCAGGTAGGAGAGAGGGGAAAAGTCTGGAAACTAGGGTAGTATCCATACCACTCAGAGAGCAGGCCAAAACCACATGCAGCAAGCACTTGGAGCTGCTCTCCACCGCTTATCACCAGCAGCAAAGCAGAGGCAGAGAGCGTTATTTAAGAAAGAGAGGAAAATGTGGGATCATACTGAGCACCAGGAACCAGCTACATGGAGGAGTATCTAGGCCTGGAAGCCTAGGGCGCGGGGCTACAGCAAGCCCCCTCCTGGCAAGAGGTCAGGGGAAAGAGAAGGGCCAGACACATCATGTCCTAGGAGTTTAACCCACTTCCAAAGGGGAGTGGTTAATTAACCTGATTGGCTGGTTGGCAGGCACCCAGATGTGGCCAGGTAGGGGGATGAGGTCACACAGGGGCGTGGCAAAGGCGTGGTCTTCCAGCTCACAAAC
This sequence comes from Lepus europaeus, assembly GCF_033115175.1. Taxonomy (NCBI): domain Eukaryota; kingdom Metazoa; phylum Chordata; class Mammalia; order Lagomorpha; family Leporidae; genus Lepus; species Lepus europaeus. The sequence continues at coordinate 4,440,721 of NW_026909167.1, read as the reverse complement.
CTAATCAATTTTAAGCTGTATGCCTGCCTGCTTCAACTCTGACTTTCAAATGAAATAAATATTTTAAAAATCCACTTACCAGCCACCTTCTCTTAACTTTAACACATACACAGGCCATGCAGTATGACAACAGAACACCACTTTCTTCTTAGAAATAGGATGGTAACTGTAAGCTGCTCAATCAGCCACAACGCAACTCAAGGTGCTTTTGGATGGAAATTAAATTGAACCACTCGTATTTCACCACATGAGTACTCTTCCAAACCATATCCAAATCTTCCTCACAGAGGGGCTGAGGCAAAAATCTTGGAATCTTGTCTCCCACATGAAGCAGGCAAGCATACAGGTAAAGATAGATTAGGTTTGTGAGCTGGAAGACCACACCTCTGCCACGCCCCTGTGTGGCCTCAGGCCCCTACCTGATGCCTTTGCCACGCCCCTGTGTGGCCTCATTCCCCTACCTGCCCACACCTGGGTACCCACCAGCCAAGCAGGTTAATTAACCACTCCCCTTTGGAAGTGGGTTAAAAGCCCAGCCAGGGTGTGGCCCCGGCTGCTCTTCTTCCCTGGCCTCTTGCCAGGACAGGGCTTGCTGTAGCCCTGCACCTCCAGGGTGCATGGCCTTCTGGCCATGTGCTCATCCATGTGGCTGGTTCCTGGTGCTTGGTATGAACCCTACTCACCTCTCTCCCGTAAATAGCTCTCACTCTCCTATGCGTCTTTCTCACTAAATAAAAGCTTAAAACGTGCCATGCTGCCTCGTTTATCTGTACTGGTATTTAGAAGTCTTCTCTAAATATTAGGCAAGAACCCTCTTGGGCTTATTAATATTGGGGATTTAGTAATAAGCCTGTGGTGAAATCGTATGGCACCCCAAATTCCGGTAGTACACGTGGCACCCCGGATAGCATTTCTAGGGAACCTTAAGGGGGGGCTACAATTTAGTGTGGATTTTATGGGGTCTTCTCCAGTTTCACACAAACCAGTACCACGAAAAATGACCTAAGCCAGGTCCCAATTCCATAAACCCAAAGAGCAGAGACAGAAATTTCAGTCTCAGAGCTGTTGACTCCGTACACCAATGGAAGCCATTGTGCTAATAGGTAGCTAATGCGCAGCAGGAAGAGAAAGGACAGCTGCTGGATGTCCCCAGAGTCCCAACCACCACATTAGCTCACAAGCTGCTCTGGGGATGGAGTACAAGTGGCCACTGCCCTCCTTACCAGCGAGAGAGGGTCAGGCCACTTGAAGAATATACCCCAGACCTCTGGGCTAGCTCACCAATGTGGTTACCGAGGGAATAGTCCAGCTCTTGATGCTCGTCGCTTCAATTCACCAAAGATGAGGCATGGCCAGAGGTAAAGGTTTATTGCAAGAAGGCAGCAGCAGCCTTGGGGAAAGAAAAAGAAGTTTCTCTCAATCCAAACAGGTGCTTTTCTACCAAACCACCCAGTACAGAGGATTTTTTAAAGAGACAGGGTGGGCCGGCGCCATGGCTCAACAGGCTAATCCTCCTCCTAGCGGTGCCAGCACACTGGGTTCTAGTCCTGGTCGGGGCGCCAGATTCTGTCCCGGTTGCACCTCTTCCAGGCCAGCTTTCTGCTGTGGCCAGGGAGTGCAGTGGAGGATGGCCCAAGTGCTTGGGCCCTGCACCCCATGGGAGACCATGACCAGCATGGTGTGCTGGCCACAGCACGCCGGCTGCAGCGGCCATTGGAGGATGAACCACCGGCAAAGGAAGACCTTTCTGTCTCTCTCTCTCACTGTCCACTCTGCCTGTCAAAAAAAATAAATAAATAAAGAGACAGGGTAATTGGAGGGTGAGGATTCAAAGAAAACAATCAGTCTATTCACTTGACAATTATGCAGATTTTCAGGCTTTGTTCTGAGGCACATCCCACCACCCAGTCAGAGGAGTCCTGGGTGTAACCCCAGGGGCTTTCTGCCTCAGTTGGGGGAGGGGGGAAGGGTTCTTTGTCAGTTGGGGCAACAGCCTGCCATTCCTAATCATCTCCTTTTTTCAGTGGGCTTTTGAAATTCTTATGCAAATATTATTCACTAGATTACAGCAACAGCAAGTGTCTTCATTAAGGTAAACATTTGAAAAGGAAAAATGCATTTATTGTGGTTACAGGAGTACCATTCTGTTGGAGGAGGGTATTTGGGGGCTTATAAAGAGGTCATAAGGCAGGGGGTGGCTGGTGTAAGGACTAGATGACCTAATGAGGAGTCCTTTTAAGAGTGGGCAAGACCTGTCTACTAGCAAGACAGTGAGTTTCTAGTTTTGTTTTTTTTTGTTTTGTTTTTTTTGACAGGCAGAGTGGACAGTGAGAGAAAGAGACAGAGAAAGGTCTTCCTTGGCCATTGGTTCACCCTCCAATGGCCGCCGTGGCCGGCGCACCGTCCTGATCTGAAGGCAGGAGCCAGGTGCTTATGCTGGTCTCCCATGGGGTGCAGGGCCCAAGCACTTGGGCCATCCTCCACTGCCCTCCCTGGCCACAGCAGAAAGCTGGCCTGGAAGAGGTGCAACCGGGACAGAATCCAGTGCCCTGACCGGGACTAGAACCCGGTGTGCTGGTGCCGCAAGGCAGAGGATTAGCGTGTTGAGCCAAGGGGCCAGCCCAGTGAGTTTCTAGTTTTATCATGAGAATAGAAGGGAAGTTAACAATCCCACCCTTCTAACCTAGTTTTACCAAGAGAATTTGCCTATTGCATAGTTCCCAAGGTTTTTGGTTTTAACAAGAGCAGGCTAGACACGATTATGATTCTGTCCTTCTGATGAGATTGTTAGCTGTTATTATTCTGCTCATCCAAATCGTGGTTCAAAAACTGCACTCCATTTTTCAGGTGTCCCTCTTTGGAGACCCCCTAGTGGCTGCTGTGGCAAGAGCTTTCTCATGTAAATAAATCTTGCTTTGCTCACTGCCTGTCCACATGGAAATTCCTTGTGAGACAGGCACCCCAGGCACCTTCCTTCATCGCCATTTTCCCCCATTAATTTGGTGTGGTGATTCATGGCAGAGTTGCCAGTCTCTGGTTTCAGATGTCATGGCTTGTCGCTAGATCAATGACAGTGCTTAAGTTCTCTGATTCCTCCTGGTGGTCCTCAAACCTTCCAGCACCTGTGTCCTTCAGCTCTGTCTCAGCCTAACAGAGACCTGGGGCTCCCTTGCTCTCTTAAAAACCTACTGTAAATTTCGACAGATGCCCCTATGAAGTTGATTATGAGGAGGACTTAATAATAACTCGGATTTCTAAGGGTTGGGTGTCTACTTCTCACTGTTTCTACACACACACACACACACCCCACTCATGAACAAAATATTTCTCAGGTGCAAAATTAGGTAATGTTATCAGACTCAGTACCCTCCTTTGCACCAAGCAAACAGGTTTCTCCTGGTGTGCCTTTATTGGAGGGGCAGGGTTTTGTAGTGTAAAGTGCTGGGCTGCTTTCCCAGGCCTGCCTCTAAGGCTGCTGCATTCCTTCTGCAGAGCACATGTTTTGTTCCCCATGGCTGCTTTCACACACATAGGCTAATTTCTATCTTCCTGTCTAAAAATAGTATTAAGAGCATGAAAATCTTTTTTTTTAAATTTATTTGACAGATAGAGTTAGTGAGAAAGACAGAGAGAAAGGTCTTCCTTCTGTTGGTTCACCCACCGAAATGGCCGCTATGGCAGAAGCTACACCGATCCAAAGCTAGGAGCCTGGTGCTTCCTCCTGGTCTCCCATGTGGGTGCAGGGGCCCAAGCACCTGGACCATCCTCCATTGCCTTCCTGGGACACAGCAGAGAGCTGGACTGGAAGAGGAGCTACCTGGACTAGAACCCAACACCCATATGAGATGCCCGCAGATGGAGGATTAGCCAAGTGAGCCATGGCACCGGCCCCATGAAAACCTTGAATAGAAGAATACCCTTAGAAACAAAAGCTGAAGGAATTGTCTGAGTACATGAAAAAAATTAAACACATTAAGAAAAGACAGAAGAATGACTTTAGGCTTCTAAGATAAACAGTTTGAATGTCAGGTCACAGGAGTCAGAACTAAGGAGGAAGAAATACCTTACAGGAGATGCCTAGAAATTTGAAAAGAAAATCACCAATTAAGTAGAAACTACTAAAAGGAGAAACTGCATTAAAAATAGATTTCAAAATGAAACAGCAAGATTATTACAAATATGTATGTTACTGGAGGGAAGGCCATGGAAACTGTGGGTTCTTATCTTCAGGCAAGAAAGAATTCAGGTGTGAGACAGAGGGCAGAGTGCTAAGGCTTTGTTGGGGACAGGGCATCCATCAGGATGGAAGGGACAGAAAGAGCGCCCAGTCGCTCAGACTGGGGAGAGTGAGGTTATGAAGTAGCACCTTGACAGTAGGGACTCCATTTTGGAGAACCTGAGACTCCATTCTGGGAAGGTGCCCCCCCACACCGTGAGACTCTGGTCTAAAACTATGATCTAAAACAGTTGAACAATAGCAGTCCACTACATCACACTTGGCAGAGCACAGAAACCCCCTACCATGATCGCTCAAGCTTGAAGTGAGTAGGCTACACCTGGGTTAATAATAAAAATGTAATTTGTCTATGTCCTACATATGATTAAACCAATACCTGGATTAATGTCAAGATTATAATTAAAATTGTTAAGATTGTAACTGGTATTGTCAAGATTATAATTGATACTAGCTTTGCATAGGTTTAAGTCAGCTTGACCCCAGTAACCATGTATTCCCCCCCGATCCTAGCAACCATGTATTCCCCTCCCGATTTTGCAGTTTTTGCCTTTATAAACCTTTATAAACCTTTATAAACCCTACTCTCCTCCCCACCACTTCTCTCATCCCCTCGAACCCCATTCCTGTCCTGACTTCCTTGACTTTTCCTAACTACATTTCATCATCTCAGACACTCCTATTCCCAGAGCCCTGGATTGGGTCATTGGTGGTAGTGCTTCTAAAGCTCCCCCTTTTCCCACTGGATATGCAATAATTGAGGGGGCATCCTGATGTCACCTCCTCCTCTTCCCTGCATAGGGCCATGGAGGCCAGGCCCCTACCTCAAGGCACTACCTCCCAACAGGCCGAGTTATTAGCCTTGGTTCAAGCCTTCACCTTAGCCAAAGTGTTAGGTAGGAAGTCAGTTATGAGCTTATGTGTGTGTGACAGGCCTAAAGAGAAGACATCTATATGCATCTGCATCTCAAAGTCATCCTAACAATGTTCCAGGGGAAGCCCAGATTTTCGCATCCTGCCTGCCCTGCCCCCTTCTACCTGGTAACCTGCCAGGTGGAGGCCCTCACCCCTCCTGCTAAATCTTCCACAATCTCCCAGGTGCAGCTCAACATCTGCATCTCAAACACCCTGCCCCTTCCTCAGGTCTGATAACATTTGCATCCATAAAGTCCTTTGTTTCAGACCTTCCACAGGAAGAAGCTTCTTAACATTTACATCCATTAAGTCTTTCTTTCCAGGTTGAAGCATGTGAAGACAAAGACCCATCTCCTTAAAACCCCCAGCCTCAACTGGACTGGGCGCGCTCAGCTCTCTGCATCTTTGCTGAGCCGCCCGCCTGGCCTGGCCGGGTGTACTCTCCACTCACCCATGCAGCCCCGCTCTCCCCCAGTCTGAGGGACTGGGCACTCTCTCTCAGGCCCTGTCTGGAGAGGTGCCCATCCGTCCTTACAGATGTTCCTTCTTAATAAACCTTGCTATTTTACCTCCCACTACTCTCTGTCTCACGCCTGAATTCTTTCTTGCACGAAGACAAGAACCCTGCAATTTCTCCGGTAACATTTTTGGCGAGCCAGCCAGGAGTTTGAGAAGACATCGGAGGTCAGTATTCCTTCCCTCAAGCGGGACCGGATCTGTGGAAGTGACCGTTGAGCGTCCGGCACCCCACAGCTCTCCGAGAACGCGGAGTCCCCCTGGCCACGGCTTAGCTACGGCCGAAACTCCAGAGGGATTGTAAGGAACGGGAGGGCGATTAGGAAGGGCAGTTGCCTGAGAGCGTGGAGACCCCCTGAGCTCGCTTTGGCTTCCTGGTGGCCGGACCGCGACCCGAGAACCAGGTCTCTCTCTTGGAGGGACGCCTGGTCACGCTGCCTACTGCTATGCGAGCAGGGCTTAGCTTCGGTCGAGGCTAATATTGGCCCTCCAGGTAAACTCAGACAACTAGGTAGTGGGCACTCTTGAGCGATAGGAGATCTCAAACCCCACTCAGCCCCCAGACACCAGGGCCTTTTCCCTTTGCTCTCCTCGGGCTGAGATTCCTAGTGGAAGGTGAGGGCAGTCGCTCGCATCTTGTCCTCTGTCACTTTCCACCCTTCCCCCGGGGCTCCCTCCCCCACTCTTTGCTTTCTTCATCTCCATTCCTATACCGCTGGCCAGGAGAAAGTAAGAGGGAATTCCACCTAGGGATAAGCTGTTACCAGTTAACCCTTTCCAACCTGGTAGAAGGCTGTCCGTCTTTGCAGCTTATGGTAGCTTTGGTGGATCTTGAAAGTTTTTGTGAGCTATTACTGTTGCTAAGCTTTGATTGTCTGAGGACTGAATCTGGAAAGGAGCTCAAGTTAACTATCTGTTTTAATTGACTGAGTGTTTGCAGTAGTCCTGATTGATCTGGCTTTGGCTGAATTATAGGAGGTTCCCAGCACTCTTGGTGAAATGGCGCACCTACCCGACCCCACGGCCAGTCCTGCAAGGCCCCGGTGTGCGCAGTCTTCCCTGTAAATGGGGGACCACAGCCTTTCTCTGCACTCTATTCCAGTCCACGTGGCCTGCTGCACCCAGGCAGGCATAGCCAGATATCCCTATGAAAAGCGCCCCCCCAGGGCTGCTTTTTTCCTCTCCTGGAGGAATTTCCAATTCAATACTACTGCTGGCCTTACCTAAGGGAGCCAGAACCTTAATCCATTAACCCTTTCCAACCTGATGGGTTTTTCTCTTTGCAGTTAATGGAAACCTAAGCAATGGGCTCATATGCTGATGACTAGTTCTTTTCTGTGCTGCTGTCCCTGACTTATCTGAGAGTGTTCCTTCACGTGCCTTGAAGGTTTCGCGTTTTTCTATTGCCATTATGAGTCTTGATTGGGAAAACTGCAACGCGAAGTTGTCTATGTTGTTTATCTGTTTTCAGTGTTTGAGTGATTACCCAACTGATCAGAAATGTACTAATTGTTGGCTAAACCGCTTGATTCTGACAGCTTAAATTCTAAACCGAGTCTTCCAACTTTGGGCTTCCAGTCGGATCCCTGGAACTCTCAAAGGATGAGACTCTAAAATTTGTTAAAGTAACAGCTGCTTGAGTCAATTCAGATTATGTGAAATGTATTAAAATGTTGTAAATGGTGTCAGACCTATGCTGTATTCATGTTTTTGCTTTCCAGCTAGAGTGGTCTTATAAAAATAAGAGTAAATTCTGTATACAAGCCTTTATGTTGTTAACATTGGTTCAGAGAATTAAGTTAATGCCAAAGCCCTTCGGTTTGCTTGGTAGCTCACTTGCTCGGTTTTACACATGTCTTTGATATGCTTTAAATATGTTTCTCTTAACGATGAAGATCTTTTCAAAGTTGTGTCCATGTTTGCTGTCCAGGAGGAGTTATTCTTATGTTACTTAAAAGCATGGAAATGTAATTTTGACTTTTAATTCAGATAATGGTGTGGTATTCAGTAATAACTCAGTGTCTTAAGCCATCTAGGCATCAATGCTAAGCAAAAGGTGGGAAAATGTATTGTGTACTTTTCACATCTTAAATTCAATAAGAGAGACTGTTTGAGTTTGTTAGCATGTATTCTCATAGATTGTCCATACATGACAATTCAAGACTATGTAAAAGTAACTACAGGTGTAAAGTTTCAGAAGGTGTGAGCAAGTCATGAAAAGTTTTAAAAGGTTTACAACTTTAAAATTGTTTACAGAGTTTTCTTTAAGTTGAGTGCTAATGCCAAAATTACATTGACCTAAAGTTGAAGTCTGATCTTCTGTTACAACAATGAGATTTTTAAAAAATGTGCACTAATGTTAGTAAATATCTGGAAATGGTCTAAGTCAATCTTGAAATCTGTTTTTGCAAAAACTGTAACGTCTGTTTTAACAGTGTCTGCTTAATCGGTTGCTCTGCCATTTCTAGAGTTAGGTCCTGTAAGCTCTTTTTGACTCTGTTAAATAGTTCTGAATTATGTGAACTCTTATGTGCAAGGTTTTTTATTTCTGGTTTATTCGACAACAAGAGATATAGAATTCATGTTCTGCCCAAGTAATCTATTGTGTGCTCTACTGTCTTTCTAAGTTCAGATTGATGAAAAGCATTGTTAAATATTATGATTAGATCTGGTTTAAAAGTGTTAAAATCACCCTAAATGAATGGCTGTCATTTCAGGGTGTTAAGGAATTCTATTTTGACCAGATACTCTAAGTTCTCTTGGCACCTTTAACAGACTTTCTGAAAATCCAAGTTCTAAATTCTCCGGACTTTTGACATCCCCAGAGGGCCCCTGGAGATGTCAAAAGAGATATCTCTCATCTTGCAGAGATAATAACCAATCGGCTGTTTAGATTAAAAGTGGTGCCAAGATGTGAAATGATGCTAAACTTCAGCTATAAATGTGTTTCTTTCTAGCTGCTCCAGTCTCTGGCTCAGAAGCCAGATCCTTTAAAGAGGGACTGACGAAGTCTCTGTCCAGCTAATGCTGAACAACCAGGCATTGCTAGTTCAAATGTATTACTAGTTCAAATGTGGATCAAACGGGAGGTCTAGCCAAAAGGGAGAAAGTGTTCCAGAAGAGACTTAGAGACGATGGGAGATGGTTATGCGGCAGGTGCTAGAGAACCAGGTTCCAGGAGCCCAAGAAAACTCTAGTGTCCACAGGCTACACGGTGAAAGCCCGGAAGCCAAAAAAACTTATGGGTTACACGGTAAGACTAGTTAAACCCGGAAACCCAGGCCCATAGCCCACTGGCTACACGGTAAATAGTCCGGAAGCCAAAGGGTGGCAGAGACGTCTGCCACAATTTCTCCTCTAAGTCAGGCTACGCAGTAAGCACTGGTTAAACCACCAGTTAAATCTGAAAGCCCAGGAAGTCAGTCTAGAGACCCGACTCAGTTGCCTCACTTATCCTCTTTTCTCTTCCAGAAGGGAAGTTACTACAGTTCTGCAGGACTCTCCACTGTGATGTACGGTTTGATCCCCAGACCTTATGTAAGGAATGGTTGACCTTTTCTGTAACAATGCCTGGCCACAGTATGGAGGACCAAACAGCATAGCCAGAATAAGAGGTTAAACTATGAAATAATGTGACAGCTAGATCGATTTTTCAGTGTATGCGGTAAATGGGCAGAACTCCCCTTTTAAACCAAATTGAGGGATAAATAGAAAGTTATACTGATGACCTCAAAGTATGCAAGCAGGTCACCACAGTTGATCTTACCTAAAAGGTCATAGTTCTCCTCATGGGCACGGTCTTAACTCGCAGAAAAATACTAAGTGTCAGAATTTGCCCATGACCGTAGTTTTTTTTAGCTCACCCTGATATTAAAGAAATCAGGGTTGGGTTGAGCACCCCCTTGACTGACATAGAGGCTGCCTCCTTGGTCTACTTTATTAGAGACCAGGAGAATGAGGAGCAAGCTAGCAGCAGGAGCGATATGAGGATAGGCAACAGGCCAATCTATGGCTTTCTGCACGGTGATCTGCCGTCAAGGAGACCCAGCAAGGCCAGTGCACCCCAAACAGCACCTGTTGCTGATATAAGGAGCCAGGGCATTGGGCAAGCAGCTGCCGCAACAGAAACTGCCTTCTGTCAGCTCTGCCAAGAGCATGGCCACTGGACACGGAACTGCCCTGGGTGTCGAAGGACTCCTGGTTCAGAACCGCAGACCCTGTGGCCCCGAGCTAAAAAGCCTTTAGCTCTGCCCTGCCTCTGCCTAGCTTCTAGCTCCAGCCACTGCTATTGAGGGGATGGCCTAGGGTCAGTGAAACGCAAGTTGCCTATTTCTACCAGCCTCCTATTAAAGCTCTCCTCCTAGTCCAGCCAGGTAATGCAAGTCAACAGGGTGCCTCCCTTAAGGGAGATTCGCATCTCTTGCAATTCTCTTCCAGCACCCCCTGGATAGGTCTGGGCCTCACACACCCAGCCAGGCCTTAAACGTCTATCCAATAGTATTAAGCTTAGAGAAAGTCCTCCCTGCCAGTTCCTAAAAACAGGGCTTTCAGTAACAGCTAACTCAGATAGTCCTGCACCTATTTGGACAGGTCCTCACTGAGGACTTAAAGGGACTATCTCTTGAGGGGGGTGCACAATAATCCATAATGTAGATGATTAAATGTAAACAATTTGTTAGTCTGTCTCCTTTCCCAGCCTGAGACTCTAGTCTTGTAGATTGGCTTAACTTGCTAGCAAAACTAGCTACTAGGTATCTGGAGGAAAACAAAGCATTGCTAGTCCATTAAAGTGTTAACTATTTAACCCTTGTCCTCTCCCCTGGGGAGAAAACCAGCCCCAGAGAGGATATGGGCCATGCAGCAAATTCCTACTTCTGCAAACTTCAGGCAGTCCCAGCTTTTCTCTATCAGGTTACAGGTTCCTAGATACAGGGAAATGGCACAGTTCCTAAACCAGGCTCTTAACAGGCAGCCAAAGCAGAGCCCCCTCCTTTGGGGGAAAGAGCAAACCACAGCCTTCGCTCAGCTAAAGGATGCTATGGCTAAAGTCCCTGTGCTAGGACTGCCAAGCCCAGAGAAACCCTCCCAGCTGTACATCACTGGGAGGCAGGGAGTCACCTTAGGAGGGTTAACTCAGGATCTGGGACCTGTTAAGCAACCTGTGGGCTACTTTTCTAAAACCTTAGACATGGTTGCACAAGGATGGCCTCACTGCCTAAAGACAATGGCAGCAGCTGCCTTGCTGACAGAGGAGGTATCTAGAATTACACTGGGGCAAAATATCGCCCTTTATACCTCACATCAAATAAATTCTCTATAAGAGCAAAAGGGCTCTCACTGGCTCACAGATAGTAGAATACTAAAATATCAGGTCCTCCTTCTAGAAAACCCTCAGGTAAAAATAAGGCATAAACCCAGCTACTTTAATGCCAGTTCCAGGGGAAAGTGGTCCCCTCCACTCCTGTACTGAGACTATAGATCAAGTCTATAGTCTTGATCTATGCCAGCAGAAGGGACCTAAAAGCCCCCTGACTAATGCAGATGAGGTTTGGTTCACAGACAGAAACAGTTTTGTCAGACAGGACCTGCTTCTCAGGGTATGCAACAGTTACAGCATGGCACGTTATTGAAACGTGCTCTGCCCCCAGGAACTTTTGCTCAGCTAGCAGAACTAATTGCCTTATCCAGAGCTCTAGATCACACAAGGGATTTTTAAGGCATCTTCACTCTGCATGGAGACCTCAGTCTTCTGGTAAGGTAAGAAGAGCCAACCAGGCTCTATGGAAAACATCAAGTATAGAAATGTGTGCTTGGTAAGAAAGGTGTAGAAGGAAAGAGTGTTGTTGGTAAGAAGGGCTCAAAAGGAAAGAGCTTTTTTAAATAAGGAAAGGACATGGTTTGTAAGAATGACTTTATCCTGATGGCTAGTTTACTCTAGACTGGAATGGAAATGGTGAAATGTTTAAAGTAAGTTGAAGAGGGTGTGTGGAAGTCACAAAAGGTTATAAGAAAAAGAAGTATTAAACATGCTAACTGCTGCTCCAGGGGGTATCTGTGCCATGCTCCAGGAAGAATGTTGTTTCTGGGTCAGACTGGACAGGTACAAACCCAAATTTGTACTTTTCCTGGACAATTCCAAACAGCTCCAGGACCAGGCCAAGCAGGGCTGGGATTTCTGGCCTAAAATCTGGTCATGGAAATCTTGGCTATTTCCTCTCCTTGGCCCAATAACTTCTGTAATCTTGCTGCTTCTCTTTGGACCCTGTGTTTTTAATGCCCTTGTTCGTTTTGTCTCTAGCAGACTAAGAGCTGTTGAACTCCAAATGATCGTCAGACAAGGCTTCCAGCCCATCCCACTGGACGACCTGAGCAGCCCCCTGGACCGAGCAGCACAGTCTTTCCAAGGCTACTGTCACACACCATAAGACAGATAGCAAGAGGTGATACCCAAATCTCCCTCGACGCCCACATGTCAGCTTTGAAGAAGTTACAGAAGACGGAACTTCATCCATAATCCCAAAAAGAATTTTGGGTATTAACCTCTTGAGGGGGGAATGTTAGGTAGGAAGTCAGTTATGAGCTTATGTGTGTGTGACAGGCCTAAAGAGAAGACATCTATATGCATCTGCATCTCAAAGTCATCCTAACAATGTTCCAGGGGAAGCCCAGATTTTCGCATCCTGCCTGCCCTGCCCCCTTCTACCTGGTAACCTGCCAGGTGGAGGCCCTCACCCCTCCTGCTAAATCTTCCACAATCTCCCAGGTGCAGCTCAGCATCTGCATCTCAAACACCCTGCCCCTTCCTCAGGTCTGATAACATTTGCATCCATAAAGTCCTTTGTTTCAGACCTTCCACAGGAAGAAGCTTCTTAACATTTACATCCATTAAGTCTTTCTTTCCAGGTTGAAGCATGTGAAGACAAAGACCCATCTCCTTAAAACCCCCAGCCTCAACTGGACTGGGCGCGCTCAGCTCTCTGCATCTTTGCTGAGCCGCCCGCCTGGCCTGGCCGGGTGTACTCTCCACTCACCCATGCAGCCCCGCTCTCCCCCAGTCTGAGGGACTGGGCACTCTCTCTCAGGCCCTGTCTGGAGAGGTGCCCATCCGTCCTTACAGATGTTCCTTCTTAATAAACCTTGCTATTTTACCTCCCACTACTCTCTGTCTCACGCCTGAATTCTTTCTTGCGCGAAGACAAGAACCCTGCAATTTCTCCGGTAACAAAAGGAAAGACAATCAATTATATATACAGATTCCTGATATGCCTATCATATCATGCACTCCAATGCCCAGATGTGGCAAGCCCGAGGGACCCCTATAATAAATGGCAAGCTGATTAAAGCTCTTCTTGATGCTGCCCAGTTGCCAACAAAAGCTGCTATTTTTCACTGCAAAGGACACCAGAAAGGTAAACAATCCCTATCTGAAGCTAATAACAAGGCTGATCTGACAGCTAACACAGCGACCCTGAAGGAAGAAAAGAAATCTAAAATCTGTCCCTTTAATACTAGAAACTGCTTCACTTGTTTTCCTTTGGCTCCTTTTGTTATGCTTTCTCTGAACTGCTTTCTCTGAATAAAGAACCAAGAAAGTAACCTTAGTGTGACCCTCCCCTGTTCTCTCCCCAGCCAGGTTTCACTTGATTAATGCAGATGTAACAAGGGCTTGTACAACAGACTGCTTGTACCTGTTTTGTGCTATTAAGGAGTTATGGTTTATATTATCCCAAGATTTGGATTGCCTGCTTCCATCAGTCAGACAGTGGACCAGAGTTTACCTCTAAAATTACTCAAATAGTATCTGCCTCCCTTCATAGCTCATGGCATTTTCACATTCCCTATCGTCCCCCCTCCTCAGGCAAAGTAGAATGGATGAATGGAATTTTAGAACAGGCTCTAACTAAACTCTCCACCCAGGTTTACTTGGACTGGGTAAAACTCCTCCCTTTAGCTCTGTTAAGAATCAGATCTCTTCCCAAGAAGTCCTTAATGCTTAGCCCATTTGAAATTCCCTATGGAAGGCCTGTCCTTCTGTTACCGGAGAAATTGCAGGATTCTTGTCTTCGCGCAAGAAAGAATTCAGGCGTGAGACAGAGAGTAGTGGGAGGTAAAATAGCAAGGTTTATTAGGAAGGGACATCTGTAGGGACGGATGGGCACCTCTCCTGACAGAGCCTGAGAGTCGGGGGAGGAGGAAGGAGGGAGGTTCCATGTTGAGTGGAGAGATTACACATGACCAGGCCAGGCAGGCAGCTCAGCAAAGATGCAGAGAGCTGAGCGCACAGTCCAGTTGAGGCTGGGGGTTTTTAAGGAGATGGGTCTTGCTTCCCCACCTCTGCTCCTCTTGGAACAAAGGGCTTTTTGGATGTAAATAGAAAAACTTCTCTTGAAGGTCTGAAACAAAGGACTTTATGGATGCAAATGTTATCAGACAAGAGGAAGCGAGCAGGGTGTTTGAGATGCAGATACTAGGCTGCACCTGCGAGATTGTGGAAGCTTGTCAGGCAGAAGGGGTGGGAACCGCCACCTGGCAGGTTAGCAGGTAGAAGGGGGCAGGGCAGGATGTGAACTCTGGGCTGCCCCTGAAACATTGTCATGATGACTTTGAGATGCAGATGCATCTCATGCTGGACATAGATGTCTTCTCTTTAGGCCTGTTACACACACATAAGCTCATAACTGACTTCCTACCTAACACTTCCACCCAGCTTCCCTCCTCTACAGAGCACTGAAGCTATTCCTCCTCCTCTGGCTTTCTCTCTTCTTACTGAAATGTGCTCTGACTTAGGGATGTATGCAGACACACACCTACCCAAACCACACTCTCTGCCTCCCGACTATATTCCTATCTTTCCACCTGGTGACTGGGTTTATCTAAAACAAAATGAGGCTGCTCTAAAAACAAAGTGGAGTGGGCCCTACCAGGTGATATTGACTACCCCCACCGCAGCCAAACTCAAAGGGCACCCTCCCTGGGTGCATTTTACTTCATTAAAACTAGTTACATCTCCCTCATAAGAGTCCACCCCCACAGGACCCACCTCGCTCAGGCCGACATACTAACACGATGCATTTACAAGGTAACTCTGCCTCATTTTGGCCGTTGTTTCCACCATGGGCCATGGCTCTAGTGTCTCCTTTTGCCCTCATAATCATCGTGCTCCTATTTCTGCCATGCATAATTAATCCACTCCAAAGGTTCTTGCAGGAACAAATAACTGCTATATCTCAAGCCAACTCACAGGAGCAATGCAAGACTGCTCTTCTCCAATCAATCTGATCCCAAGTATAGGTCACTGCTCAAGTCCTGGCTCCATGGCTAAGCCCCCTCTCAGCAGGAAGTAGCCAGACAGAAATTGGCACCCCTCTCCTTATCTGTACTCAGAGTCAGGATTGATGGAACAATGACAGAAGCCTCAGGTATTCTCCCTCATTGCCCACAATAGGTAAACACTGGAATGTATTCCTTGTCCTCGAAACTCAACTGGATTTCATACCCTATTGCCTTCATACTCCACTCCTTACAGCCACCTGAAAGACCAGCTGCTCTCAACACCTGAAAGACCAGTTCCAGGAATTCCCCTCTGCCTGCTGGCCCCTACCCAAAATATAAAAAGGCCCAGCCCCTGGGGTTGGGGCCTTCTGTCCCGTGCTCCACTAGTGTGCATGTGGGCAGTTGATCACCCACCTCTACAGACTTATTTTCTCTGAATAAGTTCAGTCTGGCTGTAAATTTGTACACTGCCCCCTCTCTATTCTGCACCTCTTTCCCTAACATTTTGGTGCCCTGTGTGGGGAAGCAAAAATCTGCAACTCTTTTCCTAACAATTACCAATGCTCAATTTTGAGAAACTCATTCAGAAGTAATTTCCTTCTAATCTCAGCCAAAGTAATCTCACACAAAATTATCTGCTACAAATCTTCTGTAACATTCTTATATTACCTAGGTTATTTATTCTGTTTTGTACCTCCCTCTCCTTGCCAAACACCAGTTTTATTTCAGGTTAGACAAAGATCACTTGCTTCCTTTGTTATTCAAAACACATCTTGAGCACCAAGACACATTCTCATGTTTATAGATTCCTTAACATTTCTCTCCCCTATCTATTGGTTCCTTTATTTGCAATTTAAAGTGATCCTAAAAAGCCTCTAAAATAAGAACAAAGCATTTTAATAAAACATAAATTTCAAATTATTTTAAAGTAGTCAAATCCAAAAGTCCATTGTCTTTTACAACTTTTACAAGGCCAACAGTACAAAAGTTTGAAAACATTTCTTTTATGTTCACCAATTTATTATTAACAAGTACAGACTTTTTAAGAATCTAAAATATTGGACTAGCATGGTTATAATCTTGAGTCATGTTTTGCCAAAGAACAACTCGAGGAGTTAAATTTTACTTCAAACAGGAATTAATGAACATTGCATTATACCACTAACCTGTATCATTTTTTCTTGTCCAAATTGAACATTTATGACTGAGTATCCAAAAAAAGTAAGTATGACTTTTGCTTGACCAGCAAACCCAGGGGCAAAACCCTGACGATATTTCAATTTGTATCTATCAACAAAGTTAAAACAACCTATCAGATGCTTACTTAGGTCGCATGAATCAAAAGATATTTTTGGCTGGCGCCACGGCTCACTAGGCTAATCCTCCACTTGTGGAACCCGCACACCAGGTTCTAGTCCCAGTCAGAGTGCCGCATTGATTGCCTGTATTTTAACCAAGACAAACAAATTTTCACACAGTGACTCTTCCAAACAATATTTCCCTTGTGGAGGGACTGATCAGAGTCTTAGAATATCATCTCCCCAGGGCCGGTGCTGTGGTATACTAGGCTAAAGCCTCTGCCTGAGGTGCCGACCTCCCATCTTAGAGCTGGTGTCCCATACGGGTGCCAGTTCTGTTCCCGGCTGCTCCTCTTCTGATGCAGCTCTCTGCTATGGCCTGAGAAAGCAGTCAAAAATGGCCCAAGTCCTTGGCCTCTGCACCCATGTGGGAGACCTGGAAGAAGCTTCTGGCTTCAGATCAGCCCATCTCCGGCTGTTGCAACCATTTGAGAAGTGAACCAGTGGATGTAAGACCTTTCTCTTTGTCTCTCCCTCTCTCTGTAACTCTACCTCTCAAATAAATAAATAAAAATCTTTAAAAAAAAAATCTACCACCAGTGGGTACTGGAACAAATGACCTAAGCCAGGTCCAAATGGCATGAAACCTAAATGTCAGAGAAAGAGGATTCCCAGTGAGTATCCTGTTTGATCTAGCCAGTCTTGGAGCCTCAACTGCCCAGCAAATACCATTTCTTTGTGTCAACAGATATTCAGAGGGAGCTGATGCCAAGGAAGGGAGAAAAGGGAGAGTCTCCCAGAAAGGATTCTTGGCCTCTGCTTGGGCTGTCTCTGAAATCCCTGCCCAGGGTCCGCTCATAACCAGCAGCCACAGGCTGAGAGCTGATGCAGGGAGACAGCCTCACACCCCTAGGAAGAGCTGTGCTAAGAGGACTGGCTTGTGGACTTGGTGACCTGCTTTCTAGCTGAGGGGAATTCTGTGATCCAGGAGGAGAAAGAAGGGACAGGGATCCCAAACTCACAGCTTCTCCCCCAATGCCGTGTATGAAGTCTGGATTCTCCCTGAGGACCCACGAACCCTAACCACACAATTTGGAAAAATACAGAGCTCTAGGGCTGAGCCAAAGTCACCACATTCAGGAATGAAACAAGATATCCAGGGTCCCATGCCAGCTGCCATCCTGCAAGCCTGAGGCACCTGGCCCCCACACACTCACCTCATTCCAGATTCTGAGCTGCCCAGGCATCCTTCTGAGGGCTCTTGTACTGCGAGAAGTGCACAGAGAGGGAAGGGCTGAGCATCGTGGCACCTCCATGAGTATCAGACTGGAGAAACTGTTTAGCAGCATACAGAAAGAGACCTCACTCCCATGAGTCTGATTGGACAGCTTGCTGAGCCAGTGAGCAGGCAGCACATCAGATGATGCAGCCAATCAGAGTCACACCTACCAGATTGCCCCGAGGGGTTGGGGGGAGGGGTGCAGTTCATCCAGGCTGTGGCTGGTGGGGGAAGTGAGGGTTGAGTCTTGGGCTCAGGTCTGGTGGTGCTCACGGGGGGCCTAGCTATCCTAAGAGCCAGGGCTGCTGTCACCTTCCTGCTGACCCAACCACACAAGATTGGAGACCCTCCCTCCACTGTCTGTGATCCTGCTGGGAGCTTAGGACCTGGAGCTTCCAATAACCTCCTTCACAAGGGATGCAAGTCACTCACAATTTACTGAATGTTGAGCTTTTCATCCTCTTCATGTTGTTGGCTTAATTTCCTTTTAGGTTTTCAATTTTGGGGTTTTTTTTAATGATTAAAAATATTTGCTGGCTCTGCAGCTCACTAGGCCTGCAGCACTGGTACTCCGGTTCTAGTCCCAGTTGGGGCACCGGTTCTGTCCTGGTTGCTCCTCTTCCTGTCCAGCTCTCTGCTGTGGCCCAGGAAGGCAGTGGAGGATGGCCCAAGTGCTTGGGCCCTACACCCACATGGGAGGCCAGGAGGAGGCACCTGGCTCCCCGCTTCGGATCAGCAAAGCACACTGGCCATGGTGGCCATTTGGGGGGTGAACCAACGGAAGGAAGACCTTTCTCTCTGTCTCTCTCTCACTAAGTCTGCCTGTCAAAAAAAAAGAAAAAAAAGAAAGAAAGAATATATCTAAAGGTATTCTATAGAGGTTTTCTAGTCTGAATTGTGTCCTTTAAAATGGCTTTCTATTTTTTCCTGCTGCTCCATGGGAAGCCAGTTGACATATATTGATCTTGTACTCACTCATATCACTTAATTCTCTTAGCTTAAATTTTGTTTTGCATTGCCTCTGTAGATTGTAGAGTGATCCACATATATTGAAAATTTTGTTGCTTAAAAATTGAATCTGGGGCTGGCACCATGGTGCAGTGGGTTAATCCTCCACCTGTGGTGCCGGCATTGGGAAAACAGTATAAGATGGCCCAAGTGCTTGGGCCCCTGTACCCATGTGGGAGACCAGGAAGAAGCTCATGCTCCTGGTTTCAGATCAGCCCATCTCCAGCCATTGCAACCATTTGGGGAGTAAACCAATGGAAGGAAGAAGAGTTTTCTCTCTGTCTCTTCCTCTCTCAGTCTGTAACTCTACCTCTCAAATAAATAAACCTTAAACATAAATTAATTAATCCTTTTACTTAATGCTTCCATTTTTTGTTTCACTTTCCTAACTACACTTCCAGTACAATGTTGGAGAACGAGAATTTAAGGAGTCAGCTTTGGGTAAACTCCCAGGAAAAGAGGTGTTTTTTTTTTTTAAGATTTTATTTTATTTATTCCAAAGTCAGAGTTACACACACACACAGAGAAGTAGAGGCAGAGGGAGAGAGAAAGAGAGAGAGAGAGAGAGAGGTCTTCCATCTGCTGGTTCATTCCCTGGTTGGACTCAATGGCCAGAGCTATGTTGATCCAAAGCCAGGAGCCAGGAACTTCTGTGTCTCCTACATGAGGACAGAAGCTCAAGGGCTTGGGCCATCTTCCACTGCATTCCCAGGCAACAGCAGAGAGCTGAATCAGAAGTGGAGCAGCTGGGATTTAAACTGACACCCATATGGGATGCTGGTGCTGGCCCCAAGAGCTTTCAATGTCATGTTATTTATACTGGTTGCTATAGGTTCATCATAGGCAATTTTAATTATAAGAAAGAAATTCTGATATTTTACTTCTCTGCTTACAGGGTTTTTTTTTTTTTTAAAGGCCAGATGCTGAATTTAATCAAATGCTTCCTAGCATTTAATTTAAATAATCACGTGATTTTTCTCCTTGAATTTTTATGATTTATTTGGAAGGCATACAGACAGAGAATTTGATCCATTGGTTCATGTCCCAAATGATCACAACAACCAAGCTAGGCTAAGCTGAAGCCAAAAGTCAGGAACACCAACTAGGTCTCACACATGAGTGTCAGAGACTCAAGTATTTGGGTCATTTTCTGCTTTCCTAGGTACAACAGCAGGGAACTGGGCAAAATGTCAATCATTCAGGATTCAAACCACTCTGATATGGGACTCCAACATCGCAACTGGCATCACAACTGGCATCACTGTGCCACAAGGGCAGCCATTGATTTTGAGTGTTTTTCTTTTTTAGGAAATAGCTTGATTGACCAGATTTGTATATACTTGAAAGGCAGTTATGAACACACACACACACACACAGAAAGAGAGAGAGGATGAATCTATCAGTGATGGCTAGGTCTGGGACAGGTTGAAGCAGGAGTCTTGACCTCCATCTGGGTCTCCACAAGGGTGCAGAGGGCCAAAGCCTTAGGTCATCTTTCACTGCATTCTCAGGCCTATTAGCAGGGAACTAGATCAGAAGTGCAGAAGGGGCTGGCGCTGTGGCATAGCAGGTAAAGCCACTGCCTGCAGTGCCAGCTTCCCAAATGGATTCCAGTTTGAGTTCCAGCTGCTCCATTACTGATCCAGCTCTCTGCTGAAGTCTGGGAAAGCAGTAGAAAGTGATCCAAGTCCTTGGGCCCCTGCACCCATGTGGGAGACCCAGAGAAAGCTCCTGGCTCCTGAATTAGCTCAGATCCAACCATTGCGGCCACCTGGGGAGTGAACTAATGGATGGAAGACCTCTTTCTCTCTCTCTCTGACTCTGTCTCTCTGTAGCTCTGCCTTTCAAATAAATAAATACATCTTTAAAAATAAAGAAATACAGCAGTTAGTACACGAAGCCATGCCCATGTAAGATGTCATCCTTGCAGGCAGTGGCCCCAAGAGATATTTTTAATAACTGTAATGCTTGATATCTTAAGACTATTTCAATAGGTAAACACACACATAAATGGCATGCATCCCAGGGTTCATCCTTACCGTTTGGGTAGGGGCTAAACACCAAGGACTCCTCAGCACCTCAACTCAGAACCACTCTCAGTGGGCTTATACATTACACTAAAGAATAAACTTGCTTTAAGTGTTCCACAAATAAAAATCAACAAAATGTGGCAATTGAACTCTCTAGGGAGCAACAGTGATGATGCAGTAAAACTGCCATCCAGTGAAGTATTGGTGCCTGTCTGTGGGGTCTTGTACCTACTCATGTGGGTTAAGGGAGCACAGGGAGGCTGAGGAGACTTCAGCTGACAAAACCTGTCCTTTGGAGGTTCAGAAAAGGGAGCAGCAGCATCTTTCTGTAACTTGGGGTCCCAGCAGGGAAATCTTGTGATGTTTCCTCCCAGTAGCCCAGGGGCTGCTTCTCTCCTCCAGAGTCAGGCCCCAGACTCCAGGTCTCTACAAAAGTTAAATGTTTTTTTGCACCCCCAGCCAGTGCTGAAGTCTTCTATGACCCCTTGCTAGCTGACAGCAGCTGTCATTTCAGCATCCCTTGTGACCTGGAGGATGGATGGGCTCTTGTGGCAACAGTGTCTTGTTCAAAACTGAATCTCAGAGGAAACAGGTTTGGAGGAGTGGTATCTCAGTTTCAGAATATGAGGAACACTGTCAACATGTTAAGGTACTGTAGTGTCTGACACATATAACACCCCTTGACAAATACTTGCTATCCAAGGAGAACTCTCGAAACTTCTGGGGGGTGGGAGAATGCTGTTGTGGCATAGTGGGTTAAGCCACTTCCTGTGATGCCAGCATTCCCATGTGGGTGCCAATTTGAGTCTTGGATGCTCCATTCTGATTCAGCTCCATGCTAGTGTGGCGTGTGGGAGATCTGGATGAAGCTCCTTGTTCGGGCTTCAGTTTGGCCCAATCCTGGATTTTGCAGGGATTTGTGGAGTGAACCAGTGCAAGGAAGGTCTCTCTCTGTCTCATCTCTCTCTCTCTCTCTCTCTCTCTCTCTCTCTCTGTAACTCTGTGTTTCAAATAAGTAAATTTTTAAAAAGGACATTAAAAAAAACTGCCAAATATTCTACATGCTGGGCACAGGCCCAGCTCCCAATGTCTTGGTTCCCCTTCATTGTAGCATTGTTATCACACCATTGCATTTGTTAGCTAGATGATTTCACAGACACAATCAGGAAGATACAGATTTCATTTAAAAAAATATTTATTTATGTATTTATTTGAAAGGCAGAATGGCTGGCATTGTGGAGTAATGGGGAAAGCCACTGCCTGTGATGCTGGCATGCCATATGTTTATGTTCTGGCTGCTCCATTCCAATCCAGCTCCCTGCTAATGGTCTGGAAAAAGCAACAGAGGATGGCACAAGTGTTTGAGCCCCAACCACTCACATGGAGACTAGAAGAATCTCCAAACTCATGGCTTTAGCCTGAACCAGCACCAGCCATTGTAGCCATCTGGAGGGAGGGAACAAGCAGATGGAAGATTTCTCCCTCTGTATCTCTCCCTCTCTCTGTGGAACTCTGACTTTCAAAAGAAACAAATAAATATTTTAAAAATTAAAAAAGGGTGAGTGATACAGAAGGAGAGAGACAGAGAGATATAGTTGAGAGAGAGAGAGAGAGAGAGAGAGAGATCTTCAATCTACTAATCTACTATTCAAATGGCCACAGTATCTGAGGCTGAGCTAGGACAAATCCAGGAGCCTGCAACTCCATTCAGGTCTCCCATGTGAGTGTAGGGGCCAAAGTACTTAGATGATGACTCCAGTGCTTTCCCACATGTATTAACAGGGAGTTGGATTGGAAGAAGAGAAATAAGGACTCAAATGAATGCTCATACAAGATGCTGGTATTGCAGGTTGTGGCTGAACATTTGCACCACAGTGCTGAACATGGTTTTCACAGATTTCTGTTGGTCACTGTGGATGTCATGTAGAAAGCATATTTTCTTGGAAGCAAGCAGTTAGACGGTTGCTCCAAAGACACCATGCTAATCTGTCATACAGATCTACATGTACTAGAAATCTCACATTGAGTATGCACACTGTCACCAAATGTCAGACAATAGTAACATTTACTATGACAGTTTAGAGTGTGAACCAAACTTTGAAAAGTTGGTGGATGTTGGTGAAGCATGAAGACCTGCATAGTAGACATTCCTGTAATTTCAGTATTTGTCTAAGAAAGATACTTGCTTACAACAGCTTGAATTAGAGCATCTCCCTGAGTCTTATCCTTCTGTTGAAAGGATTCTGGGATGCAGCATTGACATCATTGCTGAGGGTTTGCAATATGCTTAGTGTCTTGATCTATAAATATGCGCATCTCCGCTGAATGGTGGGTGACTTGTCTGTGGGCTTTTTGTTGGGTCAGTCCATGTTGGGCTGTTTTGTTGCACTGGAGCTTACCCATGTCATGCAAAAGCTGGAAGTGATAAGTGATATCACATGGGGGCTGCTAAAGTAGCATGTGTGGCACTTTTCCTGCATCAAGTCAAAAGCCTATGCCCTCATTTACACCATGAGGAGAGTTAGAGACAGTGGGAGGATGTTAATAGGTGAGAAAACAAGAGCCCTGGGAACAGACCATCCAGAGAGGGGAGCACAAGAAGGAGACTAATATGTGAAAGAGCCTGAGACACTGGAACATTTGGAAGAAAAGACAAGCAAAGAAACAACCTGAGATGTGTTAAATATCCTCCAAGAACAAATCTGACTGAAACCTACATTTGTTCTCAGGAAAATAGACTTTTCTTCACCTTCCACTGCAGTTTAGCTCACAGGTTCCAGTGCAAATATGGAATAGGAAATAATCATCGAGAACATGAACATAAAACTCACTTGCTGGGACTGGCATTGTGGTACAGCACATTAAACTATCACTTATGATGCCTGCGTCCCCTATCAGAGTGCCAACTTGAATTCTAGCTGTGTTCTTTCTGATCCAATCTCCTAACCTGTGCCTAGGAATTAGCAGATAATGGCCTGATTACTTGACTCCTTGCCACCCACATGAAATACTCAGATGGGGTTCTTGACTTCTGGCTTCAGTCTGGCCCAGGTTCAACTGTTGAAGCCATTTAGGAGAGGGAACCAGTGAATGGAAATCTCTCTCTTTATCCCTCCCCTATGTATGTGTATCTCCCTTCTCACTCTGCCTTTCAGCAAAATAAATGAATCTCTAAAATATCTCCCTTCAGGATCAAGCATCTGGGGGATATTACACTTTAGGAAGAAGTGGATTGATTTGTTCAGAGTACTCAAAGCAGTTTCTTTCTTTTTTTTTTTTCTTTTTTGACAGGCAGAGTGGACAGTGAGAGAAAGAGACAGAGAGAAAGGTCTTCCTTTGCCATTGGTTCACCCTCCAATGGCTGCTGTGGCTGGTGCACCACGCCTACTCAAAGGCAGGAGCCAGGTGCTTATGCTGGTCTCCCATGGGGTGCAGGGCCCAAGCACTTGGGCCATCCTCCACTGTACTCCCTGGCCACAGCAGAGAGCTGGCCTGGAAGAGGGGCAACCAGGACAGTATCCGGTGCCCTGAACAGGACTAGAACCCAGTGTGCCGGCACTGCAAGGTGGAGGATTAGCCTATTGAGCTGCGGTGCCGGCCCTCAAAGCAGTTTCTTTATATCCCCATTCTTTGTACATACTTATGTTTTTATAGTACTTATTACAGCATCAGTGTGAATTTTCATTCATTTTCTCAAATCTAGTGTGTGACCTATTAAAAAGCAGCCTTCCTGATTGTGTGTCTTTTTGCTGCTCCATCCCAAATACTTAGAATAGTGTCTAGTGACTGACATGTGAAGATCATTTGTTGAATGAACAAACTGAACTATTTACTAAATGTTAATGAAGGAGCTTATGTGCAATCATTCCATTTATAAAATAAAGCTCAGCCGACTATGAAATGTTTATATTGTATAGAAAATATATATGAATTTGCAATCTGCCTTTGAACTCAGTCATAAGCATCAGCATCCTGGTCTCCTTAATTTGTTGTGGGCAGTAAGAAGACTTCTGCCTGCTCTGTTTAAAGATCCCCATGGTTCTCAGTGTTCAGAGAGCTTTTCTGCTGGTGACCTTCCATGTCCACCTGGTTTCTCTTTGTACCAAGCCTGGACTTGAGGATTGTGATTGTGGCTATGGATCCCAGGTCAAAACTCAAAATGTACCCACTGAAATATTCTCTGATTTCCTTTTTGATTTCCTCTTCAAGCCAATGGCTGTTTGACACTGTGTGGATTGACATCCACATATGTGTGACTTTTCCCATTTTTCTGGAATTGATTTCTGTTTTTATTCTATTAGAGTTATGAAAGACAATGATATGACTCCAATTTTCTAAATGTTGTTGATGCATATTTTCTGAATTAACAGATGATCCCACCTGGAGACTTTAGACAGCTGTTGAGAAGAACACATGTTCTGCCTCTGCCAGGTAGAATGCTCTCTGTGTAACTGTTAGGAAAAGTTGATTTATAATATTGTTCAAATCTACCATTCTTTACTGATTTCCCACCTAGGTATTCTATTCTGTGTTGAAAGTGGAGTATTGATATGTTCTGCTTGTTCCCTTGCTGTTTATCTCTTCAGAGCTGTCAACATTTGCTTATATATTCTGATGATCTGAGGTTGGGTATGCATGTTGTTCAGCCTAGAAAAGTACACAGAGGAACACACAAGAATATCAAGAATAATATGGAAACAAAATGAGGAATTCAAAAAACACATAGAACAATGAAGAAGAATCAATCGATTTTCAAGATGTAGAAAATGGTGAATAAAAAGAAAAAATCAAATAGAAAACTTTTACTCCAAGGAACACAACAGAAGAAATATTTTGTTATGCAGAAATGGGGTTGGACTTGTATGATCCTCCAGCTTTGATGCATTTCCCTGGCACAAATCCATGTCTTCTACTGAGAGCATCATTCCAGGACTTCTTCAGGGAGGGATCCATCCCACCTGTCAGTGCAAGTGGTAAGTGAGGATAGAACTAGCTCCTGCTGCAGGGGCAAGGGTCATGCTTGTTCTTCCTGCTGTGGCATTGTTGGTGCATGAGGAGTTGGGGCTCAGGGGTGCACATTTTAGGAGGGAATGTATAGGGCCCAGGATTTAGCCCTGGCTATGGACATCTCTGTGTTCAGCTCAAGGCACACCTGCTTCCACCTAAGTGTAAGATGCCCAGTGGTGACCACATTATGTTTCCCTCAAACACAGCCAGGAGGGAGGGAACCCAGGCCACACCCACACAGAACATGGCTTCTGCACTCTGCCATCAGTGTCTTTAGTGAGAGAGGATTGCATCTGATTCTTATTTCAAAAAAAAATGACATAGCAACTCAGCAAAATGGAATCAGGGATGTTACTATTTTGAAAATGGGCAAATATAAGCGATTATACAAAATTAATAAGTATTAACTGCACTTCTGAGAAAGCATAACATTAACTTGTATGAGATGTGTATTTGGCCACTTTTCAAATCAACTTTTTTTTTTAAAGAGCTGTGTTGTTTATTTGAAAGGCAGAGTTAGAGAAAGAGAGGTAGACAGAAAGAGATCTTCATCTGCTGGTTCACTCCCCAAATGCCCAGAGTGGGCCGAGCTAGGCCAATCTGAATCCAGGAGCCAGGAGTTTCTTCCAGGTCCCCCATGTGGGTGAAGGGGCCCAAGTATTTGGGCCATCTTCCTCTGCTTTCCCAGGCACATTAGCAGAGAGTTGGATGCAAAGTGGAGCACCCAGGACTTGAACCGGCACCCTTGTGGGATGCTGACATTGCAGGCCAGGGCTTTAACCTGTTGTGCCACAGCTCTAGCCCCCATTTGACCACTTTTAAAATGTACTGTTAGTGTGGTCCTGACCAAAAAAAAATATAGCTGATGAATTTTATCATCTTAAGTATTTCTGAGTGTATGGTTGAGTAGTATTGAGTATATGCACATTGCTGTGGGACCAATATTCAGAACTGTTTTTCCTTATGAGACTGAAACTCTCTACCCATTGAATGAAAGTTTTTTTATCATTTCACCACCTCCAGATCCCAGCAATTGCCATTCTACTTGCCATTGCCCAGACTATGGAGTCTTTAGGAGGTATGGTGATATTTCAGGGTCACATAACTGAGAGGGTAGAGGGAACCCTCCTGGATCTCAGTTTGTCTCTGCAAAGCTGGGTTCGGATTATACCTGGAAACTCCCTGGGGTTTTCAGATTGGGCTATGTGGCATACATGTGTGTGATTATGGACATGGCATGAGGCAGATGGAGGATGACACTTTGGAGAGGTCTTTTCTGCTGAGGAATCCCATGAAAGAGGATCCCAAGAAATGAAATCAATTTCTTGAGGAAAGTCTACAATAGGACCTGGAACTCAGGGTGTCTAAGCTTTCTTCGCTGAAGCCCCACTAGAGAAAGCCATCTGTTCTGCTGCTTTGTCCTGACTTTCCAGGGGCCCAGCCTCAAGAAATCCTGGATGTGAATACTTTATAACTGAGATATTGACTCAGCTCTTGCTATTGACACCTCGGGCATTTGGGCAGGAAGCATCCCATGGTGACATGGGTTGTCCCGAAGAAGGAAACTCTAGGCAAGGTCACCACTCTGATCCCATTTGGGCATTGCAACACTACTTCCCCTTTTGTGGGTATTTTTTGGGAGCCTCATGTAGGGTGTCCTGTCCCATCTAGGAACAATTTATTGAAAGAATTAAAATCTGGGTCAACCTGTTAGGTCTGCAATCTAGGTCATGATGGCAGAATGGGAAGAGGAATGTTGTGCTGGCACTCATGTTTTATGTGAATCCTAAGCTAGAGAAATGTCCACACAGAAATCTCTGCTCCACCTTGCTAACAGAAAGTTACCTGGAACAGAAAGAGTATTAATAGCCAGATGGGGTTAGGATACCTCCAGACCTGGCTTTAGAACCACTGCAGGAGGTTGAAAATGTATTTAACGGAGTCATACACTTCTCCCTGGGTGATGGGCAATTTCACCACACTGACAATGAAGCCTAATGCTGATTCACCTTGAGTGCAAATGCAGAGGGATCTTCATAACCATGGCCAGTAATGGCCAATAAGACCTCCTGCTCCTGTTCTTTAAAAACAAACAAACAAAAAACCCAGGTGCATAATTTGATGAAGATAGAAAGATTTTCAGCTACATGTCCAGTGTCGGTGGTAATGTAAAATGATGCAACCACCACAGAAAACAGTTTGTTCTTCATTACATTGAAAATAAAATTTTTATATGATCTGATAATCTCAGTTCTGATTATATATCTAAAGTTATTTAAAGTTCAATATAAATAAGGTATTAGCACTATTTGCCACAGCATAATTCACTGTAGCCAAGACTTCTAGTGTGGCCTGCACTCACAGTGGAAAGTTATGCAGGCACAGAAGAAAAGAAAATTCTATGCCATGGATGAACAGTGAGGTTATTTTCCTAAGTGAAATTAGCCACAACTATCAGTCCCCCAAGGACAAGGATTCCAACATATGAAGTATTTAAAGTAGTCAGAGAGGCCAGTGCTGTAGTGCAGTAGTTTAAAGCCCCACCTGCAGTGTCGGCAATCCATAGGGGTGCCTATTCAATTCCTGGCTATTCCACTTCTGACCCAGCTCTCTGTTATGGCCTGGGAAAGCAGTAGAAGATGGCCCAAGTCCTTGGTCCCCTGCACCTGTGTGGGAGATCTGGAAGAAGCTTCCAGAGCTCCTGGCTCCTGGCTTCAGATTGGCTCAGCTCTAGCTGTTGTGGTCATTTGGGGAGTGAACCAGTGGATGGAAGATCGCTCTCTGGCTCCACCTCTCTCTGTAACTCTTTCAATTAAATAAAATAAATCTTTTAAAAAAAATAGAATATGAGAAGCATAAAGTAGAAGGGTAGTTATGGATGGTGGGGGGGGTATGCTATTCAGTAGAAATGGAATTTTTAGGTGAAAAAATCCTAGAGATCTGGTGTGTGTGTGTAGACACATGTACATGTCACTTACCTTAGAGTGACATCTGTGCTTGTGAGATACAGTACTCAAGCCCTCTTCTACCTGACCTTGTATAAGGAAAGGGCTCCCCCTCTTGGTCTTTGGTCACTCTTCAGGTGCTTGTGAGTAGGATTGGTGGCAAGCTATTCCCAAATGTGTGGAGATTCATGATTAGAGTCATCTAGGAATACTGGAAAAGACTGCAATGCAATATCTCCTCTCTCCCCAGCTTGGTCTCCTTAGTTTCCACACTGTATTTTGGTGAGAATACAAGAAGATACACCAATCTCTGATGAGTTTATGACAATACAATTGAAATAGAATCCTATGATTGGATCTTCCTTTACATAAAAGTCTCATCTTGGCCTGAGACTTCTAAATGCATCCAACAATATTAGTTCCAGTTTTATTTATTTTATTTTATTTGTTTAAAGATTTATTGACTTATTTGAAAATCAGAGTTACATAGAGAGGCAGAGAGAGAGACAGAGAGACAGAGAGAGAGGTCTTCCTCTGATGGTTTCCTCCCCTATTGGCTGCGACAGCCAGAACTGAACCAATCTGAAGCCAGGAGCTAGGAGCTTCTTTCAGTTCTCCTACATGGGTGCAGGGGCTCAAGGACTTGGGCCATCTTCCACTGCCTTCCCATGCCACAGCAGAAAGCTGGACTGGAAGAGGAGCAACCAGGACAGAATCCAGCACCCCAACCAGGACTAGAACCTGGGGTGCCAGTGCCACAGGTGGAAGATTAACCAAATGAGCTGTGGTGCTGGCCTCCCAGGCAGGTTTGTAAAGATGGCCAAATGTGACTGTGGAGAATAAGATTTCTGCCAAAGCAAAGACATTTTCTTCCTAGTACACAGTGTGTGGCTGCAGGGACTAAGTATAGTTTATGGTCCACTAACAAGAAGAGCACTGAGCCTTGTGGGAAGGTTTGAGGACCACCAGGAGGAATCAGAGAACTTAAGCACTGTCATTGATCTAGCGACAAGCCATGACATCTGAAACCAGAGACTGGCAACTCTGCCATGAATCACCACACCAAATTAATGGGGGAAAATGGCGATGAAGGAAGGTGCCTGGGGTGCCTGTCTCACAAGGAATTTCCATGTGGACAGGCAGTGAGCAAAGCAAGATTTATTTACATGAGAAAGCTCTTGCCACAGCAGCCACTAGGGGGTCTCCAAAGAGGGACACCTGAAAAATGGAGTGCAGTTTTTGAACCACGATTTGGATGAGCAGAATAATAACAGCTAACAATCTCATCAGAAGGACAGAATCATAATCGTGTCTAGCCTGCTCTTGTTAAAACCAAAAACCTTGGGAACTATGCAATAGGCAAATTCTCTTGGTAAAACTAGGTTAGAAGGGTGGGATTGTTAACTTCCCTTCTATTCTCATGATAAAACTAGAAACTCACTGGGCTGGCCCCTTGGCTCAACACGCTAATCCTCTGCCTTGCGGCACCAGCACACCGGGTTCTAGTCCCGGTCAGGGCACTGGATTCTGTCCCGGTTGCACCTCTTCCAGGCCAGCTTTCTGCTGTGGCCAGGGAGGGCAGTGGAGGATGGCCCAAGTGCTTGGGCCCTGCACCCCATGGGAGACCAGCATAAGCACCTGGCTCCTGCCTTCAGATCAGGACGGTGCGCCGGCCACGGCGGCCATTGGAGGGTGAACCAATGGCCAAGGAAGACCTTTCTCTGTCTCTTTCTCTCACTGTCCACTCTGCCTGTCAAAAAAAAAACAAAACAAAACAAAAAAAACAAAACAAAACTAGAAACTCACTGTCTTGCTAGTAGACAGGTCTTGCCCACTCTTAAAAGGACTCCTCATTAGGTCATCTAGTCCTTACACCAGCCACCCCCTGCCTTATGACCTCTTTATAAGCCCCCAAATACCCTCCTCCAACAGAATGGTACTCCTGTAACCACAATAAATGCATTTTTCCTTTTCAAATGTTTACCTTAATGAAGACACTTGCTGTTGCTGTAATCTAGTGAATAATATTTGCATAAGAATTTCAAAAGCCCACTGAAAAAAGGAGATGATTAGGAATGGCAGGCTGTTGCCCCAACTGACAAAGAACCCTTCCCCCCTCCCCCAACTGAGGCAGAAAGCCCCTGGGGTTACACCCAGGACTCCTCTGACTGGGTGGTGGGATGTGCCTCAGAACAAAGCCTGAAAATCTGCATAATTGTCAAGTGAATAGACTGATTGTTTTCTTTGAATCCTCACCCTCCAATTACCCTGTCTCTTTATTTATTTATTTTTTTTGACAGGCAGAGTGGACAGTGAGAGAGAGAGACAGAAAGGTCTTCCTTTGCCGGTGGTTCATCCTCCAATGGCCGCTGCAGCCGGCGTGCTGTGGCCAGCACACCATGCTGGTCATGGTCTCCCATGGGGTGCAGGGCCCAAGCACTTGGGCCATCCTCCACTGCACTCCCTGGCCACAGCAGAAAGCTGGCCTGGAAGAGGTGCAACCGGGACAGAATCTGGCGCCCCGACCAGGACTAGAACCCAGTGTGCTGGCACCGCTAGGAGGAGGATTAGCCTGTTGAGCCATGGCGCCGGCCCACCCTGTCTCTTTAAAAAATCCTCTGTACTGGGTGGTTTGGTAGAAAAGCACCTGTTTGGATTGAGAGAAACTTCTTTTTCTTTCCCCAAGGCTGCTGCTGCCTTCTTGCAATAAACCTTTACCTCTGGCCATGCCTCATCTTTGGTGAATTGAAGCAGCGAGCATCAAGAGCTGGACTATTCCCTCGGTAACCACATTGGTGAGCTAGCCCAGAGGTCTGGGGTATATTCTTCAAGTGGCCTGACCCTCTCACGCTGGTAAGGAGGGCAGTGGCCACTTGTACTCCATCCCCAGAGCAGCTTGTGAGCTAATGTGGTGGTTGGGACTCTGGGGACATCCAGCAGCTGTCCTTTCTCTTCCTGCTGCGCATTAGCTACCTATTAGCACAATGGCTTCCATTGGTGTACGGAGTCAACAGCTCTGAGACTGAAATTTCTGTCTCTGCTCTTTGGGTTTATGGAATTGGGACCTGGCTTAGGTCATTTTTCGTGGTACTGGTTTGTGTGAAACTGGAGAAGACCCCATAAAATCCACACTAAATTGTAGCCCCCCCTTAAGGTTCCCTAGAAATGCTATCCGGGGTGCCACGTGTACTACCGGAATTTGGGGTGCCATACGATTTCACCACAGGCTTATTACTAAATCCCCAATATTAATAAGCCCAAGAGGGTTCTTGCCTAATATTTAGAGAAGACTTCTAAATACCAGTACAGATAAACGAGGCAGCATGGCACGTTTTAAGCTTTTATTTAGTGAGAAAGATGCATAGGAGAGTGAGAGCTATTTACGGGAGAGAGGTGAGTAGGGTTCATACCAAGCACCAGGAACCAGCCACATGGATGAGCCTCTAGGCCAGGAAGCCTAGAGCACATGGCCAGAAGGCCATGCACCCTGGAGGTGCAGGGCTACAGCAAGCCCTGTCCTGGCAAGAGGCCAGGGAAGAAGAGCAGCCGGGGCCACACCGTGGCTGGGCTTTTAACCCACTTCCAAAGGGGAGTGGTTAATTAACCTGCTTGGCTGGTGGGCACCCAGGTGTGGGCAGGTAGGGGAATGAGGCCACACAGGGGCGTGGCAAAGGCATCAGGTAGGGGCCTGAGGCCACACAGGGGCGTGGCAGAGGTGTGGTCTTCCAGCTCACAAACCTAATCTATCTTTACCTGTATGCTTGCCTGCTTCATGTGGGAGACAAGATTCCAAGATTTTTGCCTCAGCCCCTCTGTGAGGAAGATTTGGATATGGTTTGGAAGAGTACTCATGTGGTGAAATACGAGTGGTTCAATTTAATTTCCATCCAAAAGCACCTTGAGTTGCGTTGTGGCTGATTGAGCAGCTTACAGTTACCATCCTATTTCTAAGAAGAAAGTGGTGTTCTGTTGTCATACTGCATGGCCTGTGTATGTGTTAAAGTTAAGAGAAGGTGGCTGGTAAGTGGATTTTTAAAATATTTATTTCATTTGAAAGTCAGAGTTGAAGCAGGCAGGCATACAGCTTAAAATTGATTAGGTTTGTGAGCTGGAAGACCACGCCTTTGCCACGCCCCTGTGTGACCTCATCCCCCTACCTGGCCACATCTGGGTGCCTGCCAACCAGCCAATCAGGTTAATTAACCACTCCCCTTTGGAAGTGGGTTAAACTCCTAGGACATGATGTGTCTGGCCCTTCTCTTTCCCCTGACCTCTTGCCAGGAGGGGGCTTGCTGTAGCCCCGCGCCCTAGGCTTCCAGGCCTAGATACTCCTCCATGTAGCTGGTTCCTGGTGCTCAGTATGATCCCACATTTTCCTCTCTTTCTTAAATAACGCTCTCTGCCTCTGCTTTGCTGCTGGTGATAAGCGGTGGAGAGCAGCTCCAAGTGCTTGCTGCATGTGGTTTTGGCCTGCTCTCTGAGTGGTATGGATACTACCCTAGTTTCCAGACTTTTCCCCTCTCTCCTACCTGAACTAAACCCTCACTTTCCTGGCTCCTTGATCTCTTACAAACCTATTGTAAATTTCCACAGATGCCTCTGATGAAATTGACTGTGAGGAACAAGAATTAATGCAATTAAAGGTGTTTTCTGAGCAGAGTGCCCACTGAGTCTGTAATGAGGATATAGTTATCTTTATGTATGTTGGTGTCCAGTACCATTACTGGGACTAGAGTTGCTTTCCAAATTAAATGCTCAAGTAAGTTTTTCAGGTTTCAACTGTGGAACAATAGGGTTAACTGAGGTTACTAACAGCAAGAAGTAATTCTATTTAATTGATTAGAACTTTTATTCATTTTTCTTTGGGAGTTTTAAAAAGGAGGAGTAACCATAATAAAACCATCTTCCTTCCCTTTTCGTTTTCACATTTTGTATAGCAAAAACCATTTACTGATATTCTGAATTACCTGAATTTCTGAATTTCTTCTGTGTATCAGATAACACCACCATTCACAAGTTAAGCTTCTTGGTATTTGGATATCTGTTAGATGCTACTAAGAAAGTAGAGATGAGCTTTCTTTTTAAAGCTTTTGAGGTGGTGTCACAGAATAGCGTGTTGTAGATACAGTCAACTGCTTTGTTACCTTCCAACTAGGCATCTGTAAATCCTGAAACTTAAGATGGCAGGTGATGTCCTATAGACTCTGCTGTTCAAGTTGGACACAACTGACAGTTTGTTCTTTCTCTCTAAAAGTGATAGGGGATTTGTAGCTTAGTGGTTTTTTGTTTATTTCTAATTTGCTGCTGATAATGTATATGAATTTAACATTCTGTGTAAACTGTCATTTGTTACTGCACAGTTTATGCAGTGTTGCTTTGCCAAATAAAAGTTCAAAGTAAAAAAAAAATCAAGTTATCAAGGATAAGAAATATTTTTTTAAGATTTATTTAAGTATTTGCAAAGCAGAATAACAGAGAGAGAGAGAGAGAGAGGTCCTCCATCCACAGGTTCCCTCCCCAGAGAGAGAGAGAGAGAGAGAGAGAGAGGTCCTCCATCCACAGGTTCCCTCCCCAGAGAGAGAGAGAGAGAGAGAGAGAGAGAGGTCCTCCATCCACAGGTTCCCTCCCCAGAGAGAGAGAGAGAAAGAGAGAGAGAGGTCCTCCATCCACAGGTTCCCTCCCCAGAGGGCTACAATGGCTGGATCTTGCTGATCTGAAGCCAAGAGCCAGGACCCTCATCCAAGTCTCCCACATGGGTGCAGTGGCCAAAGGATTTGTGCCATCCTCCACTGCTTTTCTAGGGCATTTTGAACCAGTGCTCTTATGAAATGCCAGCACTGCAGGTGGAGGCTTAACCTACTATGCCACAGTGCTGGCCCCAATAAAAATAATTCTAAATGAACTTACCAAAATTTAGAATTGTTTAAAGTTTTATTTATGTATTTGAAAGGCTGAGTTAGAGAGTGGGACAGACATCGTCAACCTACTGGTTCAATCCCAGATCTCTGCAGCAAGCAAGCACTGGGCCAGACTGAAGGCAGGAGCCTGGAGCTCCATTCAGGCCTCCTACATCAGTAGCAGAGGCCTAAACACTTGTGCCATTTTCCTCTGCTCTTCCCAGGCCATTAGCAGGGAGCTTGATCTGAAGTAGAGCAGCTGTGACATGTGACCCTATGGATGCCAGCATCACAGGTGGTGGCCTTACCCACAACATCACAATTCCAGCCCTGACATTAAAAATGTTCAAGGTTCAGCCAGCATTGTAGGTTAAGTGCAGTCTATCATACCTGCACCCCTTAAGAGTGCTTCTTTGAGTCCAGACTGCTGCACTTCTAATCCAGCACCCTGTGAGTGTGCCTGGGATAGCAGAAGATGGCCCCAGTGCTGGGACCCCTGCCACACATGTGGGAGAACCACATGGATTTCCCTGGCTTCCGGCTTCTTCAATCTGTCCCAGCTCTGGCTGCAATCAGTTGGGAAGTGATCCCAATGATCACTTTCTCATTGTCTTTTTTGGAATTCTTTCAAATAAATAAAATCAGGATTTATACCCTATATTAAGTTAGTAATTTTTTTACAAAAATATAAATATTAATGATAATTTTTTGCAAGAGGTTTTTCATATTTGATTTTAAAGTCGAATAACTTTCTACAACACATTTATTTATTTGAAAGGCAGAGATACAAAGAGAGAAAGAGGGAAAGAAAGAGATCTTCCATCCAATGACACTACCCAAATGACTGGGGGTTGGGTCAGGTAGGAGCCAGGAGCTTCTTCTGGGTCTCCCATACAGGTTCAGGGGCTCAAGTACCACATTTCTCTGCTTTGCCCAGGTGCATTAGTAAAGAGCTGGATTGGAAGTTGAGCTGCTGGGGTTCAGCTGAGCTGGTACCCACATGAGGTGCTGGCACTGAGGTGGAGGCTTAGCCTTCTATGCCACAGTGCCTGCCCCAGTCTAATAACTTTAAAAAATTTTGAGAGAGAGAAAGAGAGGGAGAGGTAGAGTGAAATGTCTTCCATCTACTAGTTCACTCTTCAAATACCCACAATGGCTGGAGCTGAGCCAATCCAGAACAGGAGCCAGGAGCTTCTTGCAGATCCCCCAAGCTCAAGCACATCTTGCACTGCTTTCCTAAGATTAGCCTACAATGCCCCTCTAAATAATATTTTCAACCATCTAGTCAACTGCATCTTCTTGTTTTTTATTGTTTTTATTTATTTGACAGAGTTAGACAGTGAGACAGAAAGGTCTTCCTTCCATTGCTTCACCCCCAAATGGCTGCTACGGCTGTTGCTGTGTGGATCCGAAGCCAGGAGCCAGGTGCTTCCTCCCTGTCTCCCAGGTCTCCCATGTGGGTGCAGGGGTCCGTGCACTTGGGGCATCCTCCACTGCCTTCCTGGGCCACAGAAGAGAGCTGGACTGGAAGAGGAGCAACTGGGACTATACCCAGCACCCATACGGGTTGCCAGCACTGTAGGTGGAGGGTTAACCAAGTGAGCCACCAACTGCTTTTCTAGGATTAGCCTACTACGCTACAGTGCCTGGCCCCTCTATCTCCTCAACTGTAATTTTTTAAAATTTCCATTTGATTGACTCCTTCCCAACAACTAGCCATCTCTTATAAGCTATTTTCTCCTCCTTTATTGTTTAGTTATGGCCTGTCATTAAAAATGCTTGTCCTTACAGCTGACATTGTGGCACAGCAGGTTAAGATGCTGCCTGTGATGGCAGCAACCCATATGGGCGCTGGTTTGATTCCTCGTGGCCCACTTCTGATTCATCTCCTAGCTAATCCACCTGGCACACAGGAGAGGATGGCCCAAATCTTTGGGACCCTGCACCCACGTGGGAGACCTGGATGAGTCTCCTGGCAGTGGCTTCTGCCAGGCCCAGTTCTGGTTGTAGTGGCCATTTGGCTAATGAACTAGCAGATGGAAGATCTTTCTCTCTCTCTGTTCTCTCTCTGTAACTCTACCTTTGAAATTAATTAATCTTAAAGAGAAATTTTTATCTTAGAGACTAGGATACTAAGAGTACCTAATTTTTTTTGTTAAAGATTTTTTCATTTGTAAGCCAGAGTTCACAGAGGGAGAGAAGAGACAGAGATCTTTGGTCTACTGGTTCATTCCCCAGATGGCCACAATGGCTGGACCTGAGCCACAATGGCCAGGAGCTTCTTCTGGGTCTCACACCTGAGTGGCAGGGGCCCAAGGACTTGGCCATTTTTCATTATGTTCCTTGGCACATTAGCAGGGATCTGGATCTGAAATGGAATAGTCAGGACTGGAACAAGTGCCCATGTAGGATGGGATGCCTGTGTCACAGGGGCTGGCTTTACACAACATGCCACAACACTGGCCCCTATACTTGACTTTTCTAGATGTATTTAAACTGTTCTATGGAGTTTTATGCTTTTGTTTCTAAGATATGGTATTGTCTTTTTTGTTAAAGATTTATATATTCATTTGAAAGGCAGAGTTACAGAGAGGCAGAGAGAGTGCTGGTTCACTCCCCAAAAGGCTGCAATGGCTGGAGTTCTGCCATTCTGAAGCCAGGAGCCAGGAACATCTTTTGGGTCTCCAACACTAGTGCAGAGAGGCTAAGTACTTGGGCCATCTACTGCTTTTCCAGGCCATAGCAGAGAGCTGGATCAGAAGTAGAGCAGTCCTATGGGAGTCAGGCACTGCAGGTGGTGGCTTTACCTGCAGTGCCACAGCACCGGCCTCGGGTGTACTTGTTTCTAAGTGTTCTCGTTCTTTTATAAGGTTGAATGCTTACAGCCTGCACACATACTATTTCAATGTCTAAGTTGGGGTATCTTTCCACTAGGTTTAACTTCTAAGTTATCTGGGGGAGCTTCCCATTAGAAGAAGCACAGTACAAAAGGATTTTCTTCATCTTTTGGTAGCTAATTACATGAGGGAAAGAAATTTTGTGTTTTGTCAAGATAATCTCATGTATTTTCTATCTTTGGGTTTAGAAAACTGAATGTTAAGAATTGATTTTTAATCTCTTTTAAGTGTATATTTCTACTAATCAACTATTAAATATACTTAATATGTAATAAATATATTTAAACATAATTTGACTCTATATAAGTGAATGATTATTGTCTCATAAAATGATCAGAGATCCTATGTTAACCAAGTATTTTTTAATTTTTGATATCTTTGACATTTTTTTCAAAATCCAAGTTCTAAATTAACTGCTTTGACCTTGATTTCTTTGTGGATCCCTGGAAATCAACAAAAGATGTAGTTTTCAACTTGCAGAGATGATGGTTAATTAGGCTCCCTTTACCTGAAAAGTATTATCTAGTTGTAATATCATAAATTTCAAGTTGTTACATTGATATAGAAATGCTATTGATGTGAGTTTCCCAGGGGTTAGGTAACATGCAGAAGTCCAATGGTGAAATCTAACAAGCTGCTGTTCTTCAAAAAGCGGAGGGGGGTTCCTTGGGTACTTTAGAAGAATTTTGAAATTGCTCCAGTGCTATCATTGCCCGAAATGATGAACTGGTTTGTAAAATACTGCTGTGCTTTTTCAAATCCTGTGGGCATCTCCTTTGCTAAATTGCTAAATTACTTTAAACATTTCAATTGTGATGATATGTCTTTGTCATTCACAGTTCTAGTTCTTCTCCAGGAAGATTTATATTCATAAGACCATTAAAAATTATTATAAATATGGGTTTCTTATGGAAGATCAATGGGGTAACCATGAATTTCTAGAATTCTGAAAAATAAAACAGAATCGTGAAACTGCTAATGGAGATCAAAAGAGAAAAAAAAGAGAAAAAAGCAATTATAGGAGACTCAATGAACTGGTGAAATTTGTGGGTTTTTAATGTCTTAGTTAAGACATTATTCTATTTTTTAAAATGATTTATTTATTTATTTGAAAAGCAGTGTTACAGAGAGGCATGGGTAGAGAGGTTTTCCATCCACTGGTTCACTCCCCAAATGGCCATAATGGCCTGAGCTGGGCCAATCCGAAACCAGTAGCCAGCAGCTTCTTCAGGGTCTCTCACATGGGTGCAGAGGCCCAAGGGCTTGAGCCATCTTCTGCTTTTCCAGACCACCCCAGAGAGTTGGATCAGAAGTGGAGCAGCCAGGACTTGATTTGAATCAGTGGCCATATGCGATGCCGGCACTGAAGGGGGAGGTTTATTTAACATTTTAGGCCACAATGAGGGCAACCTCTAATAACATTTTCGATCATCTTCTGAAGTGCAGCTTTTTTTAAGTTTCCATTTGATTGACTGCTTTCAAATTTCTAGTCCTCTCCTGTAAGCTATTTTCTCCTCCTTTACTGTGGCCTGAGTTAGAAATGCTTACCTTTATGACATTGTGGCATAGCAGGTTAAGCTGCTGCCAGTGACAGTAGCAACCCATATGGGCACTGGTCTGATTCCTGGTGGCCCAATTCTGATCCATCTCCTAGCTAATGCACCTGGGAAAGCAGGAGAGGATGGCCTAAGTCCTTGGGTCTCTGTACCCCTGTAGGAGACAAGGATGAAGCTTCTGTCTGTGGCTTCAGCCTGGCCCATCCCTGTAGTGGTGGCCATGGGGGAAGTGAACCAACAGATGGAAGGTCTCTTTGTTTTCTCTCTCTGTAACTCTGCCTTTAACATAAATAAATAAATGTTAAAAATGTTAATAAAAATGTTAAAATGTTTACCTTAGAAGCCTAGGACAATAAGAGGGCTTGATTATTTACATCTGTGTTTTTCAAGATTTCTTTATTTGAAAAATAAGATTTGGGTAGGGTAGCTTGATATCATGGTGCAGAGGCTGTAGGCTCTTGGTGGGAGAAGCATCCCTTGCTATGTGCCAGAAGCACAGCACTGTGTCTTTTACACAAAGTGGGGAGCGCCACACATTCCTTTCTCCACCCTACTCCACTTCACTCTTTGTTTCTTCTGCCTTTTTTGGCTCCAGTTTTCTCTGATTTTGCTTTTTGGTTTCTTAAGGTAGAATTGTAGATAATTGATTTCATATCTTACTATGAAATATAGATCTTTACAGCTATTTCCTCCTAAGCCTTGCTTTGCATTTATTCCATTAATTTGTGTTGTACTTTGATTCTAATCATCTTACATCTGGATTTCCCATGTGGTTTCTTCAATAAGTCACTGTCCATTTAGGAATATGATTCTTATTTACTACAAGTTTGAAGAATTCTTCAATATCTTTCTGGTTTTGGTTTCCAGGGATGTAAATTTTTAATTTTTTTTATTTGAGGAACCAAGAGACAGAGCAAAAAGGAGATCCCTGTGCTTCTCTCTCCCATCAACTGACTTTCTCCAGCTACCACAATACCTGGACTCCACTAGCCTAAGGCCTAGCACTCAGAACTCAAGCCAGGTTTGTACCATGGATAGAAAGGGCTCCAGGTACTTGGCCCATTCTTGGCTCTTTCTTTTTCTTTTAGAAAGCTTTTATTTAATGAATACACATTTCATAGGTACAGCTTTAGGAATATAGCAGTTCTTCCCCCCTTCCCACCCTCGCACCCCCACTCCTGTCCCACCTTCTACTCCCTCTGCTAGCCCATTCTTCATAAAGATTCATTTGTAATTATCTTTATATACAGAAGGCCAACTCTGTACTAAGTAAAGATTTCAACAGTTTGCAGAGACACACAATGTCTAAAGTACTTTTGAAGATGAGTTTTACTGTTAATTCTCATAGCACAACTCATTAAGGACAGAGGTCCTACATAGGGAGTAAGTACACAGTGACTCCTATTGTTGATTTAACAATTGACACTTTTATTTATGATGTCAGTGATCACCTGAGGCTCTTGTCATTAGCTGCCAAGGCTATGGAAGCCTTTTGAGTCCACAAACTCTGTTACTATGTAGACAGGGCCATAAGAAAAGTGGAAAGTTCTCTCTAGCCTTCTGAAAAAGGTACCTCCTTTGATGTCCTCTTCTTTCCACTGGGGTCTCACTCACAGAGATCATTTATGTAGATTTTCTTTTTTTCTACAGTGTCTTGGATTTCCATGCCTAAAATGCCCTCATGGGATTTTTAGCTAGATGCTGATGTCATTGTGCTGTTTAGGGCATTTGTCATTCTATGAGTCTGCTGTGTGGCCTGCTTTCCATGTTGGATCATTCTCTCCTTTTTAATTCTATCTATTGTTATTAGTAGACACTTGATCTTGTTTATGTGATCCCTTTGAGCCTATCTATATGAACAGTTACACATTTGTGTTTTAAGGATTTATTTTTCTATTTAAAAGTCAGTTACGCACAGAGAAGCAGAGAGAGAGAGAGAGGGAGGTCTTCTATCCAATGGTTCACTCCCTAGTTGGCTGCAACAGCTAGAGCTCTGCTGACCCAGAGCCAGGAGCTTCTTCCAGGTCCCCCACATAGGTGCAGGGGCCCAAAGACTTGGGCCATCTTCTACTGCTTTTCCAGGGCATAACAGAACTAGATTGGAAGTGGAGCAATCGGGATTCAAACCGGTGCCCATATGGGATGCCAGCACTGGAGGTGGGACTTGAAGTGGTGCCCTTGTGGAATTCCAACACTGCAGAAGGGTGGCTTTACCCTCTAAGCCATGGCCCCAGCCCCTTCTATATGTATTGTTTTCATCATTCAGCTTTTGAACTCTTTGTATCCCTGACCTGTTTTTTTTTTTTGGGGGGGGGGGCACTGCTGTGTTAAACCAAGATAAACTGCAGCTTACAGCACTGGCATCCCATACAGGCCCAGGTTCAAGTCCCAGCTGCTCCATTTCCAATCCAGCTCCTGGCTAATGTGCCTGGAAAAGCAGCAGAAGATGACCCAAGTACTTGGACACCTGCACCCACATATGAGACCCAGAATAAGCCTGTGCTTCCTGGCTTTGGATTGGCACAGCTCTGTCTGTTGTGGCCATCTGGAGAGTGAACCAGTGGATGGAAGATCTATATCTCTTCTCTCTAACTCTGCCTTTCAATTTAACAAATCTTCAAGAATCATTTTTGTCCTACTGTGAAATCATTAAACATTTCTCTTTATATTAATACACATTGTATTGTTCCTAGCTTTTTTAGTGTAGCCTGGTAATCTTTGCCTTTTCTTTTTTTTTGACAAGCAGTGTGGATAGTGAGAGAGGGAGAGACAGAGAGAAAGGTCTTCCTTTTTGCCGTTGGTTCACCCTCCAGTGGCCACTGCGGCCAGCACATCTCTCTGATCCGAAGCCAGGAGCCAGGTGCTTCTCCTGGTCTCCCATGCGGGTGCAGGGCCCAAGGACTTGGGCCATCCTCCACTGCCCTCCCGGGCCATAGCAGAGAGCTGGCCTGGAAGAGGGGCAATCGGGACAGAATCCGGCGCCCCAACCAGGACTAGAAGCCGGTGTGCCGGCTCCGCAAGGCAGAGGATTAGCCTGTTAAGCCATGGCGCCAGCCAATCTGCCTTTTTAAACTATTCAACTGAGAAATAGCTATAGATACCTGTGGGATACAACGCAATCATTTGATGAGTGTTAATTCTGGAATTGTCTAATCAGAATAACTCATTCATCACCTCCTATACTGTATGGTGGGTATTTTCAAAAGCCTCTCTTAACAAGTTGAAATATGAAATACAGCATTGTAGTTTCCATGCTTTGCAGTACAGCTGTAGACTCATTTCTCCTGTCTAGTGGAAACTTTGTGCCCCATGACCAATGTATCTCCTTTGTCCTTAACCCACCATTTCTCCCCTCACTCGTTGGTAACCACAATTCTCTACTGACATGCATTTCACAGGTGTACTCTGGCAAGCCCAAAACTGGGGACAGGGAGGTCGGGGCTTAGTCTCCACCCTTGGCACAGGGAAGCACCCACCGGGCCCACTGGAGTGGTGGTGCTCTGCTATCCATGTCCCTCCCCCAGCTGTGATCATGTGCCTAGGACAGCTGCTATTCTCCTATTGGAGCTCCCTCCCACAGCCATGGCTGGGAACCCAGCTGTGGCCCAGGCAAGCCATGGCAGGGTGGGTATGGATCATGGATGGATGGGAGTGATGGGTGAGGGTGTGTAGTGCAGGAAGATGAAGATGGTTAGGAATCATGGGAAGCAAGCCCTTAACCATGTTACCATTTTTCCTTGTAATAAATTTTGGGAAATCATTAAAATCCCCTAAATGTCCCACCACTCTGGTAGGTAGATTTGTAACTTCTACAGACTGCCACTATTTCTAAGGTATGCTAACTAGATACAATGTTGGGAGTTCTCTCACCTCATCTTAACTCTCACATTATGCTATCCATAGCACCCATGCTGAGTTAGGTCTTGGAATTCTTGGTAATAAAGAAGCAATAGGACTCAGAATACGGACTCAAAAATCTAGAAAAGTGAAATATTTAAAAATATGAACACTGCCAACCAAGGCTGCCTGATCACTCTGCAAAAGCCCACAACAGCCAGGGTGCTATCTATGAAAGCCAGGATGCAGGGACTCCATGTGGGTTTCCATGCAGATGGCAAAAATCCAAGTTTTTGCACCATGACCTGTTGACTCAAAAGAACACTTGTGGTGCCGGTGCTGTTGGTGTCATGAGTAAAGTCACCACCTGCATTGCCAGCAATCCATATGGGCATCAGATTGAGTTCTGGCTGCCCGCTTCCAATCCAGCTCTCTGTTATGGCCTGAGAAAGTAGAAGATGGCCCATGGCCTTGGGCCCTTGTGCCTGTGTGGGT
The DNA here is from genome assembly GCF_033115175.1 of Lepus europaeus. Lineage (NCBI taxonomy): Eukaryota > Metazoa > Chordata > Mammalia > Lagomorpha > Leporidae > Lepus > Lepus europaeus. Next base: position 4,397,534 of record NW_026909167.1, on the reverse strand, counting down.
GGGAGACCTGGAAGAAGCCCCTGGCTCCTGGTTTTGGATCAGTGTAGCTCTAGCCATTGCAGCCACCTGGGGAGTGAACCAGCAAATGGAAGACCTCTCTCTCTGTCTCTGTCTCTGTAACTATGCATTTCAAATAAATAACTAAAACTTTAAAAAATAACTTAAAAAAATACTTGAAGTAAGTTGGTTTGGAGGTCTGAAATAGCCAGGACACACCAAGCACTCTGATATATATGTGGTGTGTCCAGAGAAGTAGCTTAACCTAGTGTATCATGATGCCTACGCTTCCAATGTCTGGTTTGTGCAGCCTGTGACCTAGGCCCCATGTGCCCAACAGGCAAGTCTCAGGATGCTCCACATGATTACTGTACAAGAGGGCAAACTCCCAAAGGCAAAATACTTTTCAAATTATGTTGGTATCATATTGACTGTTGTCTCATGGGCTAGAACAAAAGTGAACTGGAAAATATCAGGGGTCCCTGTGGAGAAGAATTCTATCAAGGTTTGTATACAGAGAGGAGTGTCATTGAACAGTTAAAGAAAGCTGTAATAGATATATTATGTCAATTTTTCCTATACATATAATTGTGGCCAAAAACTAACTTTGAGCTGTATACTTTAATGGAATTTTAGATACATAAAAACGAGAGATGCTGCAAGGAAAACAGTTAGTATTGCCTGAGTAATTTTCTGTGTAATATAGATACTAATGAAAACAGGTTTCTTTTTGGTGTACTGCTAATTAATTGGACAATCCTGATGAATAGTATAAATTATTTAGGCAGTGACTTTTTTATGATTTATTTATTTATTTATTTCAAAGGCTGTTACAGAGAGGCAGAGGCAGAAAGAGAGATGGTTTTACATCTGCTGATCACTCCCCAAATGGCCTCATTGGCTGAGGCTGGGCCAATCTGAAGCCAGGAGCCTGGAGATTTTTTCCAAATCTCCCATGTTGGTGCAAGGGACCCAAGGACTTGGGTCTTCTCTCCCCTCTCCTCCTCTTCCCTCCCCTCCCCTCCCCTCCCCTCATTTGACAGGTAGGGTGTGGGGGAAGCTGAATCCGGAAAGGCCTAGAGGAACTTCCTGAGCCTGCCTCAAATTTGAAAACCTGTCTTTAAGTTTCAATTCCCTGGTAGCAAACACCCCAGCCCCAGGGTGCTTCTCCCTAAGGATCATTAAGGTGGTACAATAGGAGTTGCTAAGGCCCTTTTGCATCACAACACCCCACCCCTTGCCCACATGCCCTCATCCACTCTGTACCATCCAACCTGTACCTCAGCTATATACACCACCTCTCTTTTTTTTGACAGGCAGAGTGGGTAGTGAGAGAGAGAGAGAGAGAGAGAGAGACAGAGAGAAAGGTCTTCCTTTTTTGCCGTTGGTTCACCCTCCAGTGGCCACTGCGGCCAGCACATCTCTCTGATCTGAAGCCAGGAGCCAGGTGCTTCTCCTGGTCTCCCATGCAGGTGCAGGGCCCAAGGACTTGGGCCATCCTCCACTGCCCTCCCGGGCCATAGCAGAGAGCTGGCCTGGAAGAGGGGCAACCGGGAATAGAAGCTGGTGTGCCGGCGCCGCAAGGCGGAGGATTAGCCTGTTAAGCCACGGCGCCAGCCTATACAACCTCTCTTTTACAATAAAGTGAGACCCTGCTTCGACTGGGCTCCACACCGCGCCTGATTGTCCCCTGGGTTTGGGGAAGGCTGAGTGGCAGGTGGCGCACTTTCCCCTCCTCGGTTAAGGCAAGCCGTGGGCAGCCTGCCTAATTCTCCGGCAGTGGCGAGGAACAGTCACCACAGAAGGGTTATAGACCGTGAGAGAGAGAGACAAAGAGAAAGGTCTTCCTTCCATTGGTTCACCCTGCAAATGGCCACCATAGCTGGAGCTGCGCCAACCTGAAGACAGGAGCCAGGTGACCCTTTCTGGTCTCCCACATGGGTGCAGGAGCCCAAGCACCGGGGCCATTCTCCACTGCCCTCCCAGGCCACAGCAGAGAGCTGTACTGGAAGAGAAGCAACTGGGACTAGAACCAGTGCCCATGTGGGATGCCAGTCCTGCAGGTGGAAGATTAACCCAGTGTGCCACAGTGCTGGTCCCAGGACTTGGGTTTTCATCCACTGCTTTCCCAGTCCATAGCAGAGAGCTAGATCAGAAGTGGAGCAGGTAGGACTCAATTTGGTGTCCATGTGAGACGCCCACACTGCAGCAGGAAGCTTTACTCACTACCCCACAGTGATGGCCCTGATTATTTTTTGTTTACAGAATTGGTAACAAATGAATATTTTAATTAGCCTAACAATAGTTTCTGTTTAACCTGAGGGATTGGTAGAGTTGTGTGTGCTCTTTCAGGGCCTTGCTGCTCTTCCCATGTGTAAAGCCTATATTCCCCCATAGGGCGGGTACTTTATTTCTGTTGCCCAGCTAATATGCCCATTTGTCTCTATGCCTTTCCTTCATGATCTTGCTAGCACAATGGAATCTAGGGAGAATCTAGACTATTTGTCTCACCACTCTCTCTGAATAATTTCTCTTGCAGATAAGATCCTGGAGAAATCTTCATGTACCCAAGACTAACAAAAAAGAATATGTTGCCAGTACGTTGTTTATTCCTCAGCTTCTTTCACATTGTATTTATTTTTGACAGGCAGAGTTAGAAACAGGCAGAGAGAGAGAGAAAGGTTTTTCTTCCATTGGTTTACCCCCCAAATGGTCGCTACGGCTGGCACGCTGTGCCAATCCGAAACCAGGAGCCAGATACTTCCTGCTGGTCTCCCATACATGTGCGGGGCCCAAGGACTTGGGCCATCCTCCACTGCCTTCCCAGGCCACAGCAGAGAGCTGGACTGAAAGAGGAGCAAGCGGGACAGAATCTGGCACCCCAACCGGGACTAGAACCCAGGGTACCAGCACCGCAGGCAGAGGATTACCCTAGTGAGCTGCGGTTCCGGCCTACATTGTATTTTAAGATGTTTATAAGATTTAGTTAGGTTGGAAAAGCATAAAGAAATATAATTCAGAATCAGGACAAATTGAGCATGGCTGCAAGATTTAAAGCCATCTGAGCTGAATGCACATTGGTTTCAATTTTTGTTATTGTCATAGCTTCAAGATGTTTTACATGGTTCTAGTGGAAACTTACAGAAGAATCGAAGAGCTGGCGCCGTGGTACAGCAGGTTAAGGCCCTGGCCTGAAGCGCCGGTATCCCATATGGGCACTAATTCTACTCCTGGCTGTTCCTCTTCCAATCCAGCTCTCAGCTATAGCCTAGGATAGCAGTAGAAGATGGAAGCTGAGGGGGCCCGCCCGCTCCAAAACCCAAAACGCGCTGCGGCCTCCAGGGAGGGACACAGGGGACACAAGTGGCTGTGTGGCTTGCAGTGCCCGACGAGAGGGAGGCAGGGAGGGAGGGAAGGAGGAAGGGAGGCTGGCTGCTGAGGCGCAGCCGCCACCAGGCCTTCGGGGAACTGGCAGCGGAGGCTTGGGCAGTGGGGCCTGCCCACTCAGACATCCCGTTCCCTGGGGCTGCAGCGGGGCTGCAGGGTCGGGCACGCCCACGGGCCTTGGGGGCTTCTTGCCTGTGGGCGGGGCTTCCACGCACAAGGTGGCACCTCATCCAGGCCCAAGGGTGGTGGCGGGAACCCTGCAGATGCTCGGGGACGCAAGAGGGCTAGGCCCCCCCGGGCCTTTAGGCAACACTGGAGGGCCCGCGAGCGTATCGGTCCACCCTCCCGGGAGGCCCTGCTGGGTCAGCCCTGACCGAGCTCCGAGCTCATCGCCCTTGGACCGCCCCAGTGGGCTTCAGGAGTGGGTGTGTGCCAGCAGCAGCCCTCCCCACTCACCCACCATGCATCGGCCTCGCCGGACAAGACCCTAGGGCAGGCGGGGCTTCCCGGGGGGCCTATTTGCAACGCCAGGAAGCGCGGGGCAGTCCGTGTGTGCGGCCCGGGGACACCCGCAGGTGTGTGTGCTCCCCCCGTGGCCGGCCGCTGCGGCTAGCCAGCACCTGGGGGCAGTTGGCAGCGCCGCCTGGGCAGCCTCCTAGAGCCAGGGCTCAGGCAGGCTCCTCGGGCGAATGGCCTCCGGAAGCCGAAGGGGGCCCGGCCGCTCCCAAGCGTGCTGTGGAGGCCAGGAACACAGGGACAGAAGTGGGGCTGGGTTCCTGATGCCCGACCAGAGGGAGGGAGCCAGCCGAGGCGCAGCCAGCTGCACCCTCCCTCCCGGGGGCTGCCAGCAGAGGTTTTGGGAACTCACGCTGCCCAGTGACACCTCCCATCCTGTGCCTGCAGCCATCCAGGCAGGCTGCAGGGTCGGGCGCAGCCGTGGGCCTAGGGAGCCTGCTGCCCATGGGCCTGGCTCCCACGCGCAGGTGGCACAGCTTTCCTGGGACTGCGCCTCGTCACCGCCCAAAGGAGGTGGGGGCAATGTAGGAGGACCCCAGGAACGCAGGAGTGCCAGACTGCGGGCCTGCAGGCGACACGAGATGGCCCACGCGTGTGCGCCAGGCTCAGGAGGCCATGGTGGGACAGCCTGTACCCCAGCTCCGAGCACATCTCGCGTGGACCGCCCAGGTGGGCATCAGGCGTGGATGTGTAGCAGCAGCTGCCCCCAGGATCGGCCGGGCCCTACAAGCCCTTAGGGCAGGTAATCATGGACCGCGCATGCGCATGCGCGAGCCAGGGAGCCCTCAAGCCAGAGCAGGAAGCTGACTGCCTGCCTGGGTGCCAGGTACTCTAGCTTCCCTCAGAGAATGTTTCTGTGGCCCGGGGATGCCCGCAGGTTGTCACCTAGGCCAGCCGCTGCCACTAGATAGCACCTGGGGTCACTTGCCAGCGCCGCCTGGGCAGCCTCCTAGAGCCAGGGCTCAGGCAGGCTCCTCGGGCGAATGGCCTACGGAAGCCGAGGGGGGCCCGGCAGCTCCCAAGTGCGCAGTGGAGGCCAGGAACACAGGGGACAGAAGTGGGGCTGGGTTCCTGATGCCCGACCAGAGGGAGGGAGCCAGCCGAGGCCCAACCAGCTGCACCCTCCCTCCCAGGGCCTACAAGCAGAGGTTTTGGGAACTCACGCTGCCCAGTGACACCTCCCGTCCTGTGCCTGCAGCCATCCAGGCAGGCTGCAGGGTCGGGCGCAGCCGTGGGCCTAGGGAGCCTGCTGCCCATGGGCCTGGCTCCCACGCGCAGGTGGCACAGCTTTCCTGGGACTGCGCCTCATCGTGGCCCAAAGGAGGTGGGGGCAATGTAGGAGGCTCCCAAGAACGCAGGAGTGCCTGACTGCGGGCCTGCAGGCAACACGAGATGGCCCACGCGTGTGCGCTCAGGCTCAGGAGGCCATGGTGGGACAGCCTGTACCCCAGCTCTGAGCACATTTCTCGTGGACCGCCCAGGTGGGCATCAGGCGTGGATGTGTAGCAGCAGCTGCCCCCAGGATCGGCCGGGCCCTACAAGCCCTTAGGGCAGGGAATCATGGACCGCGCATGCGCATGCGTGAGCCAGGGAGCCCTCAAGCCAGAGCAGGAAGCTGACTGCCTGCCTGGGTGCCAGGTACTCTAGCTTCCCTCAGAGAATGTTTCTGTGGCCTGGGGATGCCCGCAGGTTGTCACCTAGGCCAGCCGCTGCCACTAGCTAGCACCTGGGGTCACTTGCCAGCGCCGCCTGGGCAGCCTCCTAGAGCCAGGGCTCAGGCAGGCTCCTCGGGCGAATGGCCACCGGAAGCCGAGGGGGGCCCGGCCGCTCCCAAGCGCGCTGTGGAGGCCAGGAGCACAGGGACAGAAGTGGGGCTGGGTTCGTGATGCCCGACCAGAGGGAGGGAGCCAGCCGAGGCGCAGCCAGCTGCACCCTCCCCCCGGGGGCTGCCAGCAGAGGTTTTGGGAACTGACGCTGCCCAGTGACACCTCCCATCCTGTGCCTGCAGCCATCCAGGCAGGCTGCAGGGTCGGGCACAGCCGTGGGCCTAGGGAGCCTGCTGCCCATGGGCCTGGCTCCCACGCGCAGGTGGCACAGCTTTCCTGGGACTGCACCTCGTCGCCGCCCAAAGGAGGTGGGGCAACGTAGGAGGCCCCCAGGAACGCAGGAGTGCCAGACTGCGGGCCTGCAGGTGACACGAGATGGCCCACGCGTGTGTGTCAGGCTCAGGAGGCCATGGTGGGACAGCCTGTACCCCAGCTCCGAGCACATCTCGCGTGGACCGCCCAGGTGGGCATCAGGTGTGGATGTGTAGCAGCAGCTGCCCCCAGGATCGGCCGGGCCCTACAAGCCCTTAGGGCAGGGAATCATGGACCGCGCATGCGCATGCGCGAGCCAGGGAGCCCTCAAGCCAGAGCAGGAAGCTGACTGCCTGCCTGGGTGCCAGGTACTCTAGCTTCCCTCAGAGAATGTTTCTGTGGCCCGGGGATGCCCGCAGGTTGTCACCTAGGCCAGCCGCTGCCACTAGCTAGCACCTGGGGTCACTTGCCAGCGCCGCCTAGGCAGCCTCCTAGAGCCAGGGCTCAGGCAGGCTCCTCGGGCGAATGGCCTACGGAAGCCGAGGGGGGCCCGGCCTCTCCCAAGCGCGCTGTGGAGGCCAGGAACACAGGGACAGAAGTGGGGCTGGGTTCCTGATGCCCGACCAGAGGGAGGGAGCCAGCCGAGGCGCAGCCAGCTGCACCCTCCCCCCCAGGGGCTGCCAGCAGATGTTTTGGGAACTCACGCTGCCCAGTGACACCTCCCATCCTGTGCCTGCAGCCATCCAGGCAGGCTGCAGGGTCGGGCGCAGCCGTGGGCCTAGGGAGCCTGCTGCCCATGGGCCTGGCTCCCACGCGCAGGTGGCACAGCTTTCCTGGGACTGCGCCTCGTCGCCGCCCAAAGGAGGTGGGGGCAACATAGGAGGCCCCCAGGAACGCAGGAGTGCCAGACTGCGGGCCTGCAGGCGACACGAGATGGCCCACGCGTGTGTGCCAGGCTCAGTAGGCCATGGTGGGACAGCCTGTACCCCAGCTCCGAGCACATCTCGCGTGGACCGCCCAGGTGGGCTTCAGGCGTGGATGTGTAGCAGCAGCTGCCCCCAGGATCGGCCAGGCCCTACAAGCCCTTAGGGCAGGGAATCATGGACCGCGCATGCGCATGCGCGAGCCAGGGAGCCCTCAAGCCAGAGCAGGAAGCTGACTGCCTGCCTGGGTGCCAGGTACTCTAGCTTCCCTCAGAGACTGTTTCTGTGGCCCGGGGATGCCCGCAGGTTGTCACCTAGGCCAGCCGCTGCCACTAGCTAGCACCTGGGGTCACTTGGCAGCGCCGCCTGGGCAGCCTCCTAGAGCCAGGGCTCAGGCAGGCTCCTCGGGCGAATGGCCTACGGAAGCCGAGGGGGGCCCGGCCGCTCCCAAGCGCGCAGTGGAGGCCAGGAACACAGGGGACAGAAGTGGGGCTGGGTTTCTGATGCCCGACCAGATTGAGGGAGCCAGCCGTGGCGCAGCCAGCTGCACCCTCCCTCCCAGGGCCTACAAGCAGAGGTTTTGGGAGCCCACGCTGCCCAGTGACACCTCCCGTCCTGTGCCTGCAGCCATCCAGGCAGGCTGCAGGGTCGGGCGCAGCCGTGGGCCTAGGGAGCCTGCTGCCCATGGGCCTGGCTCCCACGCGCAGGTGGCACAGCTTTCCTGGGACTGGGCCTCGTCGCCGCCCAAAGGAGGTGGGGGCAACATAGGAGGCCCCCAGGAACGCAGGAGTGCCAGACTGCGGGCCTGCAGGCGACATGAGATGGCCTACGTATGTGTGCCAGGCTCAGGAGGCCATGGTGGGACAGCCTGTACCCCAGCTCCGAGCACATCTCGCGTGGACCGCCCAGGTGGGCATCAGGCGTGGATGTGTAGCAGCAGCTGCACCCAGGATCGGCCGGGCCCTACAAGCCCTTAGGGCAGGTAATCATGGACCGCGCATGCGCATGCGCGAGCCAGGGAGCCCTCAAGCCAGAGCAGGAAGCTGACTGCCTGCCTGGGTGCCAGGTACACTAGCTTCCCTCAGAGAATGTTTCTGTGGCCCGGGGATGCCCGCAGGTTGTCACCTAGGCCAGCCGCTGCCACTAGCTAGCACCTGGGGTCACTTGGCAGCGCCGCCTGGGCAGCCTCCTAGAGCCAGGGCTCAGGCAGGCTCCTCGGGCGAATGGCCTACGGAAGCCGAGGGGGGCCCGGCCGCTCCCAATCGCAGTGGAGGCCAGAAACACAGGAACAGAAGTGGGGCTGGGTTCCTGATGCCCGACCAGAGGGAGGGAGACAGCCGAGGTGCAGCCAGCTGCACCCTCCCTCCCGGGGGCTGCCAGCGGAGGTTTTGGGAACACACGCTGCCCAGTGACACCTCCCGTCCTGTGCCTGCAGCCATCCAGGCAGGCTGCAGGGTCGGGCGCAGCCGTGGGCCTAGGGAGCCTGCTGCCCATGGGCCTGGCTCCCACGCGCAGGTGGCACAGCTTTCCTGGGACTGCGCCTCGTCGCCGCCCAAAGGAGGTGGGGGCAACGTAGGAGGCCCCCAGGAACGCAGGAGTGCCAGACTGCGGGCCTGCAGGCGACACGAGATGGCCCACGCGTGTGCGCCAGGCTCAGGAGGCCATGGTGGGACAGCCTGTACTGTTGGACCTCTCAGTTGCAGAGATGCCCACTTGCTCGGGAGGACGCCCAAAGATCCAGACTCCAGACCAGTTGATGCAAAAAGCACGAGGTTTTTATTGAACGTTTGAGCAAACGGGCCCCCACCTCAGGCGGTGAGGAGCCCTGAGCGGCAGTTTCACACAGGTTATATAGGCAACGAATTAGCATATTCCTAATGCGCATGCATAGGATTGGTCAGTTCAGAGGGACCATTAGCATATGGAATGCAGAGGTGGCACGGGATTGGCTGGTTCGGAGGGACAATTAGCATACCGGAGAGTGCTGAGGAGAGTGCTGAGGGAACGTGCTGAGGAGAATGCTGAGGAGAGTGCTGAGGAGAGTGCTGAGGAGAGTGCTGAGGAGAATGCTGAGGAGAGTGCTGAGGAGAGGGCTGAGGAGAATGCTGAGGAGAGTGCTGAGGAGAGTGCTGAGGGAACGTGCTGAGGAGAGTGCTGAGGGAACGTGCTGAGGAGAGTGCTGAGGGAACGTGCTGAGGAGAGTGCTGAGGAGAGTGCTGAGGAGAGTGCTGAGGAGAGTGCTGCGGGAACGTGCTGAGGAGAGTGCTGAGGAGAGTGCTGAGGGACTCTCCGAAGGGGAGTGGCAGCTCTGCTCTGGGCATGCCTAGAGGTTCTCTGAAGGGGATTGACTTTTCCTTCCCAGAGAACGTCCTGCCCTTGGACTCTGGGGAACATCTAACCTCTTAAGAAGCCCCTGATATTTGCCCAGGCCTAGGTTCTTGTCCCTCTCCCCCATAAGGGTCCTTCATTCCCTCCTTTTCTTTTTGCAAAGATTTTAATCCTAAAATCTATTGGACCGGCCTGGGGAGAGCCTGCCTCACTGGAGGGAGGGAACTTTGTTCTTGCTGGACTGGGTTGGGTTCCACGTTAACAATTGTGGAGCATGGGGATTGGAAAAACAATGGGGAAAGGCCAGGAACATCATAAATATTAAACAGTTTTTGAAAGTCTTAGCTTGAGTGGGTTCTGAGTGCGCTGGAGCTTCCATTTGGCTGGTCTATCCGGATCCTCGGGGCCCTGGGGAGGTGGTGCTCACTTCACGTGTGAGGCGTGGACCCAAGCAGCGATTCCGTCGACCTTGAGAGCGGTGGGAGTTGTCAACAGCACAGTGAAGGGGCCTTTCCACCGGGGCTCTAGAGTCTTAGATTGGTGCCTTCGGACATACACAGCATCACCGATTTGGAAAGGATGTGGGATGGTTGTCGTCTCGGGTTGGTAGGCTGCTGCAAGTGGTTTCCAGACCTGGTTCTGGATGATCTGGAGCGCTCTCAACCGGGCCTGTAATTTAGGGGCATCAGCAACGGAGTCACTGGCAAGGTCAAGCAAGCCTGCTACTGGTGGGGGCCCTCCATAAAGGATTTCGTATGGTGTCAGCCCGCAATGAGAGGGCGTGTTTCGGACCCGGAACAACACCATAGGGAGGAGTTGGACCCAGTCTTTAACACCAGTCTCCAACACTAATTTGGTCAAGGTCTCTTTAATTGTTCTGTTCATTCTTTCTACCTGTCCTGAACTTTGGGGTCTATAGGCACAGTGCAATTTCCAATTTATGCCTAATGCTTTGGCCACCAACTGACTTACCTGGGAGACAAACGCTGGGCCATTGTCGGACCCGATTACCTTAGGCAAGCCGAACCGGGGGAAGATCTCCTCTATGATCTTGACGACCACCCGGGCGGTTTCCCGTTTTGTGGGGAATGCCTCAGTCCATCCGGAGAAGGTGTCTACAAAAACTAGAAGATACTTATTCCCATAACTGCCCGGCCTTATCTCAGTGAAATCGACCTCCCAGTTGATTCCTGGTCGGTCTCCTCTTACCCTAGCTCCCTCCGGGAGCTTGAGGTGTCTGGCATTTACCTTGGCACATGGAACACAGGATTCAGTCACCTGCTGGACTAAAGAGTCAAGTCCGGGGATGTAATAAGACTGCCTATCTTCCTGTAAGGCTGCTTTTAGCTTTTTGTGTCCCAAATGAGTCCATTGATGGAGGCTGGTAATTATTTCTTTAGCCAATTGGTGTGGCAGGACTATTTTCTCTCCGAGCCTCCAAACCCTTATTTGTTCATCATACTCTGCACCGAGCCGCTGGATCGTATCTAAGTCTTGGTCCGAATAGAGGAAAGGTGGTTCCCTCGATACTTGGGTGGGCTCAATTGTCTTTAACGGGAGCACCTGTTGGCTCAGGGCTGCCGCCCTAGCGGCCTCGTCTGCCATCCTGTTTCCCCTTGCTACGGGGTCGTCTCCTCGTTGGTGCCCGGGGCAATGAATTATACTCAACATTTTGGGCAGGAACAGGGCCTGTAGAAGATCTAGGATTTCCTGCTTATTTTTAATGTCCTTGCCTGCTGAGGTTAAGAGGCCCCTTAGCCGGTATATCTCCCCATGTACATGGGCAGTGGCGAAAGCATACCGACTGTCTGTGTAAATGTTGACCTTTTTGTCTTGTGCCAGTTTTAAAGCTTGAGTTAAGGCTATGAGCTCGGCTTTTTGAGCAGAAGTTCCAGGCTTTAAGGCACTTGACCAGATAACAGTTTTTCCATCCACCACTGCTGCCCCAGCCCTTCGCTCACCGTTCTGTAGAAAGCTGCTCCCATCCGTGAACCAGGTCATTTCGGCATCCGGCAGAGGCTGGTCGGTTAGGTCTTTTCGGGTACCGTGGGCCTCAGCCAGGATTTGGTGACAGTTATGGATTACCTGGGCCTGGGGCCCCAGTTCCGGGAGCAGGGTGGCCGGGTTTAAAGAGGTGGCAGTCCCAAACCGGACCCGCTCTGAGTTTAATAACATAGTCTGGTAATGAGTTATCCGAGCATTTGAGAGCCACCGATCTGGTGGCTGGCGGATAACTGTCTCCACAGCATGAGGTGCCACTATGGTGAGAGGTTGGCCTAGAGTCAATTTATCCGAGTCTTTCACCAGAATTGCCACGGCCGCTATCATGCGGAGGCACGGAGGCCAGCCGGCCGCTACATTGTCTAGCTTTTTTGAAAAGTATGCCACCGGCTTTTTCCAGGGTCCAAGCATTTGTGTTAGCACTCCCTTCGCCACTCCCTTGTTCTCATCCACGTATAATGTGAAAGGCTTGGTCATATCAGGGAGGCTCAGGGCTGGGGCTGACAATAGGGCCTTTTTATGTTGTCAAACGCCCGCTGTTGCTCTTCTCTCCATTGAAAGGGAGCATTGGACTTCGTGAGGGGGTACAATGGGGCTGCCAGCTCCGCAAACCCAGGAATCCAAAGGCGGCAGAATCCCGCACTCCCGAGGAATTCCCGCATCTTTCTGGCATCGGTGGGGGGTGGAATTAGAGCAACCACCCTTTTTCGGCTCTCTGTCAGCCACCGTTGCCCTCCTTCTAGGAGGTAGCCTAGGTAGGCCACCTGTTTCTGACATATTTGGGCCTTTTTCGCGGAGGCTCGATAGCCCAATTCCCCCAGTCTCTGTAGCAGGGCCCCGGTACCTTTTAGGCAGTCCTGCTCAGTTTCAGCGGCAAGGAGGAGGTCGTCCACATATTGCAGGAGGACCAGGTCCGGATGGTTGACTCGGAAGTCGGCCAAATCTAGGTGCAGAGCTTCATCAAACAAGGTAGGCGAGTTTTTAAATCCTTGGGGCAACCTTGTCCAGGTGAGTTGTCCTGAAAACCCGGTCTCTGGGTCTTTCCACTCAAAAGCAAAGATGGATTGGCTCTGAGGGCTCAGTCTTAAACAAAAGAATGCATCTTTTAGATCTAACACAGTGTACCATACGTGGGTCAGAGGCAAGGTACTTAGCAGATTGTAGGGGTTGGGCACTGTGGGATGCATATCCTCCGTTCTCCTGTTAACCTCCCGCAAGTCCTGTACCGGGCGGTAGTCACCCGTACCAGGCTTCTTTACTGGTAGTAGGGGGGTGTTCCAAGGTGAACGACAAGGTTTTAAAATGCCTAGGTGTAACAGTCTCTGGATATGTGGCCGGATACCTTCCTTAGCTTCCTTGCCCATCGGATATTGACGAACTGACACGGGAATGGCCGTGGGCTTCAGATCTATGATCAAGGGAGGCCGGTTGACGGCCAGCCCTATTCCCGCAGTCTCTGCCCAGGCCTGAGGAAAATCTGTGAGCCACTTGGGGTCCAGGGGAGCCATGGTGGACGAGGGCCTCTCGAATAATCGGTGTTCATCCTCCAAGCGTAGTGTTAATACCTGGAGGGGCCGCCCTCCTGAGTCTGTGATGGTAGCTCCTTTCTCATGGAAGTGAATTTGGGCTCCTACCTTTGAGAGTAGGTCCCTGCCCAGGAGGGGGTAGGGGCAGTCTGGCACTAGTAAGAACGAGTGTGTCACAAGTCCTGTACTTAACTGGACCTCTCGATTGGTTGTCCAGCGATATAACTTCCCTCCAGTTGCCCCCTGAACCCAGGAAGTCTTGGAGCTTAAAGGCCCTTTTTCTGAAGTCAGTACCGAGTGCTGGGCTCCCGTGTCAATCAGGAAGGTTACCGGTCTGCCCCCCACTTCAAGGGTTATCCTGGGCTCAGGGGGGGGCTCCTGGCCCTGACTCACCTAGTCGTCTTCTTCCAGGGACAGGATTGGAACTGGTCTCTTCTTTGGTCCCTGTGTTTTCTTCGGGCAGTCTTTGACCCAGTGTCCTCTTTCTTTACAATAGGCACATTGATCTCTTTCCACCCGAGGCTTTCGTTTGTCTCCCAAGTCCCTATTCTGTCCTGGTCTACTCCTTTCTGTATCCTGCACTACGGTGGCCAAAATTCTACTAAGCTCTCGATTACGTCTTTTGTCTCTTTTGTCTTCCCTTTCCTCCTGCTCCTTGCGGATCCTTTCCTCCTTCTCCTCTCGGGTCTCCCTTTTGTTGTAAATCTTTTCTGCCTCCTTCATTAAATCTTGTATAGTATACCCCTGAAGCCCCTCTAGCCGCTGCAATTTATTGCGGATGTCCGGCGCTGACTGTCCTATAAAGGACATGATTACATCTCCCTGCCGGTCCTCTGCCAGGGGGTCAAACGGGGTGTACATACGGTAGGCTTCCATTAATCTTTCTAGGAAGCCTGCCGGCGTTTCCTCAGCCCCCTGTACTACTGCACGTACCTTGGCCAAATTGGTGGGGCGCTTTCCAGCCCCTCTGAGACCCGCAAGGAGAATCTGGCGATAAAGACGAAGTCGCTCCCTACCAGCAACGGTGGTGTAGTCCCAATCAGGACGGGTTGAGGGAAACGCCTCCTCGATTTCGTTTAGCAGTAGGGTCGGTCGGCCATCTGCTCCAGGGACGTTTTTCCGTGCCTCAAGGTAGACACGCTGCTTTTCCTCAGTAGTGAGGAGGGTCTGCAGAAGCTGCTGACAATCATCCCAGGTGGGCTGATCGAGTCAATAAAATTGACTCGATCAGCCCAGTCAGAGCCTGGGGGTCCTGAGAGAAAGAGGGGTTATGGGTTTTCCAATTGTAAAGATCGGAAGCAGAAAATGGCCAGTACTGCATCTGGCCAGCCACCGAGCGAAGAGGAAAAGCCTGCGAATTCCAGACGCTTCCCGAGCCCCCTGCCTGCCCCCGACGGAGGCGCAGGCGGCTGGAGGGCGGGGAAGGCACTGAGACTTCTTCCCCTGCCCTCGTGGAATCAGGGGATGGTGCAGAAGGTTGCACATCCCGCTCTGGTTGTTGTGGGAGTTCCTGCGGGGGAGCAGGCTGGCCGGGAAGATAGGGTGGGGGAGAGTCAAAGAGCAGAAAGTCCTGATCAGCCGGAAGAACCGGTGGCTTGTCAGGTTTTGGATCTCGAATCTCCTTCAGAGGGTATAGGGAGGAGGTTGGCACAACCGGGATAGGAGGAGGGCGTATCGGGGAGGAAGGGGTAACGGGGTCCGTATGGGCTCCGTCGGGAAGGAGAAGGGTTCTATCCAGGGAGGGGGGTTACGTGAAAGATCCTCCCACGTGGTAATGTAGGGCACCTGATCAGGGTGTCCATTGGATCCTGGCTGAAAGACTCGCGCCTTAATCTGTAAAATAATATCGAGGTTAAAAGTGCCGTTCCTTGGCCAGCCGACCTCGAAGGCCGGCCACTCTGAGGAACAGAATTTTGCCCATTGTTTCCTTTTAACCTCCACTGAGAGGTGGCGCGCGCGTTCTCGAACGTCCTTCCAGTGATCTAGAGTGAGACTTAAAGGGGTGGTTATTTGTTGACCCATGGGTGCAAGGATTTCAGCCCAAACAAAAAGAACAGCCAATGCACAGACATATACAGTAAGCAAGACAAACCACATGGCTAGGACAAATCGAACGCTATTGCGCTATTTTTGGGAGCGGCTGCCTGACCAGCCCTCCCCGGGAAGGAGGGAGACTTGGTCTCCGACCCACCTCCAGACCACCCCGGGAGCGTCTTCCAGGGGAACGGACCGAGGGTATCCCCTACTGGTCTCACAGACAGGAGCGTCCTCCGGGGAACGGACCAGGGGTTGCTGGGCACGCCTGCCTCCCCCACTGGTCTCACAGAGTCAGGTACTTGGCCAGTCAGAATATCAGAATACTCAAGACGAAGAACAACAAACAGAAAACAATTATACCTCCAACTGGTCCTCAGGGAATGGGTCTGAGGGCGACCTAAAATCCCCGTACGGGCCACCAAATGTTGGACCTCTCAGTTGCAGAGATGCCCACTTGCTCGGGAGGACGCCCAAAGATCCAGACTCCAGACCAGTTGATGCAAAAAGCACGAGGTTTTTATTGAACGTTTGAGCAAACGGGCCCCCACCTCAGGCGGTGAGGAGCCCTGAGCGGCAGTTTCACACAGGTTATATAGGCAACGAATTAGCATATTCCTAATGCGCATGCATAGGATTGGTCAGTTCAGAGGGACCATTAGCATATGGAATGCAGAGGTGGCACGGGATTGGCTGGTTCGGAGGGACAATTAGCATACCGGAGAGTGCTGAGGAGAGTGCTGAGGGAACGTGCTGAGGAGAATGCTGAGGAGAGTGCTGAGGAGAGTGCTGAGGAGAGTGCTGAGGAGAGTGCTGAGGAGAATGCTGAGGAGAGTGCTGAGGAGAGTGCTGAGGAGAATGCTGAGGAGAGTGCTGAGGAGAGTGCTGAGGGAACGTGCTGAGGAGAGTGCTGAGGGAACGTGCTGAGGAGAGTGCTGAGGAGAGTGCTGAGGAGAGTGCTGAGGAGAGTGCTGAGGGAACGTGCTGAGGAGAGTGCTGAGGAGAGTGCTGAGGGACTCTCGGAAGGGGAGTGGCAGCTCTGCTCTGGGCATGCCTAGAGGTTCTCTGAAGGGGATTGACTTTTCCTTCCCAGAGAACGTCCTGCCCTTGGACTCTGGGGAACATCTAACCTCTTAAGAAGCCCCTGATATTTGCCCAGGCCTAGTTTCTTGTCCCTCTCCTCATAAGGGTCCTTCAGTACCGCAGCTCCGAGCACATCTCGCGTGGACCGCCCAGGTGGGCATCAGGCATGGGTGCAAAGCAGCAGCTGCCCCCAGCAACGGCCCCGCCCTACAAGCCCTTATGGCAGGGAATCATGGACCACGCATGCGCATGCGCGAGCCAGGGAGCCCTCAAGCCAGAGCAGGAAGCTGACTGCCTGCCTGGGTGCCAGGTACTCTAGCTTCCCTCAGAGAATGTTTCTGTGGCCCGGGGATGCCCGCAGGTTGTCACCTAGGCCAGCCGCTGCCACTAGCTAGCACCTGGGGTCACTTGGCAGCGCCGCCTGGGCAGCCTCCTAGAGCCAGGGCTCAGGCAGGCTCCTCGGGCGAATGGCCTCCGGAAGACGAGGGGGGCCCGGCCGCTCCCAAGCGCGCAGTGGAGGCCAGGAACACAGGGACAGAAGTGGGGCTGGGTTCGTGATGCCCGACCAGAGGGAGGGAGCCAGCCGAGGCGCAGCCAGCTGCACCCTTCCTCCCGGGGGCTGCCAGCGGAGGTTTTGGGAACTGACGCTGCCCAGTGACACCTCCCATCCTGTGCCTGCAGCCATCCAGGCAGGCTGCAGGGTCGGGCGCAGCCGTGGGCCTAGGGAGCCTGCTGCCCATGGGCCTGGCTCCCACGCGCAGGTGGCACAGCTTTCCTGGGACTGCGCCTCGTCGCCGCCCAAAGGAGGTGGGGCAACGTAGGAGGCCCCCAGGAACGCAGGAGTGCCAGACTGCGGGCCTGCATTCGACATGAGATGGCCCACGCGTGTGCGCCAGGCTCAGGAGTCCATGGTTGGACTGCCTGTACCCAGCTCCGAGCACATCTCGCGTGGACCGCCCAGGTGGGCATCAGGCGTGGATGTGTAGCAGCAGCTGCCCCCAGGATCGGCCGGGCCCTACAACCCTTAGGGCAGGGAATCATGGACCGCGCATGCGCATGCGCGAGCCAGGGAGCCCTCAAGCCAGAGCAGGAAGCTGACTGCCTGCCTGGGTGCCAGGTACACTAGCTTCCCTCAGAGAATGTTTCTGTGGCCCGGGGATGCCCGCAGGTTGTCACCTAGGCCAGCCGCTGCCACTAGCTAGCACCTGGGGTCACTTGGCAGCGCCGCATGGGCAGCCTCCTAGAGCCAGGGCTCAGGCAGGCTCCTCGGGCGAATGGCCTCCGGAAGCCGAGGGGGGCCCGGCCGCTCCCAAGCGCGCAGTGGAGGCCAGGAATACAGGGGACAGAAGTGGGGCTGGGTTCCTGATGCCCGACCAGATTGAGGGAGCCAGCCGTGGCGCAGCCAGCTGCACCCTCCCTCCCAGGGACTACAAGCAGAGGTTTTGGGAGCCCACGATGCCGAGTGACACCTCCCATCCTGTGCCTGCAGCCATCCAGGCAGGCTGCAGGGTCGGGCGCAGCCGTGGGCCTAGGGAGCCTGCTGCCCATGGGCCTGGCTCCCACGCGCAGGTGGCACAGCTTTCCTGGGACTGCGCCTCGTCGCCGCCCAAAGGAGGTGGGGGCAATGTAGGAGGACCCCAGAAAAGCAGGAGTGCCAGACTGCGGGCCTGCAGGCGACACGAGATGGCCCACGCGTGTGCGCCAGGCTCAGGAGGCCATGGTGGGACAGCCTGTACCCCAGCTCCGAGCACATCTCGCGTGGACCGCCCAGGTGGGCATCAGGCGTGGATGTGTAGCAGCAGCTGCCCCCAGGATCGGCCGGGCCCTACAAGCCCTTAGGGCAGGGAATCATGGACCGCGCATGCGCATGCGAGAGCCAGGGAGCCCTCAAGCCAGAGCAGGAAGCTGACTGCCTGCCTGGGTGCCAGGTACTCTAGCTTCCCTCAGAGAATGTTTCTGTGGCCCGGGGATGCCCGCAGGTTGTCACCTAGGCCAGCCGCTGCCACTAGCTAGCACCTGGGGTCACTTGCCAGCGCTGCCTGGGCAGCCCCCTAGAGCCAGGGCTCAGGCAGGCTCCTCGGGCGAATGGCCTACGGAAGCCGAGGGAGGACCGGCCGCTCCCAAGCGCGCAGTGGAGGCCAGGAACACAGGGGACAGAAGTGGAGCTGGGTTTCTGATGCCCGACCAGATTGAGGGAGCCAGCCGTGGCGCAGCCAGCTGCACCCTCCCTCCCAGGGCCTACAAGCAGAGGTTTTGGGAGCCCACGCTGCCCAGTGACACCTCCCGTCCTGTGCCTGCAGCCATCCAGGCAGGCTGCAGGGTCGGGCGCAGCCGTGGGCCTAGGGAGCCTGCTGCCCATGGGCCTGGCTCCCACGCGCAGGTGGCACAGCTTTCCTGGGACTGCGCCTCGTCGCCGCCCAAAGGAGGTGGGGGCAATGTAGGAGGCCCCCAGGAACGCAGGAGTGCCAGACTGCGGGCCTGCAGGCGACACGAGTTGGCCCACGCGTGTGCGCCAGGCTCAGGAGGCCATGGTGGGACAGCCTGTACCCCAGCTCCGAGCACATCTCGCGTGGACCGCCCAGGTGGGCATCAGGCGTGGATGTGTAGCAGCAGCTGCCCCCAGGACCGGCCGGGCCCTACAAGCCCTTAGGGCAGGGAATCATGGACCGCGCATGCGCATGTGCGAGCCAGGGAGCCCTCAAGCCAGAGCAGGAAGCTGACTGCCTGCCTGGGTGCCAGGTACTCTAGCTTCCCTCAGAGAATGTTTTTGTGGCCCGGGGATGCCCGCAGGTTGTCACCTAGGCCAGCCGCTGCCACTAGCTAGCACCTGGGGTCACTTGCCAGCGCTGCCTGGGCAGCCTCCTAGAGCCAGGGCTCAGGCAGGCTCCTCTGGCGAATGGCCTACGGAAATCGAGGGAGGACCGGCCGCTCCCAAGCGCTCTGTGGAGGCCAGGAACACAGGGGACAGAAGTGGGGCTGGGTTCGTGATGCCCGACGAGACGGAGGGAGGCAGCCGAGGCGCAGCCAGCTGCACCCTCCATCCCAGGGCCTACAAGCAGAGGTTTTGGGAGCCCACGCTGCCCAGTGACACCTCCCGTCCTGTGCCTGCAGCCATCCAGGCAGGCTGCAGGGTCGGGCGTAGCCGTGGGCCTAGGGAGCCTGCTGCCCGTGGCTCTGGCTCCCACGCTTAGGTGGCACAACTTTCCTGGGACTGCACCTCGTCGCTGCCCAAAGGAGGTGGGGGCAACGTAGGAGGCCCCCAGGAACGCAGGAGTGCCAGACTGCGGGCCTGCAGGTGACACGAGATGGCCCACGCGTGTGCGCCAGGCTCAGGAGGCCATGGTGGGACAGCCTGTACCCCAGCTCCGAGCACATCTCGCGTGGACCGCCCAGGTGGGCATCAGGCGTGGATGTGTAGCAGCAGCTGCCCCCAGGATCGGCCGGGCCCTACAACCCTTAGGGCAGGTAATCATGGACCGCGCATGCGCATGCGCGAGCCAGGGAGCCCTCAAGCCAGAGCAGGAAGCTGACTGCCTGCCTGGGTGCCAGGTACTCTAGCTTCCCTCAGAGAATGTTTCTGTGGCCCGGGGATGCCCGAAGGTTGTCACCTAGGCCAGCCGCTGCCACTAGCTAGCACCTGGGGTCACTTGCCAGCGCCGCCTGGGCAGCCTCCTAGAGCCAGGGCTCAGGCAGGCTCCTCGGGCGAATGGCCTACGGAAGCCGAGGGGGGCCCGGCCGCTCCCAAGCGCAGTGGAGGCCAGGAACACAGGAACAGAAGTGGGGCTGGGTTCGTGATGCCCGACCAGAAGGAGGGAGCCAGCCGAGGCGCAGCCAGCTGCACCCTCCCACCCGGGGGCTGCCAGCGGAGGTTTTGGGAACACACGCTGCCAAATGACACCTCCCGTCCTGTGCCTGCAGCCATCCAGGCAGGCTGCAGGGTCGGGCGCAGCCGTGGGCCTAGGGAGCCTGCTGCCCATGGGCCTGGCTCCCACGCGCAGGTGGCACAGCTTTCCTGGGACTGCGCCTCGTCGCCGCCCAAAGGAGGTGGGGCAACGTAGGAGGCCCCCAGGAACGCAGGAGTGCCAGACTGCGGGCCTGCATTCGACATGAGATGGCCCACGCGTGTGCGCCAGGCTCAGGAGTCCATGGTTGGACTGCCTGTACCCAGCTCCGAGCACATCTCGCGTGGACTGCCCAGGTGGGCATCAGGCGTGGATGTGTAGCAGCAGCTGCCCCCAGGATCGGCCGGGCCCTACAACCCTTAGGGCAGGGAATCATGGACCGCGCATGTGCATGCGCGAGCCAGGGAGCCCTCAAGCCAGAGCAGGAAGCTGACTGCCTGCCTGGGTGCCAGGTACTCTAGCTTCCCTCAGAGAATGTTTCTGTGGCCCGGGGATGCCCGCAGGTTGTCACCTAGGCCAGCCGCTGCCACTAGCTAGCACCTGGGGTCACTTGGCATCGCCGCATGGGCAGCCTCCTAGAGCCAGGGCTCAGGCAGGCTCCTCGGGCGAATGGCCTACGGAAGCCGAGGGGGGCCCGGCCGCTCCCAAGCGCGCAGTGGAGGCCAGGAATACAGGGGACAGAAGTGGGGCTGGGTTCCTGATGCCCGACCAGATTGAGGGAGCCAGCCGTGGCGCAGCCAGCTGCACCCTCCCTCCCAGGGACTACAAGCAGAGGTTTTGGGAGCCCACGATGCCGAGTGACACCTCCCATCCTGTGCCTGCAGCCATCCAGGCAGGCTGCAGGGTCGGGCGCAGCCGTGGGCCTAGGGAGCCTGCTGCCCATGGGCCTGGCTCCCACGCGCAGGTGGCACAGCTTTCCTGGGACTGCGCCTCGTCGCCGCCCAAAGGAGGTGGGGGCAATGTAGGAGGACCCCAGAAAAGCAGGAGTGCCAGACTGCGGGCCTGCAGGCGACACGAGATGGCCCACGCGTGTGCGCCAGGCTCAGGAGGCCATGGTGGGACAGCCTGTACCCCAGCTCCGAGCACATCTCGCGTGGACCGCCCAGGTGGGCATCAGGCGTGGATGTGTAGCAGCAGCTGCCCCCAGGATCGGCCGGGCCCTACAAGCCCTTAGGGCAGGGAATCATGGACCGCGCATGCGCATGCGAGAGCCAGGGAGCCCTCAAGCCAGAGCAGGAAGCTGACTGCCTGCCTGGGTGCCAGGTACTCTAGCTTCCCTCAGAGAATGTTTCTGTGGCCCGGGGATGCCCGCAGGTTGTCACCTAGGCCAGCCGCTGCCACTAGCTAGCACCTGGGGTCACTTGCCAGCGCTGCCTGGGCAGCCCCCTAGAGCCAGGGCTCAGGCAGGCTCCTCGGGCGAATGGCCTACGGAAGCCGAGGGAGGACCGGCCGCTCCCAAGTGCGCAGTGGAGGCCAGGAACACAGGGGACAGAAGTGGAGCTGGGTTTCTGATGCCCGACCAGATTGAGGGAGCCAGCCGTGGCGCAGCCAGCTGCACCCTCCCTCCCAGGGCCTACAAGCAGAGGTTTTGGGAGCCCACGCTGCCCAGTGACACCTCCCGTCCTGTGCCTGCAGCCATCCAGGCAGGCTGCAGGGTCGGGCGCAGCCGTGGGCCTAGGGAGCCTGCTGCCCATGGGCCTGGCTCCCACGCGCAGGTGGCACAGCTTTCCTGGGACTGCGCCTCGTCGCCGCCCAAAGGAGGTGGGGGCAATGTAGGAGGCCCCCAGGAACGCAGGAGTGCCAGACTGCGGGCCTGCAGTTGACACGAGTTGGCCCACGCGTGTGCGCCAGGCTCAGGAGGCCATGGTGGGACAGCCTGTACCCCAGCTCCGAGCACATCTCGCGTGGACCGCCCAGGTGGGCATCAGGCGTGGATGTGTAGCAGCAGCTGCCCCCAGGACCGGCCGGGCCCTACAAGCCCTTAGGGCAGGGAATCATGGACCGCGCATGCGCATGTGCGAGCCAGGGAGCCCTCAAGCCAGAGCAGGAAGCTGACTGCCTGCCTGGGTGCCAGGTACTCTAGCTTCCCTCAGAGAATGTTTTTGTGGCCCGGGGATGCCCGCAGGTTGTCACCTAGGCCAGCCGCTGCCACTAGCTAGCACCTGGGGTTACTTGCCAGCGCTGCCTGGGCAGCCTCCTAGAGCCAGGGCTCAGGCAGGCTCCTCTGGCGAATGGCCTACGGAAATCGAGGGAGGACCGGCCGCTCCCAAGCGCTCTGTGGAGGCCAGGAACACAGGGGACAGAAGTGGGGCTGGGTTCGTGATGCCCGACGAGACGGAGGGAGGCAGCCGAGGCGCAGCCAGCTGCACCCTCCCTCCCAGGGCCTACAAGCAGAGGTTTTGGGAGCCCACGCTGCCCAGTGACACCTCCCGTCCTGTGCCTGCAGCCATCCATGCAGGCTGCAGTGTCGGGCGTAGCCGTGGGCCTAGGGAGCCTGCTGCCCGTGGCTCTGGCTCCCACGCTTAGGTGGCACAACTTTCCTGGGACTGCACCTTGTCGCTTGCCAAAGGAGGTGGGGGCAACGTAGGAGGCCCCCAGGAACGCAGGAGTGCCAGACTGCGGGCCTGCAGGTGACACGAGATGGCCCACGCGTGTGCGCCAGGCTCAGGAGGCCATGGTGGGACAGCCTGTACCCCAGCTCCGAGCACATCTCGCGTGGACCGCCCAGGTGGGCATCAGGCGTGGATGTGTAGCAGCAGCTGCCCCCAGGACCGGCCGGGCCCTACAAGCCCTTAGGGGAGGGAATCATGGACCGCGCATGCGCATGCGCGAGCCAGGGAGCCCTCAAGCCAGAGCAGGAAGCTGACTCCCTGCCTGGGTGCCAGGTACTCTAGCTTCCCTCAGAGAATGTTTCTGTGGCCCGGGGATGCCCGCAGGTTGTCACCTAGGCCAGCCGCTGCCACTAGCTAGCACCTGGGGTCACTTGCCAGCGCCGCCTGGACAGCCTCCTAGAGCCAGGGCTCAGGCAGGCTCCTCGGGGGAATGGCCTACGGAAGCCGAGTGGGGCCCGGCCGCTCCCAAGCGCAGTGGAGGCCAGGAACACAGGAACAGAAGTGGGGCTGGGTTCGTGATGCCCGACCAGAAGGAGGGAGCCAGCCGAGGCGCAGCCAGCTGCACCCTCCCACCCGGGGGCTGCCAGCGGAGGTTTTGGGAACACACGCTGCCCAGTGACACCTCCCGTCCTGTGCCTGCAGCCATCCAGGCAGGCTGCAGGGTCGGGCGCAGCCGTGGGCCTAGGGAGCCTGCTGCCCATGGGCCTGGCTCCCACGCGCAGGTGGCACAGCTTTCCTGGGACTGCGCCTCGTCGCCGCCCAAAGGAGGTGGGGGCAACGTAGGAGGCCCCCAGATACGCAGGAGTGCCAGACTGCGGGCCTGCAGGTGACACGAGATGGCCCACGCGTGTGCGCCAGGCTCAGGAGGCCATGGTGGGACAGCCTGTACCCCAGCTCCGAGCACATCTCGCGTGGACCGCCCAGGTGGGCATCAGGCGTGGATGTGTAGCAGCAGCTGCCCCCAGGACCGGCCGGGCCCTACAAGCCCTTAGGGGAGGGAATCATGGACCGCGCATGCGCATGCGCGAGCCAGGGAGCCCTCAAGCCAGAGCAGGAAGCTGACTCCCTGCCTGGGTGCCAGGTACTCTAGCTTCCCTCAGAGAATGTTTCTGTGGCCCGGGGATGCCCGCAGGTTGTCACCTAGGCCAGCCGCTGCCACTAGCTAGCACCTGGGGTTACTTGCCAGCGCTGCCTGGGCAGCCTCCTAGAGCCAGGGCTCAGGCAGGCTCCTCTGGCGAATGGCCTACGGAAATCGAGGGAGGACCGGCCGCTCCCAAGCGTGCAGTGGAGGCCAGGAATACAGGGGACAGAAGTGGGGCTGGGTTCGTGATGCCCGACGAGACGGAGGGAGCCAGCCGAGGCGCAGCCAGCTGCACCCTCCCTCCCAGGGCCTACAAGCAGAGGTTTTGGGAGCCCACGCTGCCCAGTGACACCTCCCGTCCTGTGCCTGCAGCCATCCAGGCAGGCTGCAGGGTCGGGCGTAGCCGTGGGCCTAGGGAGCCTGCTGCCCGTGGCTCTGGCTCCCATGCTTAGGTGGCACAACTTTCCTGGGACTGCACCTCGTCGCTGCGCAAAGGAGGTGGGGGCAACGTAGGAGGCCCCCAGGAACGCAGGAGTGCCAGACTGCGGGCCTGCAGGTGACACGAGATGGCCCACGCGTGTGCGCCAGGCTCAGGAGGCCATGGTGGGACAGCCTGTACCCCAGCTCCGAGCACATCTCGCGTGGACCGCCCAGGTGGGCATCAGGCGTGGATGTGTAGCAGTAGCTGCCCCCAGGATCGGCCGGGGGCTACAACCCTTAGGGCAGGTAATCATGGACCGCGCATGCGCATGCGAGAGCCAGGGAGCCCTCAAGCCAGAGCAGGAAGCTGACTGCCTGCCTGGGTGCCAGGTACTCTAGCTTCCCTCAGAGAATGTTTCTGTGGCCCGGGGATGCCCGCAGGTTGTCACCTAGGCCAGCCGCTGCCACTAGCTAGCACCTGGGGTCACTTGCCAGCGCCGCCTGGGCAGCCTCCTAGAGCCAGGGCTCAGGCAGGCTCCTCGGGCGAATGGCCTACGGAAGCCGAGTGGGGCCCGGCCGCTCCCAAGCGCAGTGGAGGCCAGGAACACAGGAACAGAAGTGGGGCTGGGTTCGTGATGCCCGACCAGAAGGAGGGAGCCAGCCGAGGCACAGCCAGCTGCACCCTCCCTCCCGGGGGCTGCCAGCGGAGGTTTTGGGAACACACGCTGCCCAGTGACACCTCCCGTCCTGTGCCTGCAGCCATCCAGGCAGGCTGCAGGGTCGGGCGCAGCCGTGGGCCTAGGGAGCCTGCTGCCCATGGGCCTGGCTCCCACGCGCAGGTGGCACAGCTTTCCTGGGACAGCGCCTCGTCGCCGCCCAAAGGAGGTGGGGGCAACGTAGGAGGCCCCCAGGAACGCAGGAGTGCCAGACTGCGGGCCTGCAGTTGACACGAGATGGCCCACGCGTGTGCGCCAGGCTCAGGAGGCCATGGTGGGACAGCCTGTACCCCAGCTCCGAGCACATCTCGCGTGGACCGCCCAGGTGGGCATCGGGCGTGGATGTGTAGCAGCAGCTGCCCCCAGGACCGGCCGGGCCCTACAAGCCCTTAGGGCAGGGAATCATGGACCGCGCATGCGCATGCGCGAGCCAGGGAGCCCTCAAGCCAGAGCAGGAAGCTGACTCCCTGCCTGGGTGCCAGGTACTCTAGCTTCCCTCAGAGAATGTTTCTGTGGCCCGGGGATGCCCGCAGGTTGTCACCTAGGCCAGCCGCTGCCACTAGCTAGCACCTGGGGTCACTTGGCAGTGCTGCCTGGGCAGCCTCCTAGAGCCAGGGCTCAGGCAGGCTCCTCGGGCGAATGGCCTACGGAAGCCGAGGGGGGCCCGGCCGCTCCCAAGCGCAGTGGAGGCCAGGAACAGAGGAACAGAAGTGGGGCTGGGTTCGTGATGCCCGACCAGAGGGAGGGAGCCAGCCGTGGCGCAGCCAGCTGCACCCTCCCTCCCGGGGGCTACCAGCGGAGGTTTTGGGAACACACGCTGCCCAGTGACACCTCCCGTCCTGTGCCTGCAGCCATCCAGGCAGGCTGCAGGGTCGGGCGCAGCCGTGGGCCTAGGGAGCCTGCTGCCCATGGGCCTGGCTCCCACGCGCAGGTGGCACAGCTTTCCTGGGACTGCGCCTCGTCGCCGCCCAAAGGAGGTGGGGGCAACGTAGGAGGCCCCCAGGAACGCAGGAGTGCCAGACTGCGGGCCTGCAGGCGACACGAGATGGCCCACGCGTGTGCGCCAGGCTCAGGAGGCCATCGTGGGACAGCCTGTACCCCAGCTCCGAGCACATCTCGCGTGGACCGCCCAGGTGGGCATCAGGCGTGGATGTGTAGCAGCAGCTGCCCCCAGCAATGGACCCGCCCTACAAGCCCTTATGGCAGGGAATCATGGACCACGCATGCGCATGCGCGAGCCAGGGAGCCCTCAAGCCAGAGCAGGGAGCTGACTGCCTGCCTGGGTGCCAGGTACTCTAGCTTCCCTCAGAGACTCTTTCTGTGGCCCGGGGATGCCTACAGGTTGTCACCTAGGCCAGCTGCTGCCACTAGCTAGCACCTGGGGTCACTTGCCAGCGCCGCCTGGGCAGCCTCCTAGAGCCAGGGCTCAGGCAGGCTCCTCGGGCGAATGGCCTCCGGAAGCCGAGGGGGGCCCGGCCGCTCCCAAGCGCGCAGTGGAGGCCAGGAACACAGGGACAGAAGTGGGGCTGGGTTCGTGAGGCCCGACCAGATTGAGGGAGCCAGCCGAGGCGCAGCCAGCTGCACCCTTCCTCCCGCGGGCTGCCAGCGGAGGTTTTGGGAACTGACGCTGCCAAGTGACACCTCCCATCCTGTGCCTGCAGCCATCCAGGCAGGCTGCAGTGTCGGGCACAGCCGTGGGCCTAGGGAGCCTGCTGCCCATGGGCCTGGCTCCCACGCGCAGGTGGCACAGCTTTCCTGGGACTGCGCCTCGTCGCCGCCCAAAGGAGGTGGGGGCAATGTAGGAGGCCCCCAGGAACGCAGGAGTGCCAGACTGCGGGACTGCAGGCGACACGAGATGGCCCACGCGTGTGCGCCAGGCTCAGGAGGCCATGGTGGGACAGCCTGTACCCCAGCTCCGAGCACATCTCGCGTGGACCGCCCAGGTGGGCATCAGGCGTGGATGTGTAGCAGCAGCTGCCCCCAGGATCGGCCGGGGGCTACAACCCTTAGGGCAGGGAATCATGGACCGCGCATGCGCATGCGCGAGCCAGGGAGCCCTCAAGCCAAAGCAGGTATCTGACTGCCTGCCTGGGTGCCAGGTACTCTAGCTTCCCTCAGAGAATGTTTTTGTGGCCCGGGGATGCCCGCAGGTTGTCACCTAGGCCAGCCGCTGCCACTAGCTAGCACCTGGGGTCACTTGGCAGTGCCGCCTGGGCAGCCTCCTAGAGCCAGGGCTCAGGCAGGCTCCTTGGGCGAATGGCCTAAGGAAGCCGAGGGGGGCCCGGCCGCTCCCAAGTGCGCAGTGGAGGCCAGGAACACAGGGGACAGAAGTGGGGCTGGGTTTCTGATGCCCGACCAGATTGAGGGAGCCAGCCGTGGCGCAGCCAGTGCACCCTCCCTCCCAGGGCCTACAAGCAGAGGTTTGGGAGCCCACGCTGCCCAGTGACACCTCCCGTCCTGTGCCTGCAGCCATCCAGGCAGGCTGCAGGGTCGGGCTCAGCCGTGGGCCTAGGGAGCCTGCTGCCCGTGGCTCTGGCTCCCACGCGCAGGTGGCACAGCTTTCCTGGGACTGCACCTTGTTGCCGCCCAAAGGAGGTGGGGGCAACGTAGGAGGCCCCCAGGAACGCAGGAGTGCCAGACTGCGGGCCTGCAGGTGACACGAGATGGCCCACGCGTGTGCGCCAGGCTCAGGAGGCCATGGTGGGACAGCCTGTACCCCAGCTCCGAGCACATCTCGCGTGGACCGCCCAGGTGGGCATCAGGCGTGGATGTGTAGCAGCAGCTGCCCCCAGGATCGGCCGGGCCCTACAAGTCCTTAGGGCAGGTAATCATGGACCGCGCATGCGCATGCGCGAGCCAGGGAGCCCTCAAGCCAGAGCAGGAAGCTGACTGCCTGCCTGGGTGCCAGGTACTCTAGCTTCCCTCAGAGAATGTTTCTGTGGCCCGGGGATGCCCGCAGGTTGTCACCTAGGCCAGCCGCTGCCACTAGCTAGCACCTGGGGTCACTTGGCAGTGCTGCCTGGGCAGCCTCCTAGAGCCAGGGCTCAGGCAGGCTCCTCGGGCGAATGGCCTACGGAAGCCGAGGGGGGCCCGGCCGCTCCCAAGCGCAGTGGAGGCCAGGAACAGAGGAACAGAAGTGGGGCTGGGTTCGTGATGCCCGACCAGAGGGAGGGAGCCAGCCGTGGCGCAGCCAGCTGCACCCTCCCTCCCGGGGGCTACCAGCGGAGGTTTTGGGAACACACGCTGCCCAGTGACACCTCCCGTCCTCTGCCTGCAGCCATCCAGGCAGGCTGCAGGGTCGGGCGCAGCCGTGGGCCTAGGGAGCCTGCTGCCCATGGGCCTGGCTCCCACGCGCAGGTGGCACAGCTTTCCTGGGACTGCGCCTCGTCGCCGCCCAAAGGAGGTGGGGGCAACGTAGGAGGCCCCCAGGAACGCAGGAGTGCCAGACTGCGGGCCTGCAGGCGACACGAGATGGCCCACGCGTGTGCGCCAGGCTCAGGAGGCCATGGTGGGACAGCCTGTACCCCAGCTCCGAGCACATCTCGCGTGGACCGCCCAGGTGGGCATCAGGCGTGGATGTGTAGCAGCAGCTGCCCCCAGCAATGGACCCGCCCTACAAGCCCTTATGGCAGGGAATCATGGACCGCGCATGCGCATGCGCGAGCCAGGGAGCCCTCAAGCCAGAGCAGGGAGCTGACTGCCTGCCTGGGTGCCAGGTACTCTAGCTTCCCTCAGAGACTCTTTCTGTGGCCCGGGGATGCCTACAGGTTGTCACCTAGGCCAGCTGCTGCCACTAGCTAGCACCTGGGGTCACTTGCCAGCGCCGCCTGGGCAGCCTCCTAGAGCCAGGGCTCAGGCAGGCTCCTCGGGGTAATGGCCTCCGGAAGCCGAGGGGGGCCCGGCCGCTCCCAAGCGCGCAGTGGAGGCCAGGAACACAGGGACAGAAGTGGGGCTGGGTTCGTGAGGCCCGACCAGATTGAGGGAGCCAGCCGAGGCGCAGCCAGCTGCACCCTTCCTCCCGCGGGCTGCCAGCGGAGGTTTTGGGAACTGACGCTGCCAAGTGACACCTCCCATCCTGTGCCTGCAGCCATCCAGGCAGGCTGCAGGGTCGGGCGCAGCCGTGGGCCTAGGGAGCCTGCTGCCCATGGGCCTGGCTCCCACGCGCAGGTGGCACAGCTTTCCTGGGACTGCGCCTCGTCGCCGCCCAAAGGAGGTGGGGGCAATGTAGGAGGCCCCCAGGAACGCAGGAGTGCCAGACTGCGGGACTGCAGGCGACACGAGATGGCCCACGCGTGTGCGCCAGGCTCAGGAGGCCATGGTGGGACAGCCTGTACCCCAGCTCCGAGCACATCTCGCGTGGACCGCCCAGGTGGGCATCAGGCGTGGATGTGTAGCAGCAGCTGCCCCCAGGATCGGCCGGGCCCTACAAGCCCTTAGGGCAGGGAATCATGGACCGCGCATGCGCATGCGTGAGCCAGGGAGCCCTCAAGCCAAAGCAGGTATCTGACTGCCTGCCTGGGTGCCAGGTACTCTAGCTTCCATCAGAGAATGTTTTTGTGGCCCGGGGATGCCCGCAGGTTGTCACCTAGGCCAGCCGCTGCCACTAGCTAGCACCTGGGGTCACTTGGCAGCGCCGCCTGGGCAGCCTCCTAGAGCCAGGGCTCAGGCAGGCTCCTCGGGCGAATGGCCTAAGGAAGCCGAGGGGGGCCCGGCCGCTCCCAAGCGCGCAGTGGAGGCCAGGAACACAGGGGACAGAAGTGGGGCTGGGTTTCTGATGCCCGACCAGATTGAGGGAGCCAGCCGTGGCGCAGCCAGCTGCACCCTCCCTCCCAGGGCCTACAAGCAGAGGTTTGGGAGCCCACGCTGCCCAGTGACACCTCCCGTCCTGTGCCTGCAGCCATCCAGGCAGGCTGCAGGGTCGGGCTCAGCCGTGGGCCTAGGGAGCCTGCTGCCCGTGGCTCTGGCTCCCACGCGCAGGTGGCACAGCTTTCCTGGGACTGCACCTCGTTGCCGCCCAAAGGAGGTGGGGGCAACGTAGGAGGCCCCCAGGAACGCAGGAGTGCCAGACTGCGGGCCTGCAGGTGACACGAGATGGCCCACGCGTGTGCGCCAGGCTCAGGAGGCCATGGTGGGACAGCCTGTACCCCAGCTCCGAGCACATCTCGCGTGGACCGCCCAGGTGGGCATCAGGCGTGGATGTGTAGCAGCAGCTGCCCCCAGCAACGGCCCCGCCGTACAAGCCCTTATGGCAGGGAATCATGGACCGCGCATGCGCATGCGCGAGCCAGGGAGCCCTCAAGCCAGAGCAGGAAGCTGACTGCCTGCCTGGGTGCCAGGTACTCTAGCTTCCCTCAGAGACTGTTTCTGTGGCCCGGGGATGCCCGCAGGTTGTCACCTAGGCCAGCCACTGCCACTAGCTAGCACCTGGGGTCACTTGCCAGCGCCGCCTGGGCAGCCTCCTAGAGCCAGTGATCAGGCAGGCTCCTCGTGCGAATGGCCTCCGGAAGATGAGGGGGGCCCGGCCGCTCCCAAGCGCGCAGTGGAGGCCAGGAACACAGGGACAGAAGTGGGGCTGGGTTCGTGATGCCCGACCAGAGGGAGGGAGCCAGCCGAGGCGCAGCCAGCTGCACCCTTCCTCCCGGGGGCTGCCAGCGGAGGTTTTGGGAACTGACGCTGCCAAGTGACACCTCCCATCCTGTGCCTGCAGCCATCCAGGCAGGCTGCAGGGTCGGGCGCAGACGTGGGCCTAGGGAGCCTGCTGCCCATGGGCCTGGCTCCCACGCGCAGGTGGCACAGCTTTCCTGGGACTGCGCCTCGTCGCCGCCCAAAGGAGGTGGGGGCAACGTAGGAGGCCCCCAGGAACGCAGGAGTGCCAGACTGCGGGCCTGCAGGCGACATGAGATGGCCTACGCGTGTGTGCCAGGCTCAGGAGGCCATGGTGGGACAGCCTGTACCCCAGCTCCGAGCACATCTCGCGTGGACCGCCCAGGTGGGCATCAGGCGTGGATGTGTAGCAGCAGCTGCCCCCAGGATCGGCCGGGCCCTACAACCCTTAGGGCAAGTAATCATGGACCGCGCATGCGCATGCGCGAGCCAGGGAGCCCTCAAGCCAGAGCAGGAAGCTGACTGCCTGCCTGGGTGCCAGGTACTCTAGCTTCCCTCAGAGACTGTTTCTGTGGCCCGGGGATGCCCGCAGGTTGTCACCTAGGCCAGCCGCTGCCACTAGCTAGCACCTGGGGTCACTTGCCAGCGCCGCCTGGGCAGCCTCCTAGAGCCAGGGCTCAGCAGGCTCCTCGGGCAAATGGCCTCCGGAAGCCGAGGGGGGCCCGGCCGCTCCCAAGCGCGCAGTGGAGGGCAGGAACACAGGGACAGAAGTGGGGCTGGGTTCGTGATGCCCGACCAGAGGGAGGGAGCCAGCCGAGGCGCAGCCAGCTGCACCCTTCCTCCCGGGGACTGCCAGCGGAGGTTTTGGGAACTGACGCTGCCCAGTGACACCTCCCATCCTGTGCCTGCAGCCATCCAGGCAGGCTGCAGGGTCGGGCGCAGCCGTGGGCCTAGGGAGCCTGCTGCCCATGGGCCTGGCTCCCACGCGCAGGTGGCACAGCTTTCCTGGGACTGCGCCTCGTCGCCGCCCAAAGGAGGTGGGGGCAATGTAGGAGGCCCCCAGGAACGCAGGAGTGCCAGACTGCGGGCCTGCAGGCGACACGAGATGGCCCACGCGTGTGCGCCAGGCTCAGGAGGCCATGGTGGGACAGCCTGTACCCCAGCTCCGAGCACATCTCGCGTGGACCGCCCAGGTGGGCATCAGGCGTGGATGTGTAGCAGCAGCTGCCCCCAGGATCGGCCGGGCCCTACAAGCCCTTAGGGCAGGGAATCATGGACCGCGCATGCGCATGCGCGAGCCAGGGAGCCCTCAAGCCAAAGCAGGTATCTGACTGCCTGCCTGGGTGCCAGGTACTCTAGCTTCCCTCAGAGAATGTTTTTGTGGCCCGGGGATGCCCGCAGGTTGTCACCTAGGCCAGCCGCTGCCACTAGCTAGCACCTGGGGTCACTTGGCAGCGCCGCCTGGGCAGCCTCCTAGAGCCAGGGCTTAGGCAGGCTCCTCGGGCGAATGGCCTAAGGAAGCCGAGGGGGGCCCGGCCGCTCCCAAGCGCGCAGTGGAGGCCAGGAACACAGGGGACAGAAGTGGGGCTGGGTTTCTGATGCCCGACCAGATTGAGGGAGCCAGCCGTGGCGCAGCCAGCTGCACCCTCCCTCCCAGGGCCTACAAGCAGAGGTTTGGGAGCCCACGCTGCCCAGTGACACCTCCCGTCCTGTGCCTGCAGCCATCCAGGCAGGCTGCAGGGTCGGGCTCAGCCGTGGGCCTAGGGAGCCTGCTGCCCGTGGCTCTGGCTCCCACGCGCAGGTGGCACAGCTTTCCTGGGACTGCACCTCGTTGCCGCCCAAAGGAGGTGGGGGCAACGTAGGAGGCCCCCAGGAACGCAGGAGTGCCAGACTGCGGGCCTGCAGGTGACACGAGATGGCCCACGCGTGTGCGCCAGGCTCAGGAGGCCATGGTGGGACAGCCTGTACCCCAGCTCCGAGCACATCTCGCGTGGACCGCCCAGGTGGGCATCAGGCGTGGATGTGTAGCAGCAGCTGCCCCCAGCAACGGCCCCGCCGTACAAGCCCTTATGGCAGGGAATCATGGACCGCGCATGCGCATGCGCGAGCCAGGGAGCCCTCAAGCCAGAGCAGGAAGCTGACTGCCTGCCTGGGTGCCAGGTACTCTAGCTTCCCTCAGAGACTGTTTCTGTGGCCCGCGGATGCCCGCAGGTTGTCACCTAGGCCAGCCGCTGCCACTAGCTAGCACCTGGGGTCACTTGCCAGCGCCGCCTGGGCAGCCTCCTAGAGCCAGTGATCAGGCAGGCTCCTCGGGCGAATGGCCTCCGGAAGATGAGGGGGGCCCGGCCACTCCCAAGCGCGCAGTGGAGGCCAGGAACACAGGGACAGAAGTGGGGCTGGGTTCGTGAGGCCCGACCAGAGGGAGGGAGCCAGCCGAGGCGCAGCCAGCTGCACCCTCCCTCCCGGGGGCTGCCAGCGGAGGTTTTGGGAACTGACGCTGCCAAGTGACACCTCCCATCCTGTGCCTGCAGCCATCCAGGCAGGCTGCAGGGTCGGGCGCAGCCGTGGGCCTAGGGAGCCTGCTGCCCATGGGCCTGGCTCCCACGCGCAGGTGGCACAGCTTTCCTGGGACTGCGCCTCGTCGCGGCCCAAAGGAGGTGGGGGCAACATAGGAGGCCCCCAGGAACGCAGGAGTGCCAGACTGCGGGCCTGCAGGCGACATGAGATGGCCTACGCGTGTGTGCCAGGCTCAGGAGGCCATGGTGGGACAGCCTGTACCCCAGCTCCGAGCACATCTCGCGTGGACCGCCCAGGTGGGCATCAGGCATGGATGTGTAGCAGCAGCTGCCCCCAGGATCGGCCGGGCCCTACAACCCTTAGGGCAAGTAATCATGGACCGCGCATGCGCATGCGCGAGCCAGGGAGCCCTCAAGCCAGAGCAGGAAGCTGACTGCCTGCCTGGGTGCCAGGTACTCTAGCTTCCCTCAGAGACTGTTTCTGTGGCCCGGGGATGCCCGCAGGTTGTCACCTAGGCCAGCCGCTGCCACTAGCTAGCACCTGGGGTCACTTGCCAGCGCCGCCTGGGCAGCCTCCTAGAGCCAGGGCTCAGCAGGCTCCTCGGGCAAATGGCCTCCGGAAGCCGAGGGGGGCCCGGCCGCTCCCAAGCGCGCAGTGGAGGCCAGGAACACAGGGACAGAAGTGGGGCTGGGTTCGTGATGCCCGACCAGAGGGAGGGAGCCAGCCGAGGCGCAGCCAGCTTCACCCACCCTCCCAGGGCCTACAAGCAGATGTTTTGGGAACACACGCTGCCCAGTGACACCTCCCATCCTGTGCCTGCAGCCATCCAGGCAGGCTGCAGGGACGGGCGCAGCCATGGGCCTAGGGAGCCTGCTGCCCATGGGCCTGGCTGCCACACGCAGGTGGCACAGCTTTCCTGGGGCTGCACCTCGTTGCCGCCCAAAGGAGGTGGGGGCAACGTAGGAGGCCCCCAGGAACGCAGGAGTGCCAGACTGCGGGCCTGCAGGCGACACGAGATGGCCCACGCGTGTGCGCCAGGCTCAGGAGGCCATGGTGGGACAGCCTGTACCCCAGCTCCGAGCACATCTCGCGTGGACCGCCCAGGTGGGCATCAGGCATGGGTGCAAAGCAGCAGCTGCCCCCAGCAATGGCCCCGCCGTACAAGCCCTTATGGCAGGGAATCATGGACCACGCATGCGCATGCGCGAGCCAGGGAGCCCTCAAGCCAGAGCAGGGAGCTGACTGCCTGCCTGGGTGCCAGGTACTCTAGCTTCCCTCAGAGAATATTTCTGTGGCCCGGGGATGCCCGCAGGTTGTCACCTAGGCCAGCCGCTGCCACTAGCTAGCACCTGGGGTCACTTGGCAGCGCCGCCTGGGCAGCCTCCTAGAGCCAGGGCTCAGGCAGGCTCCTCGGGCGAATGGCCTACGGAAGCCGAGGGGGGCCCGGCCGCTCCCAAGCGCGCAGTGGAGGCCAGGAACACAGGGACAGAAGTGGGGCTGGGTTTGTGATGCCCGACGAGACGGAGGGAGCCAGCCGAGGCGCAGCCAGCTGCACCCTCCCTCCCGGGGGCTGCCAGCGGAGGTTTTGGGAACACACGCTGCCCAGTGACACCTCCCATCCTGTGCCTGCAGCCATCCAGGCAGGCTGCAGGGTCGGGCGCAGCCGTGGGCCTAGGGAGCCTGCTGCCCATGGGCCTGGCTCCCACGTGCAGGTGGCACAGCTTTCCTGGGACTGCACCTCGTCGCCGCCCAAAGGAGGTGGGGGCAACGTAGGAGGCCCCCAGAAACGCAGGAGTGCCAGACTGCGGGCCTGCAGGCGACACGAGATGGCCCACGCGTGTGTGCCAGGCTCAGGAGGCCATGGTGGGACAGCCTGTACCCCAGCTCCGAGCACATCTCGCGTGGACCGCCCAGGTGCGCATCAGGCATGGGTGCAAAGCAGTAGCTGCCCCCAGGAACGGCCCCGCCCTACAAGCCCTTAGGGCAGGGAATCATGGACCGCGCATGCACATGTGCGAGTCAGGGAGCCCTCAAGCCAGAGCAGGAAGCTGACTGCCTGCCTGGGTGCCTGGTACACTAGCTTCCCTCAGAGAATGTTTCTGTGGCCCGGGGATGCCCGCAGGTTGTCACCTAGGCCAGCCGCTGCCACTAGCTAGCACCTGGGGTCACTTGGCAGCGCCGCCTGGGCAGCCTCCTAGAGCCAGGGCTCAGGCAGGCTCCTCGGGCGAATGGCCTACGGAAGCCGAGGGGGGCCCGGCCGCTCCCAAGCGCTCTGTGGAGGCCAGGAACTCAGGGACAGAAGTGGGGCAGGGTTCGTGATGCCCGACCAGAGGGAGGGAGCCAGCCGAGGCGCAGCCAGCTGCACCCTCCCTCCCGGGGGCTGCCAGCGGAGGTTTTGGGAACACACGCTGCCCAGTGACACCTCCCATCCTGTGCCTGCAGCCATCCAGGCAGGCTGCAGGGACGGGCGCAGCCGTGGGCCTAGGAAGCCTGCTGCCCATGGGCCTGGCTCCCACGCGCAGGTGGCACAGCTTTCCTGGGACTGCGCCTCGTCGCGGCCCAAAGGAGGTGTAGCGAACCTAGGAGGCCCCCAGGAACGCAGGAGTGCCAGACTGCGGGCCTGCAGGCGACACGAGATGGCCCACGCGTGTGCGCCAGGCTCAGGAGGCCATGTTGGGACCGCCTATACTCCAGCTCCGAGCACATCTCGCATTGACTGCCCAGGTGGGCATCAGGCGTGGATGTGTAGCAGCAGCTGCCCCCAGGATCGGCCGGGCCCTACAAGCCCTTAGGGCAGGGAATCATGGACCGCGCATGCGCATGCGCGAGCCAGGGAGCCCTCAAGCCAGAGCAGGAAGCTGACTGCCTGTGTACCAGGTACTCTAGCTTTCCTCAGAGAATGTTTCTGTGGCCCGGGGATGCCCGCAGGTTGTCACTTAGGCCAGCCGCTGCCACTAGCTAGCACCTGGGGTCACTTGGCAGCGCCGCCTGGGCAGCCTCCTAGAGCCAGGGCTCAGGCAGGCTCCTCGGGCGAATGGCCTACGGAAGCCGAGGGGGGCCCGGCCACTCCCAAGCGCGCAGTGGAGGCCAGGAACACAGGGACAGAAGTGGGGCTGGGTTTCTGATGCCCGACCAGATTGAGGGAGCCAGCCGTGGCGCAGCCAGCTGCACCCTCCCTCCCGGGGGCTGCCAGCGGAGGTTTTGGGAACACACGCTGCCCAGTGACACCTCCCGTCCTGTGCCTGCAGCCATCCAGGCAGGCTGCAGGGTCGGGCGCAGCCGTGGGCCTAGGGAGCCTGCTGCCCATGGGCCTGGCTCCCACGCGCAGGTGGCACAGCTTTCCTGGGACTGCACCTCGTCGCCGCCCAAAGGAGGTGGGGGCAACGTAGGAGGCCCCCAGGAACGCCGGAGTGCCAGACTGCGGGCCTGCAGGTGACACGAGATGGCCCACGCGTGTGCGCCAGGCTCAGGAGGCCATGGTGGGACAGCCTGTACCCCAGCTCCGAGCACATCTCGCGTGGACCGCCCAGGTGGGCATCAGGCGTGGATGTGTAGCAGCAGCTGCCCCCAGCAACGGCCCCGCCGTACAAGCCCTTAGGGCAGGGAATCATGGACCGCGCATGCACATGTGCGAGTCAGGGAGCCCTCAAGCCAGAGCAGGAAGCTGACTGCCTGCCTGGGTGCCTGGTACTCTAGCTTCCCTCAGAGAATGTTTCTGTGGCCCGGGGATGCCCGCAGGTTGTCACCTAGGCCAGCTGCTGCCACTAGCTAGCACCTGGGGTCACTTGGCAGCGCCGCCTGGGCAGCCTCCTAGAGCCAGGGCTCAGGCAGGCTCCTCGGGCGAATGGCCTACGGAAGCCGAGGGGGGCCCGGCCGCTCCCAAGCGCTCTGTGGAGGCCAGGAACTCAGGGACAGAAGTGGGGCAGGGTTCGTGATGCCCGACCAGAGGGAGGGAGCCAGCCGAGGCGCAGCCAGCTGCACCCTCCCTCCCGGGGGCTGCCAGCGGAGGTTTTGGGAACACACGCTGCCCAGTGACACCTCCCATCCTGTGCCTGCAGCCATCCAGGCAGGCTGCAGGGACGGGCGCAGCCGTGGGCCTAGGAAGCCTGCTGCCCATGGGCCTGGCTCCCACGCGCAGGTGGCACAGCTTTCCTGGGACTGCGCCTCGTCGCGGCCCAAAGGAGGTGTAGCGAACCTAGGAGGCCCCCAGGAACGCAGGAGTGCCAGACTGCGGGCCTGCAGGCGACACGAGATGGCCCACGCGTGTGCGCCAGGCTCAGGAGGCCATGTTGGGACCGCCTATACTCCAGCTCCGAGCACATCTCGCATTGACTGCCCAGGTGGGCATCAGGCGTGGATGTGTAGCAGCAGCTGCCCCCAGGATCGGCCGGGCCCTACAAGCCCTTAGGGCAGGGAATCATGGACCGCGCATGCGCATGCGCGAGCCAGGGAGCCCTCAAGCCAGAGCAGGAAGCTGACTGCCTGTGTACCAGGTACTCTAGCTTTCCTCAGAGAATGTTTCTGTGGCCCGGGGATGCCCGCAGGTTGTCACTTAGGCCAGCCGCTGCCACTAGCTAGCACCTGGGGTCACTTGGCAGCGCCGCCTGGGCAGCCTCCTAGAGCCAGGGCTCAGGCAGGCTCCTCGGGCGAATGGCCTACGGAAGCCGAGGGGGGCCCGGCCACTCCCAAGCGCGCAGTGGAGGCCAGGAACACAGGGACAGAAGTGGGGCTGGGTTTCTGATGCCCGACCAGATTGAGGGAGCCAGCCGTGGCGCAGCCAGCTGCACCCTCCCTCCCGGGGGCTGCCAGCGGAGGTTTTGGGAACACACGCTGCCCAGTGACACCTCCCATCCTGTGCCTGCAGCCATCCAGGCAGGCTGCAGGGTCGGGCGCAGCCGTGGGCCTAGGGAGCCTGCTGCCCATGGGCCTGGCTCCCACGCGCAGGTGGCACAGCTTTCCTGGGACTGCACCTCGTCGCCGCCCAAAGGAGGTGGGGGCAACGTAGGAGGCCCCCAGGAACGCAGGAGTGCCAGACTGCGGGCCTGCAGGTGACACGAGATGGCCCACGCGTGTGCGCCAGGCTCAGGAGGCCATGGTGGGACAGCCTGTACCCCAGCTCCGAGCACATCTCGCGTGGACCGCCCAGGTGGGCATCAGGCGTGGATGTGTAGCAGCAGCTGCCCCCAGCAACGGCCCCGCCGTACAAGCCCTTAGGGCAGGGAATCATGGACCGCGCATGCACATGTGCGAGTCAGGGAGCCCTCAAGCCAGAGCAGGAAGCTGACTGCCTGCCTGGGTGCCTGGTACTCTAGCTTCCCTCAGAGAATGTTTCTGTGGCCCGGGGATGCCCGCAGGTTGTCACCTAGGCCAGCCGCTGCCACTAGCTAGCACCTGGGGTCACTTGGCAGCGCCGCCTGGGCAGCCTCCTAGAGCCAGGGCTCAGGCAGGCTCCTCGGGCGAATGGCCTACGGAAGCCGAGGGGGGCCCGGCCACTCCCAAGCACGCAGTGGAGGCCAGGAACACAGGGACAGAAGTGGGGCTGGGTTTCTGATGCCCGACCAGATTGAGGGAGCCAGCCGTGGCGCAGCCAGCTGCACCCTCCCTCCCGGGGGCTGCCAGCGGAGGTTTTGGGAACACACGCTGCCCAGTGACACCTCCCGTCCTGTGCCTGCAGCCATCCAGGCAGGCTGCAGGGTCGGGCGCAGCCGTGGGCCTAGGGAGCCTGCTGCCCATGGGCCTGGCTCCCACGCGCAGGTGGCACAGCTTTCCTGGGACTGCACCTCGTCGCCGCCCAAAGGAGGTGGGGGCAACGTAGGAGGCCCCCAGGAACGCAGGAGTGCCAGACTGCGGGCCTGCAGGTGACACGAGATGGCCCACGCGTGTGCGCCAGGCTCAGGAGGCCATGGTGGGACAGCCTGTACCCCAGCTCCGAGCACATCTCGCGTGGACCACCCAGGTGGGCATCAGGCGTGGATGTGTAGCAGCAGCTGCCCCCAGCAACGGCCCCGCCGTACAAGCCCTTAGGGCAGGGAATCATGGACCGCGCATGCACATGTGCAAGTCAGGGAGCCCTCAAGCCAGAGCAGGAAGCTGACTGCCTGCCTGGGTGCCTGGTACTCTAGCTTCCCTCAGAGAATGTTTCTGTGGCCCGGGGATGCCCGCAGGTTGTCACCTAGGCCAGCTGCTGCCACTAGCTAGCACCTGGGGTCACTTGGCAGCGCCGCCTGGGCAGCCTCCTAGAGCCAGGGCTCAGGCAGGCTCCTTGGGCGAATGGCCTACGGAAGCCGAGGGGGGCCCGGCCGCTCCCAAGCGCTCTGTGGAGGCCAGGAACTCAGGGACAGAAGTGGGGCAGGGTTCGTGATGCCCGACCAGAGGGAGGGAGCCAGCCGAGGCGCAGCCAGCTGCACCCTCCCTCCCGGGGGCTGCCAGCGGAGGTTTTGGGAACACACGCTGCCCAGTGACACCTCCCATCCTGTGCCTGCAGCCATCCAGGCAGGCTGCAGGGACGGGCGCAGCCGTGGGCCTAGGAAGCCTGCTGCCCATGGGCCTGGCTCCCACGCGCAGGTGGCACAGCTTTCCTGGGACTGCGCCTCGTCGCGGCCCAAAGGAGGTGTAGCGAACCTAGGAGGCCCCCAGGAACGCAGGAGTGCCAGACTGCGGGCCTGCAGGCGACACGAGATGGCCCACGCGTGTGCGCCAGGCTCAGGAGGCCATGTTGGGACCGCCTATACTCCAGCTCCGAGCACATCTCGCATTGACTGCCCAGGTGGGCATCAGGCGTGGATGTGTAGCAGCAGCTGCCCCCAGGATCGGCCGGGCCCTACAAGCCCTTAGGGCAGGGAATCATGGACCGCGCATGCGCATGCGCGAGCCAGGGAGCCCTCAAGCCAGAGCAGGAAGCTGACTGCCTGTGTACCAGGTACTCTAGCTTTCCTCAGAGAATGTTTCTGTGGCCCGGGGATGCCCGCAGGTTGTCACTTAGGCCAGCCGCTGCCACTAGCTAGCACCTGGGGTCACTTGGCAGCGCCGCCTGGGCAGCCTCCTAGAGCCAGGGCTCAGGCAGGCTCCTCGGGCGAATGGCCTACGGAAGCCGAGGGGGGCCCGGCCACTCCCAAGCGCGCAGTGGAGGCCAGGAACACAGGGACAGAAGTGGGGCTGGGTTTCTGATGCCCGACCTTATTGAGGGAGCCAGCCGTGGCGCAGCCAGCTGCACCCTCCCTCCCGGGGGCTGCCAGCGGAGGTTTTGGGAACACACGCTGCCCAGTGACACCTCCCGTCCTGTGCCTGCAGCCATCCAGGCAGGCTGCAGGGTCGGGCTCAGCCGTGGGCCTAGGGAGCCTGCTGCCCATGGGCCTGGCTCCCACGCGCAGGTGGCACAGCTTTCCTGGGACTGCACCTCGTCGCCGCCCAAAGGAGGTGGGGGCAACGTAGGAGGCCCCCAGGAACGCAGGAGTGCCAGACTGCGGGCCTGCAGGTGACACGAGATGGCCCACGCGTGTGCGCCAGGCTCAGGAGGCCATGGTGGGACAGCCTGTACCCCAGCTCCGAGCACATCTCGCGTGGACCGCCCAGGTGGGCATCAGGCGTGGATGTGTAGCAGCAGCTGCCCCCAGCAACGGCCCCGCCGTACAAGCCCTTATGGCAGGGAATCATGGACCGCGCATGCGCATGCGCGAGCCAGGGAGCCCTCAAGCCAGAGCAGGAAGCTGACTGCCTGCCTGGGTGCCAGGTACTCTAGCTTCCCTCAGAGACTCTTTCTGTGGCCCGGGGATGCCCGCAGGTTGTCACCTAGGCCAGCCGCTGCCACTAGCTAGCACCTGGGGTCACTTGCCAGCGCCGCCTGGGCAGCCTCCTAGAGCCAGGGCTCAGCAGGCTCCTCGGGCAAATGGCCTCCGGAAGCCGAGGGGGGCCCGGCTGCTCCCAAGCGCGCAGTGGAGGCCAGGAACACAGGGACAGAAGTGGGGCTGGGTTCGTGATGCCCGACCAGAGGGAGGGAGCCAGCCGAGGCGCAGCCAGCTGCACCCTTCCTCCCGGGGACTGCCAGCGGAGGTTTTGGGAACTGACGCTGCCAAGTGACACCTCCCATCCTGTGCCTGCAGCCATCCAGGCAGGCTGCAGGGTCGGGCGCAGCCGTGGGCCTAGGGAGCCTGCTGCCAATGGGCCTGGCTCCCACGCGCAGGTGGCACAGCTTTCCTGGGACTGCGCCTCGTCGCCGCCCAAAGGAGGTGGGGGCAACGTAGGAGGCCCCCAGGAACGCAGGAGTGCCAGACTGCGGGACTGCAGGCGACACGAGATGGCCTACGCGTGTGTGCCAGGCTCAGGAGGCCATGGTGGGACAGCCTGTACCCCAGCTCCGAGCACATCTCGCGTGGACCGCCCAGGTGGGCATCAGGCGTGGATGTGTAGCAGCAGCTGCCCCCAGGATCAGCCGGGCCCTACAAGCCCTGAAGGCAGGGAATCATGGACCGCGCATGCGCATGCGCGAGCCAGGGAGCCCTCAAGCCAGAGCAGGAAGCTGACTGCTGCCTGGGTGCCACGTACTCTAGCTTCCCTCAGAGACTGTTTCTGTGGCCCGCGGATGCCCGCAGGTTGTCACCTAGGCCAGCCGCTGCCACTAGCTAGCACCTGGGGTCACTTGCCAGCGCCGCCTGGGCAGCCTCCTAGAGCCAGGGCTTAGGCAGGCTCCTCGGGCGAATGGCCTAAGGAAGCCGAGGGGGGCCCGGCCGCTCCCAAGCGCGCAGTGGAGGCCAGGAACACAGGGGACAGAAGTGGGGCTGGGTTCCTGATGCCCGACCAGTGGGAGGGAGCCAGCCGAGGCGCAGCCAGCTTCACCCACCCTCCCAGGGCCTACAAGCAGATGTTTTGGGAACACACGCTGCCCAGTGACACCTCCCATCCTGTGCCTGCAGCCATCCAGGCAGGCTGCAGGGTCGGGCGCAGCCGTGGGCCTAGGGAGCCTGCTGCCCATGGGCCTGGCTGCCACACGCAGGTGGCACAGCTTTCCTGGGGCTGCACCTCGTTGCCGCCCAAAGGAGGTGGGGGCAACGTAGGAGGCCCCCAGGAACGCAGGAGTGCCAGACTGCGGGCCTGCAGGCGACACGAGATGGCCCACGCGTGTGCGCCAGGCTCAGGAGGCCATGGTGGGACAGCCTGTACCCCAGCTCCGAGCACATCTCACGTGGACCGCCCAGGTGGGCATCAGGCATGGGTGCAAAGCAGCAGCTGCCCCCAGCAACGGCCCCGCCGTACAAGCCCTTATGGCAGGGAATCATGGACCACGCATGCGCATGCGCGAGCCAGGGAGCCCTCAAGCCAGAGCAGGGAGCTGACTGCCTGCCTGGGTGCCAGGTACTCTAGCTTCCCTCAGAGAATATTTCTGTGGCCCGGGGATGCCCGCAGGTTGTCACCTAGGCCAGCCGCTGCCACTAGCTAGCACCTGGGGTCACTTGCCAGCGCCGCCTGGGCAGCCTCCTAGAGCCAGGGCTCAGGCAGGCTCCTCGGGCGAATGGCCTACGGAAGCCGAGGGGGGCCCGGCCGCTCCCAAGCGCTCTGTGGAGGCCAGGAACACAGGAACAGAAGTGGGGCTGGGTTTGTGATGCCCGACCAGAGGGAGGGAGCCAGCCGAGGCGCAGCCAGCTGCACCCTCCCTCCCGGGGGCTGCCAGCGGAGGTTTTGGGAACACACGCTGCCCAGTGACACCTCCCATCCTGTGCCTGCAGCCATCCAGGCAGGCTGCAGGGTCGGGCGCAGCCGTGGGCCTAGGGAGCCTGCTGCCCATGGGCCTGGCTCCCACGTGCAGGTGGCACAGCTTTCCTGGGACTGCACCTCGTCGCCGCCCAAAGGAGGTGGGGGCAACATAGGAGGCCCCCAGGAACGCAGGAGTCCCAGATTGTGGGCCTGCACGCGACATGAGATGGCCCACGCGTGTGCGCCAGGCTCAGGAGGCCATGGTGGGACAGCCTGTACCCCAGCTCCGAGCACATCTCGCGTGGACCGCCCAGGTGCGCATCAGGCATGGGTGCAAAGCAGTAGCTGCCCCCAGGAACGGCCCCGCCCTACAAGCCCTTAGGGCAGGGAATCATGGACCGCGCATGCACATGTGCGAGTCAGGGAGCCCTCAAGCCAGAGCAGGAAGCTGACTGCCTGCCTGGGTGCCTGGTACTCTAGCTTCCCTCAGAGAATGTTTCTGTGGCCCGGGGATGCCCGCAGGTTGTCACCTAGGCCAGCTGCTGCCACTAGCTAGCACCTGGGGTCACTTGGCAGCGCCGCCTGGGCAGCCTCCTAGAGCCAGGGCTCAGGCAGGCTCCTCGGGCGAATGGCCTACGGAAGCCGAGGGGGGCCCGGCCGCTCCCAAGCGCTCTGTGGAGGCCAGGAACTCAGGGACAGAAGTGGGGCAGGGTTCGTGATGCCCGACCAGAGGGAGGGAGCCAGCCGTGGCGCAGCCAGCTGCACCCTCCCTCCCGGGGGCTGCCAGCGGAGGTTTTGGGAACACACGCTGCCCAGTGACACCTCCCATCCTGTGCCTGCAGCCATCCAGGCAGGCTGCAGGGACGGGCGCAGCCGTGGGCCTAGGAAGCCTGCTGCCCATGGGCCTGGCTCCCACGCGCAGGTGGCACAGCTTTCCTGGGACTGCGCCTCGTCGCGGCCCAAAGGAGGTGTAGCGAACCTAGGAGGCCCCCAGGAACGCAGGAGTGCCAGACT
The DNA here is from genome assembly GCF_033115175.1 of Lepus europaeus. Lineage (NCBI taxonomy): Eukaryota > Metazoa > Chordata > Mammalia > Lagomorpha > Leporidae > Lepus > Lepus europaeus. The sequence goes on along the minus strand of NW_026909167.1, from coordinate 4,354,108 downwards.
GCGGGCCTGCAGGCAACACGGGATGGCCCACGCGTGTGCGCCAGGCTCAGGAGGCCATGTTGGGACCGCCTATACTCCAGCTCCGAGCACATCTCGCATTGACTGCCCAGGTGGGCATCAGGCGTGGATGTGTAGCAGCAGCTGCCCCCAGGATCGGCCGGGCCCTACAAGCCCTTAGGGCAGGTAATCATGGACCGCGCATGCGCATGCGCGAGCCAGGGAGCCCTCAAGCCAGAGCAGGAAGCTGACTGCTGCCTGGGTGCCAGGTACTCTAGCTTCCCTCAGAGACTGTTTCTGTGGCCCGCGGATGCCCGCAGGTTGTCACCTAGGCCAGCCGCTGCCACTAGCTAGCACCTGGGGTCACTTGGCAGCGCCGCCTGGGCAGCCTCCTAGAGCCAGGGCTTAGGCAGGCTCCTCGGGCGAATGGCCTACGGAAGCCGAGGGGAGCCCGGCCGCTCCCAAGCGCGCAGTGGAGGCCAGGAACACAGGGGACAGAAGTGGGGCTGGGTTCCTGATGCCCGACCAGTGGGAGGGAGCCAGCCGAGGCGCAGCCAGCTTCACCCACCCTCCCAGGGCCTACAAGCAGATGTTTTGGGAACACACGCTGCCCAGTGACACCTCCCATCCTGTGCCTGCAGCCATCCAGGCAGGCTGCAGGGACGGGCGCAGCCATGGGCCTAGGGAGCCTGCTGCCCATGGGCCTGGCTGCCACACGCAGGTGGCACAGCTTTCCTGGGGCTGCACCTCGTTGCCGCCCAAAGGAGGTGGGGGCAACGTAGGAGGACCCCAGGAACGCAGGAGTGCCAGACTGCGGGCCTGCAGGCGACACGAGATGGCCCACGCGTGTGCGCCAGGCTCAGGAGGCCATGGTGGGACAGCCTGTACCCCAGCTCCGAGCACATCTCGCGTGGACCGCCCAGGTGGGCATCAGGCATGGGTGCAAAGCAGCAGCTGCCCCCAGCAACGGCCCCGCCGTACAAGCCCTTATGGCAGGGAATCATGGACCACGCATGCGCATGCGCGAGCCAGGGAGCCCTCAAGCCAGAGCAGGAAGCTGACTGCCTGCCTGGGTGCCAGGTACTCTAGCTTCCCTCAGAGAATATTTCTGTGGCCCGGGGATGCCCGCAGGTTGTCACCTAGGCCAGCCGCTGCCACTAGCTAGCACCTGGGGTCACTTGGCAGCGCCGCCTGGGCAGCCTCCTAGAGCCAGGGCTCAGGCAGGCTCCTCGGGCGAATGGCGTACGGAAGCCGAGGGGGGCCCGGCCGCTCCCAAGCGCTCTGTGGAGGCCAGGAACACAGGGACAGAAGTGGGGCTGGGTTTGTGATGCCCGACCAGAGGGAGGGAGCCAGCCGAGGCGCAGCCAGCTGCACCCTCCCTCCCGGGGGCTGCCAGCGGAGGTTTTGGGAACACACGCTGCCCAGTGACACCTCCCATCCTGTGCCTGCAGCCATCCAGGCAGGCTGCAGGGTCGGGCGCAGCCATGGGCCTAGGGAGCCTGCTGCCCATGGGCCTGGCTCCCACGCGCAGGTGGCACAGCTTTCCTGGGACTGCACCTCGTCGCCGCCCAAAGGAGGTGGGGGCAACGTAGGAGGCCCCCAGGAACGCAGGAGTCCCAGATTGTGGGCCTGCAGGCGACATGAGATGGCCCACGCGTGTGCGCCAGGCTCAGGAGGCCATGGTGGGACAGCCTGTACCCCAGCTCCGAGCACATCTCGCGTGGACCGCCCAGGTGCGCATCAGGCATGGGTGCAAAGCAGTAGCTGCCCCCAGGAACGGCCCCGCCCTACAAGCCCTTAGGGCAGGGAATCATGGACCGCGCATGCACATGTGCGAGCCAGGGAGCCCTCAAGCCAGAGCAGGAAGCTGACTGCCTGCCTGGGTGCCAGGTACTCTAGCTTCCCTCAGAGAATGTTTCTGTGGCCCGCGGATGCCCGCAGGTTGTCACCTAGGCCAGCTGCTGCCACTAGCTAGCACCTGGGGTCACTTGGCAGCGCCGCCTGGGCAGCCTCCTAGAGCCAGGGCTCAGGCAGGCTCCTCAGGCGAATGTCCTACGGAAGCCGAGGGGGGCCCGGCCGCTCCCAAGTGCTCTGTGGAGGCCAGGAACTCAGGGACAGAAGTGGGGCAGGGTTCGTGATGCCCGACCAGAGGGAGGGAGCCAGCCGAGGCGCAGCCAGCTGCACCCTCCCTCCCGGGGGCTGCCAGCGGAGGTTTTGGGAACACACGCTGCCCAGTGACACCTCCCATCCTGTGCCTGCAGCCATCCAGGCAGGCTGCAGGGACGGGCGCAGCCGTGGGCCTAGGAAGCCTGCTGCCCATGGGCCTGGCTCCCACGCGCAGGTGGCACAGCTTTCCTGGGACTGCGCCTCGTCGCGGCCTAAAGGAGGTGTAGCGAACCTAGGAGGCCCCCAGGAACGCAGGAGTGCCAGACTGCGGGCCTGCAGGCAACACGGGATGGCCCACGCGTGTGCGCCAGGCTCAGGAGGCCATGTTGGGACCGCCTATACTCCAGCTCCGAGCACATCTCGCATTGACTGCCCAGGTGGGCATCAGGCGTGGATGTGTAGCAGCAGCTGCCCCCAGGATCGGCCGGGCCCTACAAGCCCTTAGGGCAGGGAATCATGGATCGCGCATGCGCATGCGCGAGCCAGGGAGCCCTCAAGCCAGAGCAGGAAGCTGACTGCCTGTGTACCAGGTACTCTAGCTTTCCTCAGAGAATGTTTCTGTGGCCCGGGGATGCCCGCAGGTTGTCCCCAAGGCCGGCCTCTTTCACTAGCTAGCACCTGGGGTCACTTGGCAGCGCCGCCTGGGCAGCCTCCTAGAGCCAGGGCTCAGGCAGGCTCCTCGGGCGAATGGCCTACGGAAGCCGAGGGGGGCCCGGCCACTCCCAAGCGCGCAGTGGAGGCCAGGAACACAGGGACAGAAGTGGGGCTTTGTTCGTGATGCCCGACCAGAGGGAGGCACCCAGCCGAGGCGCAGCCAGCTGCACCCTCCCTCCCGGGGGTTGCCAGCAGAGGTTTTGGGAACACACGCTGCCCAGTGACACCTCCCGTCCTGTGCCTGCAGCCATCCAGGCAGGCTGCAGGGTCGGGCGCAGCTGTGGGCCTAGTGAGCCTGCTGCCCATGGGCCTGGCTCCCACGCGCAGGTGGCACAGCTTTCCTGGGACTGCGCCTCGTCGCAGCCCAAAGGAGGTGGGGGCAATGTAGGAGGCCCCCAGGAACGCAGGAGTGCCAGACTGCGGGCCTGCAGGCGACACGAGATGGCCCACACGTGTGCGCCAGGCTCAGGAGGCCATGGTGGGACAGCCTGTACCCCAGCTCCGAGCACATCTCGCGTGGACTGCCCAGGTGGGCATCAGGCATGGGTTCATAGCAGCAGCTGCCCCCAGGAACGGCCCCACCCTACAAGCCCTTAGGGCAGGGAATCATGGACCATGCATGTGCATGCGCGAGCCAGGGAGCCCTCAAGCCAGAGCAGGAAGATGACTGCCTGCCTGGGTGCCAGGTACTCTAGCTTCCCTCAGAGAATGTTTCTGTGGCCCGGGGATGCCCGCAGGTTGTCACCTAGGCCAGCCGCTGCCACTAGCTAGCACCTGGGGTCACTTGCCAGCGCCGCCTGGGCAGCCTCCTAGAGCCAGGGCTCAGGCAGTCTCCTCGGGCGAATGGCCTACGGAAGCCGAGGGGGCCTTGGCTGCTCCCAAGCGCGCAGTGGAGGCCAGGAACACAGGAACAGAAGTGGGGCTGGGTTCGTGATGCCCGACCAGAGGGAGGGAGCCAGCCGAGGCTCAGCCAGCTGCACCCTCCCCCCCGGGGGCTGCCAGCAGAGGTTTTGGGAACACACGCTGCCCAGTGACACCTCCCATCCTGTGCCTGCAGCCTTCCAGGCAGGCTGCAGGGTCGGGCGCAGCCGTGGGCCTAGGGAGCCTGCTGCCCGCGGACCTGGCTCCTACGCGCAGGTGGCACAGGTTTCCTGGGGCTGTGCCTCGTTGAGGCCCAAAGGAGGTGGGGGCTACCTAGGAGGCCCCCAGGAATGCAGGCGTGCCAGACTGCAGGCCTGCAGGCCACGCGAGATGGCCCACGCATGTGCTCCAGGCTCAGGAGGCCATGGTGGGGCCGCCTGTACCCCAGCTCCGAGCACATCTCACGTGGACCGCCCAGGTGGGCATCAGGCGTGGATGTGTAGCAGCAGCTGCCCCCAGCAACGGCCCCGTCCTACAAGCCCTTAGGGCAGGGAATCATGGACCGTGCATGCGCATGCGCGAGCCAGGGAGCCCTCAAGCCAGAGCAGGAAGCTGACTGCCTGCCTGGGTGCCTGGTACTCTAGCTTCCCTCAGAGAATGTTTCTGTGGCCCGGGGATGCCCGCAGGTTGTCCCCAAGGCCGGCCGCTGCCACTAGCTAGCACCTGGGGTCACTTGGCCGCGCCGCCTGGGCAGCCTCCTAGAGCCAGTGATCAGGCGGGCTCCTTGGGCTGTAAGGGCTAACTGAGGGACAAAATGGAGAATCTACGGCTAACTGCATTTTTCTCTCTTCTGTATGAGTTGGCTAAGCTTGCAAATTGTGATATCTTTAGAAAACAGGGAAGGACGGAAAGCCCCCAACCCTTATCTTGTGACATACCAAGGTTTTACTGTTTTACTGCCATCCTCGTCCTTGCTTGCTTAAGCTGATAAGAAAAGAGAAAAAACCGCAAAGCACGGACAGCCGGTACCACCCCCGCCCTGCTTGCTTTAGCTTTTAAGAAGAAACTGCCCGTGACCCCCATCCTAAGCCCCTTACCTAGTAACCATTAACATATCCAATAAAATTGTAACACAACTTTTATCTTGCCCAATAGGATTGTAACATAACTAAGTATGCTAATGCTGTGGTTTTTAGCTTTAAATACTCTGTAAAGCTGATGTTCGGGGCCGTTCTCTTCGTACCACACTAGAGGGTGCTACTGAGACGGTCCATTTGCAAATGAAATAAACTTCCTCTTGCTATTGCATCGGTTGGAGTGGAGTCCGTGTTTCTGGGGTCCGTTCTGTGGGACACCTTTTTCGGCTGTCCTACATTCATGGGGGCTCGTCCAGGATTCAGACCCCAGATCCACCCTCCATCTCTCAATCGGAGGGAAGTCCTCTCTGTTTTATATATTTTGTGTGTTCCATTGTCTGTCTGTACGGGCGATAGGGTGTCCGGGCGCTAGGCGCCGAAAAAGTGAAGAGCCAGTAGTAGGAAGGGACAGACGTGTCCAGGACCCCTGGCTCAAGCCCTGGGGGATGCCCCAGCGGTGCACTGGGAGGAAGGGAAGGACTTTGTCTCCCTCCTTCCCCAGGAAAGGCTGATAGGGCACTCGACCCCATCTGGAGTTTTTGTTTCAGTTTTGTCCCGTTCGGTTGTTGCGTGCAGTGTCTTTGTGTGTCTTGTGATTGTTTTCTGTGTTATAGTTTACTTGCCTTTTGTCGTTAACATGGGACAAGGACTAACTATACCTTTGAGCCTCGGCTGGACTGCATGCTCAGCTCTCTGCGTCTTTGCTGGGCCGCCCGCCTGGCCTGGTCGGGTGTGGCCTCTCCGCTCGGACCTCCCTCCTTCCTCCCCCCAAGTCTCTCAGGCTCTGTCTGGAGAGGTGCCCATCCATCCTTACAGATGTTCCTTCCTAATAAACCTTGCTGTTTTGCCTTCCGCTGCTCTCTGTCTCACGCCTGAATTCTTTCTTGCGCGAAGACAAGAACCCTGCAATTTTGAGAAGACATAGGAGGTCAGTATTCCTTCCCTCAAGTGGGACCGGATCTGTGGAAGTGACTGTTGAGTGTCCGGCACCCCACAGCTCTCCGAGAACGCGGAGTCCCCCCGGCCACGGCATAGCTACGGCCGAAACTCCAGAGGGATTGTAAGGAACGGGAGGGCGATTAGGAAGGGCAGTTGCCTGAGAGCCTGGAGACCCCCTGAGCTCGCTTTGGCTTCCCGGCGGCCGGACCGCGACCTGAGAACCAGGTTTCTCTCTTGGAGGGACGCCTGGTCACGCTGCCTACTGCTACGCGAGCAGGGCTTAGCTTTGGTCGAGGCTAATATTGGCCCTCCAGGTAAACTCAGACAACTAGGTAGTGGGCACTCTTGAGCGATAGGAGATTTCGAACCCCGCTCAGCCCCCAGACACCAGGGCCTTTCCCTGTGCTCTCCTCCAGCTGAGATTCATAGGGAAAGGTGAGGGCAGTCGCTCACATCTTGTCCTCTGTCACTTTCCGCCCTTCTCCCGGGGCTCCCTCCCCCACTCTTTGCTCTCTTCATCTCCATTCCTATACCGCTGGCCAGGAGAGAGTAAGAGGGAATTCCACCTAGGGATAAGCTGTTACCAGTTAACCCTTTCCAACCTGGTAGAAGGCTGTCCGTCTTTTCAGCTTATGGTAGCTTTGGTGCATCTTGAAGTTTTTGTGAGCTATTACTGTTGCTAAGCTTTGATTGTCTGAGGACTGAATCTGGAAAGGAGCTAAAGTTAACTATCTGTTTTAATTGACTGAGTGTTTGCAGTAGTCCTGATTGATCTGGCTTTGGCTGAATTATAGGAGGTTCCCAGCACTCTTGGTGAAATGGCGCACCTACCCAACCCCACGGCCAGTCCTGCCAGGCCCCGGTGTGCGCAGTCTTCCCTGTAAATGGGGGACCACAGCCTTTCACTGCACTCTATTCCAGTCCACGTGGCCTGCTGCACCCAGGCAGGCATAGCCAGATATCCCTATGGAAAGCGCCCCCCCAGGGCTGCTTTTTTTTCCTCTCCTGGAGGAATTTCCAATTCAATACTACTGCTGGCCTTACCTAAGGGAGCCAGAACCTTAATCCATTAACCCTTTCCAACCTGATGGGTTTTTCTCTTTGCAGTTAATGGAAGCCTAAGCAATGGTTCATATGCTGATGTCTAGTTCTTTTCTGTGCTGCTGTCCCTGACTTATCTGATGAGAGTGTTCCTTCATGTGCCTTGAAGGTTTCGCGTTTTTCTATTGCCATTATGAGTCTTGATTGGGAAAACTGCAACGCGAAGTTGTCTATGTTGTTTATCTGTTTTCAGTGTTTGAGTGATTACCCAACTGATCAGAAGTGTACTAATTGTTGGTTAAACCGCTTGACTCTGACAGCTTAAATTCTAAACCGAGTCTTCCAACTTTGGGCTTCCAGTCGGATCCCTGGAACTCTCAAAGGATGAGACTCTAAAATTTGTTAAAGTAACAGCTGCTTGAGTCAATTCAGATTATGTGAAATGTATTAAAATGTTGTAAATGGTGTCAGACCTATGCTGTATTCATGTTTTTGCTTTCCAGCTAAAGTGGTCTTATAAAAATAAGAGTAAATTTGTGTGTATACAAGCCTTTATGTTGTTAACATTGGTTCAGAAAATTAAGTTAATGCCAAAGCCCTTTGGTTTGCTTGGTAGCTCACTTGCTCGGTTTTACATGTCTTTGATATGCTTTAAACATGTTTCTCTTAACGATGAAGATCTTTTCAAAGTTGTGTCCATGTTTGCTGTCCAGGAGGAGTTATTCTTATGTTACTTAAAAGCATGGAAATGTAATTTTGACTTTTAATTCAGATAATGGTGTGGTATTCAGTAATAACTCAGTGTCTTAAGCCATCTAGGCATCAATGCTAAGCAAAATGTGGGAAAATGTATTGTACTTTTCACATCTTAAATTCGATAAGAGAGACTGTTTGAGTTTGTTAGCATGTATTCTCATAGATTGTCCATACATAACAATTCAAGACTATGTAAAAGTAACTACAGGTGTAAAGTTTCAGAAGGTGTGAGCAAGTCATGAAAAGTTTTAAAAGGTTTACAACTTTAAAATTGTTTACAGAGTTTTCTTTAAGTTGAGTGCTAATGCCAAAATTACATTGACCTAAAGTTGAAGTCTGATCTTCTGTTACAACAATGAGGTTTTTAAAAAAATGTGCACTAATGTTAGTAAATATCTAAAAATGGTCTAAGTCGTAAATCTTGGAATCTGTTTTTGCAAAAACTGTAATGTCTATTTTAACAGTGTCTGCTTAATCGGTTGCTCTGCCATTTCTAGAGTTAGGTCCTGTAAGCTCTTTTTGACTCTGTTAAATAGTTCTAAATTATGTGAACCCTTATGTTCAAGGTTTTTATTTCTGGTTTATTCAACAAGAGACATAAAATTCATGTTCTGCCAAAGTAATCTATTGTGTACTCTACTGTCTCTGTTAAGTTCAGATTGATGAAAAGCATTGTTAAGTATTATGATCAGATCTGGTTTAAAAGTGTAAAAATCACCCTGACTAATGAATGGCTATCATTTCAGGATGTTAAGGAATTCTATTTTGACCAGATACTCTAAGTTCTCTTGACACCTTTAACAGACTTTCTAAAAATCAAAGTTCTAAATTATCCAGATTTTGACATCCCCAGAGGGCCCCTGGAGATGTCAAAAGAGATATCTCTCATCTTGCAGAGATAATAACCAATTGGCTGTTTAAATTAAAAGTGGTGCCAAGATATAAAATGATGCTAAACTTCAGCTATAAATGCGTTTCTTTCTAGCTGCTCCAGTCTCTGGCTCAGAAGCCAGATCCTTTAAAGAGGGACTGACGAAGTCTCCGTCCAGCTAACGCTGAACAACCAGGCATTGCTAGTTCAAATGTATTGCTAGTTCAAATGTGGATCAAATGAAAGGTCTAGCCAAAAGGGAAAAAGTGTTCCAAAAGAGACTTGAAGACGATGGGAGATGGTTATGCGCCAGGTGCTAGAGAACCAGGTTCCAGGAGCCCAAGAAAACTCTAGTGTCCACAGGCTACACGGTGAAAGCCCGGAAGCCCAAAAACTTACTTAGGGGTTACACGGTAAGACTAGTTAAACCCGGAAACCCAGGCCCATAACCCACTGGCTGCACGGTAAATATCTGGAAGCCAAAGGATGGCAGACACCTCTGCCACAATTTCTCCTATAAGTCAGGCTATGCAGTAAGCACTGGTTAAAACGCCAGTTAAATCTGAAAGCCCAGAAAGTCAGGTTAACCAACCAGAGAGACCTGACTCGCTGCCTCACTTCTCCTCTTTTCTCTTCTAGAAGGGAAGTTACTACTGTTCTGCAGGACTCTCCACTGTGATGTACGGTTTGATCCCCAGACCTTATGTAAGGGATGACTGACCTTTTCTGTAATAATGCCTGGCCACAATATGGAGGACCAAACAGCATAGCCAGAATAAGAGGCTAAACTATGAAATAATGTGACAGCTAGATCGATTTTTCAGTGTACACGGTAAATGGGCAGAACTCCCCTTTTAAACCAAACTAAGGGATGGGTAGGAAATTGCACTGATGGTCTCAAAGTATGCAAGCAGGTCACCACAGTTGATCTTACCTAAAAGGTCATAGTTCTCCTCATGGGCACGGTCTTAACTCGCAGGAAAATACTAAGTGTCAGAGTTTGCCCATGACCATAGTTTTTCTAGCTCACCCTGATCTTAAAAAAATCTCCAAAAATCAGGATTGTGTTGAGCACCCCCTTGACTGACATCATAGAGGCTGCATCCATGGTCTGCTTTTTTAGAGACCAGGAGAACGAGGAGCAAGCTAGCAGCAGGAGTGATATAAGGATAGGCAACAGGCCGATCAATGGCTGCTTTACACGGTGATCTGCCATCAAGGAGACCCAGCAAGGCCAGTGCACCCCAAACAGCACCTGTTTCCAATATGAGGAGCCAGGGCATTGGGCAAGCAGCTGTCATGACAGAAACTGCCTTCTGTCAGCTCTGCCAAGAGCATGGCCACTGGACATGGAACTGCCCTGGGTGTCGAAGGACTCCTGGTTCAGAACCACAGACCCTGTGGCCCTGAGCTAAAAAGCCTTTAGCTCTGCCCAGCCTTTGCCCAGCTTCCAGTTCCAGCTACTGCTATTGAGGGGATGGCCTAGGGTCAGTGAAACTCAAGTTGCCTATTTCTATCAGCCTCCTATTCAGCTCTCCTCCTAGTCCAGCCATGTAATGCAAGTCAACAGGGTGCCTCCCTTAAAGGAGATTTGCATCTCTTGCAATTCTCTTCCAGCACCCCATGGATAAGTCTGGGCCTCACACACCCAGCCAGGCCTTAAAAGTCTATCCAATAGTATTAAGCTTAGAAAGCCCTCCCTGCCAGTTCCTAAAAACAGGGCTTTCAGTAACAGCTAACTCAGATAGTCCTGCACCTATTTGGACAGGTCCTCACTGAGGACTTAAAGGGCCTATCTCTTGAGGGCGGTGCACAATGATCCATAATGTAAATGGTTAAATGTGAATGATTTGTTACTCTGTCTCCTTTCCCAGCCTGAGACTCTAGTCTTGTACCTTGGCTTACCTTCCTATTAAAACTAGCTACTGGGCATCCAGAGGAAAACAAAGCATAGCTAGTCCATTGGGCCATGCAGCAAATTCCTACTTCTGCAAACTTCAGGCAGTCCCAGCTTTTCTCTATCAGGTTACAGGTTCCTAGACACAGGGAAATGGCACAGTTCCTAAACCAGGCTCTCGATAGGCAGCCAAAGTAGAGCCCCCTTCCGTTTTTGGGAAAGAGCAACCACAGCCTTTGCTCAGCTAAAGGATGCTATAACTAAAGCCCCTGTGCTAGGACTGCCAAACCCAGAGAGACCCTCCCAGCTGTACTTCACTGGGAGGCAGGGAGTCACCTTAGGAAGGTTAACTCAGGATCTGGGACCTGTTAAGCAACCTGTGGGCTACTTTTCTAAAACGTTAGACATGGTTGCCCAAGGATGGCCTCCACTGCCTAAGGATGATAGCAGCAGCTGCCTTGCTGACAGAGGAGGTATCTAGAATTACACTGGGGCAAGATATCACCCTTTATACTTCACATCAAATAAATTCTCTGTTAGAGCAAAAGGGCTTTCACTGGCTCACAGATAGTAGGATACTAATGCATCAGGTCTTCCTTCTTGAAAACCCTTAGGTAAAAATAAGGCATTGCTCTACTCTAAACCCAGCTACTTTAATGCCAGTTCCAGGGGAAAGTGGTCCCCTCCACTCCTGTACTGAGGCTATAGACTTAAATCTATGCCAGCAGAAGGGACCTAAAAGACAGCCCCCTGACTAACACAGATGAGGTTTGGTTCACAGACAGAAGCAAATTTGTCAGATGGGACCTGCTTCGCAGGACAGTTACGGCATGGCACATTATTGAAGCATGCTCTGCCCACAAGAACTTTTGCTCAGTTAGCAGAACTGGTCACTTAACCAGAGCTCTAGAACTAGGTAAGGACATGAGAAAATAACTCCCAGGGGCCTATACAGCAAAAGGGAACTTACCCCGGGGAAGACTGGCAAATAGATTTTACACAGATGCTACTCTGTCAAGGCTATAGGTATCTGCTTGTACTTATAGACACCTTTACTGGATGGGTAGAAGCCTTCCCAACCAGAACTAAAAGAGCTCAGGAAATGACCAAAACTCTCCTGATGGAAGTTTTTCCATGCTTTGGTCTCCCAAAATCTTTACAAAGTGACAATGGGTCTTCCTTCATCTCCCAGACTACACAAGGGATTTGTAAGGCCCTAGGAATAACCCAGCCCTTCACTCTGCATGGAGACCTCAGTCTTCCAGTAAGGTAGAAAGAGCCAACCAGGCTCTATGGAAAACATGACAAGTATAGAAATGTGTGCTTGATAAAAAAGGTTAAGAAGGAAAGAGTGTTCTTGGTAATGAAGGTTAGAAGGAAAGAGCTTTTTTTTTTTAAATAAAAAAAAGGACATGGTTTGTAAGAATGACTTTATCCTGATGGCTAGTTTACTCTAGACTGGAATGGAAATGATGGAATGTTTAAAGGAAGTTGAAGAGGGTGTGAGGAAGTCACACTTGTGTGCCTCACAGTAGAAAATAGAAATTACATGTTTACATGTCTTTTATATTTAAAAGTACAGTCAGAATGACAATACTTATTGCACATCTTGGAGTACCAATGGTATTTTTATGTTTTTCATATACAAAATAACCATATGATATTCAGCTTTAAGATACTAGTATGCTTGTGAGAAAGTTAGAATTGGAGTCAATACAGAAGATAACCAATTTTTAAATTAAAATATTTTTATTCTAAAATAATTTTAATTAAAATAAAGATGATGGAAGAGGGACAGATGACATCAGGTAATAGTTATGAAGATCTAGTTATATAGGAATAATCAGTTCTTAGCTTTCCCAGTACAGCAAAGTAACTATAGGTCACAATAATGCATTGTATACTATATGAACAATTGGAGGGGAGGAGCTGATGAGCTTAGAAAAAACTGTAAGGAAATGGAAACACTAATTACTTGATTGATCTACTTATACATGTTTTGAAATATTGGATTATACTCCAAAAGTTTTACAAGTACCACATGTTAATACAAAGGACAAAATATTTGTTTTCTTGGATTAAAAAAAAAGCTTTATAGAAATGATGTATATGTGGGGCCAGTGTGTGATGTAGTGGGTAAAGCTGCTGTCTGCAGTGCTGGCATCCCATATGGGCACTGGTTTGAGTCCTGGCTGCTTCATTTCCAATCCAGCTCTCTGCTATGGCCTGGGAAAGCAGTAGAGGGTGGCCCAAGTTTTTGGGCCCCTGTGCCCATGTGGGAGACCTGAAAGAAGCTTCTGGCTCCTGGTTTCAGATAAGTGTAGTTCTGGCCATTGTGGCCAATTGGGGAGTGAACCAGTAGATGGAAGACCTCTCTCTCTCTGCCTCTTCATCTCTCTCTGAGTAACTCTTTCAAATAAAGAAATAAATCTTTAAAATAAAAGAAAATTGAGAGTCACCAATTATACAAAAACTTTTAAAAATAAATGCATAAGTAATTAATATTTATAACATTTATTTTTATTTACTTATGTATAGTATGCATATTTTTGGAAGAAAGACATGGCATTTATATGTACAATAGTGCATATATGTGAACACAAGCATCATTTTTACTGTTAGAGTTTAACACTAAGAGATTACCTGTCACTTCAGGATGTAATAAAATGTTTCCCCTGTACCTCTATAAGAGAAAAGCTTACACTATATTGACAATATTTTAAATTGTTTAGAGGTGAGGCGGCCTGGTGGCACACTAGGTTAATCCTCCGCCTGCAACTCCAGCACCCCATATGGGGACCAACTTCTAGTCTTGGTTGCTCCTCTTCCAGTCCAGCTCTCTGCTGTGGCCCAGGAAGACAGTGGAGGATGGCCTAAGTGCTTGGGTCCCTGCACCCACATGAAACTAGGAAGAAGGACCTAGCTCCTGGCTTCAGATTGGCGTAGATCTGGCCATAGAGGCCATTTGGTGAGTGAACTCTCGGAAGGAAGACCTTTCTCTCTGTCTCTCTCTCTCCCTGTCTGTAACTCTACCTGTCAAATAAATAAATAAATAAATAATCTTGAAAAATTTGCTTAGGGGCATTTACTTTCATTTTTTCAAAAGTGTCCAAAATATTTGCTGACATTTTCTATGAAATTATTTTTGAAACTAATGAACGTATTTGAAATGCTTTTAACACATTGACTATCATATTAATGTCTGTTGTTAAGGTAAATGAATTTAATATAAATTCAAGAATAGCACTTCTTTTGTCATATTTGTTTAAATGAAAAATGGTCTTAGAGAATACCAGGGACTGACTTTTAAGAAATAATTTTTACTTATTTATTTATACTTGGATTTTTAATGTTAGATCATTAAAATGTAGAAATAAATTTAATGTTGAGTCTAACATATTGACTTTTCATAAGATTTATAGGTTTTTCTTTGGTTATTTAAGTTTTTCTCTTTTGGACTATCAGATTGACATTGGTGGGGTTATGTTAATTTTGTTCACCACTATGTAACTTTACTACTTACCATAATATCTAATGCAAATATAATGTTTGGTAATTTTAAACCTGCAAATGTCTTACATTGCACTTAATTAGTGGTTGGGTCACTCGTGAATATTAACATTTTAAATTATGATTTTATATGTAAAATGGATTAATATGTTTTACATGTTAGTATTTTCAATTAAGCTTCTTATTTTAAAATACTGTCCCACTGCTGAAAATATTTGAGCCATTAGAGAGACAGATCAGATTAGAAAAAAATTTTTCATTAACATTTTCTACTTTCTAATGTTCTTTATCAAAGAAAATCATTCAAGAACTTGAACTTCATGGCTCCTACATGGGCATATCAGTAATGAAAGACCAATCACACTATGCAAAGTAAACATAGATTAAAACATTTCATCTAAACCACTAGTTTCCAAGCAATGATGTTTGAAGACTTTGATAGTTCCTCAAGAACTGCATGCAGTGCAGGTGTGGTGAGGTTAAGCTACTACGGTTCTGAGAGCTCTCTTTGTTTGAATCAGTTGATATTATCTGCATGATCAATGAGAATTGGACATAGGGTTTTATTTTATACAAGGGTTTGGAGAAAATGAGCTTGAAAAATGTTTGACAAACAGTGAAATAAGGATGTAAATCAAAAAATAGATCTTGTAACTACTGACATTTTAATTACATTTTGTTTTGTCTAAAAGACTCTAGTGTTTAGTATCTGTAGGATATGTCATACTGGAAGAAACAGGGAAAACATCTTCATTTAGCCAACCAATTTAAAACATGTTCGTTTCTTACAACACTGACTCATCTAATGACTGAGGAATGTTCCCTCTTGAAAAATGATAAAGAAGTAATGTGGGGCCATCTTGCAGCCAATACTGGCACATATCACTTGGTCCCCATGGCTGGAGGGGGTGTGGCATATCCCTCATGATGCCAGAGGCACTCCTCTGGTAGAGCTGGATGGAGCTGCTAACTGCTCATACTTCTAACTCAACCAGAAGCTAGCATTTCTTCCCTAGAAACACCATTGTCTTTGGTGCCCTCTGACTTACAGAAGACTCCCTGAATGTGATGCAGTGCTTGAAGATCTCATGTGCCCAATTTGTTGCAATCTGATGATTCTCAAGTTTTGCCTTGCTCACATAACTTCTGCAAAAAGTGCCTGAAAGGTCTCATAGAGGGGACTGTGCAGAATTTATTGTGGAGACTATCATCATTCAAGTGTCCCTCCTACCATAAGAAAATGTCAGCTACTGGAGTTAGCAGGCTTCAGGTTAATGATTCCCTGATGGGTATTGTGGAAAAGTATAACAAGATCAAGATTTCTCCCAAGATGCCAGTGTACAAAGAACTCTTGGGTCAGTCCCTCATTGTTTTCTGCCTGACTGATATGCAGCTGATATGTGGGATCTGTGCTATTCCTGGTGACCACACCAAGTATGTCTTCTGATTTATTGAAGATGCCTATGTTCAGGAAAGGAATGCCTTTGATTTCCTCTTCCAGAGCTTTGAGACAATGTGTAGGGGAGATGCTCTTTCTCACTTGGATACCTTGGAAACTAGATAGAGAAAATACTCACAGTTACTGACTAAAGGTTAGCATGAAATTAAGGAAAAAAAAAGATGAAATTAAGAAATTTTTTGAGAAGTTGAAACACACATTGGATCAAAAGGATACTGAAATCCTATCTGACTTTGAGATCATGAAATTTGCAGTTCTGCAAGCTTATGACCCAGAGGCTAACCAACTCAACACCACCTTACAGGAACAGTGATTGGCCTTTAACATTGCTGAGGCTTTCAAAGACTTGTCAGAACCCATGATATTTCTGCAACAGATGTAGGAGTTCTGGGAGAAAATCAAAGTCATCAAGGAAATCCCTTTACCTGCCTCTTAAGAGAAGAGGCAGAAGCCCTTTGATGAAGAACATTAACCAGTTAGTGTGAGAACATCAAATTAGTAGATGTGGATACTTTCGTTGCCTCAGGGCACTGTCACATTCATTAGCAAGATTCCCTGGCACTTTTATCAGTTATTTGCAGTAGTCCTTCTGCTTGACTTTCTCATTTTCTTCAGTCCCACTGCATCCCTAAAGTGATCTTTATTTGATGAATATGCAGGCAATTCACTCTGTCAGCCCATGTTCTTTGGGTGTGTGCACCTTATTAGGTGTGATCTCAGCAATCCTTATCCACACTAACACAGAAGGCCTCTATGGCAATCTTGACAGCCAGAACAAGTACAATGGCTTACTGAACTCCTGGAGAAAGATCGATCTGTAACGGCAGTTCATGACATCAATGCCACAGATATCAGGTTAGATAAATCAGATTTAATGCACAGGTACATTTTGATGGATGAGTTGTTACTTTATTTGGAAAGACAAGATTTTTGACTAAGTGATATATGAAATTGAAGATGTGAAACACTAGAACTAGAGACCTTTGCACTTAAACTTAGAAAAAATATCATTGATGCCTTAGAAGTCCATAGACTAAAAAATTGAAATCTTGAAGTTCCATGTGTAAATCTGGAGATATTATAAAATGATACAATGAATCATTTTGGAAGCATGTTTGCCCAGCCACTCTGAAAAGCCATTTCCTACCCTTTCATGCTGCCTACAGAGCCATTCAGAAGACATTATTTCTAAGAAGAAGAAATTATTCTGTGTGAAGAGCAATTGAAGAGTCCACAGAACCAGAACGACTTCCTAAATTCTATGAGACATTACAAGTTGGATTAATCCAAAAATCCCTTTTTTGTGATTCAATATGGAACATTTTGGTATGTGAATTGCTTATAGTTTCTCATTTTAGCCTATCAATGTGTGTTGTACCTTGAAATAATGATTCTTCTCTTTACATTGGTAAAACTAAGTGGCATCCCCAGGATTATGACTTTCAGTTTTGTTTCCACTGAAGTTTTCATTCTATCCAAATCTGACCATCTTGAATATGTTGGCTAAATCTCAGTATGTGATTTTTAAACAGTCCCTGTTTCAGAGTCGATCTTTCCTCATAAAATGTGTAAATTGCTACTATATACCTTGTGACTTTGACTTGAGTCCTAACAGAAGCACTATCCTAACCTAATTATCCACATTGTTCATTCCAGAAATGACTTAGTTGCTGAACTGCATGAAGGTATTTTAGGACACTCTTTTAGTCCATAGTTGTTATACCTTTGTAAAATGTCTTCTTTATCTTTTTTAACATTTCATTTAATTTTCCTTTTTTTATAATCCTACCTTGACTTTTACATTGTTGTAGTAACATTCTACTGAAGGGAAAAGTTTTCCTCATCAGCTGGATGTATTAATAATTCCCAAACTATGGTTCCTAATCAAAAAACAATAAGGCAGGATCAATACTTCCATAACAAGAACTTCTATTTCACTTTTCTCAAGTGGTCACAGCCCAAGTACCATGACTCCCAAGAATAGAGTATCTTGTCTGATGAAAGAATAGAATGATTATGTATTTTTACCCAATAATTTCATTTTTAGAAATTTACTCTAAGGAAATAAAAGGAATAGACCACAAAGACATAATGGGCACATAATGTTCCTCTCAGTGTTTCTTAAAATAGTAACCCATCAACAAATAAGCCAGAAAACAATAGGGGGGAAATTCAAATCTCTATCAGAAAAGAATATATAAGTCATTGTTGGAGCACCCAACAGGATTAGTCTACACATTGGATCCTACAGTCCACTGTCAACAAGAGAAGTGATCTCTTAAAATCACCAGAGACAAAGAAAGATCTCCATCCTTAAAATTCACTAATAGATTAAAAAAAAAAAAAGGCCAGTGCCGTGGCTTAACAGGATAGTCCTGTGCCTTGCAGCACCAGTACAGTTCTAGTCCCGGTTGGGGCGCTGGATTCTATCCCGGTTGCCCCTCTTCCAGGCCAGCTCTCTGCTATGGCCCGGGAAGGCAGTGGAGGATGGCCCAAGTGCTTGGGCCCTGCACCCACATGGGAGACCAGGAGAAGCACCTGGCTCCTGGTTTTGGATCAGCATGATGCACCAGCTGCAGCGGCCATTAGAGGGTGAACCAATGGCAAAAAGGACGACCTTTCTCTCTGTCTCTCTCTCTCTCACTATCCACTCTGCCTGTCAAAAAAAAAATTCACTAATAGAGTCTCATTTATGTTTCTTATTTATTTATTGGAAAAAATAGATTTCAATTAAAAATAAAATATATACATCATACATTCATTTATTATGAACAATGTGTTTTATTTTTATTTGACAGGTAGAGTTATAGACAGTGAGAGAGAGACAGAGAAAAAGTTCTTCCTTCTGTTGGTTCACTCCCTAAATGGCCGCTATGGCTGGCACTGCATCAGCCTGAAGCCAGGAGCCAGGTGCTCTTCCCAGTCTCCCATGCAGGTGCAGGAGCCCAAGCACTTGGACCATCCTCCACTGCCCTCCTGGGCCACAGCAGAGAGCTGGACTGGAAGAGGAGCAACCAAGACTAGAACCCAGTGCCCATATGGGATGCTGGCACTGCAGGGAGAGGATTAGCCAAGTCAGCCACAGTGTTGATCCCAACAATGTGTATTTTAAAAAATAAGATGGGAATGGGATTCAAAGGTAAGTTCATTTTGGTGCATTAAAATTTGAAATTCATGAATCTGGGTGATTTTTAAAAACTCATTGAAAATATCTATTATAAAAATCTATGTGGGCCAGTGCTGTGGCTTAACAGGCTAATCCTCCCCCTTGCGGCACCGGAACACCAGGTTCTAGTCCCGGTTGGGGCGCCAGATTCTATCCCGGTTGCCCCTCTTCCAGGCCAGCTCTCTGCTATGGCCCAGGAAGGCAGTGGAGGATGGCCCAAGTGCTTGGGCCCTGTACCCGCATGAGAGACCAGAAGAAGCACCTGGCTCCTATCTTTGGATCAGTGTGATGAGCCAGCCGCAGCGGCAATTGGAGGGTGAACCAACGGCAAAAAGGAAGACCTTTCTGTCTCTCTGTCTCACTATCCACTCTGCCTGTCAAAAAACAAAACAAAACAAAACAAAACAAAACAAACAAAAAAACCCCTATATGGATATAAGTGTTTTTGAATCAAAATAATCTCTCAATGCATTTTACATGAATTCCTTGAATGGCCATTGTACATATTGTTTTGAAATTTATACACATTGTAAAATGGTTTAATAAAGTGAATTACCATATACATCATAATGCATATTTTTAAAAGTTAAAATTCTTTAAATTTTTCTCAAAAAATTTGGAGACAACATTTTTAAGTGTAGTCACCATGTTTCACTTTTTTCTTCATCTTCCAAATCTTTCCTCTTTTATCCATTAATTATACGTCTATATTTTTACCCTCATTAAAATCTTTAAATTTGCTTTTCACTTCTGCAGCTTAGATGCTCTTTTCCTAGCTTCCGCACTGAAGTTACTCCCCATTGTTATGTTTTAAGATCATGTATTATCCATTAGTGAGGACTTTCAAACTATTCTGGCTAAAGCAATGCTTGTCCTCTCCTCTGGGACCTATCACATTATTTTATTTTTTAGCCAGAGCACTTCAAATATGTAAACTATTTTTACACAAAGCTATAATTTATACCACTTTCTTCAAATATGCTTTATGAGGGCAGAATTTTGACATTCAGGCCACTCCAGAATGTCAAATTAATTAATAGAAAAATCAGGTATGTGAATCTCACTAGCATCAACACAAGTTGGTAATTAGCTGGTAACACCATAAAGAAAAAAAACTGACAATCAGAGCAGTCCTATTTGCTATGAAAGATTGATGTAGAAGCAACAATTCAGATGTAGCCAGTAGTATATAAAGAAATGTCTCACTTGAGTTGTCTGGGAAATTTTATCTGCTTCTCTAAAAGAAATCAAGATGTGATATATTTTAAGGGACCACAGCCCTTTTGCAGACATGGAAAGGGTAGTTGATGGGCTGTGATTACCTGGGCACACAAGTGTAAAAAATAGGTCTCTAATGGCTGAAGCACTAATTTACCAATCAGTACATATGGGTTTCAGAACTGGAGACACATACAGCCTGTTATGGAAACAGGGGTTGGGAACACATGAAGGAATAAAGAGGATGCAGTAAACCAGCACTTAGAGATCATTTATAACCTTAAATGCTTATGTTAGAATAAAACACTGAAAATCAATCATTACAGCTCCCTTAATTATAAACAAAAAAAATCAGAGTATTGAAGAAAAGGAAGAAAAAAAGAGAATAGCAGACATGTATGAAAGGCTATACAATGTACCACAAATAAACAAGGACACAATGACTTTTTTTAAGAAAAATGTTAACAAAGTTAACCATTAGGAAAAAACAATAAAGGAACCAATGGGGAAAGTAACAAATAACCAGTTTAGGAATTAAAACAGAATCATTCTTTTGTAGTTATAGCTTTGACCAAGATACTAGAGAAAGATATGAAATTCTTAGGAGTAAAATTTGATTACAGAGATCAATATCCACCCTATTTTGAAATACAGGTTTCCAAAAAACAAATATCGCATAAAATAGAAAAACTCCTATATATCCCAAGTAAGTTGAATCACATTTTGAAAACTCCAAATGGCCAACCCAGAAAGTCACACAATGACAATTTCAGGTCCAGAATTAGAGAATATTTCAGAATTTTACAGAAGAAAAAACAAATTTACATTTCAAAGACCTACCCAAAGTGAAAATAAGCAAAGCCCATTTTTTAGTTTCTTTTGGAAAACCACCATTACAGTGAGGATGGTGCAAGCAGGCCAAGACTTGAAATTAAAAAAGGTGCTGGCACTGTGGCACAGCAGGTTAAAACCCTGGCCTGAAGCACCAGCATCCCATATGGATGCCGGTTCTAGTCCTGGCTGCTCCTCTTCCAATCTTGCTCTCTGCTATGGCCTGGGAAAAGCAGTAGAAGATGGCCCAAGTCCTTGGGCCCTTGCACCCATGTGGGAGACCCAGAAGAAGTTCCTGGCTCCTGGCTTTGGATCAGTGCAGCTCCAGCTGTTGCAGCCATCTGGGGAGTGAACTGGTGGGTGGAAGACCTTTCTCTCTCTCTACCTCTCTCTGTAACTCTGTCTTCCAAATACATAAAATAAATCTTTAAAAAAAGAAATTAAAAAAATAAATTTTGGGATCAAGACTTGAAATAAAAATTAAGTTTTTAAAAGCATCTCTTTTATAAACAGAGCTACTAATATCCCCAGAAATGTATTAATGTAATAAATAAAATCATCTAAGAAAATATATCAATAGGAAGCAGGGACATAATAAAAAATGCAAGGGTTGTTAATATTCCCAGACAAGCCATCCAGGCAGGTAAAAATCACAAGAAGAAAATCCCATGGTCATTTAGATTCCGTGTTGGAAAGCATTTAGTAAAGTTCAGCAGCTAGGAAAGAGAAAACTGCTAGCAGAGCAACAACAAAAAAGCCAGTGACTTCTTTACTGTGACTGAGAGTGAAATGAACCTCAGGTGCCGTGGCTCAACAGGCTAATTCTCCACCTTGCGGCGCCAGCACACCGGGTTCTAGCCCCGGTTGGGGTGCCAGATTCTGTCCCGGTTGCCCCTCTTCCAGGCCAGCTCTCTGCTATGGCCCAGGAAGGCAGAGGAGGATGGCCCAAATCCTTGGGCCCTGCACCCGCAAGGGAGACCAGGAGAAGCACCTGGTTCCTATCTTCGGATCAGCATGGTGTGCCAGCTGCAGTGGCCATTGGAGGGTGAACCAAAGACAAAAGGAAGACCTTTCTCTCTCTCTCACTGTCCACTCTGCCTGTCAAAAAGTAAAAAACAAACAAACAAACAAAAAACTACAGCAAACGACGCAAATAATAAAGGCTCATTGAAAGCTATTTTTCTTACAATAAACCTAGGCCATGATTCCTTCACTCTCTCTCAGACTTTCTACTACAGGTGTAATAAAGGAACTAAAACAGTAAAAAATAATTACATGGTATAAAGATCAATTTCTAAGTCATAAAATGTGAATATACTGGGTGATGTTTATATACGGAGATAATCCATAAAAATCTAAAAACTGATAAATGAGATTACTGGAAGGATTATATATACGTGTGTGTGTGTTCTACTAATTACTAAGTACTAGCAGGAAACAGAAAATAATAATAAAGGACAACAGGCAGACTATTAAAAAAACAAGTGAAATTGGAGAAAAGGATTAAACTTTGTGATATCCTTAAATATTCTTTAAATCAATACTTAAAAAACCACAGATGATTCAACAGAAAAAAGTGTCACATAGATAATGAAAAAGAAAGACTCTGAAGCAAATAAACAGCCATTAAATGGTAACTGACCTGAGTTAGTTTACTGCAAGCTCCAAGTAGGATCCTCTCAGAAAGATGCAGGTGGGAGTCCAGCAGTGAGCAGGACCAGAGAGGAGAAATCTCCCACCGCTCTCTGCAGGGAGGGTAGCGCACAAGAGAACGAAGTTTCAGAAATGAACCCAAGACTCCTTCTTGCTTCTGCCTCCAGCAAGACCTAGAGTTATGCAGCAGCGTTATGGAGGACGCTGATTGGCTGCATCTTTTATGATGTGATGTGTCCTCACAGTTATGCAAGCTGTCCAATCAGGTGTGGTAGCATAAATGCTACGTAATCCCGCGGAATCTTGACGTCACAGTAGTCAACCAGTTCCGTGGTGGAGAGGCCCTAGGAGGGGCTCCAACACTCAGAACTCTGAATGTAGCCCACGTCCATTGTTCTCATACCTTCTTCCATCGCAGGAAGCTGCTCACTTGGACCTCGGGATATGGTGCTTGGGGCCGAGCTTGAGGAGAGGGGAACGCAGGGTGGGGAAGTTGTCAGAAAAGGCTGGCAGGATGTGGGCTTCCCAGAGGTTGTCGCTGGAGCCTGTAGGCCCCCTCTCATTGCTGATACGCCCCTTTACTCAGCCCCTTTCTGGTCTGCAGGATGGGGGCTGGACTGGCACCCGGGACCCCGGCGTCCTGTTCCTTTCCATCTCACAGTCCAGGGGCCATCCCTGGGCAGCTGTTGGTGGCATCCCCTTCTCTTCCCCGATTGTGCAGTGGGGACAGGATGGTCATTATGGAGCATATGGGTTGTGTGCTGGGTTCCTGCAGTGAAGAGCTGTCACTTACGGGATCCTCAGTTCCTCCCTTCTCCCCAGGGTGACCGGATTCCCCAAGTTTTCTGAATAGTTCAGAAGCTGAGTCTCAGCGCATGGCCCCTGACTTCTCAGCGTGGCTCTTTCTGGGAGTCTGACCACGTTTTCTGTTGGTAACAACAGTGTCACACACCAGGTAAGTTAATAAAACAGTTTTATTCTGATCAGGGTTTTTGTCGAGGTTTTAGGGGGGACAAAAGGACACTGTATTTTGGTCTTGGATGTCATCTGAGCCTTTACATGTTCCTTTTACAGGCTGTCATCTGTCTCTGAACTTTCAAATAAGAAATTTTAGCTAGTCACATTTATCAATGTTTTTAAAACTATTTCTGCTCCATAACAGCCTTCCCAACCCCAAAGATATAAACCTAGTTTTTTGAGTTTTAATTTTTATTTTGATGTAGGGTGATTGTTTTCAAAGTTATTGGAGTATAATTGAAAAACAAAATTTATATATATTCAAGGCCTGCAACTTGCTGTTTTGATATGTGAAGAGACTTTTTAAAAATTTATGGAAATTTCACTGTTTAATCCTGTTTTTCACAAACCTTTTGGACTTCCCTTGTACATATACATTCTGAAATGATTAGGACAATCAAACTAATATATCCATCACCTTACATAGTTTTTAAAAGAAAACCTAGTGCCTTAACAAGTTGTGAGTATCTAATCGTATATTCATAACATTTCTGGGCTGTACATTATCTCCTAACTGTAAATGTGTGTCATTCAACTAACATCTTCCCATTGCCTTCACTCTCAACACCTAAGTTTGACTTTCTGAGATTCCATAAATAAGGGAGATTGTGTGGTATTTATCTTTCTGTGACATTTCAGTCAGCCTAATGGTATATTCATACTTTTCAATCCAGATTGTGACAAAATGTCAGAATTTCCTCGTTAGGGTTGAATGTGACTCCATTGTGTGTGTATGGTATTTTCTCTATTCATCTTTCATAGACAATGTTTATTTACATATCTTGTTCTTGTGAATAATGCTCACATGAACATGGTTGTGCAGATGTATCTTTGAGATAGTAATTTTATTTCTTTAGATGCACATCCAATAGTGGGAATGCTTTACCATTTGTTAGCTCCATTTTTAATTTTATCTGAGACACCTCCATAGTGTTTTCCATAGTGGATGTACTAATTTACATGTTTATAAACAATTTATATGTTCCCTTTTCTCCAATGCTGGTTCCATATTTATGTTTTTTACTTTTTTATAATAGCTATTTTTACATATGTGTCATAATCATTATGGTCTTGATTTGCAGTGCTGAGTCCCTTTTAAATGCCTGTTAGCTGCTTATGGAAAAACTGATCTGATCCTTTGCCCATTTTTTATTACAATATTTCCTTTTGAATTGTGTCTATTATTTATATTAATCCTTTAATCAGCTATGATTTGCCAGTATTTTCTCTCATTCCTTGCTTTCACTTTTCAGCTTTTCCTCTAGTATGCAGAACATTTTTTATTTTTTTGCAGTCCTACTTTCTTATTTTTGCTTTTGTCACCTATACATTTGGAGTCATACCTAAGTCATTATAAAAGTCTGGCAAAGCCGGCGCCGTGGCTTAACAGGCTAATCCTCCACCTTGGGGTGCCGGCACACCAGGTTCTAGTCCCGGTCGGGGCACCGATCCTGTCCCGGTTGCCCCTCTTCCAGGCCAGCTCTCTGCTGTGGCCAGGGAGTGCAGTGGAGGATGGCCCAAGTTCTTGGGCCCTTCACCCCATGGGAGACTAGGATAAACACCTGGCTCCTGCCATTGGAACAGTGCGGTGCACCGGCCGCAGCACGCCTACCGCGGTGGCCATTGGAGGGTGAACCAACGGCAAAGGAAGACCTTTCTCTCTGTCTCCCTCTACTGTCCACTCTGCCTGTCAAAAATTTAAAAAAAAAAAAAAAGTCTGGCAAAGCCACAGTTGTAGATGTTGGTGATTTGAATCAGTGGATGAGAATGTCCTCTCTCTATCTCTCCTCCCTCCCCCCCCCCGTTTCTCTGTGTGTCTCTTTTTCTTTGAAACTAATTAAGAAACTTTTTAAAGACTTCATGTTTAATTGGTACCAAATCAGAGCTAGTTGATAGTGAGTTCCTTATGTTACACAGCATTGTGGGGTGACTATAGTCCACAATAATCTATCCATATTTTAGGAACAAATAGAGGAAAGGTGCTCCAAGTCCCTGATTTTGATGTATAATGCCAGAGAAGGGAAAATGTTGTTTACTCCGATTTATTCAGTACACATTGTATGCATGAATTAAAAGCTCACACTGCGTCCATAGGTATGGATAATTATTGTCAACAAAATAAACTCAAAACATCATTCTTGGTGTATAACATTAAGGGGTGTTAAAATACTTAAATTAGTATCACCACTAAAATTATGATCTTTGGAAGAGTTTACTCATACAAACATAATCTAGAAATATGTGAATTGGCATTTTTTAAAGATTTATTTTATTTATTTGAAAGAGTTATAGAGAGAGGTAGAGACAGAGAGTGAGGTCTTCCATCTGCTCGTTCACTCCTCAAATGGTCACAATGGACTGAGCTGAGCCGATCCGAAGCCAGGATCTTCTTCTGGGTCTCCCACATGAGTGCAGGTGTTTCCGTTGATTTCTCAACAATGTTGCAGTGGGTTCATTTCTGAGAGGAGCAGCGTGGTGGGGGCAAGAGGTGCGGAGTCAACACACAGACTCCGGGAGTTGGGTGAAAGCAGCCTTGAGGCGAGCAACCCGCAGACTCGTTTATTACAGTTGGTACAACAGCTTATATAGCCAAGACCAGCCAATCTGGTCAAGGGGCGGTCTATACCCCAACCAATCACAGCCTGTTGCCAGGCAGTTTCCAAAGCCATCCAATCACAGCCTGTCCCAGGCAGTTTCAAAGCCATCCAATCACAGCCTATTGCCAGGCAGTTTCCAAAGCCAGGTGGGTTTCAAAGCCATTCCTGACTAACTGACGCTCGCTTGCCAGTGGCCACCTTGACATGGCCTTCTCATTCCACTACATGCAGGGGTCCAAGGACTTGGGCCATCTTCTACTGCTTTCCCAGG
This sequence comes from Lepus europaeus, assembly GCF_033115175.1. Lineage (NCBI taxonomy): Eukaryota > Metazoa > Chordata > Mammalia > Lagomorpha > Leporidae > Lepus > Lepus europaeus. Next base: position 4,328,068 of record NW_026909167.1, on the reverse strand, counting down.
CCATAGCAGAGAGCTGGATCAGGAGAAGAGCAATGGGACTAGAACTGGTGCCCATATGGGATGCCAGCATTCAGGCCAGGGCTTTGACCCACTGTGCCACAGCATTGGCCCCATGAATTGGCATATTGTCATTCTAAGTGGAGTGATTAGGAGGCAGTATTTTACCTTACATTGGTAATTAGTACAACTTTTAAATTGTTTCATATAAGAAAAATGAAGTATTTCTTTAAGAGTATATGGAATTAATTTTAATTAGGACAATATCACAAGAAATATAGAATTAAATTGCAGGTTAATTTTGGTGCAAAATTTTATGAAAAACATGCATAGTTCTTTCATACTAAACAATTTCCATGAATTGTAAGGCCTTTGCATTTATGGGTTTAAATATTTTTTCAACCAAAATGAACATATTTTAATTTCATGTTCCAGAAAATATGTGAAACCCCCTTGTATTTGTTCATTTTATTTTCTTCCATGAGGCCCAAATTCAGTCTGCCCAGTCCTGTCTCATATTTTCAGTAAATATTCTATGCTTGGTGCTGTGTTGCAAGTTATGCAATCATAAGTACATTCTAATATAACACATTTCCATTAATCCCAAATGCTTCATATTATTTATAGCACTCCTCATTAACCATCAGCCCCAGCACAGGCATTAATCTAAACCTATCTCCAGAGATTGACCTTTCCTGGACATGTCATAATGGGAAATGGGATGTTAGAGTATATGGGCATGGCTTTGAGTTTCTTCTCTTTCTTTGTCTTTTGAATTGCATTATTTTGTGATCTATCATTTCTTAATTAAATTTGATTGTCAAATTGTATAGCATTATAAAAGATATACTGAACATTGCTTTCTTTGCATATTAGTATCTGGGTTGCTTTCACATTTGGCTTCATAAATATTGCTTCAGTATTCATGTGCCTGTGGATTGTGTCTCTCTTAGTGGCATATCTGGCAGAGAAACTGCTGAAGCAATAAATAATACCATTTAGAAATTGCTTGGAAACTGCCAAATTATTTTCATAGTGGCTGCAATATTTTACTGGAAATGTATGAGGGTTCCCTGTTCTCCACATCCGTGTCAACATTTATCTATAGTGAATCAGAATCATTTGACTTAGTATGAAGTGCTATTGCTCTGAGGTTTTGATTTGCATTTCCACAATGATTTATATTAAGTATAATTTTTTAAAAAGATTTATTTTATTTATTTGAAAGACAGAGTTACCGAGAGAGGTAGAAACAGAGAGAGAGGGCCTCCATCCACTGGTTCACTCCCCAGATGGCTGCAACAGCTGGAGCTGCGCTGATCCAAAGCTAGGAGCCAGGAACTTCTTCTGGGGCTCCCACATGGATGCAGGGGCCAAAGGACTTGAGCCATCTTCCACTGCTATCCCAGGCCATAACAGAGAGCTGGATAGGAAGTAGAGCAGCTGGGACTAGAACCGGTGCCCATACAGGATGCTGGCACTTCAGGCCATGGCTTTAACCTGCTGCATCACAGCACTGGCCCCAGAAGCATATACTTTTGCAGTATTAAAATCTCTTACTAAAATCAATGCTTCATTTAAAAATTGTATGTTTGTTTTTTTTTTTTTGTAATTTTTCAGTACAAAATTCAAGTTTTGTGGGGCCGGCACCATGGCTCACTTGGTTAATCCTCCACCTGCTGCTCTGGCATCCCATATGAGTGCCAGGTTTTAATCCTGGTTGCTCCTCTTCCAGTCCAGCTCTCTGCTGTGGCCTGGAAAGGCAGTGGAGGATGGCCCAAGAGCTTGGGCCCTGCACCCACATGGGAGGCCAGGAGGAAGCACCTGGCTCTTGGATTCAGATCGGCATAGCTCTGGCCATAGTGGCCATTTGGGGGTAGAGCCAACATAAAGAAGACCATTTTCTCTGTCTCTCTCTCCCTCACTGTCTAACTCTGTCAAATAGATTTTTAAAAAATCAAGTTTTTTTTTCTTAAATTTCTTGTGGTATTTTCACTCTTTGATGCCACCTTGAATGTTATTGTTAATTATATTCTTAGAATGTTCATCACTGTTAAACAGAAATATAATTGATACTTATATCTTTATAGTCTGCAAAAATACTGAATTTTACTGTATTTTTGGAGTGGGATTTTAGTGACTTCCTCAGGATATATTTTACATACAAGACTATGTGTTCAATATTACAAGTCAACTTTGCTCTTTTGTTTACAATCTGGAGTTTTTTTCTTTTGCTTTGTTCATTTTATTTTAGTAGAATCATCCACTACACTGTTGAATAAAAGTGTTAAAAGTAACAGTCCTTATTCCCATTTTATAAGAGTTTATTGTAAATTTCCCATAGGTGCCCTTCCTGTGGTGGAAATTTGCCTGTTAATAGTTTATTTAGGGTTTTAATCATAAATTTAATTTAGTCAATTTTTTCTTTATTGATGAGGTTATCAAATCTTGATTTTCTGATTATTACATTAAATATTTACCCTTAATATTTTTATTTTTTAATTTGAGAGGCAGAGAGAGCTAGAACCTCTATCTTCTGGTTCACTCTGCATATGTCTGCAATGACAGGTCTGGACTGGAAACAAAATCCTGGCCTCCAATGAGGGTGACAGGGTCCCAGTTACATGCCCCATCCCCACAGCCTCCCATATTTTCCATTGACAGGAAGCTAGTTTCAGAGGCCAGAGGTGAGAGTTGAACATAAGCACTGTAGACAATGCAGGTATCTTACCCATATCTCAACTGAGACCAAATCTGTGCCTGTATGTCTGCTTTTGTTCAAATATCACACTGTTTAGATTACTTTTGCTTTTGAATTAAGAGAATGTGAGGCCTTTAACTTTGATCTTATGTTCAAGAATATTTGGGTATTTAAATACTTTGACATTCCATATTAATTTTCTGTATAGTTTTTTAAATTTTTGACTATTGGGATATTACGAAGAATGATTTGAATCTATAGATCACTAGGAACATTGATTTATTATATATATTTTATAATCCATGAACAGAGTACATATATACACATTTATTTGTGTGATCTTTAATTCATTTCAGTAATCCTTTATAATTTTCAATGTTTAGGTATTTTATTTCCTTGGTTAAGTTTATTCCTAAGTATTTTATTACCTTTGGTGCTTTTGAAATTGAATTGTTCTCTTTATTGATTTAATTTATTTATTTTTAATTTTTAATTTATATAAGGTGAACAAATTTCACGTGTTTCATATATTCAGATTTAGGAACATAGTGATACTTACTACCCTACCCTGTCTCCTGCCCAGGCTCCCAACCTTCTTCCCTCCTTCATTATGATTTTACTTTTAATTTTTACAAGACATACTTTCAGTTTATGTTATAATCATGTTTGACCCTCTACAAAGTGAAGGATTCAAGAAATAGAAAGTAGAAGAAAACCACTGTTCCCCAAGAGTAAAGAAAATGTTATAAACAATAATCTCAAAATGCAAGTTTTGCTCCTACACATTACATCTTTTACACTCTGTATATTAGTAACATATATCAAGGAAAACATATGATATTTGTATTTTTTGAGACTCACTTATTTCACCAAGCATGATGGATTCCAGTTGCATCCATTTTATTGCAAAAGACAGACTTTCATTCTTTTTTGTGGCTGAGTAGTATTCCATAGTGCATAGATACCATATTTTTTGATCCAGTCATTACTTGATTGGCATCTGGTTTGATTCCATATCTTAGTTATTATGAATTGAGCTGTAATAAACATGGGCATACAGATAGCTTTAATATGCCAATTTAACTTCTTTTGGGTACATTCACAGTGTGGGATGGCTAGGTCATATTGTAGATATACTGTCAGATTTCAGAGGAACCCTATACTGCCTCTAGTAACGGTTGCACTAGTTTACATTCCCACCAAAAGTGTACTAGGGAACTTTTTCCCCTACATCCTCACCAGCATTTATTGCTTCATATTTTTTTGTATGAGAGCCATTCTAACTCTGGTAAGGTGTAACCTCATTGTGATTTTTATTTGCATTTCCTGGCCAAGAGCCAGGAGCTTCTTCTGAGTCTCCCACATGGGTGCAGGGGCCCAAGGACTTGGGCCATTTCTGCTGTTATCCCAGACCATAGCCGAGAGCTGCTTCAGAAGTGGAGCAGCCAGGACTTGAACTGGCACTCATATGGGATGCCAGCACTTCAAGTCAGATCTTTAACCTGCTGCGCCACAGATCGGTGCAGCCTCAGCCATTGCAGCCATCTGGGGAGTGATCCATCAGATGGAAGATCTCTCTGTTTCTACCTCTTTCTAACTTTGTCTTTCAAATAAATAAAATAAAGCTTAAAAAAAAGAATAACTAAAAAAACTGTATGGTTATCTCAATAGATGCAGAAACCATTTGATAAAATACAACACTCTCTCATGATGAATAAATAAACAGTTTTCATTCTTCTATTTGTTATTGTGATGTGTCATATTTGCTAATTTGCAAATGTTGAACCATTCCTGCATACCAGGGATACCAGTTGGTCCAAGTGAACAATCATATTTGGTTCATCTGTGATACTGGTTTATAATGCTCTTTGTTGTATATTTTTCTGGTTTTCGAATTAAGCTTATGCTGGTCTCATAGAAGCAGTATGGGAGAATTTCCTCCATCTCAGTTGTTTGAAATAGATTGAGAGGAATTGGAATTAGTTTTTCTGTAAAAGTTTGGTAGAGCTCAGGTGTAACCATCCAGTCCTGGGCTTTTTCTATGTGGGGAGGTTCTTTTTTCTTATTCAGTCTCCATCTTGGTTATTGTTTTGTTTAGGTTTTCAGTGCCTTCGTGCATCAATTTTTGGTAGTTTGTGCTTATCTAGGAATCAATCCATTTCTTCTATATTTGTTGGCATATAGTTTTTTTCATAATTTCTGATGAATTTTATTTCTGTGGTATCTAACATTTCCTTTTTTATTTCTGAATTTATTAATATGTGTCATCTCCACTTTTTTTAATTAGTTAGGCCTGTGGTGTATCAATTTTAATTTTTTCAAAAATAATTGCTCATTCCACTGATCTTTTGTTTCTTTTTTGTTTCAATTTTATTTCTTCTTTAATTTTAAGAATTTCTTTCCTCATACTAACTTAGGTTTTGAATGGATTGTTAGATCATTTGTTTGATCCCTTTCCAATTTTGAGGTAAGCACTAATTGCTATAAACTCAACTCTCAGAATTGCTTTTGGTGTATATCATAAGTTTTGATATGTATGTTGTCTTTTTCACTTCTTTCCTGTAATTTTTTATTTACATTTTATTTTTTCTATGACCCACAGTTCATTCAGGAGCAGCTGTTCAGACTCCATGTGCTTGCATGCTTTCTAGTTTCTTACATTCTTAATTTTCAGATTCATTCCATTGTGGTCAGAAAAGATACATGGTATGATTTCATTTTCTTTTAATTTGCTGAGATTTGCTTTATGGCCTAACATATGATCTGTCCTAGAAGGAGTTCCATGCACTTGTGATAAGAATGTGTATTCTGCAACTATGGGATGAAATGTTCTGTATATGTTATTTCTGTCATTTTGGTCCATAGTGTAGATTAGTTGTCTTTTTCAATTTTTCTTTATCTAGTTGTCCTGTGTATTGATGAAACTCTGATATTGCTGTCACCCATTACTATTGGATTGAAGTAAATGTCTCTTTAAGATCCATTAACCTTTGTTTTAAATAATCAGGCACTGGGGCTGGAACTGTGGCAAAGCAGGTTAAGCATTCCATATGGGCACTGGTTTGAGACCTCACTGTTCCACTTCTGATCCAGTTCTCTGCTGTGGCCTGGGAAAGCAGTAAAAGATGGCCAAAGTCCTTGGGCCCCTGCATCCATGTGGAGACCCAGAAGAAGCTCCTGCCTCCTGGCTTCTGATTGGCTCAGCTCTGGCCACTGGCCACTTGAAGAGTGAACCAGCAAATGAAAGACCCCCCCCCCCGTAGCTCTGCTTTTCAAATAAATAAATGAATCTTTAAAAAGATGAAAAGCAATCATGCACCTGGCATAGGGTACATATACATTTATCATAGTTACATCTTTCTGTTGTATTGATCTCTTCATTAATACAAAATGCCTTTCTTTGCTTGTTTAATAGTTTTTGCTTTAAAGTCTGTTTTGCATGATATTATCATGGCTAATATTTCTCTTTTTTACTTTTTGTTATCATAGAATATCATTTTCCATCCTTTAACTTTCAAAGTCTGTATGTATCTTTGTAGCAGAGATGTGTTTATTACAGGCAGTAAAAAATGGATCTTGTGTTAATACATCCAGCTAGTCTGTATCTTTTTTTTTTAATTTATCCATCCATTTGAAAGAGTTACACAGAGAGAGAAGGAGAGGCAGAGAGAGAGAGGTCTTCCATCTGCTGGTTCACTTCCCAGTTGGCTGCAATGGCTGGAGCTGTGCCAATCCAAACCCAGGGGCCAGGAGCTTCTTCAGGTCTTCCTCATGAGTGCAGCGGCGCAAGGACTTGGGCCATCTGCTACTGCTTTCTCAGGCCATAGCAGAGAGCTTGATTGGAAGTGGAGCAGCTGGAACTTGAACCAGTGCCCATATGGGATGTCGGCACTGCAGGCAGCAGCTTTACCTACTACACCACAGTGCCAGCCCCTTGATTTATTTTATTGTTTTTCTTTTGGGAACCTCATGGTTTTAAGATTGAGTTAATCTTACTCCTTATTGTGATGCATGCTCACCATTTATCTAGACCGTATATTTAACTACTGATGGTTTTTATTGGGCATAGCTAGTTTACAAAAGTCTCACACACTAACATGACATGCAAGAAGCTGTAGCTCATAATGATTATTAATACAGGACCGAGTTTCACCTGAAATATCAAATGAAGCTAAGTTAGTTTCTCCAGACTCCTTCACTCTGTATCTTGCTGTCACTTGCTGCTATTCAGGGGTATTAGATTGTGGCCTGTATGTTCCTGCTATTTTTCTGTGCAAGGGTAGAGGAGTCAGCCCTGTATCATGAGAACATTACTCTTTATCTCTAAATGGATTTAAGCAGGCAACACTCAGGCTGTGTGCTTCAGTGTGGCACTATATAATAGCAGATGCATAATAATTGTATAAAATATTTCTTTTTAAAAAATATTTATTTGAAATTCACATTTACACTGAAAGAGGAAAGACCAAAAAAAAAAGAGAGAGAGAGGTCTTCCATCCACTGGTTCACTCCCCAACTGGCCACAATGAACCAAAGCTGCACTAATCTGAACCCAGGAGCCAGGAGCTTCTTCCAGGTCTCCCATGTGGATGCAGTGGCCCAAGGACTTGGAGCATCTTCTACTGCTTTCCCAGGCCACAGCAGAGAGCTGGATCAGAAGTGGAGCAGCTGGGTCTCAAATCAGTGCCCATATGGGGTGCTGGCACTGCAGGTGGTGGCTTTACTCGCTATGCCACAGTGCCAGCCCCTATATTTTATAAGAAATTATTTCAAAAGGGCAATACACATTATCATTTAATTTTACAACCATGAAATTTTGAGTGCTTTTATATAAAGCTTAGTTAAAGAACTAAAAATCATTAGGATTATAGAATGTATGCATGTTAATTCCACCGAAGAGAAAAATCTACCCAACCTGGATCTCCAGGTTCAAATTTTTCAAACTGAAGTTATAATCAGAGGATATCACTACTCCTAATCTAGGTAATACTAGTGAGCAAAAATACAGTGTCTTCAATGGCAAAGGCTCCCACCTTTCAGTATTATGCCAAACTTATTAAAGAACATGATACTGGCATTTTTACAATGATGAAGTAATAAAATTATTAGGGCAATTTATCAGGTTTATAATGCATATCAAGAAAAAGTGCTGGCAGGGTGTGCAGGTAAAGAGCACAGTGTGCAAATTGTTGAATATTGTCAGGCAGAAGTGAGAAAATTGAGACAAATCATGCTGGGTAAAAATACACAGGAACAAAAAGATTTCAGCAGGCAATATTAAGCAGAAAGGCACCACATAGAAGTATGGAATCATTGTTTATTTAATGGATGCCCTATTCTGGGTTCACAGCTGGGAGGTAGAAATACACTTGGAGATGCAGATGTCCTTGATCCTCTTCATGATGACTTTTAGCCAATCAAGACAGTATTATCAGCCATTCTCACATGGAAGCAAGTGTCTTTATGCCTTGACCTCAGCTGTGGGCTCTTTCAGTTATGCTTTCTCCACTGCTGGACTTAAGTATCCTACAAGTGGAGCAGATTTTCCTCCCCAGCAGAGCAGCTGGGGACAATAGTGGAGAATCAGATGTCAATGATTGTGAAAATGTAATTGACCCTACAGAGCCCTCTAGTGGTGAATAGTCACATTCAAATGATTTTCACCCATGATACATCCCATTGAGGACCCCAGTAATGCTCAGACCTCCCAGAGTTAATTAAACCAAAGATGCTCTCCAGTTAGCACACCTTCTCTCACTTGTTATTGAGAGAGGCACTTGAGGACTTAATCTAGGAGTTTCCTTGCCAGATGCTTTGACCCTCAAGAGGAGAGTTCTTGCACACAGTAATCATAAGCCTCTCTCCCTGGTCCATGTCCTTGGATGCAATGTGCAAGTTTCATGACACAGAAAAATAAGAAAGAAAGGAAGGAAGGAAGGAAGGAAGGTAGGTAGGACGGAAGGAAGGAAGGAAGGAAGGAAGAAGGAAAAGAAGGAAGGAAGGAAAAGAAGAAAGGAAGGAAGGAAGGAAGGAAGGAAGGAAGGAAGGAAGGAAGGAAGGAAGGAAGGAAGGAGAAAGAAAAGAAAATTGCATTCTGGCGCAACTCATGGGTTTACTGTAAATTTAGGTAAAGTGGGGGCCGGTGCTGTGCCATAGTCATTAAGCCTCTGCCTGTGGCACTGGTATCCCATACAGGTGCCGATTCATGCCTTGGCTGCTCCATTTCCAATCCAGCTCTGTGCTAATGACCTGGGAAAGCAGTGGAAGATGGTGCAAGTGCTTGGACCCCTGTACCCATGTGTGAAGAAGCTCCTGGCTTTGAGTTGGTCAAGCTCTGGCCATAATGTCCATTTGGGGAGTGAACTAGCAAATGGAAGACCTCTCTTGGTCTCTCCCCTTGTCTGTCTGTGCCTGCTTGTCAAATAAATAAGTAAATATTTTTAAAAATTAGACAAAGTGAAATTTGTGTAATTTCTGTTCTATAAGTAAATCAGAAATTAGAGACTAAGCATAATTGGTTTTCGAATTTCCTATACATCAAAAATTATCTCTTGCAGTATCACGCAGTAAAATTTACTTTTTCAAAGAGGAACAAGTTTAACAAGAGCCTTCAGGCCGGCACTGTGGCTTAACAGGCTAATCCTCCGCCTTGCGGCACCAGCACACTGGGTTCTAGTCCCGGTTGGGGCCCCGGATTCTATCCCGGTTGCCCCTCTTCCAGGCCAGCTCTCTGCTATGGCCCAGGAAGGCAGTGGAGGATGGCCCAAGTCCTTGGGCCCTGCACCGCATGGGAGACCAGGAGAAGCACCTGTCTCCTGGCTTCGGATCAGCACGATGCGCCAGCCGCAGTGGCCATTGGAGGGTGAACCAATGGCAAAAAGGAAGACCTTTCTCTCTGTGTCTCTCTCTCACTTTCCACTCTGCCTGTCAAAAAAAACAAAAACAAGAACCTTCAAAGAACTTTCTATGATAAGCCAAATTCACTGTTCCCAGAAAAAAATTTATAAATTTTAGGAAGGCTGATTAGAATAAATCAGATATGCCTTCTCCTAGCCACATGACTTTGTGAGATTAAGAGAGTACTTTGTTTCAACTTTTTCTACTGATGAATATTGTCACTTGAAATTTTTTCTTTAAAACTAAATACTAATTACCAGTAATCAGTCATCCAAATAAGTACATGATAATATACATTAATTATTTTTTATTCAGCACATCATAGTGACAAATGTAGAGTAGCAGCACATTTATAGTCTGTTCTGGACTCTTTATTAAAAATAATTGTTTCATTTTTTCTTGAATATATTCTGCTTTCTTGGTTTCTTTTTTTTAAAAAAAGATTTATTTATTTACTTACCTGAAAGTCAGACTTACAGAGGAGGGAAAGGGGGAGATAGGGAAAGAGAGAGAGAGAGAGAGGGAGATCTTCCACCTGCTGGTTCACTCCCCAAATGACTACCATTGCTGGGATTGGGCCAGGCAAAAACCAGGAGCATGGAAATCCAATGGTTCTTCCATATAGGTGGGAAGTGCCCAAGAACTTCAGCAATGTTCTGCTGCTTTCCTAGGCACATTAGTAGGAACTGGATCAGAACTGGGACTGGAACCTGAGTTCATCTGAGATGTCAGCATTGTGAGCAGCTGCTTAATCTGCACCAAATGCTGGCCCCTGTTCTTGATTCTTAAAGGAAGGACACGGTAATGTCTAGCTGAAGAGAGATATGTACCAGACTTGAGTTTTACTGTGGACAGATGACAGACACTGTAGATTTAGCTGAGTTTATGCCCAAGGGGTAGGACTCATTTAAGTTTCTTTTTTTAAAGATGTATTTTATTTACTTGAAAGACAGTGTTACAGAGAGAGGTAGAGCCAGAGCGAGAGCAAAAGTGAGAGTGAGAGCGAGAGTGAGAGCGAGAGAGAGAGAGAAGATGTCTTCCTTTCCACTGGTTCTCTCCCCGATGACTGCAATGGCCAGAGCTGAGCTGATCCAAGCCAGGACCCAGGAGCCAGGAGCCAGGAGCCAGGAGCCAGGAGCCAGGAGCTTCTTCCAGGTGTCCCATATGAGTGCAGGGGCCCAAGGACTTGGGCCATCTTCCACTGCTTTCCCAGGCCATAGCAGAGAGCTGGGTCGGAAGAGGAGCAGCCAGGATTCTAACTGGTGCCCATAAGGGATGCCAGTGCTGCAGGCTAGGGTTTTAACCTGTTGCATCATAGCACTGCCCCCCATTTAGATCGTCTAACAAATGCTGGTGTTAGCTTGACTTATAAATAAAGACAATTAATAAATTGCACAATAACCTTGGTAAATAATAGAGATATCTTTTATTTAGAAGGAGACTTTTAAAAGTAATTACATAAAGAATATAAGGAGGGGCTAGCATTTTTTTTTTTGACAGGCAGAGTGGACAGTGAGAGAGACAGAGAGAAAGGTCTTCCTTTTCCATTGGTTCACCCCTCAATGGCCGCTGCAGCTGGTGCACTGTGCTGATCCAAAACCAGGAACCAGGTGCTTCTCCTGGTCTGCCATGTGGGTGCAGGGCCCAAGCACTTGGGCCATCCTCCACTGCAATCCTGGGCCACAGCAGAGAGCTGGACAGGAAGAGGGGCAACCAGGACAGAATCCGGCACCCTGACCGGGACTAGAACCCAGTGTGCCAGCGCCGCAAGTGGAGGATTAGCTTATTGAGCCATGGCATCAGCCAAGTATGGGCTAGCATTTAAGCCACCATTTGTGAGAATGAAATCCTATGTGAGTGCCAGTTCAGGTTCTGGCTGCTACACTTCTGATCCACCTCCCTGATAATTTCAAAAAAACCAGTAAATCTTATTTTAAAAGAACTTAGGGTCCAGCACTGTGGCATAGAGGGCTAAGGCTCTGCCTATAGTGCCAGTTCAAGGTCCAGCTGTTCTTCTTCCAATCCAGCTCTCTGTTTTGGCCTGAGAAAGCAGTCAAAGATGGCCCAAATGCTTGGGCTCCTGCACCCATGTGGGGGAGAAGAGTGAAGCTCCAGGCTTCTAGCTTCTGGCTTCAGATTGACCCAGCTCAGTCTGTTGTGGCTATTTGGAAGTAAACCAGTGGATAGATCTTTCTCTCTGTCTCTCCCTGTGTCTGTAACTCTACCTCTCAAATGAAATAATAAAATCTTTTTTATAAAAAAAATGTTTAGCGTCACATTTGGAACTTTTAGTAATTTTTGATGGGTTGAGAGGAAATTTATAACGTTTGTGATACAACTGAGAGCCTTCTGATTCCTAGCATGTAAGAAGAGGATAGTGAGCAGACAACTGGTAGACAAGACCTAACAGGGTACAACCCATGGCATTGTCTTTCTGAAGACCACAGTAAGTCCTATGGTCCCTGTTCACAGGTCAGTGGGAAACCATCCACACAGTTGAAAGAGGAGTGTGACTTGATGAGATTTTTGTTTGTAAAATGGCCTTTTAATTAAGTACTGAAGAACATCTCCAGAGAAAACATAGAAGAGTACTGCTGAATGGTAAATCTTCATTAGTAGTATCAAGACTTGATGAAAGAAATGGCACCTTTATGGGAAATGTAACTCAGGGAAGGGAGATAAGAACTAGTGAATCTTTTCTCCTAGGATGGTACTTACACCAACTGTAAATATTGGGGCTCTAATTTGGTGTGTTGAAGAGGATTCCACTAGGATCTGGAATAACCTGAGCATCAGAACACATAATTTCAGACTATAATACCTTTAACAAGGTAAGAATCTATGAACTCATAATGATACAGTACATAATAACACACTAACTAGGACAGAAGAGTGAGCCCTTAGCTTTGAGCTAGATCAAAATATGAACAGAGAAACAATATTGGGCATTAAAACAGCAGCATTTCATATAGTGTTGATAATTAAAAATAATGAATATCAAAGGTACTGGATGAAAATTTGATAGGAAATAGGTTACTATTGTAATATTAGAATATTTTTAATAAAAGTCCACACATTCCAAAAAGGAATAAAAATTTGTATATAGCACAGCATATATGAATGCTGTGGTACAGCATGTTTTGCCACTGCCTGCCACACCAGCATTCTACATGAGAGTGCGGTGGTGCTGCTTCAAGTCCCAGCTTCTCTGCTATTGATCAAGCACAATGTGAATGCACCTGGGAAGGCTTCAGAACATGGTCCAAGTCCTTGGGCCCTGCCAGCCATGTGGAAGACCAGGAAACAGTCATTTACCCTAGCTTCAGCTTGACAAAGAACTTAACATTGCAACTCTTTTGGAAATGAACCAGCAGACATAGAGATAGATAGATAGATAGATAGATAGATAGATAGATAGATAGATAGACAGATAGATATAGAGAGAGACAGAGGGGGAGAAAGAGAGAGAGAGAGAGAGGGAGATGGGGGGGTAGAGAGAGAGAGATCCAGCTCTCTGCTATGGCCTGGGAAACCAGTAGAAGATGGCCCAAGTGCTTGGACTTCTGCACCCGCATGGGAGACCTGGAAGAAGCTCTTGGATTCTGGCTTTGGATCGATGCAGCTCTGGCTGTTGTGGCTAATTGGGAGTCAACCAGCAGATGGAAAACCTTCTCTTTCTCTCTCTCTGCCTCTCCTTCTCTCTTTGTGTAACTCTGACTTTCAAATAAATAAATAAATCATTTTAAAAGATATAGATGTAGATGTAGATATAGATATAGTTCCCTCTCTCATTGTCATTCTGCCTTCAAAATAAATAAATAAATCCTTGAAAGGTTGTATGTGAATCAATATGGCAGAAATTCACTAAATACCAAGTTGATAGCATCCATCATAGAGCAGATGGGAGACTAAGGAGAGTCCAGCATCAGACCAGGGTGTTTCTGATGAGAATTCAGGGCCCACATTTTCTCAGAAAGCAACACTGGACAGATCCAGCTTAAGTCATCTCTGCTCTTGATATCTATTAAGGGTTATATATTAGGGAAGTGTCAAGGAGAATTCCAGAAAAATAACATTGAATCACAATGGGAGAAAAGATATTTTAACACAGTTGGAAAATGATATGATAGTTCTGTGGATTGGGCTATAATGTTGAATTAATGTTGGTTTCCTAAATTGGGGTTCATATGCTTTTTATCAGGGGATCACCCTATAGTTAGCAGAAACATCGTGGGTCAGGGGAAAAAGTGCTAACAGGATAATAACGCATTCTCAATGAATGGGACTCACTCATGGTATTTCTGTAAGTTTGAAATAATTTCAAAATAAACTCTTAAAATGACCAAATTTTAAGATGACAATATACATATCATGTTAGTAAAACAGGGACAGCATCAAATACTATAAAGGATAAAATTTACCCAATTCCCATTAGGCCAAAGTTATAAAACTGGACCCCTCTAAACATGTACATGCCTGTATGGAGACTGCAGAAATAATACAATAATATTCACAATGTTTCCTGTTCTGAATACATTTGTGATAGTTTTGAAACAGCTTGATGTTTTTATTTTAAAGATTTTGAAAACTTTGTTGCTCTTTAAAAATAATTATTTTATTTTTGTATTTGAAAAGAAGAGTTGCAGGTGTATCTCAAATCTGTTGGTTTGCTTCCCAACTTTATGCCACAGCTGGGGCAGGAGCAAGCCCAAACCAGCAACCTGAAACACAATCTGGGTCTCTACAAGGGTGGCACGAACTCAACTCCTTTAACCCTCATCACCGTCTCTCAGAATGCACACCAACATGAAGCTGGGACCAGAAGCAGACCTGGGACTTTTCCCAGGCTCTCTGACATGGGATGCAGGCATCCCAAGCAGTGGTCCAACCACTATGTCAAATGGTCACGCCTTCATTTTTAAATCAATTTTTTATTTGAAAGAGACTGAGAAAGACAAGCAGCAGAAATCACTCATCTGTTGGCTTGCTACACAATGCCCATTACAATCAGGACTCAATTAAATGAAAGACAGGAGCCAGGTGCTTCATCCAGGTCTTCCATATGGTTGTCATGGAACCAAGTATTTGGGCCAATATCCACTGCCTTCTCCACAGACTAGCAAGAATCTAGAATGGAAGAGGAGTTACCAGGACTCAAACCTGCACTCCAGTATGAGATGCCAATGTCAGAAGAGCAGCTTGACCTATTGAATCACATGCTAGTTTCTGCATCAATTGAAACCGGTGCACTCACCCTACCCTGTATATATTCAAAGAATGCAAAGCCCGGCCAGCGCCGTGGCTTAACAGGCTAATCCTCTGCCTTGCAGCACCAGCACACTGGGTTCTAGTCCTGGTTGGAGCGCCGGATTCTGTCCCGGTTGCACCTCTTCCAGGCCAGCTCTCTGCTATGGCCCAGGAAGGCAGTGGAGTATGTCCCAAGTCCTTGGGCCCTGCACCCGCATGGGAGACCAGGAGAAGCACCTGGCTCCTGGCTTCAGATCAGTGAGATGCGCCGGCCGCAGCGGCCATTGGAGGGTGAACCAACAGCAAAAAAGGAAGACCTTTCTCTCTGTCTCTCTCTCACTATCCACTCTGCCTGTCAAAAAAAAAAAAAAAAAGCTGGACATCCCCTCCCTTTCCTTATTATAAAAGCCTCAGTGCAGCTTCACCTCAGCAGAACCATGGTTCAGTTTTAACTGAGAGAACACAGCAGCTCTGATTAGTACAGTGATATGCTTTTTGGCATTTTGGACACTTTTTAAAAGATTTATTTATTTATTTGAAAGTCAGAGTTATATAGAGAAAGGAGAGATAAGAGAGAAAGAGGTCTTCCATCCACTGGTTGACTCCTCAGATGGCTGCAATGGCCAGAGCTGTGCCAATCCAAAGTCAGGAGCCAGGAGCTTCTTCTGGGTCTCCCACACAGGTGCAGGGGCCCAAGGACTTGGGCCATCTTCTACTGCTTTCCCAGGCCATAGCAGAGAGCTGATCTCTAAGCCACAGATCCAGACCCTGGACACTTTTTTGAAGGTTGAGTAACTGATTTTGGCAATGACAGAAAGTTTCTTTTACAATGACTTTGATGGGGCTGGTGCTGTAGCATAACAGTTAAAGCTGCTGCCTGGAGTGCCAGCATCCCATAATGTGAGACACACAGGAATGCAAGAACTTTATTGAAAGAAAAGTGCAGTGATATTTGTTAAAGCTTGAGAGGGAACTTAGACACCTCCCCTCAGACGCAGGACCAAGTGCAGGGTGGACTCCTTCTGGATGTTGTAGTCGGACAGAGTGCGGCCATCTTCCAGCTGCTTGCCGGCAAAAATCAGCCTCTGCTGGTCAGGGGGGATGCCCTCCTTGTCCTGGATCTTTGCCTTGACGTTCTCGATGGTGTCACTGGGCTCCACCTCGAGGGTGATGGTCTTGCCGGTCAGGGTCTTCACGAAGATCTGCATGCCACCTCTGAGGCGCAGCACCAGGTGCAGGGTGGACTCCTTCTGGATGTTGTAGTCGGACAGAGTGCGGCCATCTTCCAGCTGCTTGCCGGCAAAAATCAGCCTCTGCTGGTCGGGAGGGATGCCCTCCTTGTCCTGGATCTTCGCCTTGACGTTCTCGATGGTGTCACTGGGCTCCACCTCGAGGGTGATGGTCTTGCCGGTCAGGGTCTTCACGAAGATCTGCATGCCACCTCTGAGGCACAGCACTCAGCTGCCCCACTTCCAATCCAGCTCTCTGCTATGGCCTGTCTGCCACTGCTTCTCTATAACTCTGCCTTTCAAGTAAATAAATAAATGTCTTTTATAAATAAAAGAAAAAAGAAATAATAAAATGACCTTGCTTCCCACAGCCAAAGTATTTTATTTTAGCAGGATGTTTAAGGGCAGCAGCCAGTAAATTAGTTTTGTAAGTCTCAGTCTGTACTGTTTGAAGGAATTTAATCATTTCTGCCATCGTAGTTTCAGGTTTTGGAGACAACAGCTTTTAAAACATTTTTTAACCCTGATTTGCATTTTTCATAAGCTATTTGTTTTAGTAATACTTTGCCACTTCCTGATTATCTACCTGATGTCCAATAGCTTTTTCTAGCCTATCCACAAAGGACATATAGCCCTCAGTCAGCCTCTGATGGGCTGAAGGAAAGGAAGTGGACAGGTCTTTAACATCAAGAATCTTTTTCCATGCTTTTAATTAATGTTAGAAATTTTGACATAAGCCTTCCTTCAAGGATAAGCAACTTGTTGACCAAGATCTGAATACACTCCCTCTCTTAGCAACTGCTCAAAATTGGTAGAGACATTGTTATTTAGTTAATCTATGTCTTGTACAGAAGGCCAGTCTCTATTCCTGAGCTCAAACAGTGTACTGGGCTAGAGTAAACAAGATTTTTAACTAAAGTTTTCCAGTTCCATGGCACCAACTCACATCCTTCTCCAATTCCCTCCAGTATGCCCACTGTACAAGAACTCTGTATCTTGTACTCCATTAAGCCCTTTTTTAGCCCTCTGTAAACATTATAAGGAAGATGTTCATGCCAGGGAGCTTTATTTTTGGGTCAAGCTACAGGACACTGGTGATTCCCCCTTGCTCCTTGGCTTGCTGAAGCGTACCTTTACGGGGCTTTAAACAATGGCACCACAGCACTGACCCCTCTGATTACTTTAAATACTTCATCTATTGGAATATTACAGTATTTGTCCTTGGGGGACTGATATTTGTGGCTAATTTCACTTAGGAAAATAACCTCACTGTTCATCCATGTCACAGGATTTTCTTTTCTCTGTGCCTGCATAACTTTCCACTGTGAGTGCAGGCCACACTAGAAGTCTTGGCTACAGTGAATTATGCTGTGGCAAATAGTGTTAATACCTTATTTATATTGAACTTTAAATAACTCTAGATATATAATCAGAACTGAGATTATCAGATCATATAAAAATTTTATTTTCAATGTAATGAAGAACAAACTGTTTTCTGTGGTGGTTGCATCATTTTACGTTACCACCAACACTGCACATGTAGCTGAAAATCTTTATATCTTCTCAAATTATGCACTTGGAGTTTGTTTGTGTGTTTGTTTTTAAAGAACAGGAGTGGGAGGTCATATTGGCCATTACTGAAGATCCCTCTGCACTTGCACTCAAGGTGAGTCAGCATTGGGCTTCATTGTCAGTGTGGTGAAATTGCCCATCACCCAGGGAGAAGTGTATGACTCTGTTAAGTACATTTTCAACTTCCTGCAGTGGTTCTAAAGCCAGGTCTGGAGGTATCATAACCCCATCTGGCTATCAATACTCTTTCTGTTCCAGGTAACTTTCTGTTAGCAAGGTGGAGCAGAGATTTCTGTGTGAACATTTCTCTAGCTTAGGATTCACATAAAACATGAGTGCCAGCACAACATTCCTCTTCCCATTCTGCCGTCATGACCTAGATTGCAGACCTAACAGGCTGACCCAGATTTTAATTCTTCCAATAAATTGTTCCTAGATGGGACAGGACAGCCTACATGAGGCTCCCAAAAATACTCACAAAAGGGGAAGTAGTGTTGCAATGCCCAAGTGGGATCAGAGTGGTGACCTTGCCTAGAGTTTCCTTCTTTGGGACAACCCATGTCACCATGGGATCCTTCCTGCCTGAATGCCCGAGGTATCAATAGCAAGAGCTGAGTCAATATCTCAGTTATAAAGTATTCACTTCCAGGATTTCTTGAGTCTGGGCTCCTGGAAAGTCAGGACAAAGCAGCAGAACAGATGGCTTTCTCTCTCTAGTGGGGCTTCAGCAAAGAAAGCTTAGACACCCTGAGTTCCAGGTCCTATTGTAGACTTTCCTCAAGAAATTGATTTCATTTCTTGGGATCCTCTTTCATGGGATTCCTCAGCAGAAAAGACCTCTCCAAAGTGTCATCCTCCATCTGCCTCATGCCATGTCCATAATCACACACATATATGCCACATAGCCCAATCTGAAAACCCCAGGGAGTTTCCAGGTATAATCCGAACCCAGCTTTGCAGAGACAAACTGAGATCCAGGAGGGTTCCCTCTACCCTCTCAGTTATGTGACCCTGAAATATCACTGTACCTCCTAAAGACTCCATAGTCTGGGCAATGGCAAGTAGAATG
Source organism: Lepus europaeus (assembly GCF_033115175.1). Classification (NCBI taxonomy): domain Eukaryota; kingdom Metazoa; phylum Chordata; class Mammalia; order Lagomorpha; family Leporidae; genus Lepus; species Lepus europaeus. Next base: position 4,309,356 of record NW_026909167.1, on the reverse strand, counting down.
GCAGTTACTGGGAGTTGGTGGTGGTGGAATTGTAAAACTTTCATTCAATGGGTAGAGAGTTTCAGTCTCATAAGGAAAAACAGTTCTGAATATTCGTCCCATAACAATGTGCATGTACTCAACCGAACACTTAGAAATGCTCAAGATGATAAAATTCATCAACTATATTTTGTTTTGTCAGGACCACAATAACAGTACAATTTAAAAATAGTCAAATGGGAGCTAGAGCTGTGGCACAGCAGGTTAAAACCCTGGCCTGCAATGTCAGCACCCAACAAGGGTGCCGGTTCAAGTCTTGGGTGCTCCACTTCCCATCCAACTCTCTGCTAATGTACCTGGGAATGCAGAGGAAGATGGCCCAAATACTTGTGCCCCTGCACCCACATGGGGGACCTGGAAGAAACTCCTGGCTCTTGGATTCAGATTGGCTCAGCTCAGCCCTTTGTGAACATTTGGGGAGTGAACCAGCAGATGAAGATCTCTCTCTGTCTCTACCTGTATTTCTCTAACTCTGCCTTTCAAATAAACAACACAGATCTTAAAAAAAAAAAGTTGGGGCCGGTGCCATGGCTCAATAGGCTAATCCTCTGTCTTGTGGCACAAGCACACTGGGTTCTAGTCCCGGTTGGGGCGCCGGATTCTATCCCGGTTGCCCCTCTTCCAGGCCAGCTCTCTGCTGTGGCCAAGGAGTGCAGTGGAGGATGGCCCAAGTGTTTGGGCCCTGCACCACATGGGAGACCAGGATAAGCACCAGGCTCCTGCCATTGGATCAGCGTGGTACGCTGGCTGCAGCACACAGGCTGTGGTGGCCATTGGAGGGTGAACCAATGGCAAAGGAAGACCTTTCTTTCTGTCTCTGTCTCTCTCTCTCTCACTGTCCACTCTGCCTGTCAAAAAAGAAAAAAAGAAAAAAAAAGTTGATGTGAAAAAAAGTGGCTAAATACACATCTCATAGTAGTTAACATGTTATGCCTTCTCAGAAGTGCAGTTAATACTTACTAATTTTGTGTAATCTCTTGTATTTGCCCATTTTCACAACAATAACATTCCTGACTCCATTTTGCTGAGTTGCTGTGTCATTTCTTTGTAAATAGGAATCAGCAGATGCCATTCTCTCTAACTAAAGACACTGATGACAGACAGCAGAAGCCATGTTCAAGGTGGGTGTGGCCTGGGTTCCCTCCCTTCTGGCTGTGTTTGAGGGAAACATAATTTGGTCACTCCTGGGCATCTTACACTAGGTGGAAGCCAGTGTGCCTTGTGCTGAACAGAGAGACAGTGTGTCCACAGCCAGGGCTAAATCCTGGGGCCTGTGCATTCCCTCCTAAAATGTGCACATCTGAGCCCCAACTCCTCATGCACCAACAATGCCACAGCAGGAAGAACAAGCATGACCCTTGCCCCTGCAGCAGGAGCTAGTTCTATCCTCACTTACCACTTGCACTGACAGGTGGGATGGATCCCTCCCTGAAGAAGTCCTGGAATGATGCTCTCAGTAGAAGACATGGATTTGTGCCAGGGAAATACATCAGAGCTTGAGGATCATACAAGTCCAACCCAATTTCTGCATAATAAAATATTTCTTCTGTTGTGTTCTTTGGAGTAGAAGTTTTCTATTTGATTTTTTCTTTTTATTCACTATTTTGTACATCTTGAAAATCGATTGATTCTTCTTCATTGTTCTATGTGTTTTTTGAATTCCTCATTTTGTTTCCATATTATTCTTGATATTCTTGCGTGTTCCTCTGTGTACTTTTCTAGGTTGAACAACATGCATACCCAACCTCAGAACACCAGAATATATAAGAAAATGTTGACAGCTCTGAAGAGATAAACAGCAAGGGAACAAGCAGAACATATCAATACTCCACTTTCAACACAGAATAGCATATGTAGGTGGGAAATCAATAAAGAGTGGTAGATCTGAACAATATTATAAATCAACTTTTCCTAACAGTTACACAGAGAGCATTCTACCTGACAGCAGCAGAACATGTGTTCTCAACAGCTGTCAAAAATTCTCCAGGTGGGATCATCTGTTAATTCAGAAAATATGTGTCAACAAGGTTTAGAAAATTGGAGTCATATCATTGCTTTCATAACTCCAATCAAATTAAAATAGAAATCAATTCCAGAAAAGGGAAAAGTTGCACATATGTGGATGTCAATCCACACAGTGTCAAACAGCCATTGGCTTAAAGAGGAAATCAAAAAGGAAATCAGAGAATATTTCAGTGGGTACATTTTGAGTTTTGAGCTGGGATCCATAGCCACATTCACAATCCTCAATTCCAGGCTTGGTACAAAGAGAAACCAGGTGGACATGGAAGGTCACCAGCAGAAAAGCTCTCTGAACACTGAGAACCATGGGGATCTTTAAACAGAGCAGGCAGAAGTCTTCTTACTGCCCACAACAAATTAAGGAGACCAGGATGCTGATGCTTATGACTGAGTTCAAAGGCAAATTGCAAATTCATATATATTTTATATACAATATAAACATTTCATAGTCGGCTGAGCTTTATTTTATAAATGGAATGATTGAACATAAGCTCCTCCATTAACATTTAGTAAATAGTTCAGTTTGTTCATTCAACAAATGATCTTCACATGTCAGGCACTAGACACTATTCTAAGTATATGGGATGGAGCAGCAAAGAGACACATAATCAGGAAGGCTGCTTTTTAATAGGTCACACATTACATATGAGAAAATGAATGAAAACTCACACTGATGCTATCATAAGTGCTATAAAAATGTAAGTGTGGACAGAGAACTGGGATATAAAGAAGCTGCTTTGAGTGCTCTGAACAAATCAATCCATTTCCTCCTAAAGGGTAGTATCCCCCAGATACTTGATCCTGAATGGAGATATTTTAGAGATTTATTTATTTTGCTGAAAGGCAGAGTGAGAAGGAAGGAGATATACATAGGGGAGGAATAAAAGAGAGAGAGAGAGAGGAGAGATTTCCATTCACTGGTTTCCTCCCCTAAATGGCTTCAACACTTGGGCCTGGGCCAGACTGAAGCCAGGAGTCAGGAACCTCATCTGAGTATTTCATGTGGGTGGCAAGGAGTCAAGTAATCAAGACATTATCAGGACCGGTACTGTGGCACAGCAGATTAATGCCCTGGCCTGAAGTGCTGGCATCCCATATGGGCGATGGTTCTAGTCGCGGCTGCTCCTCTTCTGATCCAACTCTCTGCTCTGGTCAGGGAAAGCAGTAGAAGGTGACCTAAGTCCTGCCTGGGCCTCTGCACCATATGGGAGACCTGGAAGAAGCTCCTGGCTCCTGGCTTCAGATTGGCACAGCTCCTGCCATTGCGGCCAATTGGGGAGTTATCTATCAGATGGAAGATCTCTGTCTCTGCCTCTCCTCATTCTGTGTAACTCTGACTTTCAAATAAATAAAATCTCTTTAAAAAGCCATTATCTGCTAATTCCTAGGCACAGGTTAGGAGATTGGATCAGAAAGAACACAGCTAGGATTCAAGTTGGCACTCTGATAGGGGATGCAGGCATCATAAGTGATAATGTGCTATGCCACAATGCCAGTCCCAGCAAGTGAGTTTTATGTTCATGTTCTTGATGATTATTTCCTATTCCATATTTGCACTGGAACCTGTGAGCTAAACTGCAGTGGAAGGTGAAGAAAAGTCTATTTTCCTGAGAACAAATGTAGGTTTCAGTCAGATTTGTTCTTGGAGGATATTTAACCCATATCAAGTTGTTTCTTTGGTTGACTTTTCTTCTAGATGTTCCAGTGTCTCAGGATCTTTGACATATTAGTCTCCTTCCTGTGCTCCCCTCTCTGGATGGTCTGTTCCAAGAGCTCTTGTTTCCTCACCTATTAACATCCTCCCACTGACTCTAACTCCCCTCATTGTGTAAATGAGGGCATAGGCTTTTGGCTTGGTGCAGGAAAAGTGCCACACATGCTACCTTAGAAGCCTCCATGTGATATCACTTATCACTTCCAGCTTTTGCATGACATGGGTAAGCTCCAGTGCAACAAAACAGCCCAACATGGACTGACCCAACAAAAAGCCCACAGACAAGTCACCCACCATTCAGCGGAGATGCGCATATTTATAGATCAAGACACTAAGCATATTGCAAACCCTCAGCAATGATGTCAATGCTGCATCCCAGAATCCTTTCAACAGAAGGATAAGACTCAGGGAGATGCTCTAATTCAAGCTGTTGTAAGCAAGTATCTTTCTTAGACAAATACTGAAATTACAGGAATGTCTACTATGCAGGTCTTCATGCTTCACCAACATCCACCAACTTTTCAAAGTTTGGTTCACATTCTAAACTGCTTTAACATCCACTGCAGTGTCATAGTAAATGTTACTATTGTCTGACATTTGATGACAGTGTGCATACTCAATGTGAGATTTCTAGTACATGTAGATCTGTATGACAGATTAGCATGGTGTCTTTGGAGCAACCATCTAACTGCTTGCTTCCAAGAAAATATGCTTTCTACATGACATCCATGGTGAACAACAAAAATCTGTGACAACCAGGGCCAGCAATGTGGTGCAAATGTTCAGCCACAACCTGCAATACCAGCATCTTGTATGAGCATTCATTTGAGTCCTTACTTCTCCTCTTCCAATCCAACTCCCTGTTAATACATGTGGGAAAGCACTGGAGTCATCACCTAAGTACTTGGGCCCTTACACCCTCATGGGAGACCCGAATGGAGTAATGGAATTCCAGGCTCCTGGATTTGTCCTAGCTCAGCCTCAGTTACTGTGGCCATTTGGATAGTAGACTAGTAGATGGAAGATCTCTCTCTCTCAACTATATCTCTCTGTCTCTCTCCTTCTCAGTCACTCATTTTCCTTTTTTTTTAATTTTTAAAGATTTATTTATTTATTTTTTGAAAGTCAGAGTTACACAGAGAGAGGGAGAGAGAGAGACAGAGGAAAAAATCTTCTATCTCCTTATTCACTCCCTCCAGTTGGCTACAATGGCTTGTGCTGGTTCAGGCTAAAGCCACGAGTCAGGAGATTCTTCCAGTTTCCATTTGAGTGGCTGGGGCTCAAACACTTGTGCCATCCTCTATTGCTTTTCCCAGACCATTAGCAGGGTGCTGGACTGGAAATGGAGCAGCCAGAACATAAACATATGGGATGCCAGCATCACAGGAAGTGGCTTTCCCCATTACTCCACATTGCCAGCCATTCTGCCTTTCAAATAAATAAATAAATAAATCTTTTTTTAAATGAAATCTGTATCTTCCTGATTGTGTCTGTGAAATCATCTAGCTAACAAATGCAATGGTGTGATAACATCACTACAATGAAGGGGGATCACTGGGAGCTGGTCCTGTGTCCAGCATTTGGAATATTTGGCAGGTTTTTAAAAGTTCTTTTTAAAAATTTACTTATTTGAAACAGAGTTACAGAGAGAGACAGAGAGAGAGAGAGAGAGAAGAGACAGAGAGACCTTCCTTCCACTGGTTCACTCCACAAATGCCTGCAACATCCAGGAAAGGGCCAAATTGAAGCCCAAACCAGGAGCTTTATCCAGGTCTCCCACATGCCACACTAGCATGGAGCTGATCAGAAATGGAGCATCCATGACTCAAACTGGCACCCACATGGGAATGCAGGCATCGCAGGAAGTGGCTTAACCCACTATGCCACAACAGCATCCCCCCACCCACCAAAATTTTTTTGAGAGTTCTCCTGGGACAGCAAGTATTTGTCAAGGGGTTTGTATGTGTCAGACACTACAGTACCTCAACATGTTATGAGTATCCCTCATATTCTGAAAACAAGTCACCACTCCTCCAAACCTGTTTCCTCTGAGATTCAGTTTTGAACAGGACACTGTTGCCACAAGAGCCCATCCATCCTCCAGGTCACAAGGGATGCTGTGGTGACAGCAGCTGTCAGCTAGCAAGGGGTTATAGAATACTTCAGCACTGGCTGGGGGTGCAAAAGAACATTTAACTTTTGTAGAGACCTGGAGTCTGGGGCCTGACTCTGGAGGAGAGAAGCAGCCTCTGTGCTACTGGGAGGAAACGTCACAAGATTTCCCTGCTGGGACCCCAAGTTACAGAAAGATGCTGCTGCTCCCTTTTCTGAACCTCCAAATGACAGGTTTTGTCAGCTGAAGTCTCCTCAGCCTCCCTGTGCTCCCTTAACCCACATGAGTAGGTACAAGACCCAACAGACAGGCGCCAATACTTCACTGGATTGCAGTTTTACTGCATCATCACTGTTGCTCCCTAGAGAGTTCAATTGACACATTTTGGTAATTTTTATTTGTGGAACACTTAAAGCAAATGTATTCATCAGTGCAATGTATAAACCCACTGAGAGTGGTTCTGAGTTGAGATGCTGAGGAGTCATTGATGTTTAGCCCCTACCCAAAAGGTAAGGATGAACCCTGGGATGTATGCCATTTATGTGTGTGTTTACACATTCAAATATCCCCAAGATATCAAGCATTACAGATATTAAAAATATATCTTGGGGCCACTGCCTGAAATGATGACATCTTATATGGGCACTGCTTCATGTACTGACTGCTGCATTTCTTTTCTTTTTTTTTTAAGATTTATTTATTTATTTGAAAGGCAGAGCTACAGAGAGGCAGAGACAGAGAGAGAGAGAGAGAGAGGTCTTCTATCCATTGGTTCACTCCCCAGATGGCTGCAATGGCTGGATCTGAGCTAATTCAGGAGCCAGGAGCCAGGAGCTTTCTCTGGGTCTCCCACATGGGTTCAGGGGCCCAAGGACTTGGACCACCTTCTATTGCTTTCCCAGACTTCAGCAGAGAGCTGGATCAAAAATGGAGCAGCTGGGACTCAAACTGGAATCCATTTGGGAAGCTGGCACTGCAGGCAGTGGCTTTACCTGCTACGCCACAGCGCCAGCCCCTTCTGCACTTCTGATCTAGTTCCCTGCTAATAGGCCTGAGAATGCAGTGAAAGATGACCCAAGGCTTTGGGCCTCTGCACCCCTGTGGAGACCCAGTTGGAGGTCAAGACTCCTGCTTCAACCTATCCCAGACCTAGCCATCACTGATAGATTCATCCTCTCTCTCTTTCTCTCTCTCTCTCTCTGTGTGTGTGTGTGTGCATAACTGCCTTTCAAGTATATATAAATCTGGTCAATCAAGCTATTGCCTAAAAAAGAAAAACACTCAAAATCAATGGCTTCCCTTGTGGCACAGTGATGCCAGTTGTGAAGCCAGTTGCGATGCTGGAGTCCCATATCAGAGTGGTTTGAATCCTGAATGATTGACATTTTGCCCAGTTCCCTGCTGTTGTACCTAGGAAAGCAGAAAATGACCCAAATACTTGAGTCTCTGACACTCATGTGTGAGACCTAGTTGGTGTTCCTGACTTTTGGCTTCAGCTTAGCCTAGCTTGGTTGTTGTGATCATTTGGGACATGAACCAATGGATCAAAATTCTCTGTCAGTATGCCTTCCAAATAAATCATAAAAATTCAAGAAGAAAAATCATGTGCTAGAAAGCATTTGATTAAATTCAGCATCTGGCCTTTAAAAAAAACCTGTAAGCAGAGAAGTAAAATATCAGAATTTCTTTATTATAATTAAAATTGTCTATGATGAACCTATAGCAACCAGTATAAATAACATGACATTGAAAGCTCTTGGGGCCAGCACCAGCATCCCATATGGGTGTCAGTTGAAATCCCAGCTGCTCCACTTCTGATTCAGCTCTCTGCTGTTGCCTGGGAATGCAGTGGAGGATGGCCCAAGTCCTTGGGCTTCTGTACCCATGTGGGAGACACAGAAGTTCCTGGCTCCTGGCTTTGGATCGACACAGCTCTGGCCATTGAGTCCAACCAGGGAGTGAACCAGCAGATGGAATATCCCTCTCTCTCTCTCTGCCTCTACTTCTCTCTCTCTGTAACTCTGACTTTGGAATAAATAAAATAAAATAAAATAAAATAAAATAAAATAAACACCTCTTTTCCTGGGAGTTTACCCAAAGCTGACTCCTTAAATTCTCGTTCTCCAACATTGTACTGGAAGTGTAGTTAGGAAAGTGAAACAAAAAATGGAAGCATTAAGTAAAAGGATTAATTAATTTATTTTTAAGGTTTTATTTATTTATTTGAGAGGTAGAGTTACAGACAGAGAGAGAAGAAGAGACAGAGAGAAAACTCTTCCTTCCATTGGTTTACTCCCCAAATGGTTGCAATGGCTGGAGATGGGCTGATCTGAAACCAGGAGCAGGAGCTTCTTCCTGGTCTCCCACATGGGTACAGGGGCCCAAGGACTTGGGCCATTTTCTACTGCTTTCCCAGGCCATAGCAGAGAGCTGGATTGGAAGAGGAGCAGCCGGGGCTGGGATTGGCACCCATGGAATGCTGGCACGACAGGTGGAGGATTAACACACTGCACCATGGTGCCAGCCCCAGATTCAATTTTTAAGTAACAAAATTTTCAGTATATGTGTATCACTCTACAATCTACAGAGGCAATGCAAAACAAAATTTAAACTAAGAGAATTAAGTGATATTAGTGAGTACAAGATCAATATATGTCAACTGGCTTCCCATGTAGCAGCAGGAAAAAATAGGAAGCCATTTTAAAGGACACAATACAGACTAGAAAACCTCTATAGAATACCTTTAGATATTTTCTTTCTTTCTTTCTTTTGACAGGCAGAGAGGCAGTGAGAGAGAGAGAGAAAGTCTTCCTTCTGTTGGTTCACCACCCAAATGGCCACCACGGCTGGTGTGCTGTGCTGATCTGAACCCAGGAGCCAGGTGCCTCCTTCTGGTCTCCCATGTGGATGTAGGGCCCAAGCACTTGGGCCATCCTCCATTGCCATGTCCGGGCCACAGCAGAGAGCTGGACAGGAAGAGGAGCAACCAGGACAGAACCAGTGCCCCAACTGGGACTAGAACCCGGAGTACCAGTGCCGCAGGCCTAGTGAGCCACGGAGCCAGCAAATATTTTCTAATCATTAAAAAAACAAAATGAAAAACCTAAAAGAAAATTAAGCCAACAACATGAAGAGGATGAAAAGCTCAATATTCAGTAAATTGTGAGTGACTTGCATCCCTTGTGAAGGAGGTTATTGGAAGCTCCAGGTCCTAAGCTCCCAGCAGGATCACAGACAGTGGAGGGAGGGTCTCCAATCTTGTGTGGTTGGGTCAGCAGGAAGGTGACAGCAGCCCTGGCTCTTAGGATAGCTAGGCCCCCCGTGAGCACCACCAGACCTGAGCCCAAGACTCAACCCTCACTTCCCCCACCAGCCACAGCCTGGATGAACTGCACCCCTCCCCCCAACCCTCGGGGCAATCTGGTAGGTGTGACTCTGATTGGCTGCATCATCTGATGTGCTGCCTGCTCACTGGCTCAGCAAGCTGTCCAATCAGACTCATGGGAGTGAGGTCTTTTTCTGTATGCTGCTAAACAGCTTCTCCAGTCTGATGCTCATGGAGGTGCCACGATGCTCAGCCCTTCCCTCTCTGTGCACTTCTCGCAGTACAAGAGCCCTCAGAAGGATGCCTGGGCAGCTCAGAATCTGGAATGAGGTGAGTGTGTGGGGGCCAGGTGCCTCTGGCTCATGGGACCCTGGATATCTTGTTTCATTCCTGAATGTGGTGACTTTGGCTCAGCCCTAGAGCTCTGTATTTTTCCAAATTGTGTGGTTAGGGTTCGTGGGTCCTCAGGGAGAATCCAGACTTCATACACGGCATTGGGGGAGAAGCTGTGAGTTTGGGATCCCTGTCCCTTCTTTCTCCTCCTGGATCACAGAATTCCCCTCAGCTAGAAAGCAGGTCACCAAGTCCACAAGCCAGTCCTCTTAGCACAGCTCTTCCTAGGGGTGTGAGGCTGTCTCCCTGCATCAGCTCTCAGCCTGTGGCTGCTGGTTATGAGCGGACCCTGGGCAGGGATTTCAGAGACAGCCCAAGCAGAGGCCAAGAATCCTTTCTGGGAGACTCTCCCTTTTCTCCCTGCCTTGGCATCAGCTCCCTCTGAATATCTGTTGACACAAAGAAATGGTATTTGCTGGGCAGTTGAGGCTCCAAGACTGGCTAGATCAAACAGGATACTCACTGGGAATCCTCTTTCTCTGACATTTAGGTTTCATGCCATTTGGACCTGGCTTAGGTCATTTGTTCCAGTACCCACTGGTGGTAGATTTTTTTTTAAAGATTTTTATTTATTTATTTGAGAGGTAGAGTTACAGAGAGAGGGAGAGACAAAGAGAAAGGTCTTACATCCACTGGTTCACTTCTCAAATGGTTGCAACAGCTGGAGATGGGCTGATCTGAAGCCAGAAGCTTCTTCCAGGTCTCCCACATGGGTGCAGAGGCCAAGGACTTGGGCCATTTTTGACTGCTTTCTCAGGCCATAGCAGAGAGCTGCATCAGAAGAGGAGCAGCCAGGAACAGAACTGGCACCCGTATGGGACACCAGCTCTAAGATGGGAGGTCGGCACCTCAGGCAGAGGCTTTAGCCTAGTACACCACAGCACCGGCCCTGGGGAGATGATATTCTAAGACTCTGATCAGTCCCCCCACAAGGGAAATATTGTTTGGAAGAGTCACTGTGTGAAAATTTGTTTGTCTTGGTTAAAATACAGGTAATCAGATGTTAATTCCATCCAAATCCCTCTGAGCTGATAAGGACAGGCAATATTTATGGCCTCAAAACCAAGGAAAATTGTGATATTGCACGGATTTTGTTTGCATTACTTTCTAAAGAATGAGGAGGCCCTTGAGGTCCCTTTGGTCCTTTAAAGCCAGTTGTAACTCCCACAGAAGTCCCTGGTGCAATTGGCAGCAGGGAATAAGAATCAGAAAAATAATGCACTACAGAATATTTCTTTAGTAAGGTGCTAACTGAATCTGAACTGAAGATACGATTTTCTTTTCATGTGTAGATGTTCAACTCTTTTACTGGGACTAGAGTTATTTTCCAAACTAAATGCTTATGTAGAACTTTTATTCCTGCCAGTCCCCATTGAGTAAAAAATTACAGTTAATTATTGAAAGCAAAAATTCAGTTATGTTGATAATTTTCATAAGGAGTTAATTTTTTTTTGACAGGCAGAGTGGACAGTGAGAGAGAGAGACAGAGAGAAAGGTCTTCCTTTTTGCCATTGGTTCACCTTCCAATGGCTGCTGCGGCCAGTGCATCATGCTGATCCGAAGCCAGGAGACAGGTGCTTCTCCTGGTCTCCCATGGGGTGCAGGGCCCAAGCACTTGGGCCATCCTCCACTGCACTCCCTGGCCACAGCAGAAAGCTGGCCTGGAAGAGGTGCAACCGGGACAGAATCCGGCGCCCCAACTGGGACTAGAACCCAGTGTGCTGGCACCGCTAGGAGGAGGATTAGCCTGTTGAGCCATGGCGCCGGCCCACCCTGTCTCTTTAAAAAATCCTCTGTACTGGGTGGTTTGGTAGAAAAGCACCTGTTTGGATTGAGAGAAACTTCTTTTTCTTTCCCCAAGGCTGCTGCTGCCTTCTTGCAATAAACCTTTACCTCTGGCCATGCCTATCTTTGGTGAATTGAAGCAGCGAGCATCAAGAGCTGGACTATTCCCTCGGTAACCACATTGGTGAGCTAGCCCAGAGGTCTAGGGTATATTCTTCAAGTGGCCTGACCCTCTCACGCTGGTAAGGAGGGCAATGGCCACTTGTACTCCATCCCCAGAGCAGCTTGTGAGCTAATGTGGTGGTTGGGACTCTGGGGACATCCAGCAGCTGTCCTTTCTCTTCCTGCTGCGCATTAGCTACCTATTAGCACAATGGCTTCCATTTGTGTACGGAGTCAACAGCTCTGAGACTGAAATTTCTGTCTCTGCTCTTTGGGTTTATGGAATTGGGACCTGGCTTAGGTCATTTTTTGTGGTACTGGTTTGTGTGAAACTGGAGAAGACCCCATAAAATCCACACTAAATTGTAGCCCCCCCCTTAAAGTTCCCTAGAAATGCTATCCGGGGTGCCATGTGTACTACCGGAATTTGGGGTGCCATACGATTTCACCACAGGCTTATTACTAAATCCCCAATATTAATAAGCCCAAGAGGGTTCTTGCGTAATATTTAGAGATGAATTCTAAATACTGGTACAGATAAACGCGGCAGCATGGCACGTTTTAAGCTTTTATTTAGTGAGAAAGATGCATAGGAGAGTGAGAGCTATTTACGGGAGAGAGGTGAGTAGGGTTCATACCAAGCACCAGGAACCAGCCACATGGATGAGCCTCTAGGCCAGGAAGCCTAGAGCACATGGCCAGAAGGCCATGCACCCTGGAGGTGCAGGGCTACAGCAAGCCCTGTCCTGGCAAGAGGCCAGGGAAGAAGAGCAGCCGGGGCCACACCGTGGCTGGGCTTTTAACCCACTTCCAAAGGGGAGTGGTTAATTAACCTGCTTGGCTGGTGGGCACCCAGGTGTGGGCAGGTAGGGGAATGAGGCCACACAGGGGCATGCAAAGGCATCAGATAGGGGCCTGAGGCCACACAGGGGTGTGGCAGAGGTGTGGTCTTCCAGCTCACAAACCTAATCTATTTTTACCTGTATGCTTGCCTGCTTCATGTGGGAGACAAGATTCCAAGATTTTTGCCTCAGCCCCTCTGTGAGGAAGATTTGGATATGGTTTGTAAGAGTACTCATTTGGTGAAATACAAGTGGTTCAATTTAATTTCCATCCAAAAGCACCTTGAGTTGCGTTGTGGCTGATTGAGCAGCTTACAGTTACAATCCTATTTCTAAGAAGAAAGTGGTGTTCTATTGTAATACTGCATGGCCTGTGTATGTGTTAAAGTTAAGAGAAGGTGGCTGGTAAGTGGATTTTTAAAATATTTATTTCATTTGAAAGTCAGAGTTGAAGTAGGCAGGCATACAGCTTAAAATTGATTAGGTTTGTGAGCTGGAAGACCACGCCTTTGCCACGCCCCTGTGTGACCTCATCCCCCTACCTGGCCACATCTGGGTGCCTGCCAACCAGCCAATCAGGTTAATTAACCACTCCCCTTTGGAAGTGGGTTAAACTCCTAGGACATGATGTGTCTGGCCTTTCTCTTTCCCCTGACCTCTTGCCAGGAGGGGGCTTGCTGTAGCCCCGCGCCCTAGGCTTCCAGGCCTAGATACTCCTCCATGTAGCTGGTTCCTGGTGCTCAGTATGATCCCACATTTTCCTCTCTTTCTTAAATAATGCTCTCTGCCTCTGCTTTGCTGCTGGTGATAAGCGGTGGAGAGCAGCTCAAAGTGCTTGCTGCATGTGGTTTTGGCCTGCTCTCTGAGTGGTATGGATACTACCCTAGTTTCCAGACTTTTCCCCTCTCTCCTACCTGAACTAAACCCTCACTTTCCTGGCTCCTTGATCTCTTACAAACCTATTGTAAATTTCCACAGATGCCTCTGATGAAATTGACTGTGAGGAACAAGAATTAATGCAATTAAAGGTGTTTTCTGAGCAGAGTGCCCACTGAGTCTGTAATGAGGATATAGTTATCTTTATGTATGTTGGTGTCCAGTACCATTACTGGGATTAGAGTTGCTTTCCAAATTAAATGCTCAAGTAAGTTTTTCAGGTTTCAACTGTGGAACAATAGGGTTAACTGAGGTTACTAACAGCAAGAAGTAATTCTATTTAATTGATTAGAACTTTTATTCATTTTTCTTTGGGAGTTTTAAAAAGGAGGAGTAACCATAATAAAACCATCTTCCTTCCCTTTTCGTTTTCACATTTTGTATAGCAAAAACCATTTACTGATAGTCTGAATTACCTGAATTACTCTGGTGAATAGGAACATTTGCATAATGGTGGACTTTTAAAAAAACATTTATTTAGAGTTACAGACTGAGAGGGAGAGACAGAGAGAAAGGTCTTCTGTCCATTGGTTCACTCTCCAATGGCTGCAACAACCAGAGCTATGCTGATCTGGAGTCAGGCACAGGATCCTGGACTCCCATGCAGGTGCAAGGGCCCAAAGACTTGAACCATCATCTACTGCTCTCCAATGCCACAGCAGAGGTTTGGATTGGAAGAGGAGCAGCCAGGACTAGAACCGGTGCCCATAGGGATGCCGCCGGAGCCACAGCATGGGGCTGGCCTCATAATGGTGGACTTTTGACCCCACTGACAAAGGATCCTCCAACCAACTGATGCTGACTCCCCTGGTTAAGAGGTCTCCATCAGAAAAAAGCTTGAACATCTACATATCGTCAGTTCAGGTGACTCATCATTTTATTTCTAATCTCCCCCTGAAGCTACCCTTGTCCTTTAAAAAACTCTTTGGGAGAGGGAGAACATTTTACATCAAGAGCTCTCTCTTGGAGCCATTCTGTGGCATAGAGAGCTGGGCCTTCACCTGTAGTGCTGGCTTCCCTTGTGGGCACCGTATCATGTGCATGTTGGCTTCTCTCCTGATTCGGCTTTCACAGTGCAGGATGGTCCAGGTGCTTGGGCCCCAGCACCCAGCTGGGGAGGCTCCTGGCTCCTGGCTTTGAATCAGCCCAGCTCTGGCCATTTTGGCTATTTTGGGGGTGGGCCAGCAGGTAGAAGACCTTTCTCTGGCTCTCCTTCTCTCCATGGCTCTGTTTCTCAAATGAATGAATAAAATATTATTTATTTATTTATTTGACATGTGGAGTTATAGAGAGAGAGAGGGACAGAGACAGAGAGAAAGGTCTTCCTTCTGTTGGTTCACCCCCCAATGGCTGCTGTGGCTGGTGCTGTGCTGATCCGAAGCCAGGAGCCTGGTGTCTCCTCCTGGTCTCCCATGCGGGTGCAGAGCCCAAGCACTTGGGCCATCCTCCACTGCACACCTGGGCCACAGAAGAGAGCTGGACTGAAAGAGGAGCAACTGGGACTAGAACCTGGTGCCCATATGGGATACTGGCACCAGGCCCCAAAAGAATAAAATCTTAAAAAAATAAAAAGATCTTTCCCCAAGATGCCAGCTTCTAGAAATAAGCTCTTTCCTCTTGCCAACATTCATCTCTGTTGAATTGGCAACCCACCTGGTGAGCCATAAGGGCCTGATTATTTGTCAGGTAATGGAGTTAAAAGATTTAAAAACTGTTGCAGAGATTTCTATATTTTTCTGTCTCATAACGTATGCTATGCCTTATATACATGTACATGTAGTATATTTAAAAGTTTGTTGTGCTTATTTGTATTACTTAAAATCAAAATATAATTTTTCAGCTAAGCACAAACAATATATTAAAGAATGATGCAATGTTCATTGCTTTCTATGAAGTTCAATTTTAAAGTTGTTCTTTGGCAAGATCATAACCTAAGAATAACCATACTTATCTAATATTTTAGTGTTTCAGGCAATCTAAGTAAGAATGCTCAAAATGAATTGGTGGTCTTCGCTTTCTCTGCACCTTGCTGTGGCACCTTGTGCATCATCAGGTCCTTGCAACCTAAGGGATGTCTTCCTCTCCTCATCTTCCTGAGAAACAGACTCAAGTATGCAGTGACTGGAGAGGAGGTAAAGAAATGTATGCAGTGCTTGATCAGAATCAGCAACCAGGTGCAAACTGATGTTGCGTACCTTGCTGGATTCATGGATACATGTGACATGGAGCAAACATTGGATCTGCACAACCCAGATCCTCTCCTCAAGGTGATCACGGGATGGATTCCTGATTTGGGCCCCTATCCAATTTGACATGAGGTAATAAACCTCAGGTTTTCCTGCCCAGGGATAAGAGCATCTCTGACTTACGTGGCTGAAGAGAGATAAAGCAGTGTAGCAGCTAGAGAGACCAAGGACTACTCTGCAGTAGGATGACTTTTTTTTGCTCCAATAAATAATAAATGCTCATATAAAAATAAAAAATGAATTGCTAAATGTAAAAAATAGATTTTCTAAATACATGTACTCTTGGCTTAAAATATATAGAAGGGATTGGGCCTTTCGGTAAATGTTTTCATAAGTTGTTAATACACAGCTGTTCAAAATTACTTGCTAAGTTTTCACTAAACAATAAGTTACCTACAAGATGGCAGAGTCATAATGAAGCCTTTGGTAGGGGTGGTATATGTATATGTGCCTGTAACAGATAAAAACAATGGTCTAGGTGGGAGTGATTTTATTTTCTGCTCTTTTCTTCCTGTGATATTTCAGTGGATTGTTCATCTCAGGCCTCAAAGCTTTTTGGAAACCAATAGCATCACAGCTCCTTTGGACTTCATCACACTGTTATTTTCAGCATGAAAATGTGTGGTTTGGTAGGGGTTTCTTATTCCTCAAAGAGGCAGAGAGCCTGACTGACAGAGGAAGGCTGCAGAATAGGAATGTGTGTGTTACTTCTCTCACATGCCCACAGTTTACTTTAAAATAGGAAAATAGGTCTTCTGCAAAATGGCAAATTTTGGTTTATGACTGATTTTGAGGAGTGGCTGTTCTTTTCATGGACACTTAATTTTGTTCTGATGTTAATATACCAAATTTCTTCTGTGTATCAGATAACAACCATTCACAAGTTAAGATTTTTGGTATTTGGATATCTGTTAGATGCTACTAAGAAAGTAGAGATGAGCTTTCTTTTAAAAGCTTTTGAGGTGGTGTCACAGAATAGCGTGTTGTAGATACAGTCAACTGCTTTGTTACCTTCCAACTAGGCATCTGTAAATCCTGAAACTTAAGATGGCAGGTGATGTCCTGTAGACACTGCTGTTCAAGTTGGACACAACTGACAGAGTTTGTTCTTTCTCTCTAAAAGTGATAAGGGATTTGTAGCTTAGGGTTTGTTTGTTTATTTCTAATTTGCTGCTGATAATGTATATGAATTTAACATTCTGTGTAAACTGTCTTTGTTACTGCACAGTTTATGCAGTGCTGCCTTGCCAAATAAAAGTTCAAAGTAAAAAAAAAAATCAAGTTATCAAGGATAAGAAATATTTTTTTCAAGACTGATTTATTTAGGCCGCCACCGTGGCTCAGCAGGCTAATCCTCTGCCTAGCAGCACCGGCACACTGGGTTCTAGCCCTGGTCGGGGTGTTGGACTCTGTCCCAGTTGCCCCTCTTCCAGGACAGCTCTCTGCTATGGCCAGGGAGTGCAGAGGAGGATGGCCCAAATGCTTGGGCCCTGCACCCCATGGGAGACCCGGATAAGCATCCTGGTTCCTGCCTTCGGATCAGTGCTGTGTGCCGGCTACAGTGCAGCGGCCATTGGAAGGTGAACCAACAGCAAAGGACGACCTTTCTCTCTGTCTCTCTCTCTCACTGTCCACTCTGTCTGTCAAAAAAAAGAAAAAAAGAGATTGATTTATTTAAGTATTTTCAAAGCAGAATAACAGAGAGAGAGAGAGAGGTCCTCCATCCACAGGTTCACTCCCCAGAGGGCTACAATTGCTGGATATTGCTGATCTGAATCCAAGAGCCAGGACCCTCATCCAAGTCTCCCACATGGGTGCAGAGGCCAAAGGATTTGTGCCATCCTCCACTGCTTTTCTAGGGCATTTTGAACCAGTGCTTTATGAACTGCCAGCACTGCAGGTGGAGGTTTAACCTACTATGCCACAGTGCTGGCCCCAATAAAAATAATTCTAAATCAACATACCAAAATTTAGAATTCTTTAAAGTTTTATTTATGTATTTGAAAGGTTGAGTTAGAGAGTGGGACAGACATCTTCCATCTACTGGTTCAATCCCAGGTCTCTGCAGCAAGCAAGCACTGGGCCAGACTGAAGGCAGGAGCCTGGAGCTCCATTCAGGTCTCCTACATCAGTAGCAGGAGCCGAAACACTTGTGCCATTTTCCTCTGCTCTTCCCAGACCATTAGCATGGAGCTTGATCTGAAGTAGAGCAGCTGTGACATGGGACCCTATGGATGCCAGCATCACAGGTGGTGGCCTTACCCACAACATCACAATTCCAGCCCTGACATTAAAAATGTTCAAGGTACAGCTAGCATCATAGGTTAAGTGCAGTCTATCATACCTGCACCCCTTAAGAGTGCTTCTTTGAGTCCAGACTGCTGCACTTCTAATCTAGCACCCTGTGAATGTGCCTGGGATAGCAGAAGATGGCCCAAGTGCTGGGACCCCTGCCACACATGTGGGAGAACCACATGGATTTCCCTGGCTTCCGGCTTCTTCAACCTGTCCCAGCTCTGGCTGTTGCAGTCAGTTGGGAAGTGATCCCGATGATCACTTTCTCATTGTCTTTTTTGGAATTCTTTCAAATAAATAAAATCAGGATTTATACCCTATATTAAGTTAGTAATTTTTTTACAAAAATATAAATATTAATGATAATTTTTTGCAAGAGGTTTTTCATATTTGATTTTAAAGTCGAATAACTTTCTACAACACATTTATTTATTTGAAAGGCAGAGATACAAAGAGAGAAAGAGGGAAAGAAAGAGATCTTCCATCCAATGACACTACCCAAATGACTGGGGGTTGGGTCAGGCAGGAGCCAGTAGGCAGGAGCCAGGAGCTTCTTCTGGGTCTCCCATACAGGTTCAGGGGCTCAAGTACCACATTCTCTGCTTTGCCCAGGTGCATTAGTAAAGAGCTGGATTGGAAGTTGAGCTGCTGGGATTCAGCTGAGCTGGTACCCACATGAGGTGCTGGCACTGAGGTGGAGGCTTAGCCTTCTATGCCACAGTGCCTGCCCCAGTCTAATAACTTTAAAAAATTTTGAGAGAGATAAAGAGAGGGAGAGGTAGAGTGAAATGTCTTCCATCTACTAGTTCACTCTTCAAATACCCACAATGGCTGGAGCTGAGCCAATCCAGAACAGGAGCCAGGAGCTTCTTGCGGATCCCCCAAGCTCAAGCATATCTTGCACTGCTTTCCTAGGATTAGCCTACAATGCCCCTCTAAATAACATTTTCAACCATCTAATCAACTGCATCTTCTTGTTTTTTATTGTTTTTATTTGACAGAGTTAGACAGTGAGAGAGACAGAAAGGTCTTCCTTCCATTGCTTCACCCCCAAATGGCTGCTACGGCTGAGGCTGTGTGGATCAGAAGCCAGGAGCCAGGTGCTTCCTCCCTGTCTCCCAGGTCTCCCATGTGGGTGCAGGGGTCCACGCACTTGGGCCATCCTCCACTGGGCCACAGAAGAGAGCTGGACTGGAAGAGGAGCAGCTGGGACTATACCCAGCACCCATATGGGTTGCCAGCACTGCAGGTGGAGGGTTAACCAAGTGAGCCACCAACTGCTTTTCTAGGATTAGCCTACTACATTACAGTGCCTGGCCCCTCTAATAACATTTCAACTCTCTCCTCAACTGCAATCTTCCATTTGATTGACTCCTTCCCAACAACTAGCCATCTCTTATAAGCTATATTCTCCTCCTTTATTGTTTAGTTATGGCCTGTCATTAAAAATGCTTGTCCTTACAGCTGACATTGTGGCACATCAGGTTAAGATGCTGCCTGTGATGGCAGCAACCCATATGGGCACTGGTTTGATTCCTCATGGCCCACTTCTGATTCATCTCCTAGCTAATGCACCTGGCAAACAGGAGAGGATGGCCCAAATCTTTGGGACCCTGCACCCACGTGGGAGACCTGGATGAGTCTCCTGGCAGTGGCTTCTGCCGGGCCCAGTTCTGGTTGTAGTGGCTATTTGGCTAATGAACTAGCAGATGGAAGATCTTTCTCTCTCTCTCTGTTCTCTCTCTGTAACTCTACCTTTGAAATTAATTAATCTTAAAGAGAAATTTTTATCTTAGAGACTAGGATACTAAGAGTACCTAATTTTTTTTGTTAAAAGATTTTTTCATTTGTAAGCCAGAGTTCACAGAGGGAGAGAAGAGACAGAGATCTTTGGTCTACTGGTTCATTCCCCAGATGGCCACAATGGCTGGACCTGAGCCACAATGGCCAGGAGCTTCTTCTGGGTCTCACACCTGAGTGGCAGGGGCCCAAGGACTTGGCCATTTTTCATTATGTTCCTTGGCACATTAGCAGGGATCTGGATCTGAAATGGAATAGTCAGGACTGGAACAAGTGCCCATGTAGGATGGGATGCCTGTGTCACAGGGGCTGGCTTTACACAACATGCCACAACACTGGCCCCTATACTTGACTTTTCTAGATGTATTTAAACTGTTCTACGGATTTATTTTTCCTGCTTTTGTTTCTAAGATGTATTATTGTCTTTTTTGTTAAAGATTTATGAATTTATTTGAAAGGCAGAGTTATAGAGAGGCAGAGAGAGAGTTAGAGAGAGGTCTTCCATCTGCTTGTTCACTCCCCAAAAGGCTGCAATGGCTGGAGTTCTGCCAATCTGAAGCCAGGAGCCAGGAACATCTTTTGGGTCTCCAACACTAGTGCAGAGAGGCCAAGTACTTGGGCCATCTACTGCTTTTCCAGGCCATAGCAGAGAGCTGGATCAGAAGTAGAGCAGTCATATGGGATGCCAACACTGCAGGTTGTGGCTTTACCTGCAGTGCCACAGCACCAGCCTCAGGTGTACTTGTTTCTAAGTGTTCTCATTCTTTTATAAGGTTGAATGCTTACAGCCTGCACACATACTATTTCAATGTCTAAGTTGGGGTATCTTTCCACTAGGTTTAACTTCTAAGTTATCTGGGGGAGCTTCCCATTAGAAGAAGCACAGTACAAAAGGATTTTCTTTTATCTTTTGGTAACTAATTACATGAGGGAAAGAAATTTTGTGTTTTGTCAAGATAATCTCATGTATTTTCTATCTTCGGGTTTAGAAAACTGAATGTTAAGAGTTGATTTTTAATATCTTTTAAGTGTATATTTCTACTAATCAAATATTAAATATATTTAATAAATATATTTAAACATAATTTGACTCTTTATATAAGTGAATGATTATTGTTTCATAATGCTCAGATATCCTATGTTAACCAAGTATTTTTTAATTTTTGATATCTTTGACATTTTTTTCAAAATCAAAGTTCTAAATCAACTGTTTTGACCCTGATTTCCTTGTGGATCCCTGGAAATCAACAAAAGATGTAGTTTTCGACTTGCAGAAATGATAGCTAATTAGGCTCCCTTTACATGAAAAGTATTATCTAGTTGTAATATCATAAATTTTGAGTTGTTGCATTGATATAGACATGTTATTGATGCAAGTTTTCCAGGGGTTATGTAACATGGAGAAGTCCAATGGTGAAATATAACAAGCTGCTGTTCTTCAAAAAGCAGAGGGGGGTTCCTTGGGTACTTTAGAAGAATTTTGAAATTGCTCCAGTGCTACCATTGCCTGAAATGATGAACTGGTTTGTAAAATACTGCTGTACTTTTTCAAATCCTGTGGGCATCTCCTTTGCTAAATTGCTAAATTACTTTAAACATTTCAATTGTGATGATTTTGTCTTTGTCATCCACAGTTCTTGTTCTTCTCCAGGAGGATTTATATTTATAAGACCGTTAAAAATAATTATACATATGGCTTTCTCGTGGAAGATCAATGGAGTAACCATGAATTTCTAGAACTCTGAAAAATAAAACAGAATCGTGAAACTGCTGATGGAGATCAAAAAAGAAAAAAAAATAATTACAGGAGACTCATTGAACTGGTGAAATTTGTGGGTTTTTAATGTCTTAGTTAAGACATTGTTCTGTTTTTTCAAATGATTTATTTATTTGAAGAGCAGTGTTACAGAGAGGCATGGGTAGAGAGGTTTTCCATCCACTGGTTCACTCCCCAAATGGCCATAATGGCCTGAGCTGGGCCAATCCAAAGCCAGTAGCCAGCAGCTTCTTCAGGGTCTCCCACATGGGTGCAGAGGCCTAAGGACTTGAGCCATCTTCTACTGCTTTTCCAGACCACCCCAGAGAGTTGGATCAGAAGTGCAGCAGCCAGGACTTGATTTTAATCAGTGGCCATATGCGATGCTGGCACTGAAGGGGAGGCTTATTTAACATTTTATACCATAATGAGGACAACCTCTAATAACATTTTCAATCATCTGAACTGCAGCTTTTTTAAATTTCGATTTGATTGACTGCTTTCAAATTTCTAGTCATTTCCTGTAAGCTATTTTCTCCTCCTTTATTGTGGCCTGAGTTAAAAATGCTTACCTTTATGACATTGTGGCATAGCAGGTTAAGCTGCTGCCAGTGACAGTAGCAACCCATATGGGCACTGGTCTGATTCCTGGTGGCCCACTTCTGATCCATCTCCTAGCTAATGCACCTGGGAAAGCAGGAGAGGATGGCCTAAGTCCTTGGGTCTCTGTACCCCTGTAGGAGACAAGGATGAAGCTTCTGTCTGTGGCTTCAGCCTGGCCCATCCCTGTAGTGGTGGCCATGGGGGAAGTGAACCAACAGATGGAAGGTCTCTTTGTTTTCTCTCTCTGTAACTCTGCCTTTAAAATAAATAAATAAATGTTAAAAATGTTAATAAATAAATGTTAAAAAGTTTACCTTGGAAGCCTAGGATAACAAGAGGGCTTAATTATTTACTTCTGTGTTTTTCAAGATTTCTTTATTTGAAAAATAAGATTTGGGTAGGGTAGCTTGATATCATGGTGCAGAGGCTGTAGGCTCTTGGTGGGAGAAGCATCCCTTGCTATGTGCCAGAAGCACAGCACTGTGTCTTTTACACAAAGTGGGGAGCGCCACACATTCCTTTCTTCACCCTACTCCACTTCACTCTTTGTTTCTTCTGCCTTTTTTGGCTCCAGTTTTCTCTGATTTTGCTTTTTGGTTTCTTAAGGTAGAATTGTAGATAATTGATTTCATATCTTACTATGAAATATAGATCTTTACAGCTATTTCCTCCTAAGCCTTGCTTTGCATTTATTCCATTAATTTGTGTTGTACTTTAATTCTAATCATCTTATTTCTGAATTTCCATGTGATTTCTTCAATAAGTCACTGTCCATTTAGGAATATGATTCTTATTTACTACAAGTTTGAAGAATTCTTCAATATCCTTCTGGTTTTGGTTTCCAGGGTTGTACACTTTTAATTTTTTTTATTTGGGGAACTAAGAGACAGAGCAAAAGAGAGAGAGAGGCACAGGGATCTCCTATCAACTGACTTTCTCCAGCTACCACAATACCTGGACTCCACTAGCCTAAGGCCTAGCACTTAGAACTCAAGCCAGGTTTGTACCATGGATAGCAGGGCTCCAGGTACTTGGCCCATTCTTGGCTCTTTCTTTTTCTTTTAGAAAGCTTTAATTTAATGAATATACATTTCATAGGTACAGCTTTAGGAATATAGCAGTTCTTCCCCCCTTCCCACCCTCGCACCCCCACTCCTGTCCTCCCTCTGCTATCCCATTCTTCATAAAGATTCATTTGTAATTATCTTTATATACAGAAGGCCAACTCTGTACTAAGTAAAGATTTCAACAGTTTGCAGAGACACACAATGTCTAAAGTACTTTTGAAGATGAGTTTTACTGTTAATTCGCATAGCACAACTCATTAAGGACAGAGGTCCTACATAGGGAGTAAGTACACAGTGACTCCTATTGTTGATTTAACAATTGACACTTTTATTTATGATGTCAGTGATCACCTGAGGCTCTTGTCATGAGCTGCCAAGGCTATAGAAGCCTTTTGAGTCCACAAACTCTGTTACTATGTAGACAGGGCCATAAGAAAAGTGGAAAGTTCTCTCTAGCCTTCTGAAAAAGGTACCTCCTTTGATGTCCTCTTCTTTCCACTGGGGTCTCACTCACAGAGATCATTTATGTAGTTTTTTTGTTTTTTTTTTTGCTACAGTAAAATGTTCTCATGGGATTTTTGCTAGATCCAAAGGCCTTAAGGGCTGATTCTGATGTCAATGTGCTGTTTAGGGCATTTGTCATTCTATGAGTCTGCTGTGTGGCCTGCTGCCCATGTTGGATCATTCCTTTTTAATTCTATCTATTGCTATTAGTAGACACTTGATCTTATTTATGTGATCCCTTTGAGCCTATCTATATGAACAGTTACACATTTGTTTTTTAAGGATTTATTTTTCTATTTAAAATTCAGTTACACAGAGAGAGAGAGGCAGAGAGAAGGAGGTCTTCTATCCAATGGTTCACTCCCCAGTTGGCTGCAACAGCTAGAGCTCTGCCGACCCAGAGCCAGGAGTTTCTTCCAGGTCCCCCACACAGGTGCAGGGGCCCAAAGACTTGGGCCATCTTCTACTGGTTTTCCAGGGCATAACAGAACTAGATAGGAAGTGGAGCAATCGGGATTCAAACCAGTGCCCATATGGGATGCTGGCACTGGAGGTGGGACTTGAAGTGGTGCCCTTGTGGAATTCCAACACTACAGATGGGTGGCGTGAGTGTTATTTCTGGAATTGTCTAATCAGAATAATTCATTTATCACCTCCTACACTGTATGGTGAGTACTTTCAAAAGCCTCTCTTAACAAGCTGAAATATGAAATACAGCATTGTAGTTTCCATGCTTTGCAGTACAGCTGTAGACTCATTTCTCCTGTCTACTGGAAACTTTGTGCCCCATGACCAATGTATCTCCTTTGTCCTTAACCCACCATTTCTACCCTTCACTTGCTGGTAACCACAATTATTCTCAACTGAGATGCATTTCACAGGTGCACTCTGGCGAGCCCAAAACTGAGGACAGGGAGGTCGAGGCTTAGTCTCCACCCTTGGCACAGGCAAGCACCCACAGGGCCCACTGGAGTGGTGGCGCTCTGTTAGCCATGTCCCCTCCCCCAGCTGTGATCAGGTGCCTAGGACAGCTGCTATTTTCCTATTGGAGCACCCTCCCACAGCCATGGCTGGGCACCCAGCTACAGCCCAGGCAAGCCATGGCAGGGTGGACATGGATCATGGATGGATTAGGGTGATGGGTGAGGGTGTGTAGAGCAGGAAGATAAATATGGTTAAGAATCATGGGAAGCCAGCCCTTACCATGTTACCATTTTTCCTTTTAATAAATTTTGGGAAATTATTTTTTTTTTAGTTTTTTTTTCTTTTTATTTAGTAAATATAAAGTTTCCAAAGTACAGTTTATGGATTACATTGGCTTTCCCCTCCCCCCATAATTTCCCTCCCACTCGCACCCCTCCCATCTCCCACTCCCTCTCCCATTCTATTCACATCAAGATTCATTTTCAATTATCTTTATATACAGAAGATGGATTCAGTATATATTAAGTAAAGATTTCATCAATTTGCACCCACACAAAAACACAAAGTATAAAACACTGTTTTCAGTACTACTTATAGCATTACTTCACATTGGACAACACATTAAGGACAGATCCCACATGAGAAGTAAGTGCACAGTGACTCCTGTTGTTGACTTAACAATTTGACACTCTTATTTATGGCATCAGTAATCTCCCTGGGCTTTAGTCATGAGTTGCCAAGGCTATGGAAACCTTTTGGGTTCACCGACTTTGATCTTATTCCGACAGGGTCATATTCAAAGTGGAAGTTCTCTCCTCACTTCAGAGAAAGGTACCTCCTTCTTTGATGGCCCATTCTTTCCACTGGGATCTCACTCGCTGAGATATTTCATTTAGGTGGTTTTTTTTTTTTGGATTGTTTGTTTTTTTTTTACCAGAGTGTCTTGGCTTTCCATGCCTAAAATACTCTCATGGGCTCGTCAGCCAGATCTGAATGCCTTAAGGGCTGATTTTGAGGCCAGAGTGCTGTTTAGGACATCTGCCATTCTATGAGTCTGCTGTGTCTCCCACTTCCCATGTTGGATCATCCTCTCCCTTTTTTATTCTAACAGCTAGTATTCGCACATTTTTTAAAAAGATGAACAGTTTCTGAATGCTTTCTCTTAGGATTAGAGCCAAGGCAAGGATGTATGTTCGCATGTTGGATCGTTCTCTCCCTTTTTGATTCTATCAGTTAGTATTAGCAGACATTAGTCTTGTTTGTGTGATCCCTTTGACTCTTAGACCTATCAGTGTGATCAATTGTGAACTGAAATTGATCACTTGGACTAGTGAGATGGCATTGGTACATGCCACCTTGATGGGATTCTATTGGAATCCCCTGGTATGTTTCTAACTCCACCATTTGGTGCAAGTCCGATTGAGCATGTCCCAAATTGTACATCTCCTCCCTCTCTTATTCCCACTCTTACATTGAACAGGGATCACTTTTCAGTTAAAATTTAAACACCTAAGAATTATTGTGTGTTAATTACAGAGTTCAACCAATAGTACTAGAACAAAAAAAAATACTAAAATGGATAAAGTATTACATTGTACATCAACAGTCAGCACAAGAGCTGATCAAGTCACTGTTTCTCATAGTGTCCATTTCACTTCAATTTTGGGAATATTATTCAATTTTTGGAAATTATTCAAATCCGTTAAATGTCCCACCACTCTGGGAGGTAGGTTTGTAACTTCTACAGACTGCCACTATTTCTTATAGTTGGGAGTTCTCTCACCTCCTAACTCTCAGAGTATGCTATACATAGCACCCAAGCTGAGTTAACATCTTGGAATTCTTGGTAACAAAGAAGCAATAGGACTCAGAATACGGACTCAAAAATCTAGAAAAGTGAAATATTTAAAAATATGAACATTGACAACCAAGGCTGCCTGATCACTCTGCAAAAGCCCACAACAGCCAGGGTGCTATCTATGAAAGCCAGGAGGTAGGAACTCCATGTGGGTTTCCATGCAGATGGCAGAAATCCAAGTTTTTGAGCCATGATCTGTTGACTCTTAAGAACACTTGTGTGGCCGCTGCTGTGGTGTCATGAGTAAAGTCACCATCTGCATTGCCAGGAATCCATATGGGCATCAGTTTGAGTTCTGGCTGCCCAATTCCAATCCAGCTCTCTGTTATGGCCTGAGAAAGTAGAAGAAGATGGCCCAAGTCCTTGGGCCCTTGTGCCTGTGTGGGAGACCTGGAAGAAGCTCCTGGCTCCTGGTTTTGGATCAGTGTAGCTCTAGCCATTGCAGCTACCTGGTGAGTGAACCAGTAGATAGAAAACCTCTCTCTCTGTCTCTGCATCTCTGTAACTATGCATTTCAAATAAATAACTAAAACTTTAAAAAATAACTTAAAAAATACTTGAAGTAAGTTGGTTTGGAGGTCTGAAATAGCCAGGAGACACACCAAGCACTCTGATATATATGTAGTATGTCCAGAGAAGTAGCTTAACCTAGTGTATCATGATGCCTATGCTTCCAAAGTCTGGTTTGTGCAGCCTGTGACCTAGGCCTCATGTGTTCAACAGGAAGTCTCAGGATTCTCCACATGATTATATTTGAAAGGCTGTTACAGAGAGACAGAGGCAGAAAGAGAGATGGTCTTCCATCTGCTGATCATTCCCCAAATGGCCTCATTGGCTGAGACTGGGCCAATCTGAAGCCAGGAGCCTGGAGATTTTTTCCAAGTCTCCCATGTTGGTGCAAGGGACCCAAGGACTTGGGTTTTCTTTTCTTTTTCTTTTTTATTTGACAGGTAGAGTTATAGACCGAGAGAGAGAGACAAAGAGAAAGGTCTTCCTTCCATTGGTTCACCCTGCAAAAGGCCACCATATCCAGAGCTGCGCCAATCCAAAGATAGGAGACAGGTGACCCTTTCTGGTCTCCCACATGGGTGCAGGGCCCAAGCACCTGGGCCATCCTCCACTGCCCTCCTGGGCCACAGCAGAGAGGTGTACTAGAAGAGAAGCAACCGGGACTAGAATCAGTGCCTATGTGGGATGCCAGTCCTGTAGGTGGAGGATTAACCCAGTGTGCCACAGTGCTGGTCCCAGGACTTGGGTTTTCATCCACTGCTTTCCCAGTCCATAGCAGAGAGCTAGATCAGAAGTGGAGCAGGTAGGACTCAATTTGGTGTCCATATGAGATGCCCACACTGCAGCAGGAAGCTTTACCCACTACTCCAGTGATGGCCCCAACACTGATTTTTTTTTTTTACAGAATTGGTAACAAATGAATATTTTAATTAGCCTAACAATAGTCTATGTTTAACCTGAGTGATTGGTAGAGTTGTGTGTGCTCTTTCAGGGTCTTTGCTGCTCTTCCCATGTGTAAAGCCTATATTCCCCCATAGGGCGGGTACTTTATTTCTGTTGCCCAGCTAATATGCCCGTTTTTCTATATGCCTTTCCTTCATGATCTTGCTAGCACAGTAGAATCTAGGGAGAATCTAGACTATTTGTCTCACCACTCTCTCTGAATAATTTCTCTTGCAGATAAGATCCTGGAGACATCCATATGTACCCGAGACCAACAAAAATGAATATATTGCCAGTAAGTTATTTATTCCTCAGTTTTCACATTGTATTTATTTTATTTTATTTTTTGACAGGCAGAGTTAGACAGTGAGAGACAGAGAGAAAGGTTTTCCTTCCTTTGCTTCACCCCCAAATGCCTGCAATGGCTGGCACCCCAGCTCTAGTTGTTTGTGACCATTTTGGGAGTGAACCACTGGATGGAAGACTTTTCTCTGTCTCTCCCTCTCTGTAACTCTACTTTCAAATAAATACTAAGAAGAAGAAGAACATGTGGAACACAAACTGGTGCCCATATGTGATGCTGGCACCATAGGTGGACATTTAGCATACTATGCCACAACACTGGCACTGAGAGAGAAACTGTGACCTTCAATCAACTGATTTACACTCCAAACACCCACAGCAGCCAGGGCTGAGACAGGGTCATAGCTGAGAACCAGGAATGTAGTCCTGGCTCTCACTTGAGTTGAGAAGCCTACATTCTAGAGTTGCCAATGCTGACTTCTAGTGTTCTAGATTTGGAAAAAATCAAGAATTAGGAGCAGGCCTGACTGCACAGCCAAAAATGCTGATGTAGGACCAGGGCATTAGGCTAAATGACTATCTTTTCCCTTGCCATGGTAGAAACTGCTATACGCCTTCTCCTGGAAGTTAACCTGTTTGTATCATGACATCACTGAGAGTTTCTTCTCTTTTTACTGGTGTCCTGTTGATTCCATTCTGCAATTCACCTTGACAGGTTGACCCTATATCATCTGACATCTGTATCTCCTGCTTAGGCTTCTTGCACAACATGTAGACCACTATATTTACTCCCTGTTGAGTATTTCCTTATAGCCGTCCAAATGGCACCTCAAGCTACTCAAATCTAAAATGAAAACCTGGGGCTGACATTGTGACATTGTGGTATAGTGGGTTAAACAGCTGCCTAGGATGCCAGCATCCCTTATGGATTTTGTTTCCTGGTTGCTCTATTTCCAATCCAGCTCCCTGCTTAGCGTGCCTCTGCAAGCAGCAGAAGTTGCTCCAAGTGCTTGGGCACCTGCACTTGGTCTCACCCATGTGTGAGACCCAGATGAAGGTTCTGGCTCCTGATTTCAGTCTGGTTCAGCTCTAGCTGTTACACCCATTTAGGGAGCGGAGCAGCTGATGGCAGATCTTTCTCTTCAGTCTCTCGAAACTATGTCCTTCAAAAGAAGTTAGTTAATCATTAAAAATAAATAAGATAAAAAACACATAAATCATTCTTTCATTTTAAATATTACTGCCTAATATCCTTGACTGAAATAATCAAAATTAAAATTTTTCTGGGATGCTCCTTAAGCTTATATCTTTTTTTCTCAGAAACTTTATATTTAAGGAATACAAACTTCATGCATTTCATAATTACGATGTTAAGAACATAGTGATTCTTCCCACCATGCTCACCCTCCCACCACACTCCCACCCCTCTTCTTCCTCCCTCTCCTATTCCCATTATTTTTTATTAAGATTTATACACAATTAACTTTATACACATGATTATACATGTGTATAATCATATACATGATTATATTATTAAAGAGTTAAACAAATAATATGAAAAAAAACTGTTCAATAGTTGAGAAAGGCTGTTCAAAGTTATTGCTTCTCAAATTGTCAATTTCATTTCTATAGATTACCTTTAGGTGCTCTATTAGTTATCACTGGGAGAACATATGGCTAAGTATGATGTTTTCCAGTTTCATGCATTTTGTTTCAAATAATAGGATTTTATTTTTTAATCTCTGTTAATATTATGTAGAATACATATGCCATAATTTCCTTTTTTAAAAAAGATTTATTTATTATTTATTTGAAAGTCAGCATTACACCAGAGAGGCAGATTTTTTTTAAGATTTATTTATTTATTTGAAAGTCAGAGTAGCACAGAGAGAGGAGAGGCAGAGAGAGAGGTCTTCCATCCATTAGTTTACTCCCCAATCGGGCACAATGGCTGGAGCTGGGCCCATCCTAAGGAAGAGCCAGGAGCTTCTTCTGGATCTCCCACATGGGTTCAGGGGTCCCAGGACTTGGGCCATCTTCTACTGCTTTTCCAGGGCATAGCAGAGAGCTGGATCAGAAGTGGAGCAGCTGGGTCTAGAACTGGCACCCATATGTGATGCTGGCGCTTCAGGTCAGAGCATTCACCTGATGCACCACAGTGCCAGCCCCAAGAGGCAGAGATATTTTTAACATTGAGATTTTCACTATCCCTGGTATAAACATCAATATTCCTTCTCTCTTGTCCTTTTCTTATTATGTTCTTCCCTTCTTGTACCAGTAGGTACAGGCTTTCGTCAGGTCCCCTTCTCTTTCCTTTTCTGCATTCTTTGATCTTTTTCTTTAGGATATTTCATTAGCTCTATTCACTGAAATTCTCCTGCTTTGTTCTCTGCTGAGCTCTACGTTGTATTTCTAGTTGCCCGTTGTTGATCCCAACATAATTAACAACAGGAAATTCAAACACAATGTGTCCAAGTTCAGTCTCACTTCTTTCCATCATATTCTTGTTGATTTTTTCCCCAATTTCAATTTCCTGTGCCATGTCCATGCAGTCTTTCATGCACGCATCATGGACTTGAACTCGTTTTAACCCTCCGCACAACCCATGGGTGCTGAATTGTGTTTGTGCTTTCTGACTCTTGTGTTCTCTATTCTTAATACTCTATGTTTAATGGTTAATGATATTTCTTTCTGATTTCTTGTCCAATTCCTCCTTTCTTTCTCTCCATTCTCCTTCCATAGTTTGTCTTTAAATGCAAATCTGGGGGCCGGTGATGTGGTGCCTACATCTGATATGGGTTCCTGTTTTTGTTCCGACTACTCATCTTCCTATCTAGCTCTCTGATTGTGGCCTGGGAAAATAGTGGAAGATGGCCCAAGTGCTTGGGACCCTGCATCCACATGGGTGACCTTGAAGGAGCTCCTGGCTCCTAGCTTCTGAGTGATGCAACTCTATCCATTGAGGCCATTTGGAGAGTGAACCAGCACATGGAAGACCTTTTTTGGTACCCCTCCCTCAGCGTTATCCAAAGAAATGATAAAAAAATCCTTTAAATCTACCATAAAAAAGAGAATATTCCTCTCCCCCTCTCTCTCACTGTCCACTCTGCCTGTCAAAAAATTAAAAAAGAGAATGTTCAAGAGGAATTAAATTTGGATTAGGTAAAAGGTGTCCATATTATATGCTGGCATCTTAGATAGTGACCTTACTCACTATGCCACAATGTCATCCTCCTCAAATTTATTTTTAAAAATCTTTTAACTCTGATCTACTTTGAACATCTGTCTCACTTGAGCTAACACTTTTCAATTAGATATTTATATACATGCCTACAGATAACATTGTGATCTCCCTACAGAATCAGAATTTCACTCATCTTGTTCTTACCGAGCTCTCAGGCCCTTATAATATGAGAAACTATAGTATAGTAAATTTTGTAATTGCAAAGTTAATATACAGGTAATGTGTTTTTATTGTCACTTCATCTCATGTGCGAAGCATAGTAGACACAGAAATGAAAGTGTCTTTTTTTGACTCAGAGCTGATGCCTTTTGGAGAGGTGTGCTATTACAGGTTTTGACTGTGGACTTCAGCCAGGAGGAGCAACAGGACCTGGACAAGGCTCAGAAGATCTTGTATGGGAATGTGATACTGGAGAACTACAGCATCCTGCTGTCCTTGGGTGAGGGCAACTCCCAAGCCACTCCCATTTGACTACGACTCCTTATATGGTTTAATGTTACCCAGAACCCCTTATGTAGCCCCTACATTTCCAGACAAGGGAAATAAATCATTGGGCTGGTGGAGCAACTGTTTTCAGCAATAAGTTGCATAGTCCTCTGACCCAGGCCAAATACACTGCCAATACCCAGGGGATTCATTATATTTTATCAGGTCACAGGTGAATATCTAGGTGGTGAAACATGATTTAGTAGGCTAATGGAAAGCTGAAGAGGGACCTATGACCAGATTTCTAATTCGCACTTAATGTCAAGTTCAGCAATTCATGTGTGCCTACTCATGTCTACTCTTTAAAGGTTTTGAGCTTTTGTTTAACTATATCCAATAACTGGAAGCTCAAAATTTAATGAGCTGCTCTATTTTCTTTGTAAACAGCAAAAGTAGTTTTAAAAATTTCCTTAAATGAAGTGAAAAAGAAGCAAATTAAACTGTACCAGGTTGAATATTATTTCACTCAAATTCTTGTCAACTTTGAATCTCAGAATGTGATTTTATTTGTTTGTGTGTGTGTGTGTGTTTTTGTGTGTGTGTTTTTTGTGTTTTTTTTTTTTTTTTTGACAGGCAGAGTGGATAGTGAGAGAGAGACACAGAGAGAAAGGTCTTCCTTTTTGCCCTTGGTTCACCCTCCAATGGCCGCTGCGGCCGACTCATCGTGCTGATCCAAAGCTTGGAACCAGGTGTTTCTCCTGGTCTTCTATGTGGGTGCAGGGCCCAAGGACTTGGGCCATCCTCCACTGACTTCCCAGGCCATAGCAGAGAGCTGGCCTGGAAGAGGGGCAACCGGGATAGAATCTGGCACCCCAACCGGGACTAGAACCTGGTGTGCCAGTGCAGCAAGGCAGAGGATTAGCCTGTTGAGCATGGCACCAGCCTGTGATTTTATTTGGAAATAGTATCTTTGCAGGTCTAACTAGCTAAACTAAGATCATCCCAGATCAAGATGGGCCCTAAATTCAACGTGTGATATTTTCATATGAAGGCCACCTGAAGACACAGAAAGGAAAACGTCATGACAACAGAGGTAGAGATTTGGGACATACAGCTTCTAGCCAATGAATGCCAAGGATTGCCGGCAGCTACCAAAGGCAGGGAAGACACAAGGAGGTATTCTTCTCCATCATTAGAGGAAACGTGGCCTTGCTGACACTCTGACCTCAGACTTTCAGCCTCCAGAACAAAAAATGAATAGATATTATTGGTGCTAGCTTTACTTATTTATTTATATTTGAAAGGAGAGAGAGAGGGAGAGAGCAGAGAGCTTTTAGCTCAAGAAAGTATCAGGTTGTGAGCCAGTTCTCCATTGTTTGCAGGGAAATACAGTATAATTTTTTAATCTCAAGACAAAATATTTCTTTTTATTTAAGATTTACTTATTTATTTATTTGAAAGTCAAAGTTGCACAAAGAGAAGAGAGGCAGAGAAGAGAGAGAGAGGTCTTCCATCCTATGGCTCACTCCCCAACTGGCCACAATGGCTGGAGCGGTGCAGATCTGAAGCCTGAAGCTAGGAATTTCTTTCAGTTCTCCCATGCAGGTACAGGGGCCCAAGAACTTGGGCCATCTTCTACTGCCTTCCTAGGCCATAGCAGAGAGCTGGATTGGAAGTAGAGCAGATGGGCCTCAAACCAGTGCCCATATGGGATGCTTGCACTTCAGGACAGGGTGTTAACCCTGCTGCTCCACAGTAAATGCCCCAAAATCTGTCTTTTCCCAAGACTCAACAGTCTGCTAGGGAAAAATAATTTCAAGCTGAGCTCTGTCCATGATTGTAACTAAATTTCATTGAATACTGATTTCTTGTTAAAGCTGTAGCTTTTCATTTTAATGTCCCCTCCCTATTGTGCCTTTAAAGGGGGTATACTTCCTCAAGAAGATGCTTAAGTACTGAAAGGAATTTGTTATATGTGGAGACTGCAGCAAGATAGGACTGTAATCCTCCCACAGTGGGAAACGTCTACATTCAGCCTGTAAGCAGGGAGTCTTGGGAAAGACATGGAGATGGTCAGCCTGAGGAAAGGACCTTGGATGTAGGTCAGATTCAATCAAGTGTCACCCTGAGTGAGAAGAAAATACATTAGAGTAAGGTGCAACTCATTCAACTAGAACATTAATTTTGTATCCCCACTATGTATCAACCAGAGACTTAAACACAACTGCTGTGATTTTTAAACTATTTGAAAGATTTTCTTATTATTTTATTTATTTGAAAGACAGATTTAAACAGACCTAGAGAGAGAAAGAGAGAGAGAGAGAGAGAGATCAACCTGCTGGTTCACTTTCCAAATGGCTACAATGACCAGAGCTGAGCCAATCTGAAGCCAGGGGATAAGAACTTCTTCTGAGTTTCCTACTTGAGTGTAGGGGGCCAAGCACTTAGGCCATCTTCTACTGTTTTCCCAGTCCATCAGTAAGGACTCAAACTGCGACTCATATGGGATGACTGCATTGCAACCAGCCTTGTAACTTGCTGCACCACAGAGCTGATCCAGAAAGAGACAGTTTTTAAGATTTATTTATTTGAAAGACAGAGTACAGAGAGATGTGGAAGCAGAGAGAGAGGTCTTCCATCTACTGGTTCACTCTCCAAATGGCCACAATGGCCAGAGCTGAGCTGATTTGAAGCCAGGAGCCAGGAGCTAATTTCAGGTCTCCTAGATGGGTGAAAGGACTCATTCACTTGGGCCATCTACATCAACATAAGACGTACCCCATACCCTGAAGCATATTTTCAATTATGCCATATCCTGTAGCATACACTAACTCAACCTCATCTGCATTTGCTCCTGGATAACTTTCCCAAGTTCAAATTTGCACTTCTAAATAAATTCCTAATTCAGAAGTGGATGCTTCATTTTTATATCAGAGCAACAAATGCTGTCTCTCAAGCTTCCTTATCAGTAACTTCTTTCCAGCACAACCGATGTACAGTGCTTAACTCATTGGGTGCACCACCTATTCACTACTCTTTACAATGACAATTTTCCATCCATCAACTCTTAACAGAAGCAGGTAAAAAGCTGGACTAATAACTCTCTACACTGCATGCTTAGTGGCTCTTCCCATACAGGTATTGTTGTATCTACATTTTTTTTAAAGATTTTATTTATTTGAGAGACTGAGTTACAGACAGAGACAGGGAGACAGAGAGGAAGGCCTTCCATCCACTGGTTCACTCCCCAAATGGCCACAATAATTCAAGCTGGGCAAATCTGAAGACAGGAGCCAGGAGCTTCTTGTGGGTGTCCCATGCAGGTGCAGGTTCCAAAGTGCTTGGTCCATCTTCTGCTGCCTTCCCAGGCCACAGCAGAGAGCTGGATTGGAAGCAGAGCAGGTGGACTGGAACTGGGATGCTGGCATTTCAGGTAAAGCATTAACCCACTGCACCATAGCATCGGCCCAGTGTATCTCTAGTTGATTTGAAGGCACCAAAAAGATCTTTGATCTTCAGAGTTAAGAGTAAGTGCTGATGTTGCAAGAAAGTGGAATGGTGTGGTGTGGGTGAAAGGAAGGGAAGAGATAGAGTGAGGAAAAACAGGAAAGTTTGAAAGCTAGTTTTTTATTGTCTCTGACTTTCCTTGGCACCAAAGGAGATTAGCTTTATATTATGCTTTGTGCTCTCTTGTTCAGGCTAATTGTAAGCAAAGCAATAAAAAAGTAAAGTGTGAATGTCAAATTGTTTGACAAAGGAAGAGACAATGAGCTGTAATTTTGACAGAGGAGCAACATTTTTTTTTAAATTTCGTTTATTTTTGACAGGCAGAGTGGACAGTGAGAGAGAGAGAGAGACAGAGAGAAAGGCCTTCCTTTTTGCCGTTGGTTCACCCTCCAATGCCATTGCAGCCGGTGCACTGCGCTGATCTGAAGCCAGGAGCCAGGTGCTTCTCCTGGTCTCCCATGTGGGTGCAGGGCCCAAGGACTTGGGCCATCCTCCACTGCACTCCCAGGCCATAGCAGAGAGCTGGCCTGGAAGAGGGGCAACTGGGACAGAATCCAGTGCCCTGACTGGGACTAGAACCTGCTGTGCTGGTGCCACAAGGCAGAGGATTAGCCTATTGAGCCTTGGGGCCAGCCTGAGGAGCAACATTATAACATCTTCCCACATTCTAATTGAAGTACCTTGACCTTTCCTCCTCTAGTGACCTCCAGAGTGTGGTTCAGGTAATAACTTAACAGGTCATCATACAGAATGCCAACATTGCAGGCAGTGGCTTTACCCTGCCACGCTACAGCCTTGGGTCCATAGGTTCTTATTCTTACGGCTGAAAAGTATTCCTTTGTGTATAAGTGCCACATTTCTTTGCCAACTCATGCTTGGTTCATTCCATATTTTGGCTATTCAGAACAATGTTACTATAAACTTAATTAGGTATCTGTGATACAATACATTCACATTTTTTGGATATGTTGCTGTATATTTTTATAGGAAATATCCATAATGTTTTCCACAGTGGCTGCATTAATTTATATTTCCACAAGTAGTGATTGAGTTCCCCTCATTCATGTTCTCTGATGTGTTTATATAGAGGAGCATTTTCTGGTTTTACAACAGTTGTTTCAGAATTTTACTCACTGGAATCAGTTAATTTTGTTTGAATGTTATAAGTGAATAGTTTTGGATAATATGTTTCCTAAGCAATTCATTACACTGCATGTCTTTTCTATTCATTTGCTATGTCCAGTAAAGAGATCCAAAGTCCTTCCTGAGCCTTTTCCACATTATACTTGATTTGACATACCAAGCCTCAAGAGCCAGAGAGAGAGAGAGAGAGAGGGTCAGGGAGAGGGAGAGAGGGTCTTCATCTGTTGGAGGGAAAATAAAAGGTAGAGTGCTATGTCAGTATTATGAAGGTGCATTTTAAATTATGAAAAAATAAAAATTTTAACTTATTAAGCCTAAAAATTTAGGAGATTTTTTTTGGTGAAAATCAATTAGGGTTATGCCTGTTGGAGGGAAAATAAAAGGTAGAGTGCTATGTCAGTATTATGAAGGTGCGTTTTGAATTATGAAAAAATAAAAATTTTAACTTATTAAGCCTAAAAATTTAGGAGAGTTTTTTTGGTAAAAATCAATTAGGGTTAGGTGGGGGGGGTGCTTCTGTTCAGGATTAAGGGTAATTAAATAGTTAAAGTAAGTGCTATGCAGTGATTCTTGTTTTGGGGGTTTGGCAGGAATTTATAGTAAATAGCCATATTCATTGTCTTGAGATGATGGATTTACTTGGGGGGGTAAGGGGGGTTGCGGATATATTCAGTTATGAATATAAAGTCGCGCGTGCGTGTACGTGCGTGTACGTGCGTGGTGTGGTGCAAAATTCTTTTATGTCCATCAAGTATGGAAAGACAGTCCCGGCTCATAATTATGAGAGTGGAGAATGTACATCGAGGTGCTCGTCTACAATAAGTGCACTGGGTCAGGGCCCGCCGTGGCCATGTTGAGTCCAAGCATACCCCAAAAATTAAAAATACCAAATGCATGACACCACAGTTATGTGTGAGCATGGGCTGATTAGTCATTAGTCCATCGAGATGTCTTATTTAAGGGGAACGTGTGGGCGATCTTAGGGTTATGGCCCTGAAGTAAGAACCAGATGCCAGTTATAGTTTCACGCTAGAAACCCCCAAGTAGCATGGGCCCGGAGCGAGAAGAGGGATATGAAGTGGGCGAGTTGCTGGTTTCACAGAGGATGGTAGATCAAGGGACTCCTGGGTGAAGGGGACAGTCATATGGACGAGGAAGGATTTGACTGAAATGGTCTATGATCGATCAAGGAATGAATGTCTTGATGTTGATCAAGAAGATGAGTGTTGGTTGTGAATATTCGTGTTGTTGGTAAAGTATTGTGGGTTGGCCAATGGATGTGCTTATGTCTGATAAAGCAGTAATGTACTAGCTTATATGCATGGGGTAGGGGTTTGAATGTACAATTAAACATATAATGGTCTAATGTTGATTATGGGATTATAGTACAGGTGCATGCTGATGGGGAAGAGCACTAATGCATGAATTACATAGCGTTCAGGGGGATTTTTGTCAATAGTGACAAAGTAGTTGGATATGTTGAACAGAGGAAAGCAGAGGGTAGTTTAAGAAGAATTTCAGCTTTGGGTGCTGATGGTGGGGCAAGAGCCTCTTCTCTGATGTCCCAGGGTGAATCGATCTCCGTTTCTGGTTTACAAGACCAGGGTAATGTTTTATACTACTGGGGCCTTCATTTGAGGATTTTATTCTCGATTAGGCTTGCGAGAGGGATGAGGATGAGGATGATAGAGAAGTAGAGGATGGATGCTACTTGTCCAATAGTAATGAATGGGTGTTCAACTGGTTGGCCTCCGATTCATGTGAGTGTGAGAAGGTCAGCGATGAGGATTCAGAAAAGGGCTTGGCTAATAGGTCGGAATATCATGCTGCATTGTTTGGATATATGGAGGAAGGGAATAATTGCTAAGATAAGAATTGATATGACTAGGGCTAGGACGCCTCCTAGTTTATTTGGGATAGAGCATAGGATGGCGTAGGCAAATAGAAAGTATCATTCGGGTTTAATGTGAGGAGGGGTGTTAAGAGGATTGGCAGGGGTGTAGTTGTCTGGATCACCGAGTAGATCAGGGGAGAATAGAACTAGGAGTAGAAGTAGGAGGATTAGGATAAGAAATCCTAGGGTGTCCTTGATTGTGTAGTAGGGATGGAAGGGAATTTTATCGGAGTCCCATGGGATGCCTGATGGGTTGTTAGAGCCAGTTTTGTGGAGGAAAAGTAAGTGGACTATGACTAGTGCTGCAATGATGAATGGTAGGATGAAGTGGAATGCGAAGAATCGGGTAAGTGTGGCTTTATCAACTGAAAATCCTCCTGAGATTCATTCAACTAGAGTTGTTCCGATGTAGGGGATGGCTGATAGGAAGTTAGTAATTACGGTAGCTCCTCAGAATGATATTTGGCCTCATGGGAGGACATAGCCTATGAATGCTGTGGCTATTACTGCGAATAGCAAGATAATGCCAATATTCCAGGTTTCTAGGTAAGTGTATGAGCCATAGTAGATTCCATGGCCTACATGTATGTACAGGCAAATAAAGAATATTGATGCTCCATTGGCGTGAAGGAAGCGGATAACTCGGCCATAGTTTACATCTTGGCAACTATGGGTTACTGAAGAGAATGCTGTTATTGTGTCTGATGTATAATGTATAGCTAGAAATAGGCCAGTCAGGATTTGGATCATTAGGCATAAGTCTAATAGAGAGCCGAAGTTTCATCAGGCTCAAATGTTTGAGGGGGCGGGAAGGTCAATTAGGGAAAGGTTGACAATTTTTAGTAGGGGGTGAGTTTTACGAATGTTGGTCATTAGGTTCTTATAGTTGAATACAACGGTGATTTTTCATGTCATTGGTCATGGTTAGAGTCCATGTAAGAACTATGATATATATAGTATTTTTATTGAGTGTAATATTTGTGATTGGTTTTGTGGGGTTCGCTTCTAAGCCATCTCCAATTTATGGGGGGCTTGGGTTAATTATTAGTTGTGGAGTTGGTTGTGGTATTGTTTTAAGTTTTGGTGGTTCATTTTTAGGTTTGATGTTTTTGATTTACTTGGGGGAATACTGGTAGTATTTGGATATACAACTGCAATGGCAATCCTGAGACTTGAGGGTCAAATATTATGATCTTTAGCATGCTTGTGTTAGGCATGTTGTTGGAGGTGGGATTGATTATGTTTATAATGGTGAATGATGAAGTGGAGGTTGTGGTTAGTTTTAAAAGTATAGATGATTGGGTTGTTTTTGAAGGGGATGAAGTAGGTTTAATTCAAGAAGATTCTATGGGAGTGGCAGCATTATATAGTTATGGTAGCTGGTTGATGGTTGTTGCTGGTTGGTCTTTATTTGTGAATATTTTTATTGTTGTCGAGATTACTCTTGGGGGTTAGGCTAGAATCAATAGGGTTAGGAGTAGGGAAATTAGGAAGGATAAAGAATAGAATTTGACAAGGCCTTTCTGTGTGGATACAGAGGTTGATGCAAAGATTTGAATATCCGAAATATTCTTTGGAATTGCTTTTTCAGTTCAGGATATATTTAAGAGTAGTGTAGCTACGTTTTGACTTGCTGAAAGATTAAGGTAAGGTAGCAGGGAAAAATCCTAGTATGTTTGAGAAATTAAAGGAGTTAGATTGTGTACTTATTTTTAGGTGGAGGCTAAGTTGGTTAAGTTCTATGGCGATAGTAAAGCCTAGAATAGTAACAAATAAGGTGGTTATTTTTATGTATAAAAGTATGGTTATTTGGGGTATGTTTGGTGTAATGAGGTTAGAAATTAGGAATCCTGCAAAAGTGCTTCCAAGTGCGAGATGCTTAATAGAGTTAATTAGTTATGGTTTGTTCTCATTAATAATGATAAGAGTTGGATAGGAGGTTGCCCTAGTAGGGCGAAGAAGATGATTCGTGTACTGTAGACGGCTGTAAGGGAGGTAGCAATGAGGGTAATAATAAGGGCTCAGGCGTTGGTGTAAGACATATTTGCAGATTCAATGATTAGGTCTTTTGAATAGAAGCCTGTTAGGAAAGGTATACCAGTGAGGGCTAGGCTGCCAATAGTAAGGGCAGAGGATGTAAAGGGAAGATTCTTGTAGAGCTCTCCTATTTTTCGGATGTCTTGTTTGTCGTTAAGGCTGTGAATAATTGATCCGGAGCATAAGAAGAGTATAGCCTTGAAAATAGTGTGGGTGCAGATGTGCAGGAATGCTAGGTGAGGTTGATTAATTCCGATTGTAACCATTATTAACCCCAGTTGACTTAAAGTAGAGAAAGCCACGATTTTCTTAATGTCGTTTTGTGTGAGAGCGCATAGGGCTGTGAACAGGGTGGTGATTGCTCCTAAGCATAAAATTAGTGTTTGGGCAGTTTTATTGTTTTCTAATAAGGGGTGGAACCGGATAAGAAGGAAAACTCCGGCTACTACTACTGTGCTTGAATGAAGTAATGCTGATACTGGAGTTGGGCCTTCTATTGCTGAGGGTAGTCATGGGTGAAGGCCAAATTGTGCGGATTTAACCGTGGCAGCTAGGATTAGTCCAATTAGTGGGAGGATAGTGATATTGTTGTCTGATATAAATATTTGTTGAAATTCTCGTGTGTTGCTTGCTCTCGCTCCTCCCGTCCTCTTTCCGCCATCTTTCCGTGCCGCCTCGATGGTGCGCATGAACGTCCTGGCCGATGCTCTCAAGAGCATCAACAATGCCGAGAAGAGAGGCAAGCGCCAGGTTCTTATCAGGCCGTGCTCCAAAGTCATCGTCAGGTTTCTGACTGTGATGATGAAGCATGGTTACATTGGCGAGTTTGAAATCATTGACGATCACAGAGCTGGGAAGATCGTGGTGAACCTCACCGGCAGGTTAAACAAGTGTGGAGTGATAAGCCCCAGATTTGACGTGCAGTTGAAAGATCTAGAAAAATGGCAGAATAATCTGCTTCCATCCCGCCAGTTTGGTTTCATTGTACTGACAACCTCAGCTGGCATCATGGACCATGAATAAGCATGACGAAAACACACAGGAGGGAAGATCCTGGGATTCTTTTTCTAGGGATGTAACACAGGCATACAAATAAAAGCTCAATGGGAAAAAAAAAAGAAAAGAAAAGAAATTCTCATGTGTTGAGGTTGATAGCAAATCAGGCTATGGCTATAATAAAGCCAATGTCTCCAATACGGTTATATAGAATTGCCTGTAAGGCTGCGGTATTGGCATCTGTTCGATCGTGCCATCAGCCGATGAGGAGAAATGATATAATTCCTACTCCCTCTCATCCAATGAACAACTGGAAGAGGTTATTGGCAGTAAGTAGAATTAGTATAGTAATTAGAAATATAAGTAGATACTTGAAGAATTGATTGATCTTAGGGTCTGAGTGTATATATCATATGGAGAATTCTATAATTGATCATGTTATGAAGAGTGCAATTGGGGTAAATAGTATAGAGAAATAATCTAGTTTGAAGCTAGTTGTGAGCTTTAGGGTATGAATTGTTATTCACTGTCAATTGGATACTATTGTTTCTTGATTAGAAACAATAAAGATTAGTGTTGGGATAAGACTAATGATGAATGCATAGGATACTGAAGTTTTTACGTAATAAGGGTAGTTGTTGTCATTAAAAATGTTGGTGAATGAAGCCATGATTGGGAGGACCAGAATAATAATTGAGACGGCTACTGAAGTGGAGAATAGATTAATTACTTTTATTTGGAGTTGCACCAATTTTTTGGCTCCTAAGACCAACGGATTACTTCTATCCTTTAAAAGTTGAGAAGGCCATGAGGTTAATCATGGGAGCATGAATTAGCAGTTCTTGCAAGCATTCTCAGTAAATAAGGAGGTGTAATCTTCTATTATTAGATTCACAATCTAATGTTTTTTTTTAAACTATATTTACAGAACATTGGGCCTAAAATAATTTTAGGGTTGATGGATAAAAGGAGTAGAGGGGCTAGGTGAAGCATTATAAGAGTGTTTTCTCGAGTGAATGTAGGGGAGACGTTGTTTGTATGGTATGTAAATTTTCCTTGTTGGGTGGTGGATAGTATGTAGAGGGAGTAGAGTGCTGTGATTAGAACGTTAGTATCTATAAGGATAATGGTAAGGTTGGATCATGAAAAAGATGCTATGATGATGAGAAGCTCTCCTAGAAGATTAATGGTCGGTGGCAGGGCTAGGTTGGTGAGGCTGGTGAGTAGCCATCACGCTGCTATTAAGGGGAGAACGGTTTGTAGTCCTCGAGCCAATAGTATAGTTTGGCTGTGAATGCCTTCATAATTAGAATTGGCTAAGCAGAATAGTAAGGAGGAGGTAAGGCCATGCACGATTATTAGTGCTGTAGCTCCTATAAAACTTCATGGAGTTTGAATTAGAATTGCGACGATTACCAGGGCTATGTGGCTTACTGAAGAATAAGTGATGAGTGACTTTAGGTCTGTTTGTTGAAAGCAGATGGAGCTAGTTATGATTATGCCTCATAGAGCATGAGGAATGGGTAGGCTATATATTCTGTGATTGGGTTAAGTAGGATTGTAATATGTATTATGCCGTAGCCACCTAGTTTAAGTAAAATAGCGGCTAGGACTATAGAACCTGCAATGGGAGCTTCAACATGGGCTTTTGGTAGTCAAAGGTGAAGTCCATAGAGGGGTATTTTAACTAAAAATGCTATCATACATGCTAGTCATATTAGTGAGTTGGATCATGATGTTAGTAGGGACTCATTGATAAATTGGGTTAGGAGAAAATTAAGGGATCCTATAGAATTTTGGAGATGAATTAGGGCAACTAATAAAGGGAGTGATCCTATAAGGGTATAGAATAGGAAGTAAGTTCATGCATTAAGTCATTCTGTTTGATTGCCCCATCGTGTGATAATGATTAATGTAGGAATTAGTGTTGCTTCAAATAGAATGTAAAACAAGATAAGTTCTGTGGCTGAAAATGTTATTACTAGAAAAATTTGTAAGGAGATAAGAAGGGAGATATATGTTTTCTTGTGAAGTAGGGATTCTTTGTCTAAGTGATGTTGACTTGCTAAGATTATTAAGGGTAGGAGTCAAACTGTTAGTATCAAGAGGGGGGTAGAAAGGGCATCTGAGAAGAATGTAGTTGAGAAGTTCAGATTGGTATCATTTGGTTGGTTGAGTAGAAGAAAGGTAGTTAAGCTGATTAGTAGGCTGTATACTGTTGCATTGATTCAGATTATGTGATTTTTAGATCATCATACAGTGGGAATAAGTATAATTGTGGGGATAATAGTTTTTAGCATTGTAGGAGGTTAAGATTTTGAACATAATCTATACCATAAGTATTAGAAACTATGACAAGCAAGGCTAATCCAACTGCAGCCTCACAGGCCGCAAATACTAGAAGAATAATTGGAAATATAAAGGATAGCGTATAGTGCGTATTTAGAGCTGTCAGTGTAATTAAAATAAATAGTGATAATATCATTCCTTCTAGGCATAGAAGAGAGGACATTAAATGGGATCGGTAAACTAGCATGCCCAAGAGGGCGAAGATGAATGCTAGGAAGATATTAATATAGATTGAAGGCATTTTGATAATTATGGTCTTTCCATAGTCTAATGAGTCAATCATTTATTTTGATTAAACTAATTATCATATTCCCACTCATTCTAGGCCTTTTTGGATCCATTCGTAGGCTAGTCCTAAGGCTAGAATTGAGAAAAGTATAAGTGCTATAATGAGAACTAGATTTAGATTGTTGAATTGTGCGGCTCATGGAAGAGGAAGAAGAAGAGCAATTTCTAGGTCAAATAGTAAAAATGTGATCACTACTAAGAAAAATTTTATTGAGAAGGGGAGCCGTGCTGATCCCATGGGGTCAAATCCGCATTCGTAGGGGGTTGTTTTTTCTGAGTGGATATTTAACTGCGGAAGTCAAAATGCAATGGTCACTAGGATTAGGGAAATAGTTATATTAATTAGTAGGACTAAAATTAGGTTGATTACTCTTTTTTGGGTTGATACCAAAACTAACTGATTGGAAGTCAGATGTACTAGTTGATACTAAAAGAGTATGACCCTCATCAATAAATTGATACATACAGGAATAATCAGACAACATCTACAAAGTGCCAGTATCATGTGGCTGCTTCAAAGCCAAAGTGGTGACTTGATGTAAAGTGGAAGTGGAGTTGTAGTAGAAGGCAGACTGTGAGGAAAGTAAA
The DNA here is from genome assembly GCF_033115175.1 of Lepus europaeus. Classification (NCBI taxonomy): domain Eukaryota; kingdom Metazoa; phylum Chordata; class Mammalia; order Lagomorpha; family Leporidae; genus Lepus; species Lepus europaeus. Next base: position 4,264,745 of record NW_026909167.1, on the reverse strand, counting down.
ACCGATAATTACGTGGAGGCCGTGGAATCCTGTGGCTATAAAGAATGTTGAGCCGTAGACCCCGTCTGAAATAGTAAATGATGTCTCATAATATTCGGAAGCTTGGAGTAGAGTAAAATAGATGCCTAGAAGAATGGTAATGGCTATTTTTACATATATTTATTTTTATGCATATTTTTACGGTTTCCTTCTATTAAACTATGGTGAGCTCAGGTAATTGAGACTCCTGAGGCCAGGAGAACTGAGGTGTTAAGCAGGGGAACTTCAAGGGGGTTAAGAGGTTTAATACCTGTTGGAGGTCAGCAGCCTCCTAATTCTGGCATAGGGGCTAGGCTTGAGTGGTAGAAGGCTCAGAAGAAGCCTGCAAAGAAGAAGACTTCTGAAACAATAAATAGAATTATCCCATACCACAGGCCTTTTTGAACAATAGGGGTATGATGGCTTTGGAATGTGCCTTCCAGTACAATATCTCATCATCACTGATATATAGTGAGTGTGTTTGTTAATAAACCGATTAGGAGAAGTGAGGGGGAGTTAAAGTGAAATCACATGGCTAAGCCTGATGTTATAAGTTGGGCGGATAGGGCTCCGGTAAGTGGTCATGGACTTGGGTTGACTATATGATAAGCTTGGGTTTGGTGGGTCATTAGGTATTATCGTGTAGATACAGGCTTACAAGAAGAGTGAAGACATAGGCTTGAATTAGGGCTACAGCAAATTCTAGGATTGTTAAGAGAATAAGAATAATAAAGGTAATTAGAGCTGTTGTTGGGCTAATTGAGATTAGAGCAAGTGCTGCACCTCCAATAAGATGTATAAGTAGGTGCCCTGCTGTAATATTGGCTGTAAGTCGTACAGCTAAGGCTATAGGTTGAATGAATAGGCTGATTGTTTCAATAATCACTAGTATGAGGATAAGGGTTACAGGTGTTCCTTGTGGGAGAAAATGGGCTAGTGATGCTTTAGTTTTGTAACGAAATCCTGTGATTACGGCCCCTGCTCATAGTGGAATGGCTATCCCCAGGTTTATTGATAATTGGGTTGTTGGTGTGAATAAGTGAGGTAATAGGCCTAGTAGATTAGTTGAGCCAATAAATATAATTAGAGAAATCAGTATTAATCATTGTTGAACTGAGACTAGTTGGTTGTTAATTAGTCGGGTAGGGGCAGGAAATAGAGTTGGGAACATGATAATTAGGATTACGATTGGTAAGCCTATTGTTGTTGGGGTAATAAAAGGGGAGAATAGATTTTCGTTCATTTTGTTTCTCACGGTGAGGGAAAAGAAGTAGATTTAAATGCTTTTGGTGCTGGGCTCATGGGTTAAGAATATTTATGAAATTTAAGTTGAATTAGGGCAAATAGTGTGAGGATCATAGCAACAATAGTAGTCAGTCATGTAGATGTATCAAGTTGTGGCATTCCATTATGGAGAGGGTTATTTAGCTCTCATTCTCTAGCTTAAAAGGCTAGTGCTAGTTTAGCTTCATAATGAGTCTAAATCATGGATAGGGATCAGTTTTCAAAGTGCTTAAGTGGAACTATTTCAAGAACAATAGGCATGAAGCTGTGATTTGAACCACGGATTTCTGAGCATTGATTGACCTTAGAAAAGTCCTGGTCAGGTTGAGATAAGGGTAGCTTGATTTAGGCGTCCAGGGATAGCATCTCTTTTTAATCCTAGAGATGGGACAGCTCAAGAGTGAAGTACATCTTCTGGAGAGATTAGTATATGGATTGGAAGTTCTATTGGAAGAACAACTCGATTATCAACTTCTAGAAGTCGTAAGTCACCGGGGTTAAGGTCAGATGTAGGAATTATGTAGGAGTCAAAGCTTAAGTCTTCATAGTCTGTGTACTCATAGCTTCAGTACCACTGATGACCCATAGTCTTTACTGTTAAGGAGGGGTTATTAATTTCATCTATTATATATAGGATTTGTAGTGAGGGGAGTGCGATTATAATTAGAATAATGGCTGGAAGGATAGTTCAGATCGTTTCTACTTCTTGGGCGTCTATTGTGCTTGTGTGCGTAAGTTTTGTAGTTAGTATTAGTGAAATAATATAAAGGACCAGTGAGCTGATTAAGAAGACAATTATGAGCGTGTGGTCATGGAAGTGGAGAAGTTCTTGTATAATAGGGGATGAGGCATCTTGAAAGCCTAATTGAAAAGGGTACGCCATAAAGATATATAGGGGTTGAACCTATAAATTAACATCGACAAAGTTATGTAATGATTTTACTAATATCTTATTGAGAAAGTCATAATGGTTATGCAGCTGGCTTGAAACCAGTCTTAGGGGGTTCGATTCCTTCCTTTCTTGAGCTAAGCTTTTACGTAGGCAGGTTCCTCGAATGTATGATATGGGGGTGGACATCCATGGAGTCACTCTAGGTTAGTAGTAGTTAGCTCAATGGTTTCTACTTCTCATTTCAAGGTGAAAGCTTCCCAGATGATAAAGATTATTACTATTACAGCAGTGAGAGAGATGAAGGAGCCTATAGATGATACGGTATTGCACATTGTGTAGGCATCTGGGTAGTCTGAGTATCGTGGAGGCATGCCAGAAAGTCCAAGGAAGTGTTGCGGGAAGAAGGTTAAGTTGACTCCTACAAATATCACGGTGAAGTGAATTTTTGCTCAAGTTGGGTCTAGGGTATAACCTGAGAATAGAGGGAATCAATGAGCAAACCCTCCTATAATAGCAAACACAGCTCCCATAGATAGTACGTAGTGGAAGTGGGCTACTACATAGTATGTATCATGTAGAACGATGTCTAGAGAAGAATTAGCCAGTACAATTCCTGTAAGACCGCCTACTGTGAATATTATGTAGGATCTCTGCCTTTAATGTGCTGTACACTCTTATTTAATGCTATAACTAGTACTCCAACAGTATTTTTTTTTTCACTTTGTGTTGCTATATGGGGGCAAACTGTTGAAATCATTACCTAATTTATACTAAACTGATCTTTTGTATATAAAGAGAATTGAAAATGAATCATGATGTGATTGGAAGGGGAGAGGGAGTGGGAAAGGGGAGGGTTGTGGGTGGGAGGGAAGTTTTGGGAGGGGGAAGCCATTGTAACCCATGAGCTGTACTTTGGAAATTTATATTCATTAAATAAAAGTTTAATAAAAAAAAAAAAGAAAATAAATCCTAGGGCTCAAAGTATAGCTGGAGCTCATTTGATATTGCTGCCGTGAAGAGTTGCTAATCAACTAAATACTTTTACTTCTGAGGGAATAGCAATGATTATAGTGGCTGAAGTGAAATAGGCTCGTGTGTCTACATCTATTCCCACTGTGAATATATGGTGTGCTCAAACAATAAATCCAAGGAAACCAATTGATATTATGGCTCACACTATTCTCATATAACCAAATGGTTCTTTTTTCCCAGAATAATATGTTACAATGTGAGAGATTATTCCAAATCCTGGCAGAATAAGAATATATATTTCAGGGTGTCTGAAGAATCAGAATAAGTGCTGATAGAGAATGGGATCTCCACCACCTGTGGGATCAAAAAAGGTTGTATTTAAATTTCGATCTGTTAAAAGTATTGTAATGCCAGCAGCTAGGACTGGTAAAGAGAGCAGGAGAAGCACAGCTGTAATGAGGACAGATAATACGAATAGAGGTGTTTGATATTGAGATATGGCAGGGGGTTTTATATTAATGATAGTTGTGATAAAATTAATAGCCTTTTAGAATAGAGGAAACCCCAGCTAAGTGCAGGGAAAAGATGGTAAGATCAACTGAGGTCCCTGCATGAGCTAAATTACCAGATAATGGAGGATAGACAGTTCAACCAGTACCTGCGCCAGCTTCTACTATAGATGAGGCTAATAGGAGAAGGAAGGATGGTGGAAGTAGTCAAAAACTTATATTATTTATACGGGGGAAACCTATATCAGGGGCTCCAATTATCAGAGGGACTAGTCAGTTCCCGAAGCCTCCAATTATAATAGGCATTACTATGAAGAAAATTATTACAAAGGCATGTGCGGTAACAATTACATTGTAGATCTGGTCATCTCCAAGTAAATTTCCAGGTTGGCCTAATTCTGCTCGAATTAACAGACTAAGGGCTGTTCCTACCATCCCAGCTCAGGCTCCAAATAAGAGGTACAGAGTTCCAATGTCTTTGTGGTTGGTAGAAAATAATCAACGATTAATGAACATAAATAGAGGTAAAATGGCTGAGTAAGCATTAGACTGTAAATCTAAAGACAGAGGTTGAGCCCTCTTTTTACCAAGCCCTGAGGTGAAATTTTCATATTGAATTGCAAATTCAAAGGAGCAGCTTCAACTCTGCCGGGGCTTCTCCCGTTTTGTTTTTGTTTTTGTTTTTGTTTTTGTTTTTTTTTTACAGCGGGAGAAGTAGATTGAAGCCAGTTGATTAGGGTGTTTAGCTGTTAACTAAAGTTTCCTGGGGTCAGATCCCACCAATCTAGGAGGATTTAGCTTAATTAAAGCACCTGGTTTGCATTCAGGAGATACAAAGTTAATTTGCAGTCCTTAAGCAGGGGTTAAGTAAAGTCTACTTGCTTAGAGATTTGAAGGCTCTTGGTCTATGTAACCTAAACCCCTTGAGACTAGTTTAGTACTGAGAGCATTGGTGTGAGGGGGAGAAATATTGTTGATAAAATGATTAGTGGGGTTATAAATGTTATACATTTCATTGGTTCAAATTGTCATTTTATTTTTGTTATTGGTCATTGGGAATATTGTTAGTGAAGAGGAGTAGGTTAAGCGTAGGTAAAAGTATATGTTGCCGTTTTTGTTAATTCTTGAATGATAATTCATTTGGGAATAAAGCCTGTTAGTGGGGGAGGCCCCCTAGAGATATTAGAGTAATTAGAATGGCTGATACTATTAATGGAGTTTTATTTCATATTTGTGATGGTGATAGAGTGGTAGTACTTATATGTTGTATGAATATTATGAATATGGGGATTGTAAGTAGAATATAAATAATTAAGTTTAGAATTATAGTATTGGGGTTAAATGTAATGATGGCTGCTATTCATCCTATATGTGTGATTGAGGAATATGCTAGGATTTTTTGGAGCTGGGTTTGATTTAGTCCTCCTCAGCCACCAATTATGATCGAGAGAATAGCTACTAGTATTATTATAGTTGAATCAATCGAGGGCGAGATTTGATAAAGGATGGATAGAGGGGCTAATTTTTGTCATGTAAGAAGAATAAGGCCTGATTTTAGGGGGACTCCTTGGGTCACTTCTGGGACTCAAAAGTGAAAGGGGGCTATCCCTAGTTTAATAATTAGGGCTAATATAATTATAATCGGGGCAAGGTAATTTTGTGGGTTGATCATTGTTCATTGACCAGAGTCAAGAATGTTAAGTGTAATTGCTATTATTAAAATTATTGATGCTGTGGCTTGTGTTAGGAAATATTTGGTTGCGGCTTCTGTTGATCATGGTGTAGCTTTATTAATTAAGATAGGAATAATAGCTAGTATGTTTATTTCTAATCCAATTCACATAGTTAGTCAGTGGGAGCTAAATATTGTAATTATTGTGCCTAGGAATAAGGTAAATAGGATGATAGAAAAGATTAGGGGATTAATTAGTACGGGAAGGGTATAAACCAACATTTTTGGGGTATGGGCCCAATAGCTTATTTAGCTGACCTTACTGTATAGTTTTAGAACTTGGTGTATTGGGTAGCACGAGGAATTTTGAGTTCTTAGGTGTAGGTTCGAGGCCTATAGTTCTAGAAATAAGAGGATTTAAACCTCTATAATTTACTCTATCAAAGTAACTCTTTTGTCAGACATATTTCTTTTTTTTTTTTGTGAGACATATTTCTATATGTGAGGGGGGATACTTGAAAGTATAGTAGGTACGGAGATGTGTCATATGCATAGGGCTAGTGTCAGGGGTAGGAAGCTTTTTCCTAGGAGGTGTATGAGTTGGTCATAATGGAATCGAGGGTAAGATGCTCGGATTTATAGGAATGTTATTGTTAGTAGGAGAGTTTTAGCGGCGAAGTTGATTGTAAACATTTCTGGGTTAGTGTGGCTGTGAAATGAGCCTAGGAATAAGATAGTTTTAAGGGCATTTATTATGATATTAGTATATTCAGCTAGGAAAAATAGGGCAAATGGGCCACCTGCGTATTCTACATTGAATCCGGAAACAAGCTCTGACTCACCTTCAGTGAGATCAAAAGGGGCTCGATTTGTTTCTGCTAGGGTTGAAATAAACCATATTATGGCTAGGGGTCATGCTGGGAAAATAATTCACATGTATTCTTGCGTTGTTATGAGGGATGAGAGTGTAAATGAGCCATTTATTAATAGGATGCATAATAAGATAATTGCTAATGTGACTTCATAAGAAATAGTTTGTGCAACTGCTCGGAGGGCCCCAAATAGTGCGTATTTTGAGTTGGATGCTCATCCTGATCATAGGATTGAGTAGACCGCTGGGCTAGAGGTTGCTAGGATGAATAATATGCCTATGTTGAGGTTAATCAGTGGGTATGGTATAGGGATGGGGAGTCATATTGAGTGCTAGAGTTAGTGCTAGGGTTGGGGCAATGATGAAGAGCAGGGATGATGATGTTAGGGGTCGTAGGGGTTCTTTAATAAATAGTTTGATAGCATCTGCAATTGGTTGAAGTAGTCCATAGGGACCTACAATGTTTGGGCCCTTCCGAAGTTGTATATAGCCTAGAATTTTTCGTTCTACTAGAGTTAGGAAGGCTATAGCTAGAAGTACAGGTAGAATTAGGAGGAAGGCATTGATTAGAAACATGATGTTAAGGACAGGAGTTGAACCTCTGATTATAAAGTTTTAAGTTTTATGCAATTACCGGGCTCTGCCACCTTAAGAAACCCTGGTCTAGGGTAGTGCTTGGGTAAGTGTACTAGATTAAGATTATTTCATCTTTTTTTTTTTTGACAGGCAGAGTGGACAGTGAGAGATAGAGAGAAAGGTCTTCCTTTTGCCGTTGGTTCACCCTCCAATGGCCGCCGCAGTAGGTGCGCTGCGGCCAGCACAGCGCGCTGATCCGATGGCAGGAGCCAGGTACTTATCCTGGTCTCCCATGGGGTGCAGGACCCAAGGACTTGGGCCATCCTCCACTGCACTCCCTGGCCACAGCAGAGAGCTGGCCTGGAAGAGGGACAACCGGAACAGGATTGGTGCCCCGACTGGGACTAGAACCCAGTGTGCCGGCGCCGCAAGGCGGAGGATTAGCCTAGTGATCCACGGCACCAGCTAAGATTATTTCATCTTTTAAACTTAGAGCTCTGTAGGGCAGTAGGCTCCATTTCTCTTGTCCTTTCGTACTGGGAGAAATACTTAATAGATAGAAACTGACCTGGATTTCTCCGGTCTGAACTCAGATCACGTAGGACTTTAATCGTTGAACAAATGAACCTTTAATAGCGGTTGCACCATTGGGATGTCCTGATCCAACATCGAGGTCGTAAACCCTATTGTCGATGGGGACTCTAAAATAGGATTGCGCTGTTATCCCTAGGGTAACTTGTTCCATTGATCAAAAAAGATTTGGGTCAATTTATGATTTTTGATGCTTTGACTTGTTGAGTCTAGGCTTTAATCATTCGGAGGTTGGTTTTTGCTCCGAGGTCACCCCAACCAAAATTTTTAATTCAGAAATTTCCTTGGTTAGGCTCCTGTGGAGTGAAGTTGAGGAAATATTGAATTAAAAAATTAAAGCTCCATAGGGTCTTCTCGTCTTATTACTTTATCCCGGCCTCTTCACGGGGAGGTCAATTTCACTGATTAGAAGGAAGAGACAGTTTAACCCTCGTGTTGCCATTCATGCTAGTCCATAATTAAGGAAGAAGTGATTATGCTACCTTTGCACGGTCAGGATACCACCACCATTGAACGTTTGTCACTGGGCAGGCAGTGCCTCTAATACTAGTAATGCTAGAGGTGATGTTTTTGGTAAATAGGTGGGGTTAGGGTTTGCCGAGTTCCTTTTCCTTCTTTTAATCTTTCCTATAGTGCACACCTGTGTTGGGTTAACAGTAAAAGTTAATAGAGGATTAATTTGTAGAGTTTTTCTATTACAGCTGTTAACTATCAGTGGGCATCTGGTCTGATATAAGCTTGGGCAAGGAGAATTTTATTCTTGTTACTTATATTAGCATTATTTCTTCTATAAATTTATAGATTAGTCCAGTTAAGGTTTATAAGAGTTCGTTCTTAAATGTAAAGATTAAGTTGGTTTTGATTGTTGAGCTTTAACGCTTTCTTAATTGATGGCTGCTTTTAGGCCAACTATGAATTTTAAATAACTTACTCTTTATAAAAGGCTGTATCCTTATTTCTAAAGAGCTGTCCCTTTTTAGAGTAACATTTAAACTTTCATTAGGGTTGAGTGTCCTTTAGGAAAATTTAAAGTTGAACTAAAATTCTATTCTGGACAACCAGCTATTACCAGGCTCGGTTGGCTTTTCACCTCTATCTACAAGTCTTCCCACCATTTTGCCACATGGACGGGTTCGTTCTTGCAACTGCTCATAGATAGCTCATCTGGTTTCAGGGTTTTTAACTAAAATACTTTTTGCTAAGGGCTTTCTAGCTAATTCATTATGCAAAAGGTAAGAGTAGTAATCTCTGCTTTTTTGTGCTATTAATTAATCTTTCATCTTTCCCTTATGGTACTTTATCTATAGCGACTAAAATAAATTTCTATCTCCTATACTCTCCTATACTTTTTATGTAAGGTGAATGTTTTAGTTTAGTGAATTGTTTTAGTTAAGTGTAGGTTTAATAGGGCTAGTATTGGTGCAGAGTGGTCCTAAAATGAAATCTCTTGGGTGTAAGCCAAGTGCTTTGAGTTGAGCTATGCTCTGGAATGTCCAAACACACTTTCCAGTATGCTTACCTTGTTACGACTTATCTCCTCTTATACCTGTTTATTTTTACTATTATATATAATCAATATTTAGTACTTGAGGAGGGCGATGGGCGGTGTGTACGTGCTTCATGGCCTGGTTCAATTAAGCACTCTATTCCTAATTTACTGCTAAATCCTCCTTTGGTCTCTAGAGTTTCATAGGGGCTTTTGTGTGTTCTAAGGTAGACACATGACTTGTCTCAAAATGCAACTCCTGTGACTTGAACTGATGCTAACTTGAGGTGGATAATGTCTGAATTGACCTTCATGGTAGCTCACCCAATGATGTCACCAGAGGGTTGGGAGAGTTTGTGACCAGCAGTGGTAAGAGTATTGACATAATAATGCTCCTTTAGTTATTCTGCTCTCAAAAATACAGGTACTTTGCAGTCATATTTTTATTTATTTATTTATTTATTTATTTATTTATTTTGATAGGCAGAGTGGATAATGAGAGAGAGACAGAGAGAAAGGTCTTCCTTTGCTGTTGGTTCACCCTCCAATGGCTGCCGCGGCTGGTGCACTGCGCTGATCCGATGGCAGGAGCCAGGTGCTTATCCTGTTCTCCCATGGGGTGCAGGGCCCAAGCACTTGGGCCATCCTCCACTGCACTCCCTGGCCACAGAAGAGAGCTGGCCTGGAAGAGGGGCAACTGGGACAGAATCCGGCACCCTGACCAGGACTAGAACCCGGTGTGCTGGCGCTGCAAGGCAGAGGATTAGCCTGTTGAGCCACAGCGCCGGCCTGCAGTCATATTTTCACTTTCAGTATAGATTAAAGTCTACTCTTGAAATTACTAATAGATTTATCTATTTACTTGTATGTAACTTGAAAGTTACCAAGAGCAGAGGCAGAGAGAGAGAGACGTCTCCCGTCCATTAGCCCGTACTGTTTACATTTAACAATTCTGTGAATATCAGGCTATGATAGGGATTCACTTGGACATATTATAATTAGTGTTGGGGCCGGCACTGTGGCATAGTATTTTAAGCATCCTCCTGCAATGCCTGCATCCCATATGGGTGCTGGTTTGAGTCCCTGCTGCTCCACTAACAATCCAGCTTCCTGTTGTCCTGGAAAAGTAGTAGAAGGTGGATCAAGTCCTTGGGCCCCTATACCCATGGGGGAAACCCAGAAGAAGCTCCTGTCTTCTGGTTTTGGAAGGCCTCAGCTCTGGCCTTGTAGCCATTGGGCAGTGAACCAGCAGATGGAAGAGCTCTCTCTCTCCCCCTCTGTTGGTAACTATTTCTCTCAAGCAAGCACATAAATAAATAAATAAATCTTTACAAAAGTTTAGTGTTATTTGAAGTCTTATATAGTGAGATTTTTTTTTATCTCTGTTGTTTGTAATCTGTTCTAATATAATCTAAATTAATTTTGTAGTGGATGAATATAAGTCATGCTGTGCTACGTGCAAAGCTCCTTCTGCTGGGTAGAAGTAGGTAGATTTTCTTTGTATAACTCACAGATTCTGCTTGCAATGTTGGCTTGCTTTGGAACTGCCCATGCACACAAGTTCCTTAATTCTGCCTAGATAGCTTGATATTATGGGATTGTGCACCCAATTAGTCCTGAACCCTGGATAGTCCCACATAGGAAGATATTTGTTAACTATTGTGGTCCTGTCTTTTTGGTTGGCCAATCACTTTCTGTTCACCAGAATAAGATGGGTCAGAAGTTTACATGGCATTAGTACAACCTGTAATAGATTGGCAAAATGTCCTCCAATGCCAACAATCAACTTAAGGTTTTGTTCTGCAGCCGTCCAATGTTCAGGGCAATTTCACATGGGTAAGACAAATTATTTCTGAATGTTAAAGGCATTTTCAATCCCAACTGGCATTTCAGAAAGGATTTTAGGGGAATATCCTAAATTAGCAGCCACTCTGTAATATTTCATGTGCAAATGGAGTGTAGTGAGTTCTCCATCTGTGAAGGTGTTCCAGGAGGGCCTGACAAAAGTGTGTAGTATGGGGGAAGGAAACTAGAAATATGAAGAGATGAGTTTTGGGTGAATTGAATAAATTGGAGTGATTTTTTAGAGAATTTACTGGACATGGCAATGGCTGAGGAAACATTAGCTATATAAATGGTAGGAGATAGGTACATGGGAAAATTTCATAGTGGGATGCTTCTCCACAAGACAGAGCATCTGATCACCATTTATCACAAGATTTTCTTATTTTGTTTTCCTGGGAAAATTTCAGGACATTCTACCATTCAGCATCTGTAGGCTTAGAATTTTTTTACATGCAGTACCCAAGTCTTGAAGATTTAATGTCTACTAATTAGTGGCAATGTTATTCACTGCAAGGTTGCAAACTCCTGACTTGAGAAGATATGCCAATGCTCTCAAGAATATTTGAAAGCAGATTCTTAATTAATTTAAGTAAATAAACTTATTGAAGTAGGACAACTTGATTGAATTTGGAATTCTGGAGAAATCCAGTAGGAATAAAAGATGGCATTCAATACTAGAGTACTGGTTTGCATTCCAGTTAAATGGCTTCAGATCTAGCTTTCTGCTATTGCAACTGTGAAGGCCATGGAAGTGGACAAAAGTGCTTGATCCCCTGTCTCCATGTAGGAGAAACAGATGCAATTTTTTCAGTTACTTGTTCTATATCTTTACTTTTTCCTCATGCAACAGTATTTTACTTTAGGACAAGTAGGGTTAGAGAGTTTGCTCCCCAAATGTCAAACAGCTGGCCTGGGCTAGGCCAAAGCCAGGAGAATGGAACTCCATCCAGGTCTCTTACATGAGCATCAGGGATCCAAGTACTTGGGCTATCTTCCACTGATTTCTCTGGAGCAGTAGCAGCAGGCTGGATCAGAAAAGTAGCAGCCCAGATCTTAACCAGAAATAGCTGAAAAATTGCTAGGGCTGGCACTGTGGCTTAGTGAGTTGGGCTATGGCATGTAGTGCCGGTATCCAATATGGGCTCCGGTTTGAGTCTGGGCTGCTTCACCTCTGATGCAGCTCTCTGCTATGGCCTGGGAACACAGTGAAACATGGTATTTGATTTCCCAAATGGCTGCAATGGCCAGAGTTGATCTGGCCAGGAGCCAGCAGCTTCTTTTGGGTCTCTCACTTGATTGCAGAGGCCTAAGGACTTGGGTTGCTATAGAACCCCCTAACCTGTACATGCTTGCCCAGCACACAGTAACCCAATCAGTGGGGTGGTATAGGAAAGAAGTATTTATTTCATATCCCAGAGAAAGGAGCAGGGCATCTATTGCTTAACTCCAGGGCTCCCCAAGAAGTCAAAGGTGTTATTACAGTTTCAAATTGGGACTGACAGGTATGTATTCAGCTGTGTTCAAGTTCCTGAGTGGTCAGTGGTGCTTGTGAGCTTCCTCTTACTGGTTAGCTATTCCATGTTCTTTTGGGAAATTTTTTTAGGAAATTGATTTATTTGAAAGGCAGAGTTACAGAGAAAGTTGGGGGGAGGTCTTGCCTCTGGTGGTTCACTTTTCAAATGGCCACAACCATCAGAGCTGGGCCTATCTGAAGCCAGGGGCCTGGAATTCTTCCAGGTCTTCTCACAGAGGTGCAGAGACTCAAGGACATGAGGCATACTCCACTGCTTTCCCATTTCATAGCAAAGAGCTGGGTGGGAAATGGAGCAGCTGGGACATTATCCAGCACAGATATCTCATATTGGCAATGTAGGTGCTAGGTTAACCTGTTGTGCTCCAGTGCCAGCCCCCTAAGCCAAAACTTTTTTGTAAAGAAATTATTTATTTGAAAGGCTATGGAGAGAGGAGGCAAGACAGTGGTTCATTCCCCAATTTGCTGCAACAACTGGAGCTGTGCTAGTTCGAAGCCAGGAGCCAAAATCTTCTTCCAGGTCTCCCACATGGGTATAAGGGCCTATGGACTTGGGACAGCTTCTTCTGCTTTCCCAGGCCATAGCAGAGAGCTGGAATGGAAGTGGAGCAGTTTACCCACTATGGCACAGAGCCACCTGGCAAAGTCTTTAAAACTGGAGACCACTTGGACCAATGTTCTGGCATAGTGAGTTAAGCTACTGCCTGTGATGCCCACATCCCATATTGCTGCTGCTTCATGTCCCAGCTTACCTAATTACAATCCATTTCCTTGCTAATGCCTCTGGAAAAGTAGCAGATTATGTTTCAAGTCCTTGGTTTCCTATATCCACACTTGGGTTAGTCCTGGTCCAGCCCATTTGGGGAGTGAAGCTGCATATGGAAGATGTCTCTGTCTCTATTTAATTCTGCCTTTCAATTATATAGTAAAGGGCACACATTTTTTGTTTGACTTCCTGGATGAGGCCTATTGTTTACCTATATTTCAAAAGATTATGGTACATTTAGCACATTGCGATGACTATTCTTATAATTAGCTTCTGTATTTCACTGAAGCTATGGGCATGCTCAGGTAGATGTCAAGACTTATTGTGAATTTTTGTTATCCAGTAAGGGTTCACTCACTTTATGGAGTGATCCTGGAGGATGTTCTGAGACTGTTTATAGAGAATTAAGTCCTCTTATCCTGTGTAACTCATCTTCATTGAATGGTGTTTTTTTGTTGATATTAAAACTTCATTTTAATGTCTCTTCTGTGCTTTTCAAAAGCTGTGCTTGCTCAAAAAGGTGCCCAAGTATTATACTTGATCTTAGCCAAAAGGCCAAGAAGTGATAGATGCCTAAATATGGCAAGGATTTGATAGCTGTGGAGACTGCATCAAGTTAGGGTTGTAATGCTCCCACAGAGGGAGTCATCCACATGCAGCCTGTGAGCAGGGAGTTTTAGAAAAGACACTGAGGTGCCCCTTCTAGGGATGGGGTCTTGTATGCATGTCAAATTCAATCATCTCTGAGCCCTGCTATGAAGAGAATACACTAGTGTAAATTGCAGCTCACTCAACTAAAACATTGATTTTGCATCTCTACTATTTATCAGAGACTACCATGTGTATATTGTATGCTTACATACAACTGCTATGGTTCTTAAAAATCTGTTTTTATTTGAAAGGCAGTTACAGACAGAAGGAGGTCTTTTCACCTTCCATTTCACTCCCCAAATGACTCAGCCAGGGCCAGGGCTGAGTCAGGCTGAAATTGGGAGCCTGGAGTTCCATCCATGTCTCCAACATGGATGCCAGGGGACCAATCACTTGGCCCATCTTCTGATTTCCCAGGCCATCAGCAGGAAGCTACATTGGAAGTGGAGCTGCTGTGACTTGAACTGGCACCCTTATGGGTTACAGGTAATGAAAGTGGATACTTCACCTACTACACCACAGTGCCAGCCCCCATTTGACCTTTTGAAAGATAAGTGATTCCAGTGAGTTATGCTCTTACTGAGAATTAAGCTCGGTCAAGGCTGAGTGGTTTAACTTGAGCCCAAGAGAAATAACTATCATTTAGAGCTTAGGCAGTTTGTGCTCTCTATTCAACATAAAGACACACACCATGTCCAGTAGCACACTTTTTTTTCTCCAAAGATGGATTTATTTATTTGAAAATCAGAGTTATACATGGAGGAGAGGCAGACAGAGGTCCTCCATCTGATGGTTCATTCTCTAATTGGCTACATTGGCCATATCTGCACCAATCCAAAGCCAGGAGCCTGGACCTTCTTTTTGGTATCCCACATGGTTGCAGGGGCCCAGGGACTTGGGCCATCTTCTACTGCTTTCCCAGGCCATAGCAGAGAACTGGAGCAGAAGTGGAGTAGCTGGGTCTTGAACCAGTGCCCATATGGGATCCAGTGCTTCAAGCCAGGGGGTTAACCCACTGTGCCACAGCACCAGCCCCAATAGCACACTTTCAATCATATCTACCTCAACCACATCTACATTTGCTCCCTCGTTGCTATCCAAACTTCAAACTTGTTCTTCTAACTCAACTCAGAAGTGGATGCCTCATTTTTGTATCAGAAGCACATATGCTAAAAATCAACATACCAGTGAGTTCCCTGACAGTTTCACCACTCTCCATCTCTATTCAGGTGCAGAGTTCAGACGCAGGCACTGCATCACCCCAAGAATAGTGTACTTCCCCAAGTGGTTCAGTATACCAATAAACTTGATATTGCCTCCTTTAGTGACCATCCAGGGTATGACTCAGGTAAGAAATCTTTGATTGAAATGTAGAACAAAGGAACAAGGAACACTTAAATTAAGCAATGAAGTAGGTTTTATAAAAAACAGTTGTTGGAGGTGTGGTTTACCTTTAGAAAAATAGGATATAATCATTAGAACTTTATACAGTTTTAACTGGCGCCGCGGCTCAGTAGGCTAATCCTCCGCCTTGCAGCGCCCACACCGGGTTCTAGTCCCAGTCGGGGCACCGATCCTGTCCCGGTTGCCCCTCTTCCAGGCCAGCTCTCTGCTGTGGCCAGGGAGTGCAGTGGAGGATGGCCCAAGTGCTTGGGCCCTGCACCCCATGGGAGACCAGGAGAAGCACCTGTCTCCTGCCATTGGATCAGCATGGTGCGCCGGCCGCACCACACTGGCCAAGGTGGCCATTGGAGGGTGAACCAACAGTAAAGGAAGACCTTTCTCTCTGTCTCCCTCTACTGTCCACTCTGCCTGTCAAAAATAAAAAAAGATTTATTTACTTTTAAGGCAGAGTTACACACAGTAGGAGAGGCAGTTATGGTAATGAAAAGCTTTGGTAGTCAAAATGGCATATCACTGGAACTGAAGCAAATACATTAGCCAATATAACAGAATAGAGAGCAAGTCTTTAACTTATGGTCAATTGATAAGGTGTCAAGCACAGATAATGAAGAATGAGTAATCTCTTTAACAATAGATGTTTGGAAAAGTGAACTGATTCCTTTTGAATTTAAAGATCAGTTATGCAGATCTTTAGGAAAGCCTAGATTTTGTGCTTATCTATGGTTCCTGATCCCAATTTCCTGTGAGGTATGTCTCATGGCTTGGATTGGATTTCCACCACACAGTTGAGATATCTGGATTGAGTTCCTGGTTTGTACCTTCAACTGGCACTATCTATGCTATTGAAGGCATTTTGGGATTGAATCTGTGTATGTCAGTGTATGTGGGATATATATGTGTGTGTGTGTCTGTCTCATAAGTAAAAGATGAAAAAGCAAAATTTACAAAAGCTACCATAACATTTAGTAAACCACCTTCTGGTTATATATTTGACCAAATTGAAAATATGTTTCAACTCCCATGTTCTTTATGCATTTTTCAAAATTGCCAAGACAGAAATACTACCAATGTGCCCCTCCATGGATGAATGGACAAAAAATGTATGGAAAAGAAAACCATTTAGCATTGAAACAAGGTGTTTGTCAAATTGACAATGATGAATATAAAGGAAACAAATATTACAGAGCTCACATATATATTGACTCCAAGGTAGTTAAAATCAAAGAATAGAATAGTGCATATCAGAGTGTTGAGGGGTAGAACACATTGGTCAATAAATTCTGGTGATGTGTTTTAGATTATGGAGATGCTAGTTACATTGTTATAGCTGGATTTTAAATGTGTTATCATACAGAAATAGCAATTTTATGAAGTAATTATGGTACTTGGCCTGATAATTCCACAAAGCCTATATTTATCAAACATTACATTGTGATAGCATATTATTTATAAATTTAAACACAAATTTAAAAACTCACAGATTGTAGGATTAACTTACGAAAAACTATCTAACAATAAATTGTGGTCTGGAGATACATTGAAAGTTAAATCATGAAAATGGCTATATGTAAAATAACAAAAGAGCTGGCTATTGTAGTAAGGACAGAATAAGCACTAAAAAATGTTACTACAGATTAGGGATATTTAAGGGTAATAAAGAAGGTAATCAACCTGAATAACTTTATAATTGTAGATATGCAAGCATGTAACAAAAGAGCAACATTAATTGAAAACAAATGACAAAATCAAAGGGAGAAGTAGACTGGTGAAGACTAGTATTAGAACACAAATGTCTCTTTCAGTAATTGATAGAAATTTCCAAAAAAGCTTGCAAAATATTAGGCAGGCTATAGAAGATAGGAACCTATTGAGAACTTCACAGTATAGTTGAATAAGAAAACATACTTGCTGTTTAAATGTACATGGATTACTGTATTTGAAAAACCTTATGCTGGGTCACAATACAATGTTTATGACATCAGTGATCACCCAAGACTTGTTATGAGCCAAGGCTATGGAAGCGTCTTGAGTTCACAAACTCTGACCTTACTTAGACAAGGCCATAGTCAAAGTGGAAGTACTCCTCCCTTCAGAGACCAGAATCTTCTTAACCTGCAACAGAGTGAGTTACTCTACTTTTCATATAAAGTTTATAGAAATGTCATGTATCCATCACCATTAACATTTCTTTTAGGTACCCAAGTGCCCTGTAACTACATGCATATACATTTAAAATAGTCACATCTTCCTGTTGAATTGATTCTTTAATCATTACATATTGTCTTTTTCTCTTTTAATAGTTTTGGTGTTTGTCTGATATTAAGATGGCTACACCAGTTCTTTTTTGGTATCTGTTAACATGGATTACTTTTTTCCATCCTTTCAATTTGCATGCATCTTTAGTTTTTTTTATTTTTTGACAGGCAGAGTGGACAGAGAGAGAGTGACAGGTCTTCCTTTTTGCTTTTGTTTCACCCTCCAATGGCTGCTGGGGCCGGTACGCTGTGGCGTAGACAGGGAGAAAGGTCTTCCTTTACTGTTGGTTCACCCTCCAATGGCCACGATGGTTGGCGCACTGTGCCTAGTGCACCGCACTGATTCAAAGCCAGGAGCCAGGTGCTTATCCTGGTCTCCCATGTGGGTGCAGGGCCCAAGCACTTGGGCTATCCTCTACTGCACTCCCTGGCCACAGCAGAGAGCTGGCCTGGAAGAGGGGCAACAGGGACAGAATCCGGCACCATAAGGTGGAGGATTAGCCTATTGAGCCACAGTGCCGGCCATGCATGCATCTTTAGTAACGTGTTTCTTGTAGGCAGTAAATAGATGGATTTTGTTTTTAATTCATTCAGCCAGTCTGTCTTTTAATTGAAGAGCTGAGATCACTTACATTCAAGATAATATTGACATGTACCTTTTTTTTTAAATCACAACTAATTTATTCTTTTGTCAGAGTTGATACGGTTTTATTTTTTTTTAAAGATTTGTTTATTTGAAAGTTAGAGTTACACAGAGAGGTGAGGGTGAGAGAGAGAGGTCTTTCATCTGTTGGTTTACTCCCCAGATGGCCGCAATGACCAGCTCTGGGTCAGTCTCAACCCAGGAGTCAGAAATTTCATCTGGGTCTCCCATGGGTGCAGAGGTCCGAGGACTTGGGCTATCCTCCACTGCTCTCCCAGGCCATAGCAGAGAGCTGGACTGGAAGTGCAGCAGCCAGAACCAGTGCCCATGTGGGATGCTGCAGCACTGCAGGAGACGGCTTTACTCACTGTACCACAGCGCTGGCCCAATACAGTTTTAAATAGCCAGAAAGTACACAGTGTTAGAAAATTGGCACAGAATCTATAAGCATTTCAGTCACAATAAGGCTGTGTATCTGTTCAAACTTGATGTTCATAATTCACTGACCAGGATGAAAGAAAACCAATTCTCACCTTAAAACACACATAATGAGTAACAATGCCATACTTATAAACAAGGTGATCTATAATGCAACCTTTATGCTTTTAATACAAATCAGAATAAACCTCATCAACAAGCATTTTCCTGAACATTTTTTGTATTATATTAACCAACATAAAAAGGGTAAAATGTAAAATGTTCCTTTTGTAAGTTGTATTATTTCCAGTTAAGAAAGTTGAAATAATATTTTATATAAATGTTAAAAAATATAAGATATTTTGATGTACATCATTTTGATATCATTTATACACTGTGTTGATATTATTTACTAAGTTCCCTGATTACTCAAACAAGATAAAATTAACACTTTCATTTTCAGTTATTGCTATCTTGAGAGGATTATCACTTCATTTACATGAAGCTATTACCAAAGATACTTCAAATCAAACATAAAGTAATTCTTATTGCCTCACATTTTAAAACAGTAATATAAATGGTCTTTATAAAAAGGTTTTAATCCATGAAAGTAGAAGGCTTTTAAAAAATGTCTTTTTACCCAAAACTGTATCACAGTGCCTTTCGTTATCTAAGAGATAAAAGGGGTTTGGATTTCCTCTAGTAGAATCTAACCATGGATATACGGTGTGCTTTGCCTCCTCTCTCACCTTCATCTTTATAGGACACCATTTTGAGACCCAAATAATCAAGCATCTACTATGCTGCAGTCCACATTAACTGAGGATTTCTGATTCTGTCCAGTGCACAGTGTGCCGCCGTGTATATTCATCACAAGAACTAAACATAATATACAAAATATTGCTGTAAAAATTGTACATTTCTCTTTTCCCTTTCAAAAGAATCTGTGGCAAAGTATTCAATTCCCTTAACCTTCATAAATATACAAAGCTGTTCACACCTTTCAGTCTGTAACAGTCCATTTGAAACACACTTCCAAAATCATTGCAAACTGGTTAGACATGTAACTTCTTTACCCTGCCATTTTCCCATAAATATTCCTGTTGTTTACTTTGGGTTTCCTTTGCACTTTTACTGGGAGATTCTCTGCCTTCACCTTTTGTAGTGATGGCCATATTTCTGTGTTTCTGTGTTTAACACATCTTTAAGCATCTTTTGCAGGGCTGGATTCTTGGTGGCAATTTTTCAATTTCTATTTGTTATGGAAGGTCTTTATTTCACCTTCATTCATAAATGAGAGCTTTGCAGTATTCTGCAAATTTTCAGTATTCTGGAAAATACTGAATAATTATAATACGGAATAATATAATTATACATATAATTATATATAATCTAATAAAATATAAGTTATAGTTATATATAATATATTATTATTGTTATATAACATAATTATATAATACTGAATAATAAATACTCAAAAAGTATTTTCAGTATTCTGCATTGACAGCTTTTTTCTTTTAAGTCTTGGACTATATCTCACCATTCTCAGCTAACCTGCAAGGTTTCTGATGAGAAGTCCACTGGCAATTCTGTTATGCACAATTTTAAATCTTTATGTTTTACTGTGGAGAGTTTGACTACAATCTATTGTGGTGAAGATGTTTTCTGGTCATGTCTACTAAGAATTCTATGTGCTTATACTGGGCTGTTCTTTCTTTCTCCAAATTACGGAAGTTTTCTGTTATTCTTTACTTTTTTAAAAAAATATATTTATTTATTTGAAAGAGTTACAGAGCGAGTAGAGCCAGATTGAGAGAGACAAGGAAAGGTCTTCCATGAACTGGTTCACTCCCCAAATTACCACAATGGCCAAAGCTGAGCTGATCCAAAGCCAGGAGCCAGGGGCTTCTTATGGGTCTCCCATGCAGGTGCAGTGGCCCAAGACTTGGACCATCTGCTTTCTCAGGCCATAGCAGAGAGCTTGACAAGAAGTGGAGCAGCTGGGACTCAAACCGGCACCCATAATGGATGCCAGCGCTGCTGGCCGCATCTTTAACCCACTGCAGCACAGTGCCAGCCCTTCTGTAATTATTTCACTCAAAAGGCCTTTTATTTCCTTCTTTCTTTCCACACATTCAGGAGCTCCTAAGACCTATATTTTGGTCATTTGACAGCATCCCATAGTGTTATAGTTCTCTAATTTCTTCCAATTTTTGGTCTGACTGCAATATTGCCAGCCATTTGTTGGCTACTTGGATATTCTGCTTCAATAATTCTGTCGTTAAGGCTTTCCACCACATTTTAAAATTTGTTCTATGGAATTATTAATCTCCAAGATTTCATTTTTTTATGATTTATTTATTTGAAAGGAAGAGTTATAGAGGGGCAGAGGCTGGGAGAGTGAGATGTCTTCCACCTTCTGGTTCACTTCTGAGATGACTGAAATGGCTGGAGCTGAGATCTGAAACCAGGAGCCAGGAGCTTTTTCCAGGTCTCCCATAAAGGTTCAGGGACCCAAGGACTTGAGCCATAATCTGTTTTCTCAGGCCATAGCAGAGAGCTAGCTTGGAAGTGGAGCAACAAGGAATTGAATTGGCACCCATAGATGAAGCTGACACTGCAGGTGGCAGCTTTACCTGCTACACCACAGCAATGATGCATAAGATTTCATTCATTTTGATTTCTGTTTAAGATCTGAATTTTATGGGAGACATTTTCTTTAATGTCATGTACAGATTCCATTAGTACTGAATTTGTTTCTGATTACTTTTTTTTAAGATTTTATTTACTTTATTTGAGAGCTAGACAGTGAAAAGGAGAGATAGAAAGGAAGGACTTTGTTCTGTTGGTTCACTCTCCAAATGCCCGCAACTACTGGAGCTGTGCCAATCAGAAGCTAGGAGCTGGTGCTTCTTCCTGGTCTCCCACATGGGTGCATGGGCTCCAGGACTTGAGCCACTTTCTATTGCTTTCACAGGCTATAGCAGAGAGCTGGACTGGAAGAGAAGCAGCTGAGACTAGAACTGGCACCCATATGGGATGCTGGTGCCGCAGGCAGAGGATTAACCTACTGCGCCACAGCACTCGCCCCTGTTTCTGATTACTTCTGAGTAATCCTATGATCAATTTTTTGTATTTCATTCTGGCATTTCTTCCATCTCTTTATCTTGACATTCTAGTATTGAAACTTTGTGTAGTTTTGGGGTCATCCTGTTGTCTTTTTTATTCTTGTTTCTTTAATTCGTGTGCTTATTAGTGGGCATTTGTAGAGATACTCATTCTTGCTTCTTTTGTTTTCTTTTTCCCCTGTGATGGTTTTTATCTTTGAACTATGCCTCTGGCTTAGTAGTGTCCACTTTTTCAGTGAATACTTCAGTGGTGGGTGTGGAAAGGGATCTCTGTTCAGTGCTCCAGGGTCAAGGGAGTTTGCAGGGTGACACCCATGTTTCATGTGGTAAGTCTCTCTCTCTCTCTCTCTCTCTCTCTCTCACTTTTAACTGAGGGGAAGTTTCTTCTTCTCTGTTGGCATAGTCTCATACTCACCTCCTCTCCTCAAAGGAGACCAGTGCCTGGGTGCTAGCCCCAGTGGGTATAATATTCATCTGCACTGGCACAAGAATCACACAGAGGATCTGGTAGTCCTTGGTGTAAGCATGGATTCCACAGCAATGGCCCTCACCAGGGAATCTAGTAGCCCCAAGCTTGCAGAGCTGTCCAGTCACTGCTCAATGTCTCAACCACACCCTAAGCCCTCCCATGAAGCCTCAGTGTTTTCCTAGTCCCGGCACACAAGCCCCCCCATCATGAGCACCCAATCCCTGTTAGTTCTCCCAGCCAGACTTAGGCATTTCTGCTAGTTTGAGTTCTGTGTGCACCTTCATGAGCTGGCGCAGCTATTATGTATGTCCAGGAGGATGTCTAACCTCTCAGCTTGTTACATGATGCTGGTGCAGGATGGTCAGGGAGAGAGTAATATGCCACCTTTTTTCCTCTAGTTTGGCAGGCACACTGTGCCTCACAGGGGTCCAGGCCAGATTCCCTCCAGGTTATTTGGATAGCTTTATCGCCATTGGCTTGGCTGCCAGAATGGTCTCACCTTGCTCCAAAGCTGGTGCTGAGATTCTCAGCTGCTGGGGTCTGAATGTGTACATGTCCATACCCTCCACATGGATCCACAGTGTCTAATTTGTCCGGAGTTTCCTCTGCCATTTTCTCCCTTAGTGTTCCCTGAGACTGCGTTCTCCACTTCTTTTACACTATCTTGTCCTAGCCTAGGGCAGTAAGTGCCCTGCCTAGTCCAGCATCTTGGATCTCCCATCCAAATACTCTGCTTTTTAATAGAATGTAAGATGTTAAGAATACTTAAGTTTATATTTAGAAACATTTATCTCATTTGCTTTGCCCAATTTACACTTAGCAATAATACCTAGACATCTTTAGAAACTGAGATACTATATGTGCAAAGCTGGCATTTTGAATATTTTTTCCTATCAAAATTCAAAAGACTGATGCATTTCACTTAATACAATATCATTTTGACCTTAGTGAAGGCATTTTCCATTCCCTTTTCACATTTTGTCTGACAATAGCTTGCTTCTGGTGAATTGCCTGTAAATAATGATGTTAGCATGGGAGTTTCAGGAGCCTATTGTAAGGAAATGACTCAAGGGTAGACCTCACTGCCAGTTGATGAGGAAGTTTGTAACCATCACCTGCAAACAACTGAACTCCATTACCAAGAAGCCTTCACTCAGACTATCATCAATAGAAAGCCTGAGAATGTGCCTAATCATCACTTGTCTGGACTAATTGTTTCTTTTCTAATCTCCAACTTCAGCTACTTGATTCCCTCAAAACTCCTTTTGCTTGCTTGTTGGGAGTATACAACACATTTTGGATCCATAGATCAATCTTTTCCCACAACTGTAGGCTTGTTGAAGTAAATAGGTTCCTCCTACATCTCTCTTTTCTGGTGAATTGGCTGTCAGTGAGCAGCAAGGACCTGGTTATTTTGTCCAGTAACATAATGAACACTATGTCTTTATCTGGATTATTTGTTCTTAGGTAAAAATTATATTCTTATTATTTTAAATAATTAGTAGGGATAGGTATAACCTTTTCAAAAAGTTTATTTTATTCATTTGAAAGGCAGAGTTATGGTGCACAGAGAGAGAGAGATCTTTTTCTGGTTCATTTCCAAATGGCTGTAAGGGGTAGGACTAGGTCAGGTTAAACCCAAGAGCTTGCAATGTCATCTGGATCTCTCATTTTGGCAGCAGAGGCCCAAACAATGCAGGCATTTGTATCTCTAGCTGTTCAAGTTCATTGTTCATGTGCAATGAACAGTGAAGACATGGACACACAGGGTAAGCAAAGGGTAAAGCAAAGTTTATTGAGATGAACAAAGCCATGTGGCACATGATTTTACTGGCTATGCCACAGCACCAGCCCCAAGGCCTCTAATTTTCAATCCCCTGCCTTCTTTACAAGAACTTTTCCTCTGCACATCGAACATTTCATCCCTGGTAAGTGACCTCACAAAAAATTAAAATTCACCGTTTTCTGTTTCCATCACAAGAAATTGAGCCATCTTCTGACGCTTTTCTAGGTGCGTTAGCAAGGAGCTGGATCAGAAGTGGAGCAATTGGGGCTGGCACTGTGGCATAGCAGGTAAAGCCTCCACCTGCAGTGCTGGCATCCCACATGGGTTACGGTTCAAGTCCTGGCAGCTCTACTTCTGCTCCAGATCACTGCTATGGCCTGGGAAAGCATTAGAAGATGGCCCAAGTCATTAGACCTCTGTACTCACATGGAAAGACCTGGAGGAAGCCACAGGCCCTTGGCTTTGGATCATCACAACTTTGATCATTGCAGCCATTTGGGGAGTGAACCAGTGGATGGAATCCTTCTCTCTGCCTCTCTCTCTGTAGCTCTGCCTATCAAATAAAAAATAAATAAATCTTAAAAAAAAAGAAAGAGGGCGGAGCCAAGATGGCGGATAGTGAGAACAAGTGCCGTAGTTGGGGAAAAGAAAGTTTCATAAAAGTGGAATTACTGTAGCCTCAGGAAAAGACTCAAGAAAAAAACTGCAGAGGAAACGCTTCCGGATCTAGTGGATGTGACACAGAGGACCTACAGGGAGCCCACCATGTGGAAACCCAACCGCAGGAGCCGAGCCGCAGAATCTCGCCAGCGTGGGGATGAATGGAAGGTAAGACAAAGACATCAGAAACCCGAGACATTGGGGTGGGGGGGAGGCAGAAACCTTTCTCTTCACTCACGGAGCAAAACAAAGAGCAGGTGCCATTTTACATATGTAAAGCACCACCAACTAGTACACAAACTCAGTAACTTTGGAACTTTGGTGAAACTTGAGAACACATTGAGGGCTGCATAAACTTTTTGTGTGTTCCCAGGGGTAGATCAAATGGATACTCACAGAGGCCAGATTTCAACTACCCTCAATTCCAATCACCTGTGCCAAATTAATTCCCAAGTGAGTCAAAGAAAAAAAAGAGAGAGAGAGAGAGAGAGAGAGAGAGAGAGAGAGAGATCCAGCAAGGAGCAAGGGACAGAACAATCTGGGTGAGTCACTTTTTGCATAGCCTTAAACCTGAAGAATCAAGCAGAGCTCTCTGGCCAAACCCATCACAGCCTCTAAGGATCCATCAAAGCAGACAGCCCACTTAGAGGCATAGTATAATGGAAAAAAAAAACACCACAGCCAAAAAAAAAAAAAAACACATAAATTATCTCCAACATGCCAAACAACAAATGTAGAAACCGAGGTAACAAGAGCAAGGAAGACACTATGAATCCCCAAAATGAACAAGAAACCCCAATCCAAGATTATGAAGATGAAGAGATAGGGGAAATGCAAGAAGCGGATCTCAAAAAATTGATAAGAACATTAAGAAGCTCTCAAAAACAAATTCTTGAACTACAGAAATCCTTAATGGACAAGATAGAAAATCTCTCATGAAAATGAAATATTAAGGAGGGATCAAAATGAAATGAAACAACTAGTAGAACATGAAATTGTGATAGTGACAAAAAACCACAATGAAATGAAGAACTCAATAGATCAAATGACAAACACATTAGAGAGCCTTAAAAACAGAATGGGTGAAGCAGAAGAGAGAATATCGGAATTAGAAGGCAGAGAACAGGAAAGGAAACAGTCAAATCAAAGAAAAGAAGAAGAAATCAGAAATCTAAAAAATACTGTCAGGAATCTACAGGATACTATTAAAAAACCCAACATTCGGGTTCTAGGAGTTCCTGAAGGCATGGAGAGGGAGAAAGGATTAGAAGGCCTTTTTAGTGAGATACTAGCAGAAAATTTCCCAGGTTTGGAGAAGGACAGAGACATCCTAGTACAGGAAGCTCATAGAACCCCTAATAAACATGATCAAAAGAGATCCTCACCATGACATGTCGTAATTAAACTCACCACAGTGAAACACAAAGAAAAGATCCTAAAATGTGCAAGAGAGAAATGCCAGATTACTCTCAGAGGATCTCCAATTAGACTCACAGCTGACTTCTCTTCAGAAACCCTACAAGCTAGGAGAGAATGGTGAGATATAGCCCAGGTACTAAGAGAGAAAAACTGCCAGCCCAGAATATTATATCCTGCAAAGCTTTCATTTGTGAATGAAGGTGAAATAAAGACCTTTCACAGCAAACAGAAATTGAAAGAATTTGTCACCACTAGTCCAACCCTGCAAAAGATGCTTAAAGATGTGTTACATACAGAAACACAGAAACACGGTAACCAATATGAAAGAAGATAAAGGAAGGAAACCTCACAGCAAAAGATCACAGGAGTCTCAAACCATATATTAGAAAAAATCTTTGGCAAATGACAGGGCAAAGTTACTCCTTCTCAATAGTCACATTGAATGTTAATGGCCTGAACTGTCCAGTTAAAAGACCGATTGGCTGATTGGGTTAAGGAACAAAACCCATCTTTTTGCTGCTTACAAGAAACTCATCTTTCCAACAATGATGTGTACAGACTGAAAGTGAAAGGCTGGAAAAAGATATACCATGCCAACAGAAATGAAAAGAGAGCGGGCGTAGCCATCTTAATATCAGACAACATAAACTTTACCACAAAAACTGTCAGGAGAGATAAAGAAGGGCACTATTTAATGATTAAGGGATCCATTCAACAGGAAGATATAACGATTATCAATGTATATGCACCTAATTACAGGGCACTAGCTTATTTAAAAGACTTGTTAAGGGACTTAAAGGGAGACTTAGACCCCAATACAATAGTACTGGGGGATTTCAATACTCCACTCTCAGAGATAGACAGATCAACAGGACAGAAGGTCAACAAGGAGACAGTAGATTTAGACGACACTATAGCCCAAATGGATCTAACAGATATCTACAGAACATTTCATCCTGCATCTAAGGACTTTACATTCTTCTCAGCAGTACATGGAACCTTCTCTAGGATTGACCACATACTAGGCCATAAAGCAAGTCTCAGCAAATTCAAAAGAATTAGAATCATACCATGCAGCTTCTCAGACCACAATGGAATGAAATTGGAAATTAGCAACTCGGGAATCCCTAGAGCACGTGCAAACACATGGAGATTGAACAACATGCTCCTGAATGAACAATGGGTCATAGAAGAAATCAAAAGAGAAATCAAAAATTTTCTGGAAGTAAATGAGGATAAAAGCACAACATACCAAAACCTATGGGATACAATAAAAGCAGTGTTAAGAGGAAAGTTTATATCAATAGGTGCCTACATCAAGAAATTGGAAAGGCACCAAATAGATGAGCTTTCAAGTCATCTCAGGGATCTAGAAAATCTGCAGCAAACCAAACCCAAACCCAGTAGGAGAAGATAAATAATTAAAATCAAAGAAGAAATCAACAGGATTGAATCCAAAAAAAATTACAAAAAATCAGCCAAACGAGGAGCTGGTTTTTTGAAAAAATAAACAAAATTGACACCCCATTGGCCCAACTAACTAAAAAAAGAAAAGACCCAAATCATTAGGATCAGAGATGAAAATGGAAACGTAACAACAGACACCACAGAAATAAAAAGAATCATCAGAAATTACTACAAGGGCTTGTATGCCAGCAAACAGGGAACTCTATCAGAAATGGACAGATTCTTGGACACATACAACCTACCTAAATTGAGCCAGGAAGACATAGAAAACCTGAACAGATCCATAACTGACACAGAAATTGAAACAGTAATAAAGGCCCTCCCAACAAAGAAAAGCCCAGGACCAGATGGATTCACTGCTGAGTTCTACCAGACATTTAGAGAAGAACTAACTCCAATTCTTCTCAAACTATTCAGAACAATCGAAAAAGAGGGAATCCTCCCAAATTCTTTCTATGAAGCCAGCATCACCTTAATTGCTAAGCCGGAAAAAGATGCAGCACTGAAAGAGAATTACAGACCAATATCCCTGATGAACATAGATGCAAAAATACTCAATAAAATTCTGGCCAATAGAATACAACAACACATCAGAAAGATCATCCACCCAGACCAAGTGGGATTTATCCCTGGTATGCAGGGATGGTTCAACGTTCGCAAAACCATCAATTTAATACACTACATTAACAGACTGCAGAAGAAAAACCATATGATTCTCTCAATAGACACAGAGAAAGCATTTGATAAAATACAACACCCTTTCATGATGAAAACTCTAAGCAAACTGGGTATGGAAGGAACATTCCTCAATGCAATCAAAGCAATATATGAAAAACCCACGGCCAACATCCTATTGAATGGGGAAAAGTTGGAAGCATTTCCGCTGAGATCTGGCACCAGACAGGGATGTCCACTCTCACCACTGCTCTTCAATATAGTTCTGGAAGTTTTAGCCAGAGCTATTAGGCAAGAAAAAGAAATTAAAGGGATACAAATCGGGAAGGAAGAACTCAAACTATCCCTCTTTGCAGATGATATGATTCTTTATTTAGGGGACCCAAAGAACTCTACTAAGAGACTGCTGGAACTCATCGAAGAGTTTGGCAAAGTAGCAGGATATAAAATCAATGCACAAAAATCAACAGCCTTTGTATACACAGGCAATGCCACGGCTGAGGAAGAACTTCTAAGATCAATCCCATTCACAATAGCTACAAAAAGCAATCAAATACCTTGGAAGAAACTCAACCAAGGATGTTAAAGATCTCTACGATGAAAACTACAAAACCTTAAAGGAAGAAATAGAAGAGGATACCAAAAAATGGAGAAATCTTCCATGCTCATGGATTGGAAGAATCAATATCATCAAAAAGTCTATTCTCCCAAAAGCAATTTATACATTCAATGCAATACCAATCAAGATACCGAAGACCTTCTCAGATCTGGAAAAAATGATGCTGAAATTCATATGGAGACACAGAAGACCTTGAATAGCCAAAGCAATCTTGTACAACAAAAACAAAGCTGGAGGCATCACAATACCAGATTTCAGGACATACTACAGGGCAGTTGTTATCAAAACAGCATGGTACTGGTACAGAAACAGATGGATAGACCAATGGAACAAAACAGGAACACCAGAAATCAATCCAAACATCTACAGCCAACGTATATTTGATCAAAGATCCAAAACTAATCCCTGGAATAAGGACAGCCTATTCAATAAATGGTGCTGGGAAAATTGGATTTCCACATGCTGAAGCTTGAAGCAAGACCCCTACCTTTCACCTTACACAAAAATTCACTCAACATGGATTAAAGACTTAAATCTATGACCCGAAACCATCAAATTATTAGATAGCATTGGAGAAACCATGCAAGATATAGGTACAGGCCAAGACTTCTTGGAAAAGACCCCAGGAGCACAGGCAGTCAAAACCAAAATTAACATTTGGGATTGCATCAAATTGAGAAGTTTCTGTACTTCAAAAGAAACAGTCAGGAAAGTGAAGAGACAACGGACAGAATGGGAAAAAATATTTGCAAACTACACTACAGAGAAAGGGTTGATAACCAGAATCTACAAAGAAATCAAGAAAACCCACAACAACAAAACAAACAACCCACTTAAGAGATGGGCCAAGGACCTCAATAGACATTTTTCGAAAGAGGAAATCCAAATGGCCAACAGACACATGAAAAAATGTTCAAGATCACTAGCAATCAGAGAAATGCAAATCAAAACCACTATGAGGTTTCACCTCACCCCGGTGAGAATGGCTCACATTCAGAAATCTACCAACAATAGATGCTGGAGAGGATGTGGGGAAAAAGGGACACTAACCCACTGTTGGTGGGAATGCAAACTGGTTAAGCCACTCTGGAAGTCAGTCTGGAGATTCCTCAGAAACCTGAACATAACCCTACCATACAACCCAGCCATCCCACTCCTTGGAATTTACCCAAAGGAACTTAATTTGGCTAATAAAAAAGCCATCTGCACCTTAATGTTTATTGCAGCTCAATTCACAATAGCTAAGACCTGAAACCAACCCAAATGCCCATCAACATTAGACTGGATAAAGAAATTATGGGACATGTACTCCATAGAATACTATACAGCAGTAAGAAACAATGAAACCCAGTCATTTGCAACAAGATGGAGGAATCTGGAAAACATCATGCTGAGTGAATTAAGCCAGTCCCAAAGAGACAAATATCATTTGTTTACCCTGATCGGTGACAACTGAGCACCAAAGGGGAAACCTGTGGAAGTGAAATGGACACTATAAGAAACAGTGACCTGATCAGCTCTTGTCCTGACTCTAGATGTACAATGTAATACTTTATCCTTTTTAGTATTTGTTGTTGTTGTTGTTGTTGTTCTAGTACTAGTGGTTGAACTCTGTAATTAACACACAATTATTCTTAGGTATATAAATTTTAACTGAGAAGTGATCCCTGTTAAATTTCAGAGTGGAAAAAGAGAGGGAGGAGATGTACAATTTGGGACATGCTCAATCGGACTTGCCCCAAATGGTGGAGTTAGAAATGTGCCAGGGGATTCCAACACAATCCCATCAAGGTGGCATGTACCAATGCCATCTCTCTAGTCCAAGTGATCAATTTCAGTTCACAATTGATGGCTCTGATAGGTCTAAGAGTCAAAGGGATCACACAAACAAGACAAGTGTCTACTAATACTAACTGATAGAATCAAAAAGGGAGAGAAAGATCCAACATGGGAAGTGGGATACACAGCAGACTCATAGAATGGCAGACATCCTAAACAACACTCTGGCCTCAGAATCAGCCCTTAAGGCATTCGGATCTGGTTGAAGAGCCCATGAGAGTATTGTAGGCATGGAAAGCCAAGATACCATGGAAAAGAAAAAAAAAAAAAAAGAAGAAGAAGACCTAAATGAAAGATCTCTGTGAGTGAGATCCCAGTGGAAAGAATGGGGCCATCAAAGAAGGAGGTACCTTTCTCTGAAGGGAGGGGAGAACTTCCACTTTGACTATGACCCTATCGGAATAAGATCAAAGTCAGCGAACTCTAAAGTCTTCCATAGCCCTGGCAACTCATGACTAGAGCCTAGGGAGATTACTGACACCACGAACAGGAGTGTCAAATTGTTAAGTCAGCAACAGAAGTCACTGTGTACTTACATCCCATGTGAGATCTGTCCTTAATGTGTTGTCTAATGTGCAGTGATACTATAACTAGTACTGAAACAGTATTTTTACACTTTGTGTTTCTGCGTGGGTACAAACTGATGAGTTCTTTACTAATTATATACTGAATCAATCTTCTGTATATAAAGATAATTGGAAATGAAAAAAAAAAACCTGGTGTCGAATTGGAAATGGCATAGAAAATTAATTTAAAAAATATTATGTAGGATCTCTGTCTTTAATGTGCTGTACACTCTTATTTAATGCTATAACTAGTACTCCAACAGTATTTTTTTTTCACTTTGTGTTGCTATATGGGGGCAAACTGTTGAAATCGTTACCTAATATATACTAAACTGATCTTCTGTATATAAAGAGAATTGAAAATGAATCATGATGTGATTGGAAGGGGAGAGGGAGCAGGAAAGGGGAGGGTTGGGGATGGGAGGGAATCTGACGGTTCACTCCCCAGTTAGCCAAAATGGGTGGAGCTGCGCCGATCCAAAGCCCAGAACCAGGAGCTTCTTCCGGGTCTCCCACATGGGTGCAGGGGCCCAAGGACTTGGGCCATCTTCTACTGCTTTCCCAGGCCATAGCAGAGAGCTGGATCAGAAGAGGAGCAGCTGGGACTAGAACTGGGATGCTGGTGCTTCAGGCCAGGGCATTAACCCACTGTGCCACAGCGCCAGCCCCACAGCAATTAGTTCTCTTGATGACAATAATAGTAGACATTGGCTGAGAGATCTGAGGCCCATCCAAAGGTATCAGAGTTCAATGTCAGTTGTAAACTGGGAGAAAAGCTGATCTTTTCAGATCTGCTTGAGCCTGTTAAAACTTCATCCTAGGCCGGCGCCGTGGCTCAACAGGCTAATCCTCCGCCTTGCGGCGCCGGCACACCGGGTTCTAGTCCCGGTCGGGGCACCGATCCTGTCCCAGTTGCCCCTCTTCCAGGCCAGCTCTCTGCTGTGGCCAGGGAGTGCAGTGGAGGATGGCCCAAGTGTTTGGGCTCTGCACCCCATGGGAGACCAGGATAAGCACCTGGCTCCTGCCATCGGAACAGCGCGGTGCGCCGGCCGCAGCGCGCTACCGCGGCGGCCATTAGAGGGTGAACCAACGGCAAAGGAAGACCTTTCTCTCTGTCTCTCTCTCTCTCACTGTCCATTCTGCCTGTCA
This sequence comes from Lepus europaeus, assembly GCF_033115175.1. Classification (NCBI taxonomy): domain Eukaryota; kingdom Metazoa; phylum Chordata; class Mammalia; order Lagomorpha; family Leporidae; genus Lepus; species Lepus europaeus. The sequence goes on along the minus strand of NW_026909167.1, from coordinate 4,232,585 downwards.
AAAAAAAAAAAAAAAAACTTCATCCTAGTTGGCCACTGTGAAAAAGCAAATAAATAGAGTCAAAGCAAAGAAGACTCTGGAACTATCCTTTAACAAAGAAGTTGAATGGTTCCATAGAGAAGTGACAGTCCATAAAACCTCACAAGCCTTCTCCAAATGGGATCCTATCATTCTGAAGAGCCAGCTGGAACAGCAGCTGGTTTTTCCCCTGGAGAAGGAGTAATCAACCTTTCCTCCCATCTAATATGTGCTCAGTGGCAGGAAGGCAAGGATCCCTTTGGAGCAGAAAGTTTGTAACCTCCTCCATTAGAACAAGCTGCCAGTGACAGACCCTTTACTGTCTCCAGTGCAAAAAAGTCTCTGAAGGTCATAATCTTGGAAGAGGCTAAAATGTGCTGACCAGAGCTTCAGAGGGTTTGAGCTCTGTAGTCCTACTATGAGGCCAGAACTCAGAGAGAAGAAATTTAAAAACAAATGTACCACAAAGTTTTGCAGAAAGCGAAAGCCAAGAAAACCCCAACAGAGTTTGAGCAGCTGCAGAAAGTTGATATGAATGCCCAGTTGAAAGAAATGGAAAAAACTGAAAAAGCCCGAACTATGAAGCAAATGAGCCTTAAGCACCAGAACAGTGGTGCTTCTAATATAAAAATATTAGACTGTAAAGCTTAAAAAACTGATATACAATGTAAGACAAGTACAAAGAGCTGTATACACTTGCTGACCATTCTAATAAGGAACAGAATACAGTCTAAAATAAAAGAAATTACTACAGATAAATGACATTTAATGGTACAAAGAAGGTCAATCAACCTGGATAATATTTTAATTGTACATATACATGCATCTAACAAAAAAGCACAGCATTAAATGAAAGAAAATAACAAAAACCAAAGAGTAAAGACTGGTCAAGACTAGTATTAGGAAGGGCTGGCATTATGGCATAGAATGTAAAACTGATATGTGTGGCACTGGCATCCCATATGGGTGCTGGTTCTAGTCCTGGCTATTCCATTTCCAGTGCAACTCCCAGATAATGTGCCTGGGAAAGCAGCTGAGGACAGCTCAAGTGCTTGGCCCCTGCATCCCTGTGAGAGACCTGGGAGAATGTCTTGGATCCTGGCTTCAGATTGGCCCAGATCCAGCCCTTGCAGCCATTTTGGGAGAGACTCAGCAGATGGAAGATCTCTATCTTTCTCTCGCTGTAACTCTGCCTTATATATAATAAATAAATCTTTTTTTAAAGACTAATATTAGGGGACACAAATATGTCACTTTCAGTAATGGACAGAACAAGTTTGCAAAATATTGTAAAGGATATAGACGATGTGAACAACAGCATAAAGCAACTTGATCAAGTACTTAAAATAATACACATTCTGTTCAAGTTCACATAGAACACTGCAGATGACCTTTTGCTTGGTCACAAAAGATCCTAAATAAAATAAAAGTATACAAATGCAACAAAGAATGTTCTGTGACATGAATATCAATAACACATCTAAGAAGAATTCTTATAGCTTTACAATAAGTACTGGCCGGCGCCGCGGTTCACTAGGCTAATCCTCCACCTTGCGGCGCCGGCACACGGGGTTCTAGTCCCGGTCGGGGCACCGATCCTGTCCCGGTTGCCCATCTTCCAGGCCAGCTCTCTGCTGTGGCCAGGGAGTGCAGTGGAGGATGGCCCAAGTGCTTGGGCCCTCCACCCGCATGGGAGACCAGGATAAGCACCTGGCTTTCTCTCTCTCTCTCTCACTGTCCACTCTGCCTGTCAAAAAAAATAAGTACTAAAATGGGAAATTATGACCACTTCAACTTTGCTATTCATTGTGTAGAGTCTTCTAGGTTTGTGAAGAATTGGTCAGTATCTAACAAAAAGTTTATTAGTTTCATCAGAGGGCCAGCAGGGGGCAGCAAGTAACCACTGAATAGTGAGCTTTGCACCAAAATTCCCCCTAAAGGCCCCACATGGTGCACAGGATTGTTACAGACTGGGCTAAGCAGGCACCACTGCAGCTTCTGGAATACCTGGGATTGCATCCAAATGGAGGAAAATATCCTGAACATGACCCTGATGGCTTAGGAGGAATTTTTCTTTTTCTTTCTTTCTTTCTTTCTTTCTTTCTTTCTTTCTTTCTCTCTCTCTCTCTCTCTCTCTCTTTCTTTCTTTCTTTCTTTCTTTCTTTCTTTCTTTCTTTCTTTCTTTCTTTCTTTCTTTCTTTCTTCTTTCTTCTTATCCAGGATGTTTCTCACTTAAAAAAAATTATTTGAAAGGCAAAGAGACATACACACACATACACACACACAAACAGAGAGAGAGATTTTGCATCCACTGGGACTGGCCAGGCTGAAGCAGAAGCTGGAAGCTCATTCTGAAACGCTCAGCTTGGTGGCAGAGAGACAACTCTTCAGCTTGCTGCTTCCTTGGTTGTGCCTGAGCAGGAAGCTGGATCAGAAACAGTGCTGGGACTTGAACCCAGGCACTGTGATATAGAATGTAGTTCTTTTAAGTACTATGCCAAATAATAAGTACTAAATAATTATAAGTACTAAAATGAGAAACTGTGACCACTTCAACTTTGCTATTCACCATTGTGTAGGGTCTTTAGATTTGTAAACCATTTGTCAGTATCTAACAAATAATTTATTAGTTCCAGCAGAGGGCCAGCAGAGGGCAGCAAGCAACCATGAAACAGTTAACTTTGCACCAGCACTCAGCCTAAAGGCTGGATGTTTCTCTAAACTAACAGCAGAGATGCTCTCATTTTCTGAAATATTCCCAGGTGAGTTATTCTTTACTTCTTCATATAAAGTGGAAGAAAAAGTCATGGATCTATCATTGAGTGTTTTAATGGGATGAATCTATATTATGCTGTGACTTTTTATACATCCAGAAGTGCTTAGGGAAGAAATAATTTTTGAGTTTTTTTTTTTTAATTTATTTGAAAGGAAGAACCAGAGAGAAAGAGAGAACTTCCATCAACTGGTTCACTACCCAAATGGCTGCAATGGCAGGAGCTGGGCCGATCTGAAGCCAGGAGTCAGGAGCCTCCACTGGGTCTCCCACATGGGTGCAGGGACCCAAGGACTTGGACCATCTTCTGCTGCTTTTCTTAGGCCATTAGCAGGGAGCTTTATCAGAAGTGGGGCAGCTAGGACTTGAACTGGAGCCCATATGGGATGCCAGTGCTGCAGATGATAGCTTAACCTGCTACACCAGAGAACCAGCCCCTAGGGGAGAAATTTCAATGTAGATTTAAAGAGTGACAGAAAACAACAGTGTGAAAATATACACAATGTATCAGAACTTTGCAGTACAGACTTGGGAACCAGTCACTGCTGGTTGACCTTCATTGGAACCTGAAACAAAAGGAAAAATGTGACCTCTTACATTCATGTTTTCTTTTTTTAAAAAAGATTTATTTATTTTTATTTGAAAGTCAGAGTTACACAGAGAGAGGAGAGCCAGAGAGAGAGAAAGAGAGAGAAAGAGAGAGAGAGGTCTTCCATCCGATGGCTCACTCCCCAATTGGCTGCAGTGGTTGGAGCTGCGCTGATCCGAAGCCAGGAGCCAGGAGCTTCTTCTGGGTCTCCCACATGGGTGCAGGGGCCCAAGGACTTGGGCCATCTTCCTGCTATCCCAGGCCGTAGCAGACAGCTGGATCGGAAGAGGAGCAGCCAGGACTAGAACCGGTGCCCATATGGGATGCCAGCACTTTAGGCCAAGGTGTTCACCTGCTGTGCCACAGTGCCAGCCCTTGTATTCATGCTTTCAGTAATTCTATATCATTCTCTTATCAACAACTTCAAAGTAGTTGTAAATGTCTTCAAAAGCAGAGATGTTAAAATTCGCATTATGTCAAACTTAGATATGTTATTAGTACCCAAACAATAATCTATTAACTTCTTACTTTCCTGTATTTATTTATTTTAAAGATTTATTATTTATTTGAAAGTCAGAGTTACACAGAGAGAGAAGGAGAGACAGAGAGAGAGAGAGGTTTTCCATCTGCTGGTTCACTCCCCAACTGGCCACAATGGCTGGAGGTGTGTCACTCCAAAGCCGGGAGCCAGGAGCTTCTTCTGGGTCTCCCATATGAGTGCAGGGGCCAAATGACTTGAGATATCTTCTACTGCTTTCCCTGGTCATAGCAGAGAGCTGGATTGGAAATGGAGCAGCCAGGACTCCATTCCCACATGGAATGCTGGCACTGCAGGTGGCAGGTATACCTGCTATGTCACAATGCCGGCCCCTCCTGTATTTATTAAAAGCAAACTTTCAAGTAAGGTACTTAAGATAACTATTGGGTATATCTTATTTTCATTTGTGAAAATTTCCATACTTAACTTGCAATTTTTGTCCAAGAAAAGTCAGTTTTCTCTCTCCTCAATAGAGAAAGAATTTCATGAGGGAAAATATCTCAAAAAAGTTAGCTGGGGTGGAATTTGGTACAGTAGTTAAGCTGCCATTTGTGATACTCACATCAACTACAGAAGTGCCTAGGATAGAGCCTTGACTTTTCTTCCAATTGCATCATTCTATTAATGTGCACCTTTGGAGGTTAAAGTACTTGGATCCATACCAGCCATGAGGGAAACCTGGAATGAGTTTTTGATTCCTGACTTTGGGCTAACTCAGCCCTCACTGTTGCTGACATTTTGGGAGTGAACCAACAGATGGGTGATCTCTACTGTCTCTTGTCTGTCTGACATTCAAAGAAAAAAATAGTTTAAAAAGCTAAAGGCTGGAGTCTGGCACTGTGGTGTAGTGGGCTAAGCCTCCACCTGCAGCACGGGCATCTCATATGGGTGCCACTTCAAGTCCTGGCTGCTCCTCTTCCAATCCTGCTCCATGCTAATGTACCTGGGAAAGCAGAAGAAGATGACCCAAGTGCTTGGTCCCCCTGCATCCATGTGGGAGACTGAGAAGAAGCTCCTGGCTCCTGGCTTTGAATAGGTCCAGCTCAGGCCATCACAGTCATTTGGGTAGTGAACCAGTGGATGGATGATCTCTCTCTCTCTCTCTCTCTCTCTCTCTCTCTCTCCCTGTCTCTGAGTAACTCTGGCTTTTAAATCAATCAATAAATCTTTAAAACAAACAAAAAAACTAAGAGGATGGGATTTGTCATAGTGATTGGAGAACTGCTTGAGATGCCTACATTCCATGTCAGCATGCCTGGGTTCAATTCTCATCTTTACTCCTATTACAGAACATTTCCCCAATCTGGATGGTGGAATTGCTATAGAACCCTCAAATCTGATTATGCTTACTCAACACACAGTAAGCCCATCACTTACATTGGGGTGGTGAGGTGAAAGAAAGTATTTATTTCAAGCCCAGAGCAAGAAGTAGCACAACTATTGCTTAATTACTACAGGGCTTTTCAGGAAATTAGAGGTAAAATTTCTTACAGGGTCTGAGTGCTACATGCTCTGCTTGTGTGCAAGTTCCTGATTGATCAGTGGTGTTTGTGACCTTTCTCTTACTAGTTGGGAATGTCATGTTCTTCAGGGAATGTCTATGATGTCCAGACAGGTTTCAGTTGGTCTGGAGGTTTACATGTAACTGGTAGTTACATACTGCCCCAAACTTGGGTTTTTCTTACCTAGATCTGAAACTCCCCCAGATAAACCTCTCCAGACAATATTGGCCCGCACTTTTATCTATTGCAGAAGCAAATGAGTGTGTCCAGTGACTGGAGGTTTGTCAGACCAGCTGTATAACTCCCTCAATTCAGTGAATTCTTTCTGATACAGTACAGGCAAGGGCAACTTGGGCTAAGGGAGACAGACAAAATGCTGGGTCCTGCTTTTGTATTATAGGGGTTTTTGTCTCAATTGCTCCTATTCTGTTGAGTATACTATGCCAGCATCTTAATGTGCAAAATCACACTCTCCAGTCCTGACTATAGAACAAAGATGAATAACCAGTTGTCATACAAATGGAACAGAGATATGGACTAGCTTCAAAGAAAGTTTGGGGGCCAGCACTGTGGCATAGCAGGTGAAACTGCTGCCTGCAGTGTGGCACCCTATATGGGCACCGGCTCAACTCCTGGCTGCTCCACTTCCGATCCAGCTCTCTGCTATGGCATCGGAAAACAGTAGAAGATGGCCCATGTCCTTGGGCCCCTTCACCCACATGGGAGACCCGGAGGAGGCTCCTGGATCGATCCTGACTTCTGATGGGTGCAGCTCTGGCCATTGCAGCTTGTAGGGGAGTGAACCAGCAGATGGAAGACCTCTCTCTCTGCCTCTCTTTCTCTCTCTGTGTATCTCTGACTTTCAAATAAATAATAAATAATAATAATAATAATAAATAAATAAATTTAAAAAGAAAACTTGGGAAACTCACAGATTTCTGTATATATTTTCCATCTTTCTTGAACTCAAGGAAGCCTAAAATACATCTTTCATCTCTATCCCAAAGGAAACCCAGGTCATTAGCATCCTTCTTTCCTAACTCAGGTCAGTGTGAATATTGACTCCTACCTCCTCTGAGACACAGGGCCTGAGTGAAGGCTTTGAGTTTAGGCTTCTGTGATAAGCTACTTTATAGCATTGCTACTCCTTCCAAAGTTTCCTATGGAGTCACTGTTGTATGTTCAATCCTTGAATCTTGTCTGTGAAGCTGTTTCCATCTATGACTGCTTCAGGTCTATAGTCTTTAAAGCAAAAGGCTTTTCATCCCGGAGCAATTTGTGTATCTATAACATCATTCAGAGGCCATACAAAATGATCAACTTAAGATTTAGTCTGCTGTTGATTTATTGAATATCAAATTCCATTTTTTGTTGTGTTGGAAGGGTCAGACCAAATGGGCTTTACGAGGCCTATTGGTCAGACCCAGCCTGCTAAGGCATACTTATTCAATATCATGTAATTATTCACAGACATGTGTCCCAGTGGGATCTCATAGCAAAGTGATTGTATTAAAAATGACACAGCTTTAGAGTAACATTTAAGCTATCAAATAGTATGATTTAGTATCTCCCAAATAGCCAGAAATGAGCCAGTAACCTTCTTTGATTCAGAAATGGAAGCACATACAGTGAGCTGTATACACTGCGGTGAACTGCCCAAAATTGAAATACTCTGTGTCCTGCAGTGTATCACAAGTGACTATTATTCTGAGACATATCAACCAGCTTCAGGTGGCAATGTCTAATCTTACAGCATCAGTCATTTTATTTTCCAAAGTTTGAATCCATACTCCCATCCAAATCTTGGCTCCTCAGAATCAAATAAGTTAAAGAATTTCCTCAACACTTCACTGCGGGTGCTTTATATAGGGTATAGCATTAGATATGAGAATATGAAATATAATATCTAGTTAGGATCTCTGTCAAAATGGGGCATCTTTTTAGATGATGTACTTCTAGCGGGATCCTTTGTGACAGCTGCTATCAAGCAATAAAGGACTCAAAATCCTTTCTAAATAACCTCTGTGCTTCATCTAATTTGGTTTCGGATTGACACCAATGACTCATTGCATCTTGGTTTTTGTTTCCTCCTTGTGATCAAGATCCATTTCTGAAAATGCAGCTGATCAATCATGTTCCATTTGTCCAATGTTTCCAGGTTGTATTTGACCTGGTTTTTGGTCCAGACCCATGTCAAGAGAGAAACATTTGCTGAGAAGGGATCAGTGTCAATATGTTTTAGCCATATTGGAGCACCAATGAAAGTTTAGAAGTGGACCTCAGGCTAACTTTACCTGTAGTCCATTGTTGAACTTAGCTGTATCTGTTATGCAGCTAGAACTCACCATCCCGGGGTCAGCACTGTGGCATAGCAGGTAAAGCTGCTACCTGCAGTGCCAGCATCCCATGTGGGTGCCAATTTAAGTCCTGGCTGTTCTGCTTCTGATTCAGCTCTCTGCTGTGGCCTGGGAGTGCCATGGAGGATTGCCCAGTGGCTAGGGCTCCTGCAACTGCATGGGAGACCCAGAGGAAGCTTCTGGCTCCTGCTTCAGATTGGTGCAGCTCCAGTCATTGCAGCCATTTGTGGGGTGAGCCAGCAGATGGGAGACCTCTCTATCTCTCTGTCTCTGCCTCTCTGTAACTATCCCTTTCAAATAAGTGAATGAACTTTCAAAAAAAGAAAAAAGGACATAAGAATTCACTATTATAGAATTAAAAGCAAAGACAAATAAAATGTGGAATACTTTGAGAAAGAAAGGTATGGGGCCAGTGCCGTGGCTCACTTGGTTAATCCTCCACCTGCAGTGCCAGCATCCCATATGGGCACTGGGTTCCAGTCCTGGTTGCTACTCTTCCAGTCCAGCTCTCTGCTGTGGCCCGGGAGGGCAGTGGAGGATGGCTCAAGTGCTTGGGCCCTGCACCCATGTGGGAGACCAAGAGGAAGCACCTGGCTCTTGGCTTTGGATCAGCACAGCACTGACCATAGTAGCCATTTGGGGGGTGAACCAACAGAAGAAAGATCTTTCTCTCTGTCTCTCTCTCTCTCTCACTGTACCTCTATCTGTCAAATAAAATAATTTTTAAAAAGAGAAAGAAAGATAGATAATGGGATAAGGCAAAAGAAAAGGTGGAGAAGAATTAGAGGGAAATAGAAGATAATGAGCAACACAGGTGAGGCAAAAGTCATCAGGTAGATAGCTTTTCTTACCAGGAAAAAAAGAAAAGGGCCAGTGCTGTGGCTCAATAGGCTAATCTTCTGCCTGCAGTGCCAGCACACTGGGTTCTAGTCCTTGTCGGGGTGCCAGATTCTGTCCCAGTTGCTCCTCTTCCAGTCCAGCTCTCTGCTGTGGCCCGGGAATGCAGTGGAGGATGGCCCAAGTCCTTGGGCCCTGTACCCACATGGGAGACCAGGAGAAGCACCTGGCTCCTGGCTTCAGATCAGCGTGGTGGTGGCCATTGGAGGGTGAACCAACGGCAAAGGAAGACCTTTCTCTGTATCTCTCTCTCACTGTCCACTCTACCTGTCAAAAAAAAAAAAAAGTCACCATCCCGAAGTGCCAGGCCAGTATTGTTTTCCAGGGAATTCTATTTCTGAAGAATTCTGTCAAGCAAAAGACACAAAGCTCAAAAGAAAATTATATAATAAGACCAACAAGAAGATAACAAATTAAGTTGTCATCCTGAAAACCATGAACAGAGTTATAAGACAATAGCAGAATATAATACTATAATTGACTTTGTATAAGTAAACAAGAAATTTGATAAATCATGCATTAATCTGGCCCAGAAAACTCTCAAATTTAGAAGTCTAAAATGATGAACAGAGTTGCAATGTAAAAGTAGGTGCATTGTAGTTTGTTGATTCTTTGCATTAAATACATATGATAATCTATGATTCAGATTCTCTCAAAGTTAAAAATTCAAGCCAAGAAAGACTCATATTTTCTTTTTAAAAAGTTTAATTTATTTATTTGAAATGCAGGGTTACAGAGAGAAGGAGGCAGAGACAGATAGGGAGGTATTCTATCTGCTGGTTCATTCCCCAAAGGGCTGCAATGTCCAGGGCTGGGACAATTGAAGCTAGAAGTCAGGGGGCCGGCACCATGGTGCATGTTAATCCTCCACTTGCTGTGCTGGCATCCCATATGGGTGCTGGTTCTAGTCCTGGCTGCCCCTCTTCCTATCCAGCTCTCTGCTATGGCCTGGGAAAGCAGGAGAACATGGCCCAAGTGCTTGGGCCCCTGCACCCACATGGAACACCTGGAAGAAGCTCCTGGCTCCTCCTGGCTTCAGATTGGCACAGCACTGTCTGTTGCAGCCATCTGGAGAGTGAACCAGTGGTAGAAGACTTCTCTCTCTCTCTCCCTCTCTGTAACTCTGCCTTTCAAATAAATAGATAAATAATTGCTTAAAAAACACATTAAAGGCCAGTGCCATGGCTCAATAGGCTAATCCTCCACCTAGCGGTGCTGGCATACCGGGTTCTAGTCCCGGTTAGGGTGCCGGATTCTGTCCCGGTTGCCCCTCTTCCAGTCCAGCTCTCTGCTGTGGCCCAGGAGTGCAGTGGAGGATGGCCTAAGTGCTTGGGCCCTGCACCCCATGGGAGACCAGGAGAAGCACCTGGCTCCTGCCTTCAGATCAGCATGGTGCACCGGCCACGGCAGCCATTGGAGGGTGAACCAACGGCAAAGGAAGACCTTTCTCTCTATCTCTCTCTCTCTCACTGTCCACTCTGCCTGTCAAAAATAAAAAAATAAAATAAAATAAACACATTAAAAAAGAAAAATATCAGAGTAATTGATAGGTTTATGATGCATTTTATGAGAAAGTACAAGCAGTGTGTCCAGATGTAGAAGAGAGTGAGCAAGTTGTTGAATCTTGTCAGGTAAAAGTAAAAATTCAGATGAAAAGGAGCAAGAAGATTGGAGTAGGTAATGTTAAGCAGAGGGCATCATCTAAATGCCTGGAACTAGTGTTCATTCCTTGGATGACCTATTCTGGGTTTGCAGCAGAGAGTAAAATATACATGGAGATGTAGAGGCCTATCATCCTCCTCATTCTGATTTTCACCGAACAATTAAGACAGCAAATTGAGTCATTCTCACATATAATCATGTGCCATTATGCTTTAGCCTCAAGCTGTGGGGTCCTTCAATTATGCTTCTCCCAGGACCACACTTAAGTATCCTGGAAGTGGGGCAGACCTTCTTCCTTCCAAAAGAGCAGCTGGAGACTATGGTGAGAAGTGAGATGAGTCCTGAAAATTTGATAGACTGTACAGAGACCTGTAATAGTGACTACTCACATTCAAAGGATTCATTACCCATGACATAGCCCAATGAAGATCCCATGAACACTCAGACTGTCTAGAATTGACTGAGTAAAAAGATGCTTTCCACGCTGCACTTTCTCTTACCTGTATTGAGAGAGTTTTTGGACTGAATCTAGAAGAGAACTGCCTTCTGAGACACTTCAACTCAGAACTCATAAGTCTCTATCCCTAGTTCTTTCCCTTGGATTCAGTGTACAAGTTTCAAGACAGAATCATTAAGAAAATAAAATTGTGCTCATTCTTTTGCAAATCATAGGTGTATCAATAAATTTAGGCAAAGTGAAACTTACCTGCATAGTTTCATTCCAATTTTAGCATATGTGCATAGTTTCTATTCTTTAAAGTAATAAATCACAGAGTAGGCACAATAAACTCACAAATGTTCTGTAAATAAAAACTTACCATTTGTATTGTCATGGATTGAAGTTTAGTTTTTCAAAGAGCAATGAGTTTAGCAAAAAGCCTTCAAAGATCTTTCTCTAGTAAGTCAAATTCATTTTTGCTAGAAAAGAAACTTCTCACACCCATGTAGGAGACCTGGAAGAAACCCCTGGCTCCTGGTTTTGAATTGGCCCAGCTCTGGCCATTGAGGCCATTTGGGGAGTAAACCAGTGGATGGAAGATTCTCTCTCTCTCTCTCTCTCTCTCTCTCTCTCTCTCTCTCTCCCTCTCTCTCTTTCCCTCTCTGTATTTCTGCCTTTCAAATAAATAACTAATTTTTTTTAAAGAAAAAACTAATGGGGCTGCCGCTGTGGCATAGCAGCTGAAGCCTCCTCCTGCAGTGCCAGCATCCTATATGGGTGCTGGTTCAAGTCCTGGCTGCTCCTCTTCTGATTCAGCTCTCTATTATGGCCTGGGAAAGCAGTGGAAGTTGGCCCAAATCCTTGGTCCCTTGCACCTATGAAGGAGACCTGGAAGAAGCTCCCAGCTCCTGGCTTCAGATTGGCACAGCTCCAGCTATGGCAGTCATTGGGTGAGTGAACCAGTGGAAGGAAGACCTCTCTCTCTCTCTGCCTCTCCTCTATCTGTGCAGCTCTGACTTTTAAATAAATAAATAAATATTTTTAAAAGAAAACTATTGTCTTAAATTGTGAAGCATATCACATTTTAAAAAAAGATTTATTTATTTATTTGAAAGTAAGTTACACAGAGAGAGAAGAGGCAGAGAGGGAGGTCTTCCATCTGATGGTTCACTCCCCAATTGGCCACAATAGTCAGAGCTGCACTGATCTGAAGCCAGGATCCAGGAGCTTCTGGGTCTCCCACATGGGTGCAGGGGCCCAAGGACTTGGGCCATCAGCGACTGCATTCCCAGGCCATAGCAGAGAGCTGGATAGGAAGTAGAGCAGCTGGGTCTTGAACTGGCACCCATATGGAATGCCAGCACTTCAGGTCAGGGTGTTAACCCACTGCACCACAGCACCAGCCCCTGTAAATCACATTTAAAAACTTTTATTTAAGGAATACAACTTCATGTATTTAATATATACAGATTTGGGTACATGATGATTTCCCCTTCTACCTTCCTCCCACTCGTACTCCTGCCCTCTTCCCTCCTCCCTCTTCCTTTTCCATTCTTACTTTTTACAGAGATCAATTTTTCAGTTAACTTTTATACTCATAAAATTATCCCTACACTAACTAGAATTCACTGATGAGTATGAAGAAAACAAAACAAAACAAAACCAACCAACCAAAATCTTGTCCCTCAACAGTCAAGGCAAGGGCTGTTCAAAATCATCACATCTCAAAGTGTTAATTCCACTCTTATAGGATTACATTTTAGGTATTCTATTAGTTACCACAGATCAGGAGACCATACGATATTTGTCTTTTTGTGACTGCCTTATTTCACTAAGTATAATGGTTTCCAGTTTCTTCCATTTTCTTGTAAATGAAAGGATTCCATTTTTTTTACCACTGTGTAACATTCCATAGTGTATATATACCTTAATCTCCTTATTCAGTCTGCAGTTGATGGACATATGGGTTGATTCCATATCTCAGTTATTGCTAACTGAGCTGCAGTAAACATGGGAGTATAGATAATATTTTCATATTTTGATTTCATTTCCTTTGGTTAGATTCCCAGGGGTGGGATGGCTGGGTCATATTGTAGGTCTATATTCAGATTTCTGCCTTCCACAATGGATAGCCTGAGCAGTAAGCAAGCAGAACTGAATAAGAAGAGAAAGAAGTCCTGAGATCCAGTCTTACTCATGATTCTCAGTGATAGCAGATGTGAATCCCAAATCCTTCACCTGGGAGTGACTTTCAACCCACGTGAGATGCAGAGTGCTGTAAGAAACACAAGGGAAGCCTCCTTTCCTCCTGTGGTAAAAATTCAGTATACTATGAATATCGTTGCTCATAGGGAGTACATTCTTCTCCCCAGTTTACATATAACAAAGCAAAAATTATCATTTTATATGGGAATTTTCCTTGTATAAAAGTATTGTTCACTATCTCCCTCTGACTACATATCCTAAGATAGCCTGACACATATCACAGTTACACTTCTCTTAAAGTCCAGAAAGTCACTCTTAGTTCCTTTCAGATTTATTTTTGGTTAGCTGCTCTCAATTTTGCCCCTCTCTCAGCATTTCCAGAGCTCTACAGCTGCATTTGATTCCCACCTTGAGTTACTTCCAAACTCTCAGCGGGCAACTGACCGTGGTCATCTTGGTTGCAGCACATTAGGGATTCAGATCATGTTGGTTTCTCAGTCTGAGCACTGTCTCTTCCCCCATCTCCATGTATGTGAATTTCTACCTGCTCAATATGGAACTTAACTTCATGGCTAGATGGGACATGATGGAGTATTTTGATATTTCCATTAGCAATTCTGACTCCTAAGTTCCTTAAACAGGATAAATGAAGCTATATCCAGGCCACAATGTTAGTATTGTATTCCAAGACCCCTGAATGGCAGCAAGGAACACAGAATACAGAATGAAGGAGTCTGAAGGAAAATTTATTGTGCTCCTCTTGTTATTCTAGTGATGTAGTAACTGAAATCCTATCCTATATTAAAAATCATTATGAGCGGCAATATCCTGCATTTCATGCTTTTGTGTCAGACAATTGTAAACTGCAAGTTTGCCCAATACATTAATTAAATATACCACAGGATTAATGGTGATTATTTATCATAATAAGGACTAAGATTAACTCATTCCTTTGATCCTGGGGTACCAAAAAGGAAAAAAAAATCACTGGTAAGTATTTACATTTAGTTCTAGCTCTTTCCAAAGGTCAGACTCCTAAACATATTCATCTTCAGAGGTACATCTCAAATCTAATTTTATCTGAAATGTTGCCTTCTAGCTAATTCATATTATTCCTGTGACTCATTTGTGGTACTTGCAAGGGAATTCCCTTCTATAGGACTCACTTCCACCAGCCCTAATCTCTCCTCATTTTGACTGCAAGGTTCACTCCAGTTACTTATTTTTTCAAAAAAAGTTATTCGGTTATTTGAAATCCAGAGTAACAGATAGGCTGAGACAGAGATCTTCCGCCTACTGGTTCACTCCCCAAATGGCCTCAGCAGCTGGAGGTGGGCCAGTCTGAAGCCCAGGGCCAGGAACCTTTTCCATGCCTCCCACATGTATGGCAGGGGCACAAAGACTTGAAACATGTTTGGCTGCTTTCCCAGACTATCAGCAGGGAGCTGGATTGGACGTGGAGCAGTCAGGACTTTAGAGAGCACACATATGAGATGTTAGTGTCATAGGTGGCAGATGTACCCACTATGCCAAAAAGCTTGCTCTTCCAGTTACTCGTTTTACCTTGTGTTTAAGAACCTCATAGTCTCACCACATCTGCTGATTAAAGACCTGAGCCTCATTACTCCAGATGATTGCCTTTCTCATGGTTGCCTCTGACAGAGTACATGACCAGGATATTAATCCTGGTCTAATTAAATTCATCATTCACCGATTTTAAGATATATTAATATATGTTAATAATGCATGTGTTTCTATATCTAGAAAATTAAACCTTTTTGTCTTCCATGATACTTCATATCATCTTGCATGTTGATAATTTCACATATTTTCATGTTGCCACTCAACTTTGCTTACACAGATGGAATGAATAATTTGTCAAAATACATCTCTTTATGCTATAAAATTTATAAATATTCTTGGAATGATTCTAATTTTTATACCTTTCTGTATGTCTGAAAGATAATATCTTAGATACTTTAAAAATTTTTTACACGATATCTTCATTTCAGTTTATATTTTTCAAAACTTCACAATACTAATTACAAATGAAATATCCATTATCATTATCCTCTCCAACACTTATCCATCCTTCTTCTTATATTTACAAAGCATATTTCACCTTGATAGGAAAACTCCTCTTCACTTAATTTCTAAAACCACATTATAATCTCTGTCTTTCAAGAAAAAGCAGCAAGGACTGTTACATTTTCTTGCATCCTCCTCCACTCTGAATTACAAGGGTAACCAGGGATTTTCCCCACTCAAATAGCTGCTCTTTAAGGAACAAATATTAATATAATCCAATAACTTCCCATAAATCTATTGTTTCTATCATTATCTTACTTTTGACAAAATATCTAAGTATGGCCACCTTTTGGTTTCTTTGATATCTCAGGATTCCTGATTGTCATTAAACTACTATTGTCCCTTCTTCCCAGCACTTTTGTCAAGGACTTCTTCATTCAAATTGTAAAAGCTCAAAAATCAATCTTGCCCCCATTTTCTTCTCTATATTATTTTGGAATTCTGATGCATTCGCTCAATAGCCTCAATTTTTCATTGTTAGCTCTGTGATTGTAATATCTAATAATTCAAGTGAGAAACCTTGCAAGCTCTAATTTAATTGTGTCACAGACCTAAATTAAGGTCTGAGGAACTTCATAAATCTCATTGTAGCTTTTCTGCAAAGGGTTTGCCACCCAAACATAAGTTTCATGAAAATCACCACTAAATCAAAGCCAAAATTATAAAGGAAAAAACCCATATCAACAGTGTCATCATTGGACACATAGATTTGGGCAAAACCACCACCACTGGCCATTTGATCTACAAATGTGGCATTGACACAAGAACCATTGAAAAATTTCAGATGGAGGCTGCTGAGATTGGAAAAGGCTCCTTCCAGTGTGCCTGCGTCTTAGATAAACTGAAAGCTGAGCATGAGCATGGTATCCCCATTGACATCTCCTTGTGGAAATTTGAGGCTAGCAAGTATTATGTGACTATTATTGATGCCCTTGGACACAGAGACTTTATCAAAAACATGGTTATAGGCACATCTTAGGCTGACTGTGCTGTCCTGATTGTTGCTCCTGGTCTCAGGGAATTTGAAGCTGGTATCTCCAAGAATGGGCAAACCTGTGATCATGCCCTTCTGGCTTATACACTGGGTGTGAAACCAATAATAGTGGTAATTAATAAGATAGGTCCCACTGAAACACCCTATAGATGGAAGATATATGAGGGAATCATTAAGGGAGTTAGCATCTACATTAAGAAAATTGGCTACAACCCTGTCAGAGGAGAATTTGTGCCAATTTTTGGTTAGAACAGTGACAATATGCTAGAGCCAAGTGCTAATATGCCATGGTTCAAGGGATGGAAAGTCATTTGTGAAGATGGCAATGCCAATGAAGCTACACTGCTTGAAGATCTACGTGGAGATTGGTATTCTTGAACCTGGCATGGTGTTAATCTTTGCTCCAGTCAACATCGCAACTGAAATCGTGCCCATTGAAATGCACCATTGTTAAAGAAACCTGGGGTGGAAAACTCCATTCAAACAGGCACCAGAGAGAGTGGAGGATCCAGAGCAGGTTATTAATGCCAGCAGACTCAGCTGGAGTCATTTCCTGAGAGAGGAGCATGAAATCCCAGCTTCTTACAATATTTATAAGTTCATCAGTATTGTGCCTTAAGTGTTACAGCATTGGTGGGTTTAAATTGCAGCCTCCATGACTTAGTGTCACACTTGCAATGGTTGGTGGGTCCAGTATATTTATAAAAATGACAGCAGGGGAAGATTTATAGGACAGATTTATGACTGGAATTACAGAAGAATTTAGGACATCTCTCCTTAGACAAGACAACTGTGCACAGCTACTTCACCAGATAATTGGGAGCAGCCACTTTTCAAGATTAGCACTGGGGACCCACTTTTCTTCTTTTGTCTCTACTTGTGGCCTTACTTACTCCATGTGCCCCTACCCCTCTGGTGCCCTCTTAACCATTCTAAGGGGCACCATCTTCTGTTCTATTTTCTAAATTAACTGGCTAGTCGCCCTGAAGGAGCATTTGGAACTTTATGGCCTGCAGACAGAGACAAACTGGGTTATCATGTTGATGATTCAGGAACCAAACAGGAGTGCCAGAAAGATTACAAGGAGGGAGAGATCTGGATGGTGGGAGGAGCCAGGATGACCAGCTCCAAATATTACTCTAAAAGGTCCAACAGCTAGCTATTTTTTTCCTCTACTTTTTCTGACCCTCTCATTAAGTTGCTGGACCATATTTCTGACTACTCCCAACAGCACTCTTTATTTAAGAAAAAGCAAATTCCCCCTTTTCAGTAGTTATTAGGTAAAGTTCCCTCCTGTTCTGTAGGACCACAGCTACTAAGGAGTCTACTTGATCTGGGAACGCCACTAATGACTTAGCAACTCATTTTACATCATCTGACAGCCTCTGGATGATTTATGTGAAAGGTCATTGGTGAATGAATTCCTCCTATCCTGGGACCCACTCCAGCTGTAATTCCTAGGCTGACTAGTGGGGTATGAGCTGAGAAGCTCTTTTTATTCAGGCCTGCTCAACTATCAGTGTAGGAAGAGTTTGGTTATTTGGGGATAAGCTACATTTGGGGAGTGAGGAAAGCCAAAGTTTGCAGTGGCTAGTTGCTAACTCATCTGTTGGGTTTCTCCCTGCTTTGTTGGTAATGTATTTAGAAGCCTTTTGGGGTAACACATAGGCTGTTATAAGAAACAGAAAAATTCCTCCAGACAGACCCATTACTGTTACATAAACATGGCTAGAGCAACCCTTCATGACCAGCTCATTCTTTGGAGCCATCTCAACTATACCTATAGACAGCAGCAAGGTCAATATTATCATTAGTTTAAACAGAATACAGTGACACCATGATGCTAATTCCCAGGTGTCCCTAGTTTAATTTTCCAGGCTTCCACCGGGTTTGCGACTGGAGCAGAGCTATAGACTCCTCAATCTTAAGTCGTGCACAGATTGACCAGCTTCTGGTGTGGTCAAAATGATGTGGTAGGCCAGCGCCACGGCTCACTAGGCTAGTCCTCTGCCTTGCAGTGCCGGCACACCGGGTTCTAGTCCTGGTCGGAGCACCGGATTCTGTCCCGGTTGCCCCTCTTCCAGGCCAGCTCTCTGCTGTGGCCAGGGAGTGCAGTGGAGGATGGCCCAAGTGCTTGGGCCCTGCACCCCATG
The DNA here is from genome assembly GCF_033115175.1 of Lepus europaeus. Lineage (NCBI taxonomy): Eukaryota > Metazoa > Chordata > Mammalia > Lagomorpha > Leporidae > Lepus > Lepus europaeus. The sequence goes on along the minus strand of NW_026909167.1, from coordinate 4,214,370 downwards.
GGAGACCAGGAGAAGCACCTGGCTCCTGCCTTCGGATCAGCGCAATGCGCCGGTCGCAGCACGCCAACCGCGGTGGCCATTGGAGGGTGAACCAACAGCAAAGGAAGACCTTTCTCTCTGTCTCTCTCTCTCTCACTGTCCACTCTGCCTGTCAAAAAAAAAAAAGATGTGGTAATGATTAGATAGATACTTTTAAGTTTATGAGCTAGAAGCTGCACCTCCTTCGCTTGTGTTGTCATGTTCATCTACCTGCCAATCAGAGGACCCCTCTCCAGGAAGTACTTCCTCTTACCTGGGATGTTTGGGTGGTACCATATACACACTTCCATTTTTCCAAGCACATAAAAAACGAGGAAGAATGGAAGTGCACACTCTCCTCCATGAGGACTCAGGATGAGCAGAGCAAGGGATGATAATTCCCTTTCTTTGGCCTCATGCACCCTAAATAAAACCCTATTAGGCCTCTGTATTTTCCTAACTTTTTAAATAAAGTTTATGTCACTGCATGCCATGATTGGGCCTGTATTTAAAATTCTTCTCCAAGTAAAAGGCAAGAAAATAGAAAATTAATTTAGGCCCCAAACTCAGTCCAAAGCATTTGGTGAGCCAGCCAAGAGACAAATTCATTTGCAAGCATAGCAGTGTGATTTGCTGAGCAAACTTGAAATTTTTGCCTCAGCAAATGTACAGTTTTGTTTTTCTCAGGGGACAAGCCTGAAGCAGTTTTTGGTTTTCAGAAGCAATAGAGCTCAAGTGGTTGCAGTTTTGATTTCAGTTTCAGTTTCCGAAGTGATGGAGTGCTGGAGGTTCCTGCCTTGGAAACAGTGATTTCTAAAGCTAAAATGCAGATGTTAATGTCTTTTTTGTTCCTAATGTTAGTAGCTTCATGAAAGTAAAAGCCAATACGAAATGCTAGGGTTAATGGAAACAGGGAGAAAATGCGAGAAGAAAAGGGGCCAGTTTACAAGCCTGATATCTGAATTATTCCCAGCTGTTCGTGACATGTTTTTAAGGACAGTGTATGTCTTTGAGAAAGCTAAAATTTAAGCCCCTAAGTTGTACAGAAGGATTTTATGGTTATTGACAACGGGTTTGCATCAGGAAATTAAATGATTTTGATTTTTTGAATTTGTTGAGACTTGCTTTGTGACCTAGCATATGAACTATTCTAAAAAAAAAAAAAAGTTCCATACACTGATGATAAGAATGAGTATTCTGCAACTGTTGGGAAAAGGTTTTGTAGATATCTATTAGGTCCATTTGATCTATAGTGTCGATTAACTGTTATTTACTTGCTGATTTTCTGTCTGGTTCATCTGTCCATTGCTGAAAGTAGGGTACTGAAGTCCCTCATTACTACTGTATTGGAGTCTGTATCTCTCTTTAAGTCTATTAACTTTTTTTTTTAAAGAAGCCAGGCACCCTGTAATTGAGCATATATACATTCATTATAGTCACATCTTGTTGGATTGATCCCTTAATCATTACATAGTGTCCTTCTTTGTCTCTTTTAACAGTCATTATGTTAAAGTCTATTTTGTCTGATATTAGGATGTCTACACCAGCTCTTTTTTGGTTTCTGTTAGCATGGACTGCCTTTTTGCCACCTTTCACTTTCAGTCTGCATCTATCTTTGTTGGTGAGATGTTTCTTTTTTCTTTTTTTTAAGATTTATTTATTTATTCAAAAGTCAGAGTTACATAGATAGAGGAGAGGCGGGGGGGGGGGGAGGGAGGGAGGGAGGGAGAGGTCTTCCATCCAATGGTTCACTCCCCAATTGGCTGCAATGGCTGGAGCTGCACTGATCCAAAGCCAGGAGCTAGGAGCTTCTTATGGGTCTCCCACACAGGTGCAGGGGCCCAAGGACTTGGGCCATCTTCTACTGCCTTCCCAGGCCATAGCAGAGAGCTGTATTGGAAGTGGAGCAGCCGGGTCTTGAACTGGCACCTATATAGGGTGCTAGTGCTTCAGGCCAGGGTTTTAACCCACTGACCCACAGCACCAGCCTGAGATGTGTTTCTTGTAAGCAGCAAATACATGGGTCTTGTTTTTCAATCTATTCAGCCAATCTGTATCTTTTAAATGGAGAATTGAGGCCATTTACACTCAAGGTGACTATTGATAAGTAATGAGTTGGACCTGCCATTTTTCTGTAATTATTCCTATTGTTTAGTTTGGATTCTTTTTGTGCTTCTACTGGTGGTTTTTCTACCTTCTCACTCTTTCATATTGGTGGCTATCTTTCTGTGTTTCTGTGTGTAGCACATCCTTAATCATCTTCTGTAGGGCTGGACAAGTGTTGACAAACTCTTTCAGTTTCTCTTTGTTATGGAAGATCATTTCACCTTCATTCATAAATGTGAGCTTTGTGGGGTACAGTATTCTAGGTTGACAGTTTTTTTTTCTTTTTTTTTTTTTTTTTTGGACAGGCAGAGTGGACAGTAGAGGGAGACAGAGAGAAAGGTCTTCCTTTTTTTGCTGTTGGTTCACCTTCCAATGGCCGCCGCGGTAGGTGCGCTGTGGCTGGCGCACCGTGCTGATCCGATGGCAGGAGCCAGGTGCTTCTCCTGGTCTCCCATGGGGTGCAGGGCCCAAGCACTTGGGCCATCCTCCACTGCACTCCCTGGCCACAGCAGAGAGCTGGCCTGGAAGAGGGGCAACCGGGACAGGATCGGTGCCCCAACCGGGACTAGAACCCGGTGTGCCGGTGCTGCAAGGCAGAGGATTAGCCTACTGAGCCACAGCGCTGGCCTTTTTCTTTTCTTTTAAGACTTCAACGATATCTCACCATTCTCTTCTAATCTGTACAGGGTTTCTGATGAGAAGCCAGCATGAGTTTAATTGTCAACCCTCTGAAAGTAATGTGGCATTTTTCTTGTGTTCATTTTAGAATCTTTATTTTTTATTGTGGAGAGTTTGACTACAATATGTCATGGAGAAGATCTCTCTGTTGATTCTGTTAGTTCTACGTGCTTCCTCTACTTGAACATCCCTTTCTTTCCCCAAATTGGGAAGGTTTTCTGTAATTATTTCACTAAATAGGCTTTCTATTCCCTTCTCTTGTTCTGCTTTTTCAGGCATTCCTAAGACCCATATGTTTGGTCATTTTACAGTATCCTATAGGTCTCCAAAACTGTTTTTAAGTTTTCTATTTTCTTCATTTTTTTGTCAGACTATAAGATTTCCAAAGATTTGTCTTCTAATTCAGATAGTCTTTCTTCTGCCTCAAGCTGCTGTTAAGAATTTCCACTATATTTTTAATTTCATCCATTGAATTCTTCATTTGTAAAATTTCATTTTGATTTCTCTTTATATTCTGAATTTCCTGGAAAAAATTTTTTATTCATGTCTTGTATAGTTTTCTTTAGTTTGTGGATTTGCTTCTGATTTTTAAAAAATAATCCTAGGATTAATTTTCTAAATTCCATTTCTGGCATTTCCACAATCTCAATCTCTTCATAGTCTTTTTTTTTTTTCAAAGATTTATTTATTTATTTGAAAGTCAGAGTTACACAGAGAGAGAGAAGTGGCAGAGCGAGAGAGAGGTCTTCCACCCACTGGTTCACTCTCCAACTGGCCACAATGGCCAGAGCTGCACTGATCCAAAGCCAGCAGCCGGGAGCTTCTTCTAGGTCTCCCTTGTGGGTGCAGGGGTCCAAGGACTTGGGCCATCTTCCACTGCTTTCCCAGGCCATAGCAGAGAGCTTGCTTAGAAATGGAGCAGCTGGGACTTGAACTAGTGCCCATATGGGATGCTGGCACTGCAGGTGGTGGCTTTACCCAATACGCCACGGTGCTGGCCCCTTTCCATTCTAATACTGAAATGTTGCTGTGGTCCTCTCAGGGCTTGGTGGTGACTTCCTTATTATTGTTATTTGAATTTCAGTTATTTTTGGCATTTTTGGGGTTGTTTTTAATTTTTTTCTTCTGTTGACTTTTATCTTGGGACTATGCTTCTGTGGCTTCATGGAATGTCTGCCTTTTCAGTGAATATCAGGAGGCATGTGGTGGGTGTGGTCTGGGGGCTCTGGTCAATGCTCTAGCTCTGCAGCTTTTCATATAGACACTTAGGGTCCAAGACCTCAGCACCTGAGGTTCCCCCAGACACTGCCAACACAGGCACCTCTTTGTTTCTGGTAGTTGCCCATCCACTTCCTGGTCAATCTTTGAGAAAGTGGGGGATGTTCCCTCCATTCCTAGCTCTGGATCACATGCTACAGTCACTGGCTTAATGTCTGCTCACTGCTGCTGCCAGCACTGTGTTCAGGCACCTCATCTCAGTGGGCCATTATTTGCACAGCTGTGGGCTTCCCTGGGTGTAGCTCTGATTTAAAATGGCATCAAATATTTCTCATCCAGGTAGTGGGTTTTGTTTTGCAGAGGTTGGTTTGAATCAGTCACCTCTCTCCACTTCCACTTGGGCCTCAGATGATCACCAGCAACCACTGGTTCTCTGGGTTCTCAACTGGACCCATGCTATGCTATATCTATGGATTGCTGCCATCTGTCCTGCCCCCTACCCTGTCTTAAAAATGCTGCTGTCCCTGGCTTCAGCTTTTGGAGCATTCTGGGTGCACACTAACACTCACCACACTGATTCAAGCTGGTTCCCCTCCTCTCATGGGGCTTCCTGGGTGTTTTTTTTTTCTTCTAATCTCCATGCATACCTCCTATTCTTTTCCTCACTGTTTCTCCCTAGCCCTGTGTAGCATGCCACTCCCTAATCTGCCATTTTTCTTCATCTCACTAGTATAGCCTTTTTAAAAGTAAAAAAGTCCTCTTGTTATTGTTGACTCCATTCAAATAGCTTTTTATCTCCCCCATCTGTAAGTTCATAGAGAGGCCTGACTATCAGTGAGCAACTGGGGATCCAAATGTGACAGAAGCCAGCTGCCCCTAAAAACTCTCAGAACTGTCTCTGGGTTTTTGGAGTTGGGAGGGCCCAGATTTGTTCACATTGAAGAAATCAGTGGTTTAAATGGTTGGTAATGATAGATCAGTTGTCCCCTTGTACAGTGTGGTTTTGGTCAGTCTGCAGGAGCCCTCTGATCTCTCATGGAGCACGTAGAGTGCCTGTTCTCTGGAAATGTAGCTGCTGCCACCACTGCTGCTGCCACTGCCTACAGCTCTGTCTTGGGAATCAGCAGTGGGAGCTCCCTGCGCTCACTGACTGTGGGCTGAATGGAGATGCCTCCCTCTCTGTTCAGGTTTCTCAGTTTGTGGCAGGGGTGAAACATGATGCTGGACTCTGGTAGAGGAGGGGCCTCTGGCCTCAGCAGAGGGAGGGAGGTAAGGAGGCAGTAGCAGTGGGGGCTCTTTTGGTTCCCCTTGGAGAACGTGGAGAGGCTCTGGGAGTCCTGGAGGGCCCTCAGTCTCTTGACTGGAGCTGAATCCTGGCTACAAGAATTTTGTTCTGTCCCTGCTTATCAGTGCAGAACTCTCTCCAAGGGGGATGAATTAATGCAATTTGTAACCAGGAACTTATATAGGAATTTATGTGGGTGGTCTGCCTACCTGGTTGTCACCAGGTCACCTTCAGTGTGACCTCTGGAGCTCCTGTGCTGGGCTTCTGAGTGTGACAGTCCTGCAGACAGAGCAGCAACAACACGGACCTACTCATCTCTGCACTGCTGAGCCAGCAGGCAGCTCAGAGTCCTGGATGAGTGGGAGGGGCAGCGCACATCACAGGCAACCCACCTCCCTCCACAATGCCTGGCTTGCAGATTCCAGCCCCAGCCCACCATCCAGTTGTCCTGGCCTGAAGCCCACAGCCATTCCCTCCTGTGCTCCCCACAGAGGTTTCCCTGAAGAGCCACAGCTGCAGCAGTGGTGGTAACGGTGCCACCCTTACCTTAGATGGGAAGTGGCCTCTGGCAGCTATTCTACATTAATAGTTGGCTCTTGCACTTCACAGTTTTTTTTAAAGTTAAACCAATTTTTTAACTTTGTAAGATCCACCTTAGAAGCCATAAAAATAAAACTCTGAGGCCAGTGCCACGGCTCAATAGGCTAATCCTCCACCTGTGGCACCAGCACACCAGGTTCTAGTCACAGTCGGGTGCCAGATTCTGTCCCGGTTGCCCCTCTTCCAGGCTAGCTCTCTGCTGTGGCCCGGGAGTGCAGTGGAGGATGGCCCAAGTGCTTGGGCCCTGCACCCGCATGGGAGACCAGGAGAAGCACCTAGCTCCTGGCTTTGGATCAGCATGGTGCACCGGCCGCAGGGCACTGGCCACAGTGGCCATTGGAGGGTGAACCAACGGCAAAGGAAGACCTTTCTCTCTGTCTCTCTCTCTCACTGTCCACTCTGTCAAAAAAATAAAAATAAAATAAAATAAAACTCTGATTACCCATTGTAACCTTGCCAGATCTATTAAACTGAGTAATAAAACAAGTCTGGCAGATTATGAAGAAAAATTTTTCCTTTAAAGCTATGATCTTCTTAGATTTAAAAGAGAAATTTCTTTAAACTTAATGTCCAGTTACATTTTCCCAAATTATCACAAAACCCATGATTCTGACAATTTTATGCATGAGATTGTTACTCATCAAGTATATCTCTCTAGATTTTAAATTGCATTTGAGCTTAGTCTTGAAAAACAAGCATCCCAGGCCACACCTAGTCAACAGTCAGATACCTGAACCATCTGTGAAACAAACTTGTCAGGCAGCTACAAGACTGGTCCCAAGGCTGACTGTGGGCCAGGGGCCAGGGTATCACAGGTGAAAGCTCACTGGAGATTGTTAACTTGATTTAGGAGACTTTTAAGTATTACTGCCCCATGCTGACAGGCAGCTGAGCTTTCTCCTTCCCACTCCCAGCAAGGGTGGAGTTAACATACCACAAACCAGAGAGAAAAAAGTCTAAAATGCCTTTCTCTTTCTCTCTCTCTTTCTTTCTCTCTCTCTCTCTTTCTTTCTTTCTTTCTCTCTCTCTCTCTCTTTCTTTCTTTCTCTCTCTCTCTCTCTCTCTTTCTTCTTTTTATACATTTAGAACACATTTTTATTAGTGACCCTTCCTAAAGTTTTGATCATACAGTCTAGAACAGTTGTTTTTGAATGGGATTTTCCCATAATGTGTCACCCTTGGTTGATGTCACAAGAGACAAAGACCTCTGGAGCAGGCACTGATCTGGACTGTAACCTCTCTGCCCTTGTGGCCACTCTCCTGTTGGAGAACACAGAGCCACAGGTAAGGACTCAATCAGACTTCTTAGCCACAGGGCTGTGGAGCCACAAATACATTCCTACCACACACATACTCTTTTGTTACAGACACCAGACAGGTACCTCCCTGTGAGGACCTAACAGGAGCAATCACAATGATTGCTGTTACAGGACCAGCCAGGTTCCTCACTCTGAGGACCCAACAGGAGAAACTGCAATGATTGCCAGGAGGTGATCAGTCTCCTGCTTCCGCACAAAGGCAGACCTGAATGCTGGGAGCTCTGGGACATCTTACTGTGTCCTGAAGTCCAGGAGGATCTGTCCACTTGTCTCGTCTGGTCGGCCATGGGAGTCAGTCTTGGGGGAGCGGGCTATGGCTTGATAAGTTAGGAGCCGGCTATGGCTTGATAAGTTAGGATCCTGGAGAATGAGTCAGAATAATGTGTGCCTTCCAATCAGTCCATGGGCTGTTCCCAGGCCCCAGATGAGTCCTGCAGATAGAAACTGAAACACAGCAGGGCACCTCCCAGCACTGGTTAATGGGCACAGCAGGGGTTCCCTGCCAATGCACCAAACTGTTACAGAAACCTGGGGTGGAAAATTCCCTTCATTCAGACAGACACCAGAGTCAGTGGAGGATACAGGCCAGTTTATTAATGCCAGTGGATTCAGCTGGAATCATTTCCTGAGAACTGAGCATCAAACAAACCCCAGCTTCTTACAATATTTATATGTTTATCAGCATCATGCCTTAAGTGTTACACCATTGGTGGGGTTAAATTATAGCCTATGTGACTTAGGACACTTCCAGTGATCAGTGGGTCTGGTATGTTTACAAAAGAGACACCAGGGGCAGATTTATAGGACAGATTTATGACTGGAGTTACAGAAGCAGAACTTAGGATACCGTCCCTCCCTAGACAAGACAACCATGCACAGCTGCTTCACCAGATAATTGGGAGCAGCCACTTTTCAAGGTTAGGGTTGGGAATCCACTTCCCTTTCTTAGCCTCTGGTTGTGGCCTTTTTACTCTACACCATGAAGCTTTGAGTGAAACTCTCCCCTAATACCAGCCACCCTAGGATTAGTCAGTGGTGGAAGAACAGTCTCAGAACTCTTTGTCTCAATTGACCATTTAAGCTTAATAGTAAAAGACTGGTTAATGATAACAATGCATCATAAAACCTTCAGAAGGAAAGGAGAATGTTTTGTGGACTTTTTTTTTTTTGTGCATGGCAGTTTTAAGTTAATTATTTTTTTAAGATCAGTACTTTTTAATGGAAACAAATTGACAAAATTTTGAGTCCCATTAAAATAAAGTTTGAACAGAAAAAAGCCCATTGTAAAATGGAATTAAAAGTTTATGTTTGGGGACCAGCACTGTGCTGTAGTGGGTAAAGCTGCCACCTGCAGTGCCGGCATCCCATATGGGCACCAATTTAAGTCCCAGCTGCTCCACTTCCAATCCAGCTCTCTGCTATGGCCTGGGAAAGCAGTGGAAGATGGCCCAAGTCCTTGGATCCCTGCACCCACAAGGGAGACCTGGAAGAAGCTCCTGGTTTCAGATCAGTGCAGCTCCAGCCATTGGATAATTGGGGTGTGAACCAGCAGATGGAAAACTTCTCTCTGTCTCTGCCTCTGCCTCCTTGTAGCACTGTGTTTCAAATAAATTTAAAAATCTTTAAAAAATTTGTGTTTGTGTAAAATTTTGAAATCCACACAGTTCTGGCATAATATACATTTTCCATGAATAAAATAAATATTTAAAATACATGCATAGTTTTCTCATAATATGAAAACTTCATGAATTTTTGAAAACTCTCTGTGTGTATGGATTTCTTTTTTTCCTTTATGTAAAAATGTGTTTATTCACAATCCTTGAGAAGTTACTGTTCCTTCGAAATTTCTTTATAACAAAAAGCCAAGTAAAGTTATAATAGCAGCTTATGCCAAATCAAAAATATACATCTGGTGTAATCGAGTTTTAAAAAACATTAACACATTGGCCGGTGCCATGGCTCAACAGGCTAATCCTCCACCTAGTGGCACCAGCACACAGGGTTCTAGTCCCAGTCGGGGCACTGGATTCTGTCCCGGTTGCCCCTCTTCCAGGCCAGCTCTCTGCTATGGCCCAGGAGTGCAGTGGAGGATGGCCCAAGTCCTTGGGTCCTGCACCCCATGGGAGACCAGGAGAAGCACCTGGCTCCTGCCTTCAGATCAGCATGGTGCGCCGGCCACGGTACGCTGGCCGCGGTGCGCTGGCCGCGGCAGCCATTGGAGGGTGAACCAACGGCAAAGGAAGACCTTTCTCTCTGTCTCTCTCTCACACTGTCCACTCTGCCTGTCAAAAAAAAAAAAAAAAGAAACATTAACACAAGCAATGCAAATATAGATTATCTCTAAAATATTCCAATGACATAGCTACAACTTAAATTATGATAGAGATATAAATAATAGCATTAGCTTATGTACATTTACATATTGAAGTGTCATATTTCTATGAGATAGAAAAGGACATAAAACTACAGATGTCACTGTCTAACAGTTCAAATATTATTGAAAGGGCAGCATGATTTGCTTTTAAATACACCAATAGCTTGAAGGTACCAATTGTATCTGGATCTTCCTATATTTTTTTAGAGCATGCATTCCCTTGATGCACGAAAAAGAAAAGAAAAACACACTAAAGGAAAGCCAAACAATGGTTTGCTTATTATTAAAATCACACTCAATCCTCAGAAAAATCAAGGAAAGCAATTAGAGTGTGATTTATATTCTGGTCTTTTATACTGATGCATGCGCTTTAGGGAAAAGAAGACTTAATTGCCTATCACAAAATGCAGGTATATGTATTGTGAAACTTAATTCTATCCCAGTAATGCACATTTTACTACCAGACAGGGAAACTATAATGAAATCAATGAAGTCTTTCATACCAAAAAAGGATTTTACTTATTCAAAAATACCTGCATTTCTCTTTTAGGTATTTCTTTTTAAAATCATGTAAAATCTTTCTAAGATCATTCATTGAAAATGTAGAATTAAAAGAAAAAAGCAACACCAAAAAACTTAGCCTATCAATTCAAAGTCAATATAATGGCACATAAAATGAAGTGAAAAACCTATACTTTTTCTTAAATACTATTGTATTGTTCATTATAACATGTTCTCTATGCAGCATGTAAAGCTACTTCTATTTTTAACTTCTCTTATAAGGCTAAATATTTTTAAATTTTCTTATCAAGGTCTTTCTGTTTTTCATCAATAGAATCATAACGCCTTTTTCTTTTATCAACAATTTCTTCCTCAACAACGCTTCCCTTCATTGCTTTCTACTAGATTCTCGAACTCTATAGTTAAGTGCTCACCTCTCGAGCACATTCTAAAATACTTGGATCCTCTGCCTCCTCCTCCACTCTGCAAAGGCATTGTTTTTTGCAGAGCAGCCTGAAACACTGCATCCAACTGCAGTTTCCCTTGCATGCCACCCAGAGGCTGCCCCTCCTCCACCTCCTCCTCCTGCTCACAGCCCAAACCCAGGTCTGGCAGCCACATGCATGGGGACCCAGTGCAAGCAGCCAGAGCGTGGTGGCCTGAGAGGCAGTGGAGACAAGAGGGAGGAGGTTCAAGGAACAAAGGTAGAGGTTACTCCAGGGGCTGCCAAACCATGGCCGCGCCAGGAAGGAGAACTGAGCTGCTGAGCTGAGGGCACTGGAATCTTTCAGGAGCCACATAGCCCCTCTCACCTGAGTGCTGGATTTCAAAAATATTTGCATCAAATTAAACTTTTCTGTTAATTCCATTTTTTTGTAAAAACTGTGAAGTACCCTGTGTATCTCCAATGTGAGGCTTTAAGTTCTCTCAAAAAATTGCTATTCTAGTCTTCAAATTTAGACAATGGCTCCAACTAGCAAGCACTCATCTCTGTGACATGACCTCAGAACCATACAACAGAAGCAAGGGTTATTATCCCATATGTGATGCCAGCATTGCAGATGGTGGCTTAACTTGCTGCACCACACCAGCCTTAGCAGAGAGCTGGATCAGAAGTAGAGCAGCTGGGACTTGAATCAGTACCCATATGGGATGCCAACCCTGTAGGTGGTGGCTTTACCTGCTATGCCACAGGGTTGGCCCACAAAAAAAATTTTTTTTAAGCTTTACTTATAGTGGCATAGCATGTTAAGCTTCTGACTGCAGTATCAGCATCCCATATGGGCAATGGTTTGAATCCCAACTGCTCCACTTCTGATCCAGCTCCCTGACTGTGTGTCTGAGAAGGCAGCAGAGGATGGCCCAGGTGCTTGGACCCCTGCACCTAGAGGAAGTTCCTGGCTCCTGGCTTTGGAAAGGCTCATCTCTGACTGCTGTGTTCATTTGGGGAGTGAACCTGCAGATGGAGGACTTCTCTCTGTCCATCTCTCTCTCTAACTCTGCCTTTCAAATACATACATACACACATCTTTTTTAAAAAGAGATGGGGGAGACACAGATAAAGAGAGAGCACTTTCCTTTTTCCAGGTCACTCCCCAAATGTCTGCAATGGCCAGGGCTAGGTTATACTCAATCCAGGAGCCAAGAGAGTCATCCAGGTCTCCCCCAAGGATGGTAAGGTCCCAGGTACTTTGTTATTTGCCACTGCTTTCCCAGGTGCATTTATAGGGAGGTGGATTAGAAGTGGAGCAGCCAGGACTTGAACCAGCATCACCAGTTGTAGCTTATCCCAGCATCTCAGGTTGTGGCTTATTTCACTATGCTACATGCCAGCTCCTGTCCTGTCAAAGTTCTAAACCTCTATCAAAACCCACCATGACTGTGCACAGACTACCCCCACTGTATGGTTGTGGGGCTCTTCTGGTCAGCATTTCAGATAATTTTCTGCAAGAGCATCGATCATTATCTTTATTCTATTTTTCTTTTTTTTCTTCTAAAGTTGCACCAACAGGAACGTATGTGTTGCCTGTTTTTTTTTTTGATGTGCTTTTTTTTTATTTGACAGGTAGAGTTATAGACAGAGAGAGAGAGAGAGAGAAAGAAAGGTCTTCCTTCCATTGTTTCACCCCCCAAATGGTTGTTATGGCCGGCACATTGTGCCGATCCAAAGCCAGGAGCCAGATGCTTCCTCCTGGTCTCCCATGCAGGTGCAGGGCCCAAGCACTTGGGCCATCTTCCACTGCCCTTTGGGCCACAGCAGAGAGCTGGACTGGAAGAGGAGCAACTGGGACTAGAACCCAGTGCCCATATGGGATGCTGGTGCAGCAAGCGGAGGATTAACCAAGTGAGCCATGGTGCTGGCCCCCAATCATTTTCTTTAAATAAGTTTAAATTACCAATGTTCTTTAAGGCTGTGAAATTCAGACTAGCTCTCTATCAGGAGAGTTGTATAATATCAATTACAGGGGCAGGCATTTGAGCACAAAATGTTCAGAGCAATTTGGTGGTTCCCCACTGCTCCTATTGGATCTCAGACTGATTCACTCAGTTTGAGGTTTTTTTTTTTTTTTCCAAAACATTCCTTTATTATTAGAAATAAATTATTTGTATAAAAATTCACATGCGTCAATCATTGCATTTCTTTTTAGCACAACCCAGGGCTTCAATCCAGTCAGCCATTACAAGAAACAGACTCATTGTCTTATACAAGTTGAACAATGTGGGACAGGAATGGGAGTTCTCCCAATCACAGAAAAATACTTACAAGAATAACATCAGACTTGGTTTATTTCAACAGCATTTTTTTTCCACAAGCTAATATTAGTTTTCTTTTGTGATTTTTTTTTAAACTGCTCAAGAAATAGCAACACTTTAGCTTAACACTCATTGGTTGTATTGTATAAAACGGGTTTCTTCACTCCCTGTTATTGATATTTTTGGCTCATGGCTAATTTTTGTTCAATCCAAGACTATTGATTTGATTGATTGTAGTCTACGGAGATCGCCAGGAGTGAGTTTTTGTAGTCTCATGTTCATTGTTTAAGATCACATATGACCTTTCTTCAGACTGCATCATTTTCCTGCTTCAGATCGAATGATTGCTGTAGCTGATATAAGTCATCTTGGTAGAAGAAGTGTTAGTTTTAAGACTCTCACAGAGTCAAAATTTTAATGTTAGCATTTTGAAAGTGCAGTATTGGGGTTAGCACTGTGGTACAGTGGGTTTAGATCATGACCTGCAGTATTGGCATCTCATATGGGTTATAGTTCAAGTCCTGGCTGCCCCACTTCTAATGCAGCTCCCTGCGAATGCACTAAGAAAGGCAATGGAGGATGGCCCAAATGTTTGGGCCACTGCACTGATGTGGGGGACCTGGAAGAAGTTCCTGGCTCTTTGTTTCAGCTTCACTCAGCCCCCAGTTATTGCAGCCATTTGGGAACTGAACCAGCAGATGAAAGATTTCTCATTCTGTCTCTCATTCTCTCTAACTCTGCCTTTCAAATAAAAAAGTAAATAAATGTATATTAAAAAGTGCAATATCTTAACTGTTGGTGATAGTAGATGGAGACATGGAGAAACATACAAAATTAGTATATGAACTATTGTAAGAAATTTCTTTAAATCAAAATGAACAGTTGGAATTCAAATGTTAAAAATATGCCATTTGCAATACCCCTAAAAATAAGTATTAATCTGGGGCCAGCCCTGTGGTGTAGCTGGTAAAGCTGCCACCTGTGGTGCTGGCATCTCATAAAGGTGCCAGTTTGAGTCCTGGCTGCTCTACTTCTGATATGGCTCTCTGCTATGGCCTGGGAAAGCAGCAGAAGATGGCCCACCTGCATGGGAAGACCTGGAAGAAGCTCCTGGCTTTAGACCAGCACAGCTCTGACCATTGTGATAATTTGGGGAGTGAACCAGTGGATAGAAGTCTTCTCTCTCTCTCTCTCTCTCTCTCTCTCTCTCTGCCTCTCCTTCTCTCTCTATGAGGCTCTGACTTTGAAATAAATAAATGAATCTTTTAAAAAAAGCATTAATCTACCAAAATGCATATAGATAGTTATGAAACTGGGCAGAAAGAAACAAAATCAAATATAAATAAATGGAGTTATTCTAAATGATCCTTAAATTCAATTTCAATATAGAAAGTCTTTTCTTCATATGTCTGTTGGCCATTTCAATTTCCTCTCTTGAAAAATGTGTTTGGGGCCGGTGCTGTGGTGTTCTGGATAAAGTCACTGTCGGCTTCCCATATAGGTGCTGGTTTGAGTCCTAGCTGCTCCACTTCATATCCAGCTCCTGCCACGGCCTGGGAAATCATAGAAGACCTGGAAAGAAGCTCCTGGCTCCTCATTGTGGATTGGCACAGCTCCAGCTGCTGCAGCTAATTGAGAACTAAACCAGTGGATGAAAGATCCCTCTCTTTCTCTGCCTCTCCTTCTCTGTGTGTGTAACTCTAACTTTCAAATAAATAAATGTCTGTTCAGAGGCTGGCATTGTGTTGTAATGAGTAAAGCTGTTGCCTGCAGTGCCAGCATCCCATATGGATGCCAGTTTGAGTCCTGGCTGCTCCACTTCCAATCCAGCTCTCTGCTATGGCCTATGAAAGCAGTAGAAGATGGCCCAAGTTCTTGGGCCTCTGATCCCATGTGGGAGACCCAGAAGAAGCTCCTGGCTCCTGGCTTCAGACCAGCACAGCTCTGGCCATTGTGGTCATTTGGGGAGTGAACCAGTGGACATAAATCCTACTTCTCTAAAAATTAGCATTTCGACCAAAAGGTTATACTATGTGCCTTGGCAATTAAACAAAACTCAGCTTTCTCACTTCAATGGGAGCGAAGCACCTAAAGGATGGGTTTTTCTGTGTGATTATTATGCATATAGCTCTCTAGCTCCTCATGATAGGTGTAAATGCTCCCTTGGATGGGTTGCACCCCTCCTTCTTAAACCTGCTGATAAGAATCTGTACAAAAGAAGATATACGCATATGATCTATGAAGGATGTAATAATTTCCACGTTCCTGGGGATTGGGAAGCTTTTGGCCTTGCTGCCTCCATGGCAGGCTCTGCTGGTCTTGCTTATGCAAACACTCATGAATTAAGAGAACTAGTATGTATTGTTACCAAAACTGTGAACACGACTGCTGCTGCCTTAGCCAATATCACTGAGGAACTTGATCAGGTCTGGACAGGTGTGTTGCTCAACTGGGCTGCCATTGACTACTTACTACTAAAAGATCGAATACACTGTGACTTGATTCCTGGAGGTTGCTGCTTTAATATCTCAAATAATGTTCCTTACATAAAACATCTGGTACAGCAGTGAAAAGGCAAACTTCAGCATATTGTGTTCTAACTAATCCTTTTTCTTTTGGTGGATTTCAATGGACCCACTGGCTTTTGATGTTGCTAGGTCCTTTATTGCTGCTCCTGCTTTTTCTTCTGTGCCTCCCCTGTATATTCCAAGGCCTCTCTGTGTCATTTGGTGCCATTTCATCTGAGATTTTAAAGTTGCATTCACAGCTTCACCCCCGAGCCAAAAAGAATGGCATTGAATTCCAATGATGGGTAAGACTCGGTCTTCTTGTACCAACCTAAGACAGGAGCCTCAGAGAATGTCTGGGGTGTCCAATGACGGGTAAGGACAAGAAAAGACATGGGCAACCTAAGACAGGAACAATGCCTCAAAAAATAAAAAAAGGGGGAAATGTGGGCAGCCACAGGCAGTCACCCCTTTTGTTTACACTTAAATATATGGATGGAGACATCCCGGCACAGACAATTAGGCTAAGGAGATTCCAGGAAGAGGCAGGAAGAGCCGTATCTCACTGCTAGACTTCTCACAAGAGATGATGTAGATAATCAGCCACACCTAAAACCAGCATTTATTACCTAGGTGTTATATTATGCCCTTGTAATCAATGAATGATAACATTTTGTGATCTGTTAAGCGGAAGAACTTTATTGGGAACTCTTTGGGAACTCTTTGTAACCCCAAAAGAATTTTAGATATGTAAATCCTCTGTGTGCCTTCTTGTGTACAACTGGTCATGTTTAAATACTACTGGACTTGTTGAATAAACGAGCCTTGATCAGGATTTGTCTTGGCTCCATTCTTTGTGTCCTTGTCCCCGCATTCCCACTCTCTGTTTCAGGAAACCCGGTTCTTTGTGCTGCAGGCCAGCACAGGAAGGCTTCTCTCTCTCTGCCTCTGCTTCTCTGTAACTTTGCTTTCAAATAAATAAATAAATCTTTTTAAAAAAAGTCTGTTCAGGTCCTTTGGTTATTTCTTAACTGCATTGTTTTGTCATTGTTGAGTTTCTAGAGCTCTATAGATTCTAGAAATTAATCCTTTATAAGTTGTATACTGTGGGGCATGAGCACAGCCAGGCAGGCCCAGGGGCTCTGCACACGCAGCTGCCCCCAGGTGCCCCCGCCTGAGCCCGCAAACTAACTGGAGCCAGGGCCCGGAGCCAGCCAGCGGGTATCTTGGGAATGGCAGCGCAGGGAGGGGCTCAGCATGCATGCATGTGGCCCTAGCCACTGCCATGGCAGACAGCGGCCCTGCAGGGAGCACAGCGGTAGTGACTCCAGCCCCTGGACCAGGTGGTGTGGATGTCGGGGGCCCCAGGTGGCACCAAGGAAGGGTCAACATGAAGCATGCCTGGCTCCAGGAGGCACAGGACTGGCTGCAGCACATGCAGGAGGACTTCATCTACAGCCTGCAGGCGCTGGAGGAGTGGGACCGTGAGCTAGAGCATGTGCACAGCTGCCGCCATGATGCTGCTGTGCCCAGGGCTGGCCATGAGCAAACTGCTGTCATGCAAGGAGGGGGAGTGGATCCTGGAGCAGCTCGCAGCAAGAGGACCATTGGGAACCAGATGGAGAGGGACCAGGCTGCCGACAATGATGCCGGCGGCCTCCTCTCCAGCAGGCCCTGGGAGAGGGGCAAAGAAGATGGCACCTAGAGGAAGTATGATGGGTGGAACTCAAAGTTGTTTGTCACTAAGGCTGATTGGCTGTGCAACATCAGGGGAAGTGATGACAACTGATGACAAGTATATAGACATATGGCTAGTCCTATAAAAATTGCCCTGTAAAATGACCTTTTAAGTGACTGGTTGGTCCTTATGCCCTGCCCCAATGACTCTGCAGTTTTGTGCTTTAAAAAGGCTCTGTTATGTGCAAAATAAACGAGTCCCTGCTTGACTTGGCTCCTCACTGCATTGGGAAACTGGGAAACAGGCAAGCAGCACACTTACCTTTCCTTGGGACCAGTCCATCCTTGTTCAGGTGGACTAAGACCCTGCAGTATACTTTGTAAATATTTTCTCCCATTGTTGGTTGCCTCTTCATCTTCCTGTTTCTTTTGCACTGCAGAAGCTTCTCAGCTTGATGTAACCCTGTTTGTTAATTTTGGCTTTGATTGCCTTGGCTTCTGGCATTTTTCCAAGAAGTTTTCCCTATTCTAATATCTTGTAGGGTTTCCCCAATGTTTTCTAGTAATTTGATGGTATAATTTTGTAGATTTATGTTCTTGATCCATTTTGAGTGGAGTTTTGTGTAAGGTGTAAAGTAGGGGTTTTGTTGCATACTTCTGCATGCAGAGGTCCAGTTTTCCCAGCACTATTTGTTGAAGAATCTGTCTTGGCTCCAGGGATTTATTTTTGCTCCTTTGTAAAATTTCAGTTGGTTGTAGATACATAGATTGATTTCTGGAGTTTGTTTTCTGTGTGGTTTTTTTTTTTTTTGCCACTACCAGGCTGTTTTGAGTATAACTGCCTGGTAGTATGCTTTCGGATCTGGTATTGTGAAGCCTCCAACTTTATTTTTGTTGTTTAAGATTGCTTTAGGCTAGTGCTGCAGCTCAATAGGCTAATTCTATGTCAAAGAGAAATTGAGCTTCCTGTGATCTTTTGCTGTGAGGTTTCCTTCCTTTACCTTCTTTCATATTGGTGACCATGTTTCTGTGTTTCTGTGTGTAACACATCTTTAAGCATCTTTTGCAGGGCAGGATGAGTGGCAACAAATTCTTTCAGTTTCTGTTTGCTATGAAAAGTCTTAATTTCACCTTCATTCACAAATGAGAGCTTTGCAGGATATAGTATTCTGGGCTGGCAGTTTTTCTCTCTTAGTACCTGGGCTATGTCTCGCCATTCCCTTCTAGCTTGTAGGGTTTCTGATGAGAAGTCTGCTGTGAGTCTAATTGGAGATCCTCTAAGAGTGATCTGACGTTTCTCTCTTGCACCTTTTAGGATCTTTTCTTTATGTTTCACTGTGGTGAGTTTGATTACAATGTGTCGTGGTGAGGATCTCTTTTGGTCATGTTTATTAGGGGTTCTATAAGCTTCCTGTACTAAGATGCCTCTGTCCTTCTCCAGACCTGGGAAATTTTCTGCTAGTATCTCACTGAAAATGCCTTCTAATCCTTTCTCCCTCTCCATGCCTTCAGGAACTCCTAGAACCCGAATGTTGGGTTTTTTAATAGTATCCTGTAGATTCCCGACAATATTTTTTAGATTTCTAATTTCTTCTTCTTTTCTTTGGTTTGCCTGTTTCCTTTCCTGTTCTCTGTCTTCTAAGTCTGATATTCTCTCTTCTGCTTCGCCCATTCTGTTTTTAAGGCTCTCTAATGTGTTTGTCATTTGATCTATTGAGTTATTGAGTTCTTCATTTCATTGTGGTTTTTTGTCACTATCATAGTTTCATGTTCTACTAGTTGTTTCATTTCATTTTGATTCCTCCTTAATATTTCATTTTCATGAGAGAGATTTGCTATCTTGTCCATGAAGGATTTCTGTAGTTCAAGAATTTGTTTTTGAGAACTTCTTAATGTTCTTATCAATTTTTTGAGATCCGCTTCTTGCATTTCTTCGATCTCATCATCTTCATAATCTTGAATTGGGGTGTCTTTTTCATTGGGGGCGTCATAGTTTCTTCCTTGTTCTTGTTAGCTTGGTTTTTGCGTTTGTTGTTTGGCATGTTGGAGATATTTGGTTTCTTCACTGTGGTGTTTTTTCTTGTTACACTATGGCTCTATATTAAGTGGACTGTCTGCTTTCAGTGGAGCCTTAGAGGCTTGAGATGAGTGTGGACTGAGAGCTCTGTTTGGTTCCTCAGGGTTGAGGGTGTGTCAAGGATGACACTCCCAGGTTAGGTGTTGTTCTTTGTTTTCTAAGTTGGATATTCTTTCTTCTGTTTCCCCAATTCTGTTAGTGATTTCCACTGTATGCATTATCTGTTCTATTGAAATCTTCACTTTCAATATTTCATTTTGACTTCTCTTTAGAATCCCAATTTTGTGGCAGAAATGTTCTTTCATATTATGTATGGCTTTCATTAGTTCATGAATTTGCTTTTGATTACTTCTAAGTAATCCTATGATCAATTTTTTGAATTGCATTTCTGGCATTTCTTCAATCTCATCATCTTTACAATCTAGGATTGAGATGTTGCATTCTTTTGGGGGTGTCGTGTTGTCTTCCTTATTCTTGTTTCTTGAATTGGTGCATTTATTCATTTATTTTTGGCATTTGTGGAGATACTTGTTGTTTTCTTTCTTTTCTTTTCTTTCTTTCTTTTTTTTTTTTTTTGGTGTGGCAGCTTTTGTTTTGAGCTGTGTCTGAGTGACTAGTGTCTGCTTTCAGGGAATATCTAGAGGTGTGTGGTGGGTATGGCCAGGGAGCTCTGTTCTGTACTCCAGGGTGAAGGATGTGTCTGAGGTGACACATCCAGGTTTGGTGTGGTAAATCTCCTTTTTATTTTTGATCAGAGGGAGGTTTCTTCTTGTCTGTTTGCATAGACTTAGCTGAGCTCCTCACCTCGAAAGAGGCCAGTGCCTGAGTGCTAGCCCCAATGAGTATATTATTTGTCCATTCTGCCACAAGAACCACCCAAAGGATCTGGACAGTCTTCAGCATAAGCTCAGATTCCCCAGCAATGTCCTTTGCCAGGTAACCAGGGAGCCCTGATCATATGGAGCCTCCCACAGTGACTGCCCTTGCCTCAGCCACACCCTGAGTCCTCCCATGCAGCCTCAGTGTTTTCACAATCCACACACACACAAGCCTCCCACAGTCATGAGCACTCAGCTCCCTGTCTGTTCTCCCCACCAGACTTAGGAGTCTCTGCTTGGCTGGTTGCTGGGAGAAGACACAAGCTGGCACAGGTGTTACATATGTCAAAAATGGCACTTTCTTGGTGTCAGCTTGTTACATGATGCCTTTGCAGCATGATCAGGGAGAGAGAAAACATGCTCCCCTCTTTGTCTTTTTTTCTCTGGTTTGACGGGTACACTATCTCCCACAGGGCTCCAAGCCGAATTCCTTCTAGGCTTTTCCTAGAGCATTTTTGACAGTGGCTTGTCCTGCTGAAGTCTGGTCTTATTTCACTCTCCAACACTGGTGCAGAGGCTCTCTGCTGCTGGACTCCTAAGTTGTGCATGTCCTCCTTGCCCTCTAAGTAGTTTCATTATGTTCCTCCAATTTGTGTAGTTTCCTCTCCCTAACTCTTCCCTGAGTCTGCACTCTTTCCACTTCATTTTTAAACTATCTTCTCCTAGACTTGGGCCTATTCTTTTTGGTTTCCTCATTTATTTGTATATAGCTCATTGTAATAACTCCTGATCATTCTTTTTATTTATAGGGTGACCATATCTACACTTTCTTTTTCATGGATGATTTTATTGATCTGAGTCTTCCCCCTCTTTTCTTTGGTTATATGGGCCAATGGTAGGTCAATTTTATTTATTTAAAAAAAACCAGTTCTTCATTTCCTTAATCTTTTATTTTTTTGTTTCAATTTTGTTTATTTCTTCCTTAGTTATTTATTTCTTCCTACTAAGTTGGGCTTTAATTTGTTGTTTTTCTAGGTCCTTGAGATGCAGTCACAGCTCATTTATTTGGTGACTTCCCAATTTCTTGATGTAGACACCAATTGCTATGAACTTCCCTCTTAACTCTGCTTTCGCTGTATCCCATAAGTTTTTATATGATGTATTTTGTTTTCATTTGTCTCCAGGAGTTTTTTGACTTCTCTTTTGATTTCTTCTATGTCCCAGTATTCATTCAGGAGCATGTTATTCAATCTTCATGTGTTTGTATATGATCTAGTTTATTCCATTATGATCAGAGAAGATGCAGCGTATGATTTTGATTTTCTTTGAATTTGCTGAGACTTGCTTTATAGCCTAGTATATGGTCTATCCTGGAGAAAGTTCACCACACTGATGAGAAGAATGTGTATTCTGCAACTGTGGGGTGGAAAGTTCTGTAGATATCAGATAGGTCCACTTGGTCCATAGTGTCAATTAGCTTTGTTGTTTCTTTGTTGGTTTTCTGTCTGATTGATCTATCCACAGATGAAATTGGATGTTGAATTCACCTGTTACTGTTGTATTGGAGTTATGTCTCCATTTAGATCCATTAGCAGTTCTTTTAAATAACCTGACAGGTTCCCTGTCATTGGGTGCATATACATTTATTATAGTCACATCTTTCTGTTGAATTGATCCCTTAATCATTACATAGTGCCCTTCTTCGTCTCTTTTAACCATTTTTGTGTTAAAGATTTTCTCTGATATTAGATGGTTAAATCTGCATTTTTTGCTTTTCATTAGCATGAGATATCTTTTTCCATCCTTTTAGTCTTTATGTATCTTTGTTAGTGTGATGTCTTTCTTGTAGGCAGAAAATAGATTGGTCTTTTTTTTTTAAAAAAAAATCCATTCAGCCAGCCTATATCATTTAACTGGAGAGTTGAGGCCTTTACATCCAAAGTAACTATTTATAAGTAACTTGTTGGCCCTGCCATTTTTCCATGAATATTCCTATCATTTACTTTGGATTTCTTTCATACTTTTATTGGGGAATTTTCTGCCATCACATTCATTCATGATGATGGCTTTCTTTTTATATTTCTGTGTGTAGCAAATCCTTTAGCATCTTTTGTAAGGCTCTATGAAAAATGACAAATTATTTCAATTTCTGTTTGTTATTAGAGGTCTTGATTTCACCTTCATTATTAGATAAGAGCTTTGCAGGGTATGATATTCTGGCTTGACAGTTTATTTCTCTTAAGACTTGGAATATATCTTGCCATTCTCTCCTAGCCTGTAGGGTTTCTGATGAGAAATCAGCTATGAGTGTAGTTGGAGATCCTCTGAAAGCAATCTGGCATTTCTCTCATGCACATTTTAGAATGTTTTCTTTATGCCTTACTGTGGAAAGTTTGACTACAATGTGTCATGGTGAAGATCTTTTCAGGTCATGTTTCTTATGCATTCTATGTGCTTCCTGTACTTGGCATCCCTTTATTTCTCCAAATTGGGCAAGTTTTCTGTGATTATTTCACAAAATAGGCCTTCTATACCATTCTCTGTACATCTTCAGGTACTCTTAAGACCTGTATGCTGGGTTATTTGATTGTTTTTTTTTTTAAAGGTTTATTTATTTATTTGAAAGTCTCAATAACAGAGAGAGGAGAGGGAGAGAGAGAGAGAGAGAGAGAGAGAGAGAGAGAGAGGTCTTCCATCCGATGCTTCACTCCCCAATTGGCCACAACAGCTGGAGCTGCACCAATCCGAAGCCAGGAGCCAGGGGCTTCTTCTGGATCTCCCATGTGAGTACAGGTGCCCAAGGACTTGGGCCATCTTCTACTACTATCTCAGGCCATAGCAGAGAGCTGGATCAGAAGAGGAGCAGCCGAGCCCTCAAGTTGCACAAAGATGCCATTGATTCATTTGTGGAGCCTCCAAGTAACAGATCTGTCAGCTGAAGTACCTTTAATTCTCCTGTGGCTCTCATTGCCCACATGGTCAGGAACAGCATCCAGGAAACAACTCCAACACACCATTGCATTTGAGAGTTTATGGTATGGTCACTTACACACTCCATAGAGTACAATTGACAAATTTCTCAATTTCTATTCATGGAAAACTTGAAGAAAGTTTACTCATCAGTAAAATGTGTAAACCACTGAGAGTTGTTCTGAGTTAAAGAACTGGGGAGACATTTGTCTTTGAGTCCTTTCCCCCTAAAGATAAGAATGGACCCTAGTATGTGTACAGTTTATGTGTGTGTATGTGTGTCTTTTTATGTTTTTGCTCTTTATAAGTATTTCCCATATTTCACACATTTGCAATATGGCAATATTTCTACAATATCAAGGGTTACATTTATTTTAAAAATATTTTGTCAATCAGTCTACATTGTAAAAGAAAAAATGAACTCTAAATCAATTTTTTGACTTTCTCCTGTTGTTTTTCCCGATGAACTGTCTGATAATTTTGAATTTACAAGGAAGGAATACATGCATAAGCACTTTGCTTAGGTAGAAATATCATAGAAAATAAGTGTGTGCTACATTTGAGTTTCCTTTTCAGAAAGATTTCTTTCCTTAAAACAGTCTCATGAAAAATCCCTTACCAAAGTGTCACTATTTATATGGGCCCTGCTTTCTTTTGCCATCCTTTATCTCTATTTTTATTTTTTAATAATATGATTGTGTAAGTAATGAAAAATTTATCTTCATGCCTAAGTATCTATGTAAAACTTACCTACACAAGTCTTGTGTTTGCCCATGACCTCTATCCATAAACTCCTACAATATAAAGCAGATCCTAATGTGAATTCATATTTGAAATCCAATGTTTAACTTGCTGTGTTATAAATGCCTGTTCTGGGGCCGGCACTGTAGTGTAACAGGTAAAGCCACTGCCTGCAGTGACAGCATCTCATATGGGCACCGGTTTCAGTCCCAGCTGCTCCACTTTTGATCCAGCTCTTTGTTATGGCTTGGGAAAGTGTAGAAGATGGTCCAAGTCCTTAGGCCCCTGCACTCACATGGGAAGACCTGGAGGAAACTCCTGGCTCCTGGCTTCAGATCACACAGCTCTGGCCATTGCAGCCAACTGGGGGAGTGAACCAAATGAACAGAAGACCTCTCTCTCTCTATCTCTGCCTCCCCTTCTCTCTGTGTGTAATGCTGACTTTCAAATAAATTGATAAATATTTTAAAAGAAAAATTGCCTGTTCTGCATGATCATGCTACTCAATAAGAGGTTTAAATTCCTTATTCCTGGACATGTTTTCTCTATAGTGATATTTGAACACTATATTATATTTTTGTTTTTGAATATCTGAAAGAAGACTGCACCTGCATTTAAACTGAACTCCCATGTGGCTTTCACAAATCATTATACAGCAACCAAATTTCAGACCAACCATTATAGATATGTGTGCTTGAATTATGTCTAGTGAGATGAAACCCTTAATCCACTTCAGGGAGAATTCAACAAAAAGAAGGGCTACCACGACTGTTTCATACCAAGTGCATGCATGCAAACCACAGCAGGCAGAAAAGGCAGGTTAGTATCCCCTCTAGCAGCTGTGACACATAGAATAGGAAAACAGGAGGAGTTGGCGAAGTGGCAGGCATGGGCACTTCATGTTCTCTCACTAAATCATTAGAATTCATTTTTCTGATACTCCACTGACATTATTTTGGAAATTCAGCCAGAAATACATTCCATTATTTCATATTTGATGAGACTTGATGGAAATTACAGGAAACCAACTTAACTGGCATTATAGGAAGTAAAATAATACTATATACACCAGACATGGATAAGTTGAATTTCAAATAACATACCAAAATTTACAATAAACCAAAAATAACAAGAGATAATAAGAGAAAGAAGCAAGAATAAAGAAGAATAATTAATAATAAAAATAATAGAATTATTCAAGCATCAATTCATCAAATATATATAGATGTATGTGGAGATTTTTTTGAAAATCTATTGGAAGACAAGAAAATTTAAATCTGTATATATGTCTTTTTATTGATCAAACAATATATTATTAAGATGTAAATTCTTCCAAGTTTGACCAATAGTTTCAGTACAATCTCAACAATAATCTCAGTAGGCTATTCTGTAGACAATTAAAAGCTATTTTTCAACCTTGAGAAGTCTGGACAATAAAAAATAAAAGCAAATTTGAGGAATCTACAATTTCTAATTTTATGTTTTAATCTAAACATACAATCATCAAGAATATGGGGCCAGCACTGTGGCTTAGTAGGTAAAGCCTCCACCTGTAGTGCTGGCATCCCACATGGCCACCTGCTCAGATCCCTGCTGCTCTACTTCCAATCTAGCACCCTGCTGATGTGCCTAGGAAACCAGTGGAAGATCACCAACTCCTTGTGCCCCTGCATCCATGCAGGAGACAGAAGAAGCTCCTGGATCCTGGCTTTGGATAAGCTCAGCTATGGCCATTGCTACCATTTGGGGAGTGAACCAGTGGATGAAGATCTCTCTCTTTCTCTCTCTTGCTCTCTCTGAAACTACCTTTCAAATAAATAAATCTAAGGAAAGTTCATAATGTTAGACAAAGAATAGACATGTAGGTAAGTGGCAAGGTATAAATGGTCTCAAATACTTATTATTTTACTAATCTTTGTCAAAGGGACAGAGGCAGCCTAGTACAGCTAATGTAGTCTACAAAAATAGTGAAAATGCAAATGGATGATAATAAGGGAAAAAATCAAAGATGCACACTGTGCAAATAACACATGAAGTCACTCAAAATAGTGAATAAGGGGTCAGATCTTGTTGGAGGCCACCCGACAAACCACACGGAGACACAGCACTCAGTCAATTCATCACCACATTTATTGCCTCGTCGCGTTCCAGACCAAAGTAGGGGGCCCAGCGATGAGGGACTAGAGGCCGTCTCCCTGGGGAAACTCTTCAGCCTCCAGCAGCGAGCACCAAGAAACACAAGGATATATACCCCAGGCCCCATACAGATTAACATTCATTGTGTGCAATTATGCATAGCACAGGAACGAAACAAGTTTACAAGGTAGCAAAGATCAGGGTACAAGCTCTGCTGATAGAGCAAAGAACATCATACACTTTCATCAGAAGTCACATCCTGCCTGCAGGAATGTGTCTTGTGCCTTCAGAACAATAAGCACAAGAAACAGGATTAGATAAGGGACAGCCTCAGCCTGCTGCATCTCATGTCGGGCCAGGGCACTAGCTCCAACAAGATCTGTGGTTTAGCAGGTCAAAGTAGGTGCCTACAGTGCTGGCATCCCAAACGAACACTGATTTGAGTCCTGGCTACTCTGCTTCCAATCCAGCTTCCTACTAGTACACCTGGGAAAGCAGCAGAAATTGGCCCAAGTCCCTGAGCCTCTGTCACTCACATGGGAGATCTAGAAGAGGTTCTTGGCTCCTGGCTTTGGACTGGCCCAGCACCAGCCGTTGCAGCCATTTGGGTAGTGGATCTGCAGATGAGAGGTCTCTCTCTCTCTCTCTCTCTCTCTCTCTCTCCTTTTGTGTATAACTCTGCCTTTCTTTTTTTTTTTTTTGATAAGCAGAGTGGATAGTGAGAGAGAAGCAGAGTGGATAGTGAGAGAGAGACAGAGAGAAAGGTCTTCCTTTTTTGCCGTTGGTTCAACCTCCAATGGCTGCTGCAGCCGGCACATCGTGCTGATCTGAAGCCAGGAGCCAGGCGCCTCTCCCAGTCTCCCATGCGGGTGCAGGGCCCAAGCACTTGGGCCATCCTCCACTGCCTTCCTGGGCCAAAGCAGAGAGCTGGCCTGGAAGAGGGGCAATCAGAATAGAATCCGGCGCCCCGAGGAGCAGCAAGATGGCAGAATAGGAAGGGAGCACATTGATAGTTCAGCAAGACACACAGGTTAATAAAAGTGGAGATACTGCAGGGTCAAGGAAGAGTAGGGGAAGAAACAGCAGCGGAAACTCTTCCAGAACTAGTGATTCACAGTGGACCTGCGTGGAGAGCGTGGGAGCCCAAGTTCGGGACACCAGCAGCAGACTCAACACACCAGCACTGGAACGCGAGGTGAGCCGAACCTCAATAGCCCGAGACACCCACGGGAAAGCAGAAAGAGGAGACTAGAGGGAATGAGGCTTGAAACACTGTGGGGAAAAATTCACCAGGCTAACTAGAAGAGAGAGAGGAAAAAAAAAAGTGACTGATACGGACAAGTTTCTCTCTCTCTGCTCACCCCTCAAAGGCGAGCAAGACAAAGAGCAGGCGCCATTTTGGACATACGTCATAAGCAGGGCGACCTCAGGTCTGCACCAGCCCTGAGCCTAGCAGAAAAACCTGACTCTGGGGGGAGGGGTGAAATAACAGGAGATTAGCATCTAACTTGGCAATCCAGTGGGAGACTGCAGGAGAATTGGAGCCCACACTGAGGGCAGCAGAGATTCCCTGTGTGGTCCTTGGGAAAGAGCTTCCGATTTCTGGCTCCTGTGGGTATATCATTTGCCTGCTAACTACCTACAATTACGTTCAGCTGTGCGGAATTACTTCCCTTTTGAATCAAAAAAAAAAAAAGAGAGAGAGAGAGAGAGATTTACCACGCCTAACCTGGGAGTGTCATCTTTGACACACCCTCAACCCTGAGGAACCAAACACAGCTCTCAGTCCACACTTATCTCAAGCCTCTAAGGCTCCACCAAAAGCAGACAGTCCACTTAATATAGAGCCATAGTGTAACAAGAAAAAACACCACAGTGAAGAAACCAAATATCTCCAACATGCCAAACAACAAACGCAAAAACCAAGCTAACAAGAACAAGGAAGACACTATGACGCCCCCAAATGAAAAAGACACCCCAATTCAAGATTATGAAGATGATGAGATAGAAGAAATGCAAGAAGCGGATCTCAAAAAATTGATAAGAACATTAAGAAGTTCTCAAAAACAAATTCTTGAACTACAGAAATCCTTCATGGACAAGATAGCAAATCTCTCTCATGAAAATGAAATATTAAGGAGGAATCAAAATGAAATGAAACAACTAGTAGAACATGAAACTATGATAGTGACAAAAAACCACAATGAAATGAAGAACTCAATAACTCAATAGATCAAATGACAAACACATTAGAGAGCCTTAAAAACAGAATGGGCGAAGCAGAAGAGAGAATATCAGACTTAGAAGACAGAGAACAGGAAAGGAAACAGGCAAACCAAAGAAAAGAAGAAGAAATTAGAAATCTAAAAAATATTGTCGGGAATCTACAGGATACTATTAAAAAACCCAACATTCGGGTTCTAGGAGTTCCTGAAGGCATGGAGAGGAAGAAAGGATTAGAAGGCATTTTCAGTGAGATACTAGCAGAAAATTTCCCAGGTTTGGAGAAGGACAGAGGCATCTTAGTACAGGAAGCTTATAGAACCCCTAATAAACATGACCAAAAGAGATCCTCACCACGACACATTGTAATCAAACTCACCACAGTGAAACATAAAGAAAAGATCCTAAAAGGTGCAAGAGAGAAACGTCAGATCACTCTTAGAGGATCTCCAATTAGACTCACAGCAGACTTCTCATCAGAAACCCTACAAGCTAGAAGGGAATGGCGAGACATAGCCCAGGTACTAAGAGAGAAAAACTGCCAGCCCAGAATACTATATCCTGCAAAGCTCTCATTTGTGAATGAAGGTGAAATTAAGACTTTTCATAGCAAACAGAAACTGAAAGAATTTGTTGCCACTCATCCTGCCCTGCAAAAGATGCTTAAAGATGTGTTACACACAGAAACACAGAAACATGGTCACCAATATGAAAGAAGGTAAAGGAAGGAAACCTCACAGCAAAAGATCACAGGAAGCTCAATTTCTCTGACATAGAATTAAACTCTGATGCTCTGTTAAAGCAATGTGTTAAAGTAATCTAAAAACAAAAAGCAATTCAAATCAATTGGCAATCTACAAAAAGAGTTAAAGATTTTAAAAGCTATTATTAAAATTGCTATATTGGTCTATTATGCTATGTTATATGTGTGTACATATTGTATGTCCACATAGGAAATTTTATTAAGAGTTTTATTTTAAATGGCTTATAGATAAGATTGTCCATAAATTTAAGCTGCTAAAATCAATCAAAGATACATTTTAATTTGTGTGACCTGAATCTGTGTATCATGTTTTAAACTTGTTGGTAGAAAGAAACTAAAAACATTTTATATGGTTGTGCTTAAGTTTACTGGTTAAACAAACTACACCATGTTAGATATTTAAGAGGTGTTTTCAAATACATGATTCTTAAAATTTATAGAAGGCATTGGACCTTCTGGTAAATGTTTTCTTAAGTTGTTATCTAATGGTTGAAATGGTTTGCTAAGTATTCATGTGATATTGCTATTGTCAGCAAGCGCTCTAGGACTTGCTCCCTCATTTCTCTATTCTAAGCCCAACTTGTTCTTTCATTTCTCTATTCTCTTCAAGGTAGGAAACTAATTCTATTGTGAAGGAATCTGTAGGACGTACAATTTAATCTTTAGACCTTATAAAAGAGATGGCTAACATTTTTCTGTAACAGCATAGCCAAAATAAGAACTTAAATAATAATCTCATAGCTAGATTCACTTCGCCATCAGCGAAGTATACAGTAAGTAGAAAAAACCTCCCTTTCAGACCAAAGGGAAAGAAAGTTTTTAAGTGAGAATATAATTTTCCTCATGGGCATTGTCTACCTTAGAAAAACTACTACAGAACATGCCTGTGACTATAGACTTGTAGTTCAGGCCACCGAAGATTAGAGATGGGACATGGGCACTCCCTTGACTTGCATCCTCTGGTCTGCTTTAACACAAACCAGGAGGAAAAGAAAGCTAGGCATCAGAAGCAATGGGTGGCAGGCCTATTAATGGCTGATCTGTACAGTGATCTGCCCTCAAGGAGACCCAACAGGCCAGTCCACTGCAGTGGCTTTCAAGGTGGTAAGCCTGGGCTTCAGCAGAAGTCAGCTTGTGAAGAGCCCTGGCAGCTCTGCCAAGAGTTGGATCACTGGAAATGGACCTGCCCTGGAGTCGAAGGATGCCCAGGTCAGAGCCACAGATCTTCTTGGCTCTAAGCTGAAAAGCCCTTCACTCAGCCCAACTTCCAAAGTGACCACTGCAGCTGAGGGGATGGTCAAGTAGGGTCAGCAACATTGCAGGCAGAACTGTAAATTTCTTGTTAGAGATGCCCCCTGCCTTTACCTGGCCAGCTCTCCTCCCAGGCCAGCCAAGTAATGAAAGTCAACAGAGTGCCTTCCCCTAGGAGGTTCACACCTCCCTTAGGATATACCTCATGTGAAGAGATAGATAGGTCTGGGGCTCTTAACTTACAAGGCCTAAAGCCCAACAGATTATTATCAAGCCCCTTCTATCAGGTTCTATTTGCCTCTCAATCAGAAAAATTACTTGTAGCTTAGACAGCACCTTTCTTAGCTCCTCTAATAATGACTCTGTCCTTTGTTCTACACCCTGTCTAGCGTACTTGGGCCTCATTCCTTTGTAATCATAACCTCTACTCTACCACCAATGGCTCTACTCCCAACCTGTGTGTACTGATGGTCCTCTTCCCCACTTAATGCTGTATAATTGTTCAAACCTGGTAAATGCCACTCTTAGGATCATTGGTTACTATCCTCACTCTGTCTTTTATGACCTTGTCTAAATATGATCAGAGTCGGCAAACTTGGAAGGCTTCCATAGCCTTGGCAACTCATGACGACAGCCTAGGGTGGTTACTGGCACCATAAACTAGAGTGTCAATTTGTTGGATCAACAACAGGAGCCACTGTGCACTTGCTCCTCATGTGGGATCTCTGTCCTTAATGTGCTGTACATTGTGATTTAATGCTATAACTAGTACTCAAACAATATGTTTCACTTTGTGTTTCTATGTGGGTGCAAACTGTTGAAATCTTTATACTAAATTGATCTTCTGTACATAAAGAGAATTGAAAATGAATCTTGATGTGAATGGGAGAGGGAGCGGGAGAGGGGAGGGTTGTGGGTGGGAGGGAAGTTATGGGAGGGGGAAGCCATTGTAATCCATAAGCTGTACACTGGAAATTTATATTCATTAAATAAAAGTTAAAAAAAAAAAAAAGAATCCGGCGCCCCGACCGGGACTAGAACCCGGTGTGCCAGCGCCGCAAGGCTGAGGATTAGCCTGTTAAGCCACGGCGCCGGCCATCTGCCTTTCAAATAAATACATTTTTAGAAAAACAAGCACAAATGTACTGAATAAACTTGTATTTTAAAAAAATAGAAAGCACAGATGTGTAAGAATAAAATGTATAAGAATTCTGTACAAAAATTAGTTTTACATACAATACTGAAAGCATTACCCATAAACATAATGTGGACTTTGAACAGATGTAAGAGAGTAGTGGTAAGGAAGGTAGCAAGAATTAATGTGTAGAGAATTTGTCAGAATGGATGGACCCCTCTCTAGACAGAATCTGAGAGAGTACTCAGCCATTCAGACAGATATAAACAAAGTTACACAGTTTAATGGAGAGAACACACTTGACTGCTCAGATATGCATCTCAGCAAAGAACTAGGGGGGCTGAAATAATCCTGATAGATCAAGTGGACATCTCAGGAAAGAGCTGAGTACACAGTCTATATTCATACAGGAGCTTATCAGGGAATGGGATCAAGTTATTCCCACAATTTTTCCTTCCTTCCACCCTTCTTCCTGAATAAAGGATTTATTGGGTGTGAAATAGATAAAATTCATTCTAAGGCTTTTTTAAGAAAAACATTTAACTAAGCTCTTTAATACAACATGACACTTTATGCTGTTATGTATTATAACATATGTAGAGTTGCAGGCAGAGAGAGGGAGAGACAAAGGTTTTAAATTTACATATTCACTCCCCAAATAACTGCAATAGCTGAAGCTGGGCCATTCCAAAGCCAGGATCCAGGATCTTCTTCTGGGTCTCCCATGAAGGTGTAGGACCCAAGCACTTGAACCATTTTCCACAGCTTTCCCAGGCCATTAGCAGAGAACTGGATTGGAAAAAGAGCAGCTGGTACATGAACCAGCATCCATATGGGATGATAATGCCCCAGGTGAAGGCCTAATCTAGTACAACACAGCACCAATACTGCTTGTAGACTTTAACTTGCAACAAATATAGTCTGTTAGCATATAAAATAATACTTTATTTTGAAAATAGTAAATATATTATGTAGGATTTTCCAAAATATGTAGTTTTTTTTGTTTGTTTTTGTTTTTTGTTTTTGGATAGGCAGAGTGGACAGTGAGAGAGAGAGACAGGGAGAAAGGTCTTCCTTTACTGTTGGTTCACCCTCCAATGGCCACGATGGTTGGCGCACTGTGCCCAGTGCACCACACTGATTCGAAGCCAGGAGGCAGGTGCCTCTCCTGGTCTCCCATGCAGGTGCAGGGCCCAAGCATTTGGGCCATCCTCCACTGCACTCCCGGCCCTCAGCAGAGAGCTGGCCTAGAAGAGGGACAACCGGGACAGAATCCGGTGCCCTGACCGGGACTAGAACCTGGTGTGCTGGTGCCACATGCAGAGGATTAGCCTATTAAGCCATGGCACCGGCCATGTAGGTTGTTTTTTAAAACTGACATCAGTACATCCTTATTCCACTAAAAACAAACACAATAATCAAACTAGTATGGACTTACTAGGAAGCAATTTTTAACATTTGGCCATCTTGTACTGTTTCCCAGACCATAGCAAAGATTTGGATTGTAGTGGAGTAACTGGGACTTGAACAAGCTCCCACATGGAATATCAGCACTACAGGTGGTGGCTTTACCCGCTATGCCACAGCATGGGCCCCAATGTAGGCTAATTTCTAGCTTCCTACCTAACAACTCCAGAACAAGAGCAAAGTTCTGTAGAGTGAAGGATTGGAGACACAAGAGTCCTGACATACACTGTATGGTTGGGGGGACAAAGTACTTGAGGGTAGAACATGACTGGAGATGCGTGATTAATGGCTTAGGTAGGATGCAGGCACAGGGGAAGGAGACATTAAAGGAAAGATGAAGTGTAGACACAAGTAATGGAGACTCATGCAGCTGGCACATGCTGCAGGCACAAGGAATAGAAACTTTTGAAAACTGGCCTGGGCTATAGACAGACAAGATTTTAAAGTAAGAAAAATGCAAGGATGAGCATGGGTCAGAGTTATAGGAGATGGTGATACTGGATAGCAAATATTGTGATTTCCCCAACTGGCCTCAACAGCAAGGGATGGGCGAAGCACAAGCCAGGAGCCAGAAGCTTCTTCTTGGTCTCCCATGTGTGTGCAGGGTGCCAAGTACTTGAGCTGTCTTATCCTGCTTTCCAAGGCATACTAGCAAGAAGAAAGCTGAATCAGAAGTGGAGCATCCTGGACATGAACTGGCACCCATATAGGGTGCTGGCATTGGAGGTGGTAGCTTAACCCAATATGTCACAATGCTGTCCTCTTCTCTTTATTTCTATGCTGAACAAGTCCATAGACTAGGGGAAGCAGCTCCCCATCCAGGATGTGACAATATTGACAAAATTTGTATCTGATTAAAGAGTTTAAGAGAAAAACAGGAAAGCAGCACAAATAACAAATTTCACAAATCAAATAGAATTAGCATTACAGATGTCACAGATCTTAACAAGATATTAAGAGGAGAGGTTGGCATTATGGAAAAACAGGTTAATCCTCCACCTGTAATGCCTGCATCCCACATGGGCACTGCTCAATTCCCAGCACCTGTGAAAGCATCAGAAGATGGGAAAAAATATTTGGGCCCCCGTCACTGATGTGGGAGACCTCATGGAATTCCAGGCCTCTGGCTTCAGTCTGGTCCCACCCTGACCATTGTAGCCATTTGGGGAGTGAACCAGTGGATGAAAGATCTCTATCTTTCCCTCTCTAATTCTGCCTTTCAAATATATATGTGTGTGTATATATATATATATATATATATATATACTTAAAAATATATTAAAGTGGCCAGTTCTGTGACATAGTGCATAAAGCCACCACCTGCAGTGTTAGCATCCCATATGGCTGCTGGTTCAAGTCCCAGATACTCCACTTCTGATCCAGCTCCCTGCTATGGCCTGAGAAAGCAATAGAAGATGGCCCAAGTCCTAGAGATCCTGCAGCTGTGTGGGAGACACAAAAGAAGCCCCTGGCTCCTGGATTTCAATTAGCATAGCTCTGGCTGTTGTGGCCATCTTGGGAGTAAACCAGCAGATGGAAGACCTCTCTCTCTCTCTCTCTCTCTCTCTCTCTCTCTAGTTCTGCCTCTGTAACTTTGCCTTCAAATAAATAAATATTTTAAAAATATTAAGAGGAGTTTCTGAATTAGGAGTATAATTTTTAAAAGAGGTCAAAGTCTGTTGAGGTGGATTCATTCTGAGAGGAGGAGTGTGGTGGGGCAAGAGGTGCGAGTCACCACACAGACCCCGGGAGTTGGGTGAAAGCAGGCCTGAGGCGAGAAGCCCACAGACTCATTTATTTCAGTTGGTACAGCAGCTTAAATAGCCAAGGCAGCCAATATGGTCAAGGGACTGTCTATGTCCTAACCAATCATAGCCTGTTGCAGGCAGTTTCCAAAGCCATCCAATCACAGCCTGTTGCCAGGCAGTTTCCGTTGCCAGCAGCCATCTTGGCATGGCTTTCTCATTCCACCACATTTCCCCCTTTTTACTTATCCTTGAGCAATTGGAATCATGATTCTTGGCCATACCATTGTTGATCCCATTTCCATGTGGTCTCCATACACAGCTGTGCCTGTCTTAGGTTGTACCCCAGGGGATCTTACCCTCATTGACTAACCAGTGCTCAAAATGGGAGACTACAGGAGTACTTGCTCAGATGTGGTAGGAATGATGGACAATGGTAATCAGGAATGGCATGACCACACATAGGCTGTGGGCTGTTTGAGTGGCTGACCAGAGCTCAGTGGGGTATAAAGCAGTATCAGATGTGGCCATGGAGTTACAGTTTATCATGCTAGGATGATAGGGCAGGTGCATCTGCTAATGAGGCAGACTCTCAGTCTTGTTCAGCTGATTCTAGTTGACTGTCAGTTTCAGGCTTGATGTTTCTGGCTGGTACCCAAATGGGCTATCCCATATTCTCTGGAAAGACACAAGCATATCCTCGGCCCTTAGTTAGCAGAGGGTGTGGTCCCTTCCATTCTCCTGTCAGGGGGTCTTTCCACCTAACCATAGGGGCTGGGAGCTGGGATGGAAAGGATCCCCAGTGTTTATAAGCTGGGCTGATCCCTTGGGAATCAAAAGTAAGAAAATTGATAGTGAAGAGGACCTCAGTCAAAGCAAGCTGTGGGTCTGAGGGCATATGATTGTTTTTCTGTTTTTGTAAGAGATCTTTAATTGTCCTATGAGTTCTTTCAATGATTGCTTGTCCCTGTGGGTTGAATGGGATACCTGTGGCAGACTGTATATCCCAGGATTTCAGGAAGGAATTAAATTCCTGTGATGTATATGCTGGCCTGTTATCAGTCTTTATGGTCCAGGGGACACCAAGTTACAGCATGGCTGACTGGACCGCCTTTATCACATTACTAGCCTTTTCTCTGGATTGGGGTGTTGCAACTATATCCTTTGAATAAGTATCTACCACCACATGGATAAACTTAAGTTTACCAAAGGAGTTAATGTGGGTGATGTCCATTTGCCAGAGCTTATTAGGAACAAGGCCTTGCAAGTCACTCCTGCTTGTTGCAGTGGGCTTAATGGGACGAAGGGTGCACAATTCTTGCAAGCGTGCACTAGGTGTTTGCATTGGATCATTGTTAGCTCTGGGCAAAGCAATTTTATGTTGCTTGCTGACATATGAAATTTTTGGTGTAGAATACGGGCTTGTTTTAGGTGTCCAATGGAAGCCTTGTTGTAGGAGATAAGACAGTCAACCTTTTTGTTGCCTTGGAAAATAAAGCCAGGTAACCCAGTATGTGATCTTATGTGTGAGATATACCATGGGTGTTTTCTGTTCTCAGCTCTTTAAGTATTGTGAACATCTGTCAATTGGCTTATTAGTCAGGTTAAAGACTGCAAAAGGGATCCTCTTTGCTACCAGTACTGAGTATTTGCTGTCCAAAAATATATTTACCAGCCCATCCTGGCTAAGGGGTAGAACCTTGACTATTGCCCTTATTTCTCCCAACTGAACCAATCCCCCATGGGGTTCTACATGGATCTTATCTTTTTCTGTTGAGGATTTGATCACTATTCCAAACAGTAACTTGTTGGTGTCTGTAAATGTACACGGTGCCATGGGTGTAGGTTGATTAGCAGGAAATGCATGTGTTGGATAGTCTATTTCTAAGGTTTGTAATGTCTGGAGTAGCCTGTCCATTGGCAGGTGATTATCAACCTGTCCTGGGAAATTCATCATTAAAGTATGAAAGAGCGTGCTATTCTGCATCAATGTGGACAGTTCTAATTGTGATAGGGGTAGGACCACTATGTCTGGCTCTGTGTTAAATATCTTATTGGCATAATATATAAATTTAAGTCCCATCATAAGGATGATATCTACTTTGTTAACTATTTTACACTTGCTCCAGGCTGTGTGTACCCAAAAAAGTGGTCTGTGTTGTTGCCAAATAACTCCTTAAGGGGGTCTTGAGGGTACATATGGTTATGGCAAACAGAGGCACCTGAGAGGCCGGCGCCGCAGCTCACTAGGCTAATCCTCCGCCTTGCGGTGCCGGCACATTGGGTTCTAGTCCCGGTTGGGGCACCGGATTCTGTCCCGGTTGTCCCTCTTCCAGGCCAGCTCTCTGCTGTGGCCTGGGAGTGCAGTAGAGGATGGCCCAAGTGCTTGGGCCCTGCACCACATGGGAGACCAGGAGAAGCAAGCACCTGGCTCCTGCCATCAGATCAGCGCAGTGCGCCGGCCACAGCACGCCAGCCACGTCGGCCATTGGAGGGTGAACCAACGGCAAAAGGAAGACCTTTCTCTGTCTCTCTCTCTCACTGTCCACTCTGCCTATCAAAAAAAAAACAAAAAAACAAAAAAACAAAAAACAAAACAAAAAAACAAACAGAGGCACCTGAGAGTCATATCTAAATGTTTTAAAATTTGACAACTGGGTGTTGATCTTTCCTATAGTGGATTTGGCTGCTGGTGTCAATATGATTTTTGACGAAGGGCTGTTCCCCTTAGTAAATTGAATAGCAGTCTAAGCTCTGCAGGTGTTAGGGGAAGGAAGGGCTTCAGCCAATTGATTTGGCTGCATAGTTGCTAAAGTTCAATAAATGAATATTTATGCTTGGCTTTTAGGTTTGGGCCCATTGGAGATATATGGGAGGAGATTTGATAATCTAAGAATTGAAAGGGAGGAAAATGTTGTACCTTTTCTGTGGCAATAGACAAACCCAGGAATTGTAAATTTCTTTTTTTTAAGATTATTTACTTATTTGACAGGTAGAGTTACAGATAGGGAGAAAGAGAGACAGAGAGATAGGTCTACCTTCCGTTGGTTTGCCCCCCAGATGGCTGCAATGGCTGGAGCTATGCCGATCCAAAGCCAGGAGCCAGTAGCTTCTTCCCAGTCTCTCAGTGGGTGCAGGGGCCCAAGCACTTGGGCCATCCTCCACTGCCTTCCGGGGCCACATCAGAGAGCTGGACTGGAAGAGGAGCAACCAGGGCTAGAACCCGGTGCCCATATGGGATGCTGGTGCCACAGGCAGAGGATTAACCTAGTGCACCACTGCACCAGCCCTGGAATTGTAAATTTCCTACTGTCTCAATTAGACAGGCCTTCAGATTTGCTGCATTTTCATAAGCAAGTAACATATCATCCACATAATGTATGACCAAGCACTGATCTTTAAGTGTGTTGGTCACATGAGAAATGTATCTTTGGCAAATGGCAGGGATATTTTTCATGCCTTGTGGGAGAAATCTTTTTGTGGGGAGCTAGAAATTGGGCTCCCGTACTGTAAAGGCAAAGTAGGCCTTATCCTCCTCCGCGATGGGAATGAAAAAGAAGCAATCTTTGATATCAATGGTAACTATGTGGAATCTGTTAGGAATGGCCCCTGGATAGGGAATGCCAGCCTGGAATGTTCCCATCTTTTTTATGATTTTGTTGATGGTTCTCAAATCCTGTAGTAGCCTATATTTTCCCTGTTTCTTTGCTACCACAAAAATGGGTGTGTTGTGAGTGCTAGTGGAAGGCACTATGTGTCCCTTTTCCAATTGTTCCTGTACCAATTCTGTAAGGATGCCAAGTTTGGGTTGTGATATTGGCCACTGCTCTCTCTACCCAGATGTTTCCTGTTTTTCCCCATTCAGTGGGGATTGGGTCTGGCTTTTGTATGAGATGAGCAGTGGCTGCTAGAATTGGGGGTGAATCTTACTTGTAGGTTCTCCATTAAAGCAGTTGGCTCGTGGAGATTTGTGATCTGTAGTAAGGACCATTTGCATTTGTGACAGTACATCTCTCCCCCATGAGGTCATGGTAACCTCAGCAATTAGTGCAAAGATGGTTCCTGTATCTCTGCTGTCATCTTGCCACATTATAGGCATGATGACACGATCAGCCAATTTTAATCCTCCAACACCTTGGAGGTCGGGCCTGGGTGCTGTCTTCCAAAGTTGCATTTTTCTTGTGTCCCTAGCTTTTAAGACAGTGGCATCTGCCCCTGTATCAATTAAACCCACAAAGGCAAAGTCATCTAAGTATAGGGTCCATTTTGGCCTCAGATTAAAGATATCAACCAGTTAATGGTGGTGGGACGCCCTCTTATTTGCTGGGCTGAGGGCTGCCCCGCTGAGAGTGTTTAAAGGCTTGGTCTTGCAATCTTTTGTCCAATGAAAGCCTTTTTTACATCTGGGCCACAGCATTTTGGGCTTGCCCCATCTGTCAGTGTTTGGGCAGTTTTGCTGTAGGTGTCCTGTTTCCTGACATCCCCAATAAACTGGAGGGTCATTAGACTTCCTTGTGTTCAGTCTGTTAATGGCTGCAGTTAGAGCTTGTATAGCTTGTATGGGTGTATCAGCAGGGTTTACCTCCTTTGTAGCTACTATCCATTTAGAAAGGTCTTCATTATGGACTGGGGCAATTGCAGCTTTTGCCTCTGGTAGCGCCTTCCCAAGCTAATTGTTTGACCAGATTTTCTTGATTGAGGCCAAGCAGTAATCTTTTCTCTACTGCTTCTAAGACTCTGGCAAGGAAATCAGGGAATCATTTGCCTGGGCCTTGAACTAGGTTTCTGAAGAGCTGACTATAATTAAGAGGATTTATATATTTTTTTAAGGCTCTAAGTGCCAAATCTCTGACCTGATCAAAATAGGCCTGTTCATGAGAATATATGTAGGTGCCATTTCCTGTAAGCATATCAAAGGCTACTGCTATTTCATAGGCAGCATTATTCCTCACCAGTTTCAGCCTCTTCCTCATAGGAGGCTTTCCACTGTAAAAACTGTGGTCTTGACAGATATGCTTTGAGCAGTGTAACCCAGTCAAAATGAGTTTGAAGATTTGCTGCCCATTATGTGAGCACCTGTTCAAAGTAGGGAGTCAGGACCTTACTCTTGAGAAGCTTTTCTTAGCATGGTAAGGTCATTTTTAAAAATTTATTTATTTATTTATTTTTTGACAGGCAGAGTTAGACGATGAGAGAGAGAGAGAGAGACAGAGAGAAAGGTCTTCCTTCCATTGGTTCACACCCCCCCCAAATGGCTGCTACGGCCAGTGTGCTGCACTGATCCAAAGCCAGGAGCCAGGTACTTCCCCCTGGTCTCCCATGCAGGTGCTGGACCTAAGCAGTTGGGCCAGCCTCCACTGCCTTCCCGGGCCACAGCAGAGAGCTGGACTGGAAGAGGAGCAACTGGGACAGAACTGGCACCACAACTGGGACTAGAAGCCGGAGTGCCGGCACTGCAGGTGGAGGATTAGCCAAGTGAGCCACAGTGCCATCCAAGATCATTTATTTTTTAGCATAGTAAGGTCATCCAGTACCTGAATCCTGTGTCCACTCCTACATTAATGGCAAACATATGGGTGGGGCTGCCCTGAGAGCCTGAGGTGACTGAGGGCTGCCACAGTGTGGGGGTCCTCACTGGGTGTGGATGGAATGACCTTGCATGGGTTATTGCCTCGAGGTTGTCTAAGTTCATTCCATGAGTATTTGGGGGGTGGCTGACTAGGTATTGCTGCATTGTCTGCTGTCATGTCATCTTCACTGTGGGAGCTCTCTCTCCCTAAGTCATCAGCTCTTGCCTATGAGGCAGAGGCCTGGAGTGACAGGCTTTTTTCACTCACAGATTCATTATGTTTGGTAATATGTGTGCGCTTCTGAGAGGGGGTTATCTTTCCCATGTTTGAGCACTTAAGAGCAGCGCGCCACACCAACTCTAGCCAAAGGAAAGACATGCACAGCACTGCTGCCATAACAAAACAAATTCCTAGCACCTCAGTGGCTGATGGCATTATGCAGGGGTTCTCTACCTTAGACGGACAGACAGTGGTGTATCAGATTGTACGTATGTCCTGTGCTTAGTGGGGGACTTCCTTGATTCATTAGGTCAAGGCCATATGCCCACACAGTGTCTCCAGAGCATCACCTCTCTTGAGTGAGGGAAGATGACTTGGTTCCGAATTCTGGGATGATCAGCCTTATGTGAATT
This sequence comes from Lepus europaeus, assembly GCF_033115175.1. Taxonomy (NCBI): domain Eukaryota; kingdom Metazoa; phylum Chordata; class Mammalia; order Lagomorpha; family Leporidae; genus Lepus; species Lepus europaeus. The sequence goes on along the minus strand of NW_026909167.1, from coordinate 4,173,805 downwards.
TGATGGGCAACCTGAAAGTAAAAGGAGGAGCCGAGAAGCAGCGTTATGCTTCTGGGTGATATGTGCCTACCTGGGGCACTTAGACCAAGGACAAAGACAAGGAAAGGCCATAGGAGGGGGTTCTGTGCTCACCCTCACAGAACCAAACAGCGCACAAAACACCGAGGGGCCTACTTGCCAAAATCAAGGGAGGACCTCGTATAGTCTGACAGGCTATTTCTCTCTCAGTCATGTTGGGCACTAGATGTTGAGGTTGATGCGTTCTGAGAGGAGGAGTGTTGTGGGAGCAGGAGGCATGGAATAACCACACAGACCCCGGGGTTCAGGCTGAGGCAAGCAGCCCAGACTATTTCAGTTGGTACAGCAGCTTAAATAGCCAAGGCAGCCAATCTGGTCAAGGGGCTGTCTATGCCCTATCCAATCATAGCCTGTTGCCAGGCAGTTTCCAAAGCCACACAATCATAGCCTGTTGCTAGGCAGGCTCCATTGCCATGTGGTTTCTGAAGCCATCCAATCACAGCCTGTTACCAGGCAGTTTCCATTGCCAGCAGCCATCTTGGCATGGCCTTCTCATTGCACCACAAAAGTCCACCAAATTTTTGAACTCAGAATATTAAAATGTGAATGTAACATAAATATGAAAATGCCTCATAAACTAAACAGGGTGAATCAATATTTTACCAATGAAAAGAGCCAACAAACCAGTTCTACAAACAAAATTTCAGTCCCAGATTTATGGAACAACCCAAACTTTTTTTTTTTTTTGACAGGCAGAATGGACAGTGAGATAACTTTTAAGGAAGAAAAAAATTCCTAAATTTTGCAGATTCATCCAAAGTGGAACCAAACAGGAAATAGTTTTAGTGTGAATCAGCATTACATTGATGACAAAATCAGACAAGGACATGAAATAAAAATGAATTTAAGGACCATCTCTCTATATGAGATACAAATATTTTAAACAAAATATTATTATATTAAATTACATATTGTGACTGAACCCCTATAATGTAAAGGCAGGACCCATCATCTCATTTGTTTCCCTAGACCAAGGTCCTTGCTTGTCCTTTACCAAAAGAAATTCACTGAATTGAAGAAGTGATACAGCTGTACTGACAAATCATCAGGCTCATGTGGTATGGGATAAGGTAGCTAAGTGAGCTGGAGGTCAAAAGCCATAAAGCCCTGCCCCCATGTAATTCTACAATATTTGTCAGAACACCTCCTTTCCCAGGAAACCTTCTTTTCATCTGGGGAGAGTCATGTAAATATGTATATTGAGCTCCACTTGAAATTTTATGGAGCTGCCATAAACCTCTCAAGTGACCACATTATCTCATAAAACAAGGTGCTGGGAGGTGCTTATGCTGTCTTCCATTGGAGACCAAGACTACTGGACGTGGTGAGGTGCCATCTCTATTTCCTTTCCCCTACGCATTCTCTCTCTGACCAACTCTACTCTTCAATTATGCCCACTCATGTCTGTGTTTGCTTTCTTACCTTTTAAATAAACTTTATTACTTCATTCATCACCTATGTGCCTGCACCTAGAATGCTTTTAATTTAAAAGGCAAGGATATAATTATAATTAAATGCCATTCTCCCACATTTGCTCCTGCAGTAGATCAAATCCTGCTGGCCAATATTCTCTGGATGGGTTTGTTTAGGGGGATTCCAGATTCAGCATGGAAATTCTAGGTCTGGGCAAAAGATAACCACCACTTATATGTAGTCCCCCAGACTAACTGAAGCCCACTGGGCCATTGTAAAAAAGGCCCCTAAAGTGCACCATGCCACCAATCAAAGGAAGGTCATGAGTACCACTGAAACACCAGGGCCTTGCACACAAGATAAACCTCTACCTGTCAGCCCTAGCTTTAATTTATAAAAACCTTCAACCCTTACTCCTTGGGGAGTCTAGGAATTAGCAATAGCTACATGGATTCTTGCTCTGTCTTTGAAATAAACACCTTTTTCCTTCTACATTGATGTCAGTAATTGGCTTTTTGCATGTTGGATAAGTAGGCTATGTTTGGGGTTCTAAAATAACACTTCCAACTAGTTTGGGGGGTTCTGCAAAAATATGAAATGATAATAAATTAATAATGAACAGAATATACTAAAATGTTCAAAGGGGGTTAACAGTCTGGAACAAATAGAGTAAACATTCACATGAGTGAAAAATACAAGAGAATAATGTGATCATTTAGAGTAAATGTTAAAAAAAATGTAATAAAATTAATCATTGGGCCATAAACACACAGCAACTAATAGAATATTAAAATAGCAACTTCCACATTCCAACTAAGATTGTATAAAATGAACCTATGACAGCATAATTACTACAGAACATTGCAAGCTTTTTTCCTGGGAACAGATCTAGACAAGTCTATCTCTTCTCATTGTTTCTCTCCAACTTCATCTTGGAAGTATAATCAGGTAAATAAAACAACAAAAAAGGAAATATTAGGTATAAATTGTTGATAAACTTTTAAGCAACAAAATTATTAATATATTGGATGATACTATTGTATACAGAGAAAAATACAACATAATCCCTAGATAAATAAAACTGATAGGAAGAATTAAGCTTACTAGGTATAAAATAAATACATAAAAATCAACTGGGTTACTATGTACCAGCAAGAAACAAATAGAAAACATTTTAAAGGACAAAACACAGACTAGAAATCAAATACTTATAAGAGAAATGAAAGAAAAAACTAACCTACGTAATATTTTTAGTCTTAAAATCAATATAAAAAATTGTCAAACAACCTAATAAAATAAGCTATGAATACAAAGAAAAAGAAAGGCCCATAGTCCAGCCAACATTTTGTAAATTGTAGCTCATGTGAAGCAGGTTACTGCAAGCACAGAATCATGAGATCTCAGTAGGATTGTGATCACTGGAGGGAGGGAGGGAAAGTGGGGAATCCAAGGAGATCGGACCATCGAGAGCGGAAAGTGCCTCCTACTGCCAGTAGAGTTGCCGTCGGAGAGAAGGAGGCAGCTTAAGTCCAAGCTTCTCCCCTCTCCAGGAACAACCTCAAGGAACCTTAACGGGATTCTGATTGGCTACACCTTTTCTGACATCGTGCATTCTTACCGGATGGGCAAATTGTTCAATCAAGGCGCCTAGGGGCATCATTGGGGAACCACGCACGATATTATTTTTCGGCACCTCTGTACTCAACTCCCCGGATCTGCTCCCGAATAGGACCGTAGCTGGCTCCGTCGCTCTGCAAATTTAGGTCATCACAAGACCACTCAAGAGGGCGCCTGGATATCACGGAAGCAAGGAAATGGTGAGTGTGTTGGGCCAGTGTGCTCGAATTGAGCAGGTAGCTGGGCCCCTTGGCATTGTGTCCTGTTTCTGGACACAGAACCTTCTGGTCAGCGCTGGAGGCCCTCTGGATAGCCGCATGTCTCCCTAAATAGTGTGGTAGGATGAGAGGGTCCTCAGAGGGAATATGCCTGCGGATATGCTATTCACTAGGGGGATCTGCTATTATCTGTGGGATCCTTAAACCTTCCTCTCATACCAGGGGTGATCTGATTCCCCTGAGTTGGGAAACAAGATTTCTAGCCCGTGACCCTGACTTCTCAGCATGGCTCTTCCTCGGGATCTTAATTCGTATTCTCTTGTTAATAACACGGTATCAGACTGGGTAAGTTACAAAGAAATGGTTTTATTTGGCTCAAGGTTTTTGTCCCAGATTTGAGGGGCAACATCTGGTGCTGGCCTTCTTATTGGCAAAGGCCTAGCACAAGAACCATGTGGACAAATAAAGCTGAGTATAGGAGAGGCTAATGTAAAATGACTGCTGAAACAGACCCCTGGAGATAAACCTGTTACCCATTAATCACATGGAAGAATTGATCCTAATCACCTCCTCTAACATTCCACATGATTTCATCTCTTACTGTGATAATTTGGATTAAATTTCTCCATGGGTTTCAAAGGGGACAAACCATTATATGTGGAAATAAATCCTAAATATCTGCATTCAGCCCCACATTGTCAAAGGGCACCTTCCCCTCTGAATTTTCCAACACTATTAAATATTTTCTGCCATGATACCTTTCATTCAGCTTCAGTATTTCAGCATTTTTCCAAAGAACAATCAGCATTTTTCCACAGGAATAAAAAATGGTTTGTTTTCTATTTGTGAACATTTCACATAAGAAGAAAGTGGAGAAAACCTATTTATCATTCTCATGTAAAAACTCTGCTTTGGTGGATGTTTAGAGCAGTGTTGCATCCACTCGTCAGCTAAAATAGAATATTACAAAAACAAGTGACAGTCACACTTGAATTTAATTGAAAATGAGAGGCAAGGCATCTGATTGGGCCATCACTCCTTCCCAGAATGTGGTCCCTAACAGTGAGTTACACAGTTTTTTACAGTATTCTTCCAGTAAGGCTCACAATTTCAAACCCTTGGTATGCAGTGAACAATGAAAAAAAAAAAACCAACCCAGAATATGGCTGTAAGATAACAGTTAATAATAACAAACCCAGAAATAATAACAACTGTAAAATATGGTTGCAAGATAACAGTGCAGATGCATTTCTGTCAACTTGTTTCCTTGGAATTTTGGCCCACATAGTTTTACAAGATACACCCTTAGCCATTAGCAAGCAAAGCTAATATGTACAGAAGCAAGAGATCTGCAATCATATCTTAGCCACACTCAGTCCATTTTGATTTTGACTCCACAGCAGGTGTTAAGATGTCACTTCAGATGTCCACATCCCATATCAGAGTATCAGCCTTCCTTCCAATCCACTTTGCTGCTATTACACACTCTTGTAAGTAGTGGATGATGGTCTAAGTACTTGGGTCTCTATCACCCATTTGGCAGACCCAAATTCAGTTTCTGGCTTCTGGCTTCAGCCTGGTCCTTCCCTTCAGCCTGGTCATCATTGTTGCATGCATTTGAGAAGTGAATCAATGAAGGAGGAAAAAAAAATCTTTCTTTTTTCTATTTCTCTGCATTTCAAGTGAGTAATTTTAAAAAATATTTGCACATGTCCTTTTATCTACCGTAAATGCAGATATCTCATCATGAGTGTCATTGGCTCGTTCCCCTTGGAAAGTTTACAAGGTGGTGTCTCCTCAAAGCTCTCTTCACTCTTTTCCTTGTCCTAAGTTTCAAAACTGCTTGAGTGGTGATCTAAGATGCTCCCGGTGGCTCAGTCCCTAGGACTGTGCAGTTTAATCCTAGCTCATTCTTTCTGGAAGAAAGCAAGGTAGTAGTTTATGCCCTAAGCCTGAGAAGTAGCTATAGTATACCCTTGATCTGAAGAGCTAACCTATAGGGACATTAAGATTCTCCTCTCACAAGCACATTCTCATTCCTGGGAGACATGTTAGTATCTGTTCATTCAATCATATATCTTCCATCCACTGGTTCACTCCCCAGATGGCCAGCAACTGCCATAGCTGGGGTGACCTGAAGCCGTGAGCCTGGAGTTCATTGAGGTCTCATGATGGGACAGGGGCCTAAGGACTTGACATCCTCTGCCATTTACTCAAGTTCATTACTAGGGAGCTAGATTGGAAGTGGAGCAGCCAGGACCTCTCTCTCTCTCTCTCCCTCTCTCTCTCTCTCTGACTCTCTGTAACTCTGCCTTTCAAATAAATAAATAAATCATTAAAAAAATCATGAAGAGCTACTACAAATAGGTATACATCAACAAATTGGAAAATCTAGAAGAAATGGAATGTTTTATGGACACATACAATCTGCCAAAATTGACTCCCAAAGACAGAAAACCTAAATAGGCCAATAACCAAGATGGAGATTGAATCAGTAATAAAGACCTTTTAACAAGGAAAAACCCAGAACTGAATGGCTTAACTGCTGCTTTAAAAAAATTATTTAAGGTATACAAATTTCATGTATTTCATATATACTACTTAGGAACATATTGATACTTTTCATCCCACCCTCCCTCCTCTCTCTCTCCTTTTGCAGTCTTAATTTTTATAAAGATCTATTTTCATTTTACTTTATACTCATAAGATCAACCGTACACTAAGTAAAGAGTTCAACAAATAGTGAATGGTACTGATCTTAAAAGTTCTTTCTCAGTCATGACATTGTCTGTGTATATAAAGGCTATAAATTTTCTGTTGATTTTATATCCCGTCACTTTACCAAACTCTTTTATGAGTTCCAGTAGTCTCTCAGTAGAGTCTTTTGCATCTCCTATATATAGGATCATGTCATCTGCAAATAAGAATAGTTTGACTTCCTCTTTTCTGATCTGTATCTCTGTGATTTCTTTGGCTTGCCTAAGGTTTTAGCTAGAGTTAAACCTTCAGGACTAGATTAAATAACAATGGTGAGAGTGGGGATCCTTGTCTGGTTCCAGATCTTAGGAGGAATTCTGCCAGCTTTTACCTTTTCAATAGGATACTGGCCATGGGTTTGTCATATATTGCCTTGACTGTGTTGAGGAATGTTCCTTCTACATCCATTTTGCTTAGGGTTTTCATCATGAAATGTTATTGTATTTTATCAAATGCTTTTTTGCATCTATTGAGATAATCATATGATTTTTCTTCTTCAGTTTTTTAGTGTGGTGTATCACATTAATTGATTTGTGAATGTTGAACCATCACTGAATACTGGGATAAATCCCACTTGGTCATGATGAATGATTTTTCTGATGTTTTGTTGGATTCAATCAGCCATTTTGTTGAGGATTTTTGTATCTATGTTCATTAGGGATATTGATCTATAATTCTCTTTCTCTGTTCCATCTTTTCCAGGTTTAGGTATTAAGATGACGTATGCTTCATAGAAGGAGTTTGGGATAGTTCCCTCCTATTTGTTGGAATTAGTTCTTTTTAAAATATCTGCTAGAATTCAGCAGTGAAGCTGTCTGGTCCTAGGCTTTTCTTTGTTGGGGGGGGGGTCTTTATTACTTATTCAATTTCCACCTTGGTTATTGGTCTATTTAGGTTTTCTAAATTTTCATTACTCAACTTTGGTAAATTGTATGCATCTAGGAATCTATCCATTTCTTCTAAGTTGCCTGGTTTGTTGGCATACTGCTCTTTTAATAATTTCTGATGATTATTTTATTTCTATGATGTCTGCTGTTACATTTCCTTTTTCATCTCTGATTTTATTGATTTGGGTCTCTTTCTTCTTCTTCTTCTTTTTTTGGTTAGTTGTGCCAATGGTGTATCAATTTTTTTTTATCTTTTTAAAAAACCATCTTTTTATTTCACTGATTTTTTTGTATTTTTTGTTTCAATTTTATTTCTTTTCTAATTTTAATTATTTCTTTCCTCCTACTTGTTTTGGGTTTGGTTTGTTGTTGATATTCTAGGTCCTTGAGATGCATGGATAGCTCATTTATTTGGTACCTTTTCAGTTTTTCCTGGTGGCACCAATTGCTATGAACTTCCCTCTTAACACTGCTTTTGCTGTATCCCATAGGTTTTGATATGATGTATTATCACCTTCATTTGTTTCCAGAAATTTTTTGATTTCTTCAATGACCAACTGTTCATTCAAGAGCATGTAGTTCAGTCTCTGTGTGTTTATATATGTTCTAGAGATTCTTGAGTTGTTGATTTCTAGTTTTATTCCATTGTGGTCAGAGAAGATGCATGGAATAAATTTTTTTTTAATTTGTTGAGACTTGCTTTGTGGCCTAGCATATGATCTATCCTAAAGAAAGTTCCATGCACTGATAAGAAGAATATGTATTCTATAGCGTCAATTAACTTTATTGTTTCCCTGCTAATTTTCTGTGCCTTTCTTAATCTCTTTTAACAGTTTTTATGTTAAAGTCTATTTTCTCTGATTTTAGGATGGCAACACGAGCTCTTTTTTGGTTTCTGTTACCATCGATTATCTTTTTCTATCATTTCAGTTTCAATCTGTTTCTATCTTTGTTGATGAGATGTTTTTCTTGTTAAGTAGAAAATAGATGGGTCTTATTTTACGGTCATTCAGCCAGTTTGTATATTTTAACTGAAGAATTGAGGCTATTTACATTCAAAGTGACTATTGGTAAATGATAACTTGATTCTATCATTTTTCCATAAATATTTCTATTGTTGACTTTGGATTTCTTTTGTACTTTTCCTGATGGGTTTTCTGCCTTCTCATTCTTTCATAATGCTGGCTATCTTTCTGTGTTTCTGTGTGTAGCATATCCTTAAGCATCTTTGGTAGACTGGACAAGTGTTGCCAAATTCTTGCAGTTTCTATTTGTTATGGAAGATCTTCATTTCACCTTCATTCATAAATGCAAACTTTTCAGGGTATAATATTCTGGGTTGACAGTTTTTTTCTTTTAATATTTGAACTCTACCTCACCATTCCCTTTTAACCTGTAGGGTTTCTGATGAGAAGTCAGCTGTGAGTCTAATTGGCGAGCCTCTGAGAGTAATCTGATGTTTCTCTTGTGCACATTTTAGAATCTTTTCTTTATGTTTCACTGTAGAAAGTTTGACTACAATGTGTGGTGGTGAAGATCTTTTCTGGTCCTGTCTGTTAGGAGTTCTATGTGCTTCCTCTACTTGAGCATCTCTTTCTTTCTCCAAATTGGGGAAGATTTCTGTAATTATTTCACTAAATAGGTTTTCTATTCCCTTCTCTCTTTCCACTCATTCAGGAACTCTTAAGATGTACATGTTGGGTCATTTGAGAGTATCTCTTAGATCTCCAACACTGTTTTTAAGTTTTCTAATTTCTTTTTGTTTTATTTATTTATTTATTTATTTATTGCCTGATTGTAAGTTTTCTGAAAGTTTGTCCTCTAGTTCAGATAGTCTTTCTTCTGCCTCATCAAGGCTGCTGTTAAAGCTTTCCACCACTTTTTTATTTGATCCATTGAAATTTTCATTTCTAAAATTTCATTTTGATTTCTCTTTTAGTTCTCAATTTCTTGGAAAAAATTTTCATTCATGTCATGTATCATTTTCTTTTGTGGATTTGCTTCTGATTTTTTTTTTGAGTGAATAATCCTATGATTAATTTTCTAAATTCCATTTCTGGCATTTCCTTGATCTCTACTTTAGCATTATAATGTTGAAATGTTGTGTTCCTCTGGGAGGGTCATGGTGACTTCCTTATTCTAGTTTCTTGAATTTTGGTTCTTATTTTTCAGCATTTGTGGAGTTTTTAATTTTTAATTTTTCCTTTTGTTGGTTTTTATCTTTGGGGTATGCTTCTGTGGCTTTTTGGAATGTCTGCCCTTCCAGTGAATAACAGGAGGTATATGGTGGGTGTGGCCAAGGGGCTCTGGCCAATGCCTTAGGGTGGGGCAAGTCTCCAGGGTAACACCTAAGTTCCAGGAGCATGGCGGAAATCAATACCCAGCTATGGCTACACCTTTACTTGTAGCCACCGAGTCCCCATGGTCTCAGCACTCAAGTCTCCCATAGTTGTTGAGTCCAGAGGACACTGCTGGCACAGGCACCCCTCTGTCCTTCATTGCTGTCCAGCTGCCTCCCAGCCAAGTCTGAGTCAGTGGGGGCTGTGGGCCATGCCCACTGTTTGAAGTTCTGGATCATACACATCATAGAATCACTGGCTGAATGCCTGCCTGCCACTGCTGCCAGCACTAGCTTCAAGTGTCCTGTCTCAGTGAACTGTTATGTGCACACCTGCAGGCTTTTGTAGTTTTGTCCTGTTTTAAAATGGCAACTGCCCTCTCTCAGCTGGATCACAGTTTCTGTTTTGGAGTGACTGGTTGGAATTGAACAACCCTCTACACTTCCACTAGGACCACTGACAACTGCCAGCAACTCCCAGCACCCTGGACTCCAGTCTGGACACACACCATATTCTCTCTCTGCTCTAACCTCATGGGTTGGTACAGTCTATCCTCCCTCCATCTCAAGAATGCTGCCAGCTCTGGCTCTCCATAGCTTTGGCTCTCCGCACTCTCTGGCTGTAGGTTCAGGCCATTTCCCCTCCTCCCATGGGGCTTCCTGGGTGTTTTTCTCTCTAATTCTCCACCAGGAGTGTACCTCTTACATTATTCTCCTCACTGTTTCTCCCTAGCCTTTGAAGCATGCCACTCCCAAATCCTCCATTTTTTTTCTTCTTCTGGTCCTCCTACTGATTTTGGGTTTGGTTTGTTTTTTTTCTCTAGATCCTTGAGATGTATTGTTAGATCCTTTACTTTTTGCCTTTCCAACTTGTTGATGTAAACACTGATTGCTATAAACTTCCCTCAACACTACTTTTTTAGTAACTCATAATGTTTGATATGTTATATTGTCATCTTCATTTGTTTTCCAGAATTTTTTGAATTCTTTTCTGATTTTTCCATGACCTACTGTTCATTTAGGAACATGTTGTTCAGCCTGCATGTGTTTGCATGTTTTCTGACATTTCTTTAGTTAGTTAATTTCTAGCTTCATTCCATTGTAGTCAGAAAAGATACATGATATTATTTCAGGTATTTTTTTGATTCATTGAGACCTGCTTTATGGCCTAGGATATAGTATATCCTAGAAAAAGTTCCATTCACTGATGAAAAGAATGTGTATTCTTCAGTTTGGGGATGAAATGTTCTGTAGATAACAGGTCCATTTGGTCCATGGTGTAAATTTAATTTGTTCTGTTGTTTCTTTCTTTTCTTTCTTTCTTTCTTTCTTTCTTTCTTTCTTTCTTTCTTTCTTTCTTTCTTTCTTTCTCTCTCTCTCTCTCTTTCTTTCTTTTTTGCCTAGTTGATTTGTCCATTGATGAAAGTGGAATGTTGAAGTGTCTCATTATTGTATGAGTCTGTGTCTCCCTTTAGATCCATTAACATTGCTTTTAGATAGCCAGATGCACTAGTATTGGGACATGTACATTTATTGTAGCCACATTTTCCTATTGAATTGATCCTTTAATAATAACATAATGCTATTCTTTGCCTTTTTACAGTTTTTGTGCTACTTCTGATCATTTTTCTTTCCATTAGCATGGAATAGCTTTTTCCATCCTTTCACTTTTAGTCTGTATGTATTGTTGTTAGTCATGTGTGTTTCTTACAGGCAGCAAATAGAGGAATTTTTTTTAATCCATTCAGCCAGTTTGTATCTTTTAATTGGAGAATTTAGGGTATTTATATGATTATTATTGATAAGTAAGGAGTTTGCCTTGCCATTTTCCCATAACTATTCCTATTGTTTGGTTTGGCGTTCCTTTGTACTTTTACTAGGAGATTTTCTGCCTTCACATGCTTTCATAATGATGACTACCTTTCTGTTTCTCTGTGTAGCATATCCTTTTTAAGCATCATTTATAAATCTGGCTGAGTGGTGACAAATTCTTTCAATTTCTGTTTGTTATGAAAGGTCTTTATTTCACCTTCAGTTCTCAGTTGACAGTTTTTTTTCTTATAAGACTTAGACTACGACTCTCCATTCTTTCCTAGCCTATAAGGTTTCTGATTAGAAATCAACTGTCCATCTAATTGGAGATCCTCTGAAGGCAATATGGTATTTCTCTCAGGTACATTTTAAAATCCTTTTTTTTTTTTTAATATATTTTCCTGTTGAAGTTTGACCACCATGTGTCATGCTGAAGATCTTTTCTGGTCATGTCCATTAGGAGTTCTATGTGCTTCCTGTACTTGATTGTCCCCTTTTCTCCAAATTAAGGATGTTTTCAGTTATTACCTCACTGAATAGACCTTTTAATTGATTCTGTCTTTCCTCATCTTTAGGAAATCCTAAAATCCATATGTTTGTTTATTAAATAGTATCACAGAGTAGTTTTTTTAGGTAGAGTTTTTGCCCATTGAGGATGCCTGGGAAGGTTAGCTTTTGCTGGCTGAGAAAGGGTTTATGAATTTGAGAGTTTATTTGAGAATGTAGTTATAAGAAACAAATTATTTGGCTTTCTACTTATTGTCTAGCACAGAGATTTTAAGGCCTTTATAATTTCCTGAGTAATAGGTGTAGCTCTGATCCTTCATAACACACCCCTTTCTGGCAATAACTGTGAGCTCACTATACAACTTCAGAATGGAGAGAGTTGACCATAAACAGCAAACATGCTTGGGTCTGGCATCTTCAAGTTCTCTTCTAGCTCTAGATGGGACCAGAATTGTTTGATAATTAGTAGGTGTTGGAGAACTGGGTTGGTGTTCAGGAAGCATGACAACTTTGGTGTTAGAAGTGACATCCAAAAAGATTCCGGGACAGGCACTATGTTGTAGTAATTTAAGCTGTTACCTGCAGCACTCACATCCCTTATGGGTCTCAGTTCAATTCCCAGCTGCCCCATTTCTGATCCAGCTCCCTGCTAATGTGACTTGGAAAGCAGCAGAGGGTGCACCCATGTGGGAGACCTCTAAGTTTAGTCTGAAGTGAATATAGCTATTTTGGGTTATTTTGGACGATTGTTCTAATGGTCTATCTTTCTGCATATTTTTATATTTAATTTGTGTCTTTATATTTATGTTACTTTTGTAATACTTATTTGAGATCTTGCTGCTGCTAAGTGTGGGCACCAGAAGATCATGGAAAAACTCCACCATGAGACTCTGACCCACACTGCTTGGCACCCAGTGCTTAGTTCATCGATGAACATGTACTCCCATTTTGCCACTATTCAAGCTCTGTGGAGAAGTTCCACAGCCACCACAGCCTTCAGAAAGAAATTAGAAATGCTGAGGGGCCACTGCTATCACCAAGCCAAAGAATAAAGGTAAGGAGGTAAATAAAGTCACAGAGATCAGAACAAGAATACATTTATCTAAGTGGAAGTCAACATTTTACATTTCAGCTTTTTTAAGATTATCCAGTTTGGATTTTGGCTTCTACCCTTAAAGAAGTTTCAAATTTCATTAACATTATTATAATTTATTAAAGCAGAATGATTTATTTCTAAGGTATTTGTTTCTTTGAAAACTGATATGCTTCTGTGGCTTTTTGGAATGTCTGCCCTTCCTGTGAATAACAGGAGGTATATGGTGGGTGTGGCCAAGTCAACATTTTACATTTCAGCTTTTTTAAGATTGTTAAAATCACATGACCTTAAGTAAAATGTTAAACCCACCTTATTCTTGTGATGTAATGGAGCTTACGGGTAAAAGATTACATCTATTTTTAAAAAATGCATTACTGCCTTTTCTGCTTTTACTACTCTCAGTAAGTAAATAGATGTTTTGAGTAAGTCATTTTCTTGGCCCCAAGGGCTGTTTTTCTAAAATATTCATAGAAAACCTTTGATAATTTATTTAGTGATTATCTAATCTAAACCTAAAACGTTAGGCTCCTGTACATAAAAAATATTCTGCTAAATTTATGCTATAGATCCTTCCAAGTTTTTTTTTTTAAGATTTATTTATTTATTTGAAAGGCAGTAAAGAGAGAGGGGCAGAGGCAGAGAAAGAGATAGAAATAGTGATAGTGATAGTGATAGTGATAGTGATAGTGATAGAGATAGAGATGATAGAGATAGAGATAGAGATAGAAATCTTCCATTGCTGGTTCACTCCCCAAATGGCTGCAATGGCTGGAGTGGGGTGGATCTGAAACTAGGAGACAGGAGCTTCTTCCAGGTCTCCCATGTGGGTGCAGGGGCCCAAGCAATGGCAGAGAGCTGGATTGGAATTGGAACACCCAGTACTCAAACCAGTGCCCATATGGGATGCTGGCACTGCAGGCAATGGCTTCTTAACCTGTTATGCCACAGTGCCAGCCCCTCCAAGTTGGTTTTTTGTTTTTTTTTTTTTTTTTATCAAGAGTATATGGCCTCAGATGGAATAAGGACATGAGCCTCAGCCATTTTCCCTCATTGCCCAAAAGATAAAACTTTGGAATGTATTCCTTGCCCTTGAAACTCAATTGGGTCTCACACATTGCCTTCATACCTGACCCCTTACAGCCACCTGAAAGACCAGTTGCTCTAAACACCTGAAAGACCAGTTCCAGGAATTCCCCTCTGCCTGCTGCCCCCTGCCCCACCCCCATCCCCAGTCCTCCTAAAATATAAAAAGGTCTGGCCCCTGGGGGTCAGGGCCTTCTGCCACATGTTCCATCAATGTGCATTCAGGCAGTTGGTCACCCACCTCTATGGATTTATTTTCTCTGAATGAATTCAGTCTGGCTGTAAATTTGTACACTGCCTCCTCTCTATTCTGTGCCTCATTTCCTAACATTTTGGTGCTGAATGTGAGGAGGCACCAATCTGTAACCCTTTTCCTAACAGCCTCTGCATATGTGATACAGTTCCTGTTTAGGGATGGTGCCACTCAGATTGTATTTTATTTTTTACTAAACTCCTCAAATAAGTATAGCTTGTCTCAAGTTTGTAAATTTACAACTATGGTCTCAATTCATGTAGTTGCTAGTGATATATATTTTTCTTGCTTAGGTAGTAACCTCCCGGTCTAGTTCTGTTGTATACTAGAAAATCTCAAATCATAGTTCAAATATTTGAGATAAAGTTCTCAACATTATTTGCAGGAATTATTTTATTAACTTGTATTCAATGTGGAAATAATATAGTCCTATTGATTTTATTGCACTTCAAGTAAGAAATGGAAGTGGTACTCAAAAATTTGTTTTTAACCTTCTGGTTATACTCTTTGATCCCTATAATATGATACTATATGCAGTGCTCAGAAATAGAAAAATATTTGAAAAATCTTAAAATAAAATGCTTATTGAGGGCAAGCATTGTGGTGCAAAGGGTTAGGCCATATGGGTACTGGTTTGAGTCTTGGCTGCTCCACTTATAATCCACATCTCTAATAATATGCCTGGGAAACCAGCATAGGATAACCCAAGTGCTTGGGCTCCTGCCACCCACATGGGTGACTCATGGCTTTAGCCTGGTCCAGCCCCAGCCATTGCAGCCACTTGGGGAGTGAACCAATAGATGGAAGATCTCTCTGTCTCTCCTTCTATCTATATAAGTCTGTTTTTCAAATAAATAAAATGTTTTAAAAATTAAAATACCAATTTTAATGTTTATCTTAAATTCACAAAAATTGATTGCATTTAGCACATAGAAATGATGGTTGAAAATATTTGCATAATGTAAAATGGATAAACCAAGGTAATTGCTACATGCATTCTATCATACACCTGTTTTTTACATTGGAGCTATTTAAAATGTAATCTCTTAGTTACTTTCTATAGTCAAATACATCATCATTAACTACTGTCACCATGATGTATGCCAGACCACTTTTGAATTTTTTCCTATGCAAATGAAATGTGTTTTCCTTTGACCGATATGTCCTCAAACTCCTCATATGTCTTTATATTTGTTTATTTAAGATACATTAATTTATTTAAAAGGCAGAGTGACACAAAGAGAGGGAGAGACAGAGAGAGAGATATTTCACCTGCTGGTTTACTTCCTAAATGGTCACAATGGCTGAGAGTGAACAATGCTGAAGCTAGGAGCCTGAAACACCATCTGGGCTTATAGCATAGGTGCAGGTGCCCAACCACTCTTGTGATAATACAGTGTTTTTCCTGGCACATTGACAGGCAGCTGGATTGGAATTGGAACAACTGGGACTTGAACCAGCACTCATATGGCATGCTGGTATCACAGGCAATGGCTTAGCCTATAGTAGCATAGCACCAGCCTTTGTCTGTATACTTAAAATGGTTTTCTGATACACAGCACGGATTTGGGTGTTGGTTTAAATTTTCCCATGTCAAATTCTTTTAATTGATGTATTTAGCTAAAGCACATTTGAAGGGGTTATTGATATTGTTGGATTAATATGTACTATGTTTGCAATTAATTGCTATTTGTTTTAGTTATTTCTTAAAAGATTTATTTATTTATTTGAAGGTCAGAGTTACACAGAGAAGGAGAAGCAGAGAGAGAGAGAAGTCTTCCATCTGCTGATTCACTCCCCAATTGGTCGCAATGGCTGGACTTCGCTGATCGAAAGCTTGGAGTCAGGAGCTTCTTCTGAGTTTCCCATGTGGATACAGGGGCCCAAGGATTTGGACCATCTTCTACTGATTTCCGAGGCCACAGCAGAGAGCTAGGTCAGAAGTGGAGCAGCAGGACTCAAACCAGCATCCTTGTGGAATACTGGCACTGCAGGCTGTGGCTTTACCCACTACACCACAGCGCCAGCTTCTGTCTTAGTTATTTAAAGGAATTTTTAATACATTATATTCTCAGGGTTAAAGCAAATGTATGATAATTGCTATAACACAGTTCTCATCAATTTTATCATTAATGTGATATTAATATCAAGAGAATAAGTTTAATGTAGTCCATAGATATAATTCCAAGACATGATATTTCTCTTATTCCTCTTTCCTTCTTTTTAATTTATGAGATAGTGTATTTTTAAATTTATATTCTAGCTGAAGGCTTAATTCTCCACTAAGTGAGGAATTGAATAAGTAAAAATTAAAAGGCAATATTCAGCAGGAATATAGGCAAAATCAAAAGAAAATTCATACATTTTGCTCATATACAGTAAATTATAAAACAATCACATATCTCTAAAACTGTAGTAATATGTCATTCTAACTCATTGTTTTGACAAAGATGTAAAACAAATATGGTAAAAGTGTATTTACAGTAATATTTATACATATATATTTCTTTTTTTTTCTTTTTTTTTTTCTTCCTTAATATTAGTTCCTACATATAAGAGAGCATATGTAGTATTTGCCTTTCTGTGTCTGGCTTATTTCACCAAACATGATGCCTTCCAGTTGTATCCATTTTGATGCAATTACTATAATTTCTTTCTTTTTTTTTTGACAGGCAGAGTGGACAGTGAGAGAGAGAGAGAGAGAGACAGAGAGAAAGGTCTTCCTTTGCCATTGGTTCACCCTCCAATGGCCACCGCGGCCAGTGCACTGCAGCCGGTGCACTGCGCTGATTCAAAGGCAGGAGCCAGGTGCTTCTCCTGGTCTCCCATGGGGTACAGGGCCCAAGCACTTGGGCCATCCTCCACTGCACTCACTCCCGGGCCACAGCAGAGAGCTGGCCTGGAAGAGGGGCAACCAGGACAGAATCCGGCACCCCAACCGGGACTAGAACCTGGTGTGCTGGTACCGCAAGGTGGAGGATTAGCCTATTGAACCTCAGTGCCAGCCACAAATACTATTTCATTCTTTTTTATATCTGATTAATATTCTACTGCATACATACATATATATATTTTCTTTACCCATTCATCTTTTGATGGACACTTGTTTGATTTCATATTTTGAGTATTGTGAACAGTGCTGCTATAAAAATGGTGGTGCAGGTATATCTTTGATAGAATATGTTCATTTCATTTGGGTATATACCCAGAAGTGGGATTCTTGGGTCATATGGCAAGTATATTTCTAGCTTTTTTCAGAAATTTCCGTACTGTTTAGTGGCTGCACTAACTTATATTCCCATGAATAGTGTATAAGATTTCCCCTTTCTCCATATCTTTGGCAGAACCTATTACATTTTGTCTTTTGGATAACAGCCATTCTGACAGGGGGTAAGTGGTACCTCATTGTGTGTGTGTGTGTGTGTGTTTACAGGCAGAGTGGACAGTGAGAGTGAGAGACAAAGAGAAAGATCTTCCTTTACCATTGGTTCACCCTCCAATGGCCGCTGCGGCAGTCTCGCTGCAGCCGTCACGCTGCAGCCGGTGCACCGCGCTGATCCGAAGCCGGGAGTCAGGTGCTTCTCCTGGTCTTCCATGTGGGTGCAGAGCCCAAGCACTTGGGCCATCCTCCACTGCACTCCCAGGCTACAGCAGAGAGCTGGCCTGGAAGAGGGGCAACTGGGACAGAATCTGGCACCCTGACTGGGACTAGAACCTGGGATGCTGGTGCTTCAAGGCAGAAGATTAGCCTATTGAGCCATGGCACTGGCTCTTTGTGGTTTTAATTTGCATTTCCCTGATGGGTAGTGACTTGTGCATTTTTTCATATATTTCTTGGCCATTCTTTTTCTTTTCTGAACTGTATGTTGAGGTCCTTTGCGCATTACTTCCTTGGATTTAAAAAAATGATTTATTTTGTTGAAAGTCAGAGTCATAGAGACAGTGAGAGACAGAAGAGAGACAGAGACAGAGAGAGATCTTCCATCTGCTAATTCACTCCCCACATGGCTACAATGGATGGGGCTCAACCAGGCCAAAGCCAGGAGCTTTTTCCAAGTTTCCCACATGAGTAGTAGGGGCCCAAGCACTGCTGCTTTTCCCATGTCAGAAGCAGAGAGTTGGATCAGAAGTGAAGCAGCTGGGACATGAACTAGCACCCATATTGGATGCTGACATTACAGGCAGAGGTTTTACCCAATATGCCAAAATGCTGGCCTCTGATTTTTTTTTTATTGTTGAGTTTTTGAGTGTTAATATAGTCTGGATTTTTATGCTTTATCAAATAAGTAGCTTTAAATGTCTTCTTCTCCTTCTGTTGGAGGTGTCTTCACTCTATTGGTCATTTTCTTTGCCGTGCAGAGAGTTCTGAGTTTGATAGTTCCATTTCTTTAGTCTTGCTTTTGTTGCCTGTGTTTTGGAGGTCTTGTCCAAGAAATCTTTCCCTACACCAATGTTGGTATGTTTCCCCTACAGTTTCTTCCAGTTATAGTCTCAGGTCTTAAATTTGGGTCTTAGGACATTTTGAGTTGATTTTTATATATGGTGTGCGGTGTGAATTTAATTTCATTCTTCTACATACATAAATCCAGTTTGCCAGAACAATTTGTTGAAGAGACTATACTTACTGTACTGTATGATCTGAGACTATTATCAAAAATCAGTTTTCTTTATGTATGTGGATTAATTTCTGGGTTGTCTATTCTATTCCATTGATCTATATGTCACATTTTATGCCAGTAACATGCTGTTTTCATTGCTATACTAGTAATTGTACTATGCATTGAAATCAGGTATTGTGATGCTTCCAGCTTAATTTTTCCTACTTAGGATCACTTTGGATATTCTAGGTCTTTTGTGATTCCATGTGAATTTTAGGATTTTTTTTTCTAATTCTATAAGAAAATGTCATCGATAGTTTGATAGGGATTGCATTGAATCTTTAGGTTACTTTAGGTAGTATAGACATTTTATTTTATTTTATTTTTTAAAGATTCATTTATTTGAAAGGCAGAGTTACAGAGGCAGGGGGAGAGAGAGAGAGAGGGAGAGAGGGAGAGAGAGAGATAGGTCTCCCATCCACTGGTTCACTCCCTAAATGACTGCAATGGCTGGAGCTGGACTGATCCAAAGCTAGGAGCCTGGAGCTTCTTCCAGGTATCCCATGTGGGTTCAGGGGTCAAAGCACTTAGACCACCTTCTACTGCTTTCCCAGGCCATAGCTGAGAGCTGTATCAGAAGTAGAGTAGTTGGGACTCAAACTGCTGCCCAAATAGTGTGCCATCACTGCAGGTGTTAGTTTTACCCGCTATGCCACAGTGCCAGCCCCTATGGACATTTTAATAATAATCATTCTTCCAATCCATGAGTAAGGGATATCTTTCCATTTCATGGGGGTCCTTGTTGATTTCTTTCATCATTGTTTGATAACTTTCATTGTAGAGATCTTTTACTTCTTTGGTTAAATTTATTCATAAATATTTAATTTTTTGGTGGCCATTGTGAATGGGATTTTTTTCTTGATTTCTCTTTCAGTGAATTCATCATAGCGTATGAAAAATCTACAGCATTTTGTATATTGATTTTGTAACCTGCAATTTCACTGAATTGGTTTATCTATTCTAGCAACTGTTTGGTGGAGTGTTTATGTTTTTCATGTGCAATATCATGTTATCTATAAGAATAATTTGACTTACCTTTTTCCAATTTTGATACTCTTTCTTTCTTCCTACTCCCTAATTGCTCTTGATAAAACTTCCAGTATTATATTGAATAAGAGTGGTGAAACTGGACACCTTTGTTGTGTTTCAGATCTGTGAGGAAATGCTTTCAGTGTTTTCCCATTCAGCATGATATTGGCTGTTGGTTTGTCATATAAAACCTTTATAATTTTGAGTATGTTTCTTCTCTATCAGATTTATGGAGGGTTTTTATCATGAAAGTGTATTGAATCTTATCAAATGCTCTCTCTGCATCTATTGAGATGACCATATCATTTCTGTTTCTCATTATATTGATGTGATTTATGATACTTATTGATTTGAAAATGTTGAACCACCCTTGCATTTCTAGGATAAATTCCACTTGATCATCATATATGATCTTTTTGATATTATTTATATTTGACTTGCTTATATTTTTTTCCTGTGGCTAGTAAAGTATGTTCCTTTTACCTAACAACCCAACCAGCCAGCTCTTCCCAATATAAGAGTCCTTGACTTTAATGAGATCATATTGAATTTTCTTTATTGTTTAATGAATACATTTTTACATAGATACAACTTCAGGAATACAGTGGTTCTTTCCCCCATGCCCCCCACTGCACTCCCATCCCACCTCCCATTCTCTTTTCCATCTCCTTCTTCATTATGGATCATTTTTAGTTTGACTTTATATATAGAAGAAGGCAAATTGTTAAAATCTATGGCTTGCTTATATTTGGTTGAGAATATGTTAATGATGTATATTTAGTATTTTAGTACAAGGAAAGCCATTGAATTGCTTGAGATTTTGAGGAACAATGTTGAAGAGAAAGATAAAGAATTGTCTGCAGTTACATAAGCTATGTGACCAGAACAACAATTACCTTAATAAGACATTGTAATGGGCCAGAGCCACGGCTCACTTGGCTAATCCTCTGCCTGTGGCTCTTGCACCCTGGGTTCTACTCCCAGTTGCTCCTCTTCCAGTCCAGCTCTCTGTGGTGGCCCAGGAAAGCAGTGGAGGATGGCCCAAGTCCTTAGGCCCTGCACCCGCATGGGAGACCAGGAGGAAGCACCTGGCTCCTGGCTTCAAATTGGCTCAGCACACTGGCCACAGCATGCTACACCCACAGCTGTCCCATCTGCGTAGCAAAACTGCTGCCATGTTGGGACCCTCAGGCTGGAGGGGTGGGGTCAGTGCTCTGCGGAGTGAAGCCCCAGGCGGTTCCCATGCAGTCAGCGGTCGTCATGGCCCCTGGCGGCTAGAAAGGCACGAAACTGCCAGCTTGGCTCAGAGAACTTTCCTTGCTGTTGCTTTTGTTTAATTTTAGCAGTGCTTTTTCATTGTGCTATGTGCAGTCAAGTGGGGTACAGGTGGGACACCAGGATTCAATAAACTTTACCTCCGGGAACATATCCTTGTGGGCACCGCTATTCATCCAGGCTGTGCACAATGCAGCCTGGGCATTGACCTCAAATGGCACTCTGGGAACATTGCTCGATCCCACGGAGCAGCTGGAGCTGCTTAGCTTTGATGAAGGAGATGGCACGGCAGAAGCCCACTTGGAGATGTTGTTAGGAAATGTGCACGCCCAAAAAAGATTCCAAAAGAGAGCAAGAATTAGCAAAGATTCCCAAGAGAATTTTGCCAAAAGGATATGAACAATATCTAATTAGTGGGCGGTGGTGGACTCGTCCTCAGTGGGCCCCGCAAGCGGGAAAATATTTACCCCCTCTAGTTATTATTCAGGTAGCGAATTAGTGCGTGTGAGAGGAGGTTGAGATAAAATGATCAAGAAATTTATAAAAGAAAAATTGTCTTTAAGTTAAGAAATGAACTCTCTGTGACCTTTCATGAAAGTGCAGATATGTTTCTCACGGCACATGTAGATTGAAAAACCGAAACCACTATTGTCTCACATGTGAGTTAGAATGTCCTGCTGATTAATGATTGTAAGCGTAATTTCTTTGCCTGGAAGCCTGTATTTGCTTTGCCAAGTTCCGTGTAAAAGCGGAATAAAAGCTTATGCTTTGCAGCAAATAAACGCAGCAGCATACTCATACAATTTGGGTGTCTGTCTGTCATTCCCCCCGTCGATTCTTGCTCTCCTGAACACCTTCGCCCTCGTTCTCCCTCGGTCTGAGGCCTCTGATAGAGCCGGTCCGTGGCAGGTGGCGCCCGAACAGGGACTCGAAGGACAGGTAATCTTTCTCTTTCTCCTTTTTCTTCAGAGCAAGGACGACTCTTACCAAGGGACTGCAGCCCTGCCAGTAAAGGCTCACTGGTTAAGTGTAAGTAATCTTATAAGGGGAATCATGGGGCATGCTTTAACTAAGAATGAAAAAATGTTGGTGGTCATGTTACAGAAAATGTTGACTAAAACTGGCTTTCCTGTCTCAGTCAAAACGGTAGAAACTTTTACTTCGTTCCTCAGGAGGGTAAGTCCTTGGTTCCTGGAGGGAGGCTCTATGACTTTAGAAGATTGGAAAAAGGTTGGTAAAGAAATGCGTAGGTACGTACAAAGTCAAGGGGAAAATACCCTGCCCCCGCAAGCATATCAATTATGGTATCAAATTCGTGAACTTTTAGCAGAAACTACTCCCTTTGAGGGACTTTGCAGGGAAACAGCCTCAGAGGCTGGTGAGGGACCAGTGTATGAAGAAATGATGGAAAAAGAGAGGCAGAAGGAAGCGACTCCCTTGATGGCTTCGGCCCCAGAATTATTTTATGCCTCTATTAACAGAGATGATGGGGATGAGGTTGATTGGTCAGAATTAGAAAGGAGACAGGCAGAGGAAGATTGGGAGGATGATTTTCGAGACCATCATCCCATGCCTTTAATGTCTCTGCCTGGAGCCTCTAAAACATCACGGCCAATCCCAAAACCCCGGAAGCGTCCTCCTCTGCCCCCTACAGGATTTCAAGGAGCAGTCGCAGAGGCGAGGAGAAATGGGGACTTGACCTTGGGAACGTTCCCTGTTACAGAGGTATTTGAGAATGATGAAGAACCGACCTGGGAACCAATGCCATTAAAGACTTTAAAGGAATTGCAAAGTGCAGTTAAGACTAATGGGGCTACAGCTCCCTATACTTTGCAAGTGTTAGAGATGGTGGCTAGTCTATGGCTGACACCGTATGATTGGATACAGACAGCTAAGGCCACTTTGACCCCCGGGGATTATATTCTCTGGCGAACAGATTATGAGGACCGAAGCAAAGATACTATAGTACAATCTATAAAAAAGAAGGGACCTAAGCCCACGATGTCTATGCTTATGGGGACAGAAGAATATACCTCACCTCAGGCTCAGACCAAAATTCCTAGAGATATATTGGCTTTAATAACTAATAATGCTGTACAGGCATGGCGTACATTGCCACCTCCAGGAACCAAGGGGGGAACGCTAGCTAGTATAAGACAGGGAACTGAAGAACCTTATCAAGATTTTATATCCAGGCTGGAGGAGGCTGTCACGAGAATGCTTCCTCCTTCAGAGGGCACTGACATTCTTCTTAAGCAGTTGGCTTGGGAGAATGCCAATCCCCTTTGTCAAGATTTAATTCGGCCTTTAAGGAAGACAGGAACGCTCCAGGATTATATTAAAGCATGTTTAGATGCCTCACCAGCAGTAGTGCAAGGAATGGCCTATGCTGCAGCAATGAAGGGACAGAAGTTTAGCGCCTATGTAAAGAAAACATATGGAGGAGGCTCAAAGTCTCCCCCCATGAATGCTTGCTACAATTGTGGACAACCTGGACACATGCAGAAGGACTGCAAGCATTCAAAAGGAGACCCCCAAAAGAGGGAAGCTCCTGGATTATGTCCCCGCTGTAAAAAAGGGAGACATTGGAGAAATGAATGCATCAAAGTTCCATAAAGATGGAACCCCTCTAACAAAAGAGGCAGAAAAGGAAAGGGAAACAAAAAACTAAGTCAGGGGCAGGCTCCTAGCCCGGCAACAAAGGGAGAAGCTGAGAGCCGTGAGAACAATGGTGTGAGCAGTTCTCTGAATCCAGAAGCCCCAGAATTTACCATACATGACTTACCAAGAGCCACGCCAGGAAGTGCGGGTCTTGATTTAGCCAGCTCTAAGGATATAATTGTATCTAAATGGGACGGAGTAACCTTAATTCCTACTAATGTAAAGGGAACTTTATTACCCCAAACTGTAGGATTAATTATAGGTAGGAGTTCAAATTACACAAAAAATTTTGAGGTATTGCCAGGAGTGTTGGATTCCGATACCGAGAATGATATAAAAATCATGATTAGGCCATTAAAAGAAACAATACAAATTCATAAGGGGCAAAGAATTGCACAGCTATTATTATTGCCATATATAAATTTACCTAATAAAATCATGAAAGAATGTAGAGGACAGGGACAATTTGGCAGCACAGAAGGGATATATTTTGTTCAAGAGCTTGGTCAACGTCCCTTCAAAACTATTCGTTTAAATGGAAGACAGTTCAGAGGGTTACTGGATACAGGGGCCAATAGGACTTGTATTGCTTCTTCAGATTGGCCTTCTGCCTGGCCCGTACATCGGACAGGCTCTTCTTTGATAGGTTTAGGAACAGCAACTGGGGTCTTGCAAAGCTCAGCAATGCTGAAATGGACCGATGAAGGAAAGGAAGGGTACATTCAACCTTATGTCCTTCCCTCCTTACCTTTTACTCTTTGGGGTAGAGACCTTTTGAATGCCATGCAGGTGCGTCTTGTTACGGCAGATGCCATGGATGAACAGCATTTTACATAGGGGCCACTGCAGAAAATCTTTTTGCAGATAAAATACAATGGCTGACTCAAGAGCCCGTGTGGGTGAGTCAGTGGCCCCTTACAGAAGAAAAAATACAGGCTCTTGAGCAGCTAGTGCAAGAACAGTTGGATAAAGGGCATTTGGTAGAGTCGAATAGTCCATGGAACACTCCTGTGTTCGTCATTAAGAAAAAATCTGGCAAGTGGCGTTTGTTACAGGACTTAAGAGCAGTTAATGCTGTTAGGAAAGACCTGGGTCCATTGCAGCCTGGTTTGCCATCCCCCGTTGCTGTGCCTCAAGGATGGAAAATCATAGTAATAGATTTACAAGATTGTTTTTATACCATAAAATTGCATCCAGAAGATAGTGAATATTTTGCATTTAGTGTTCCTTCAACAAATTTTAAAAGGCCATATAGGAGATATCAATGGGTAACTTTACCTCAGGGTATGAAAAATTCACCAACATTATGTCAAAAATTTGTAGATAAGGCATTACAAGGAATTAGACAAAAATATGATAAAGCATATATTATTCATTATATGGATGATATATTATTGGCCCATGAAGTATCAGAAATGTTAGAAAAAATATTATATGACACTATTGAAGCTCTTACTGCTTGTGGTTTAATTATAGCTCCAGACAAAATACAAAGAGAAAGGCCTTTAAATTATTTAGGACAAACCATTAAAGATGATTGTATAGTCTCCCAGAAAATATCAATTAGGAGGGATAAAATGAGAACATTAAATGATTATCAAAAATTATTAGGAGATATTAATTGGCTTCGACCACATTTAAAGATAACCACTGGAGAGTTAAGCCCATTATATATGCTGTTGCATGGAGATTCAGATCCAAAATCATTAAGAACAATCACTCCAGAAGCTATAAAAGCTCTGCAGTTGGTTGAAGAAACTCTAAGCAAGGCCCGAGTTCAACAGGTAAATTATGAAAAACCTTGGCTACTATTAATATTTGCTACGGAATATACTCCTACAGCATGTTTGTGGCAAGAAGGTGTTTTAGAATGGCTCCATCTACCACACACACAAACAAAGATAGTGGCAGACTATCCTTATTTATGCTCCCTATTAATTACTAAGGGAAGGATGAGATCTAAGGAACTTTTTGGAAAGGAACCAACTTGCATAGTCACTCCTTATAATAAAATGCAAGTGGATGATTTGTTACAAAATAATGATGATTGGGTATTAGCATTGCAAAATTATGCAGGACAAATAAAATATCATTATCCCAGACACCCCATTGTAGAATTTGCCAGACATGTAGAATTAATATTTCCATTGTGGTTTTCCTCTCAACCTTTAGAAAGGTCAGATAATATTTTTACAGATGGGTCATCCACGGGTCGAGCTGTGGTCTACAGCCCTGGTCATGGGATTTATGTAGAGAATGGTGAAAAAACATCTGCTCAGCAAGCTGAGATAAGGGCTGTAGTCTTAGCTTTTACTAAGTTTCCACAGGCATTTAATCTTTACTCAGATTCTAGATATGTGGTTAACTTATTTCCTGCCCTAGAAACAGCGCTTTTATCAGGAAAATCTCCCATTCTATCATTATTAAAGCAGTTACAAGAGTTAATACAAAGGAGAACAGAAAAATTTTACATTGGGCATATTCGAGGACATACTAAATTACCAGGACCCTTAGCACAGGGGAATGCTATTGCTGATATATTTACTCAACCATTTGTAGGGAATGTGCAGGAGGCACAACAAAGTCATAAATTGCATCATCAAAATGCTTCTTCTTTAAGAAAAATGTTTTCCCTTACTAGAGAGCAGGCAAGGCAAATTGTGAAACAGTGTGTACATTGTCCGGAAGTGTATCATCCTTTAAAAATGGGAGTTAATCCCAGAGGCTTGAAAGCTAATGTAATTTGGCAAATGGATGTGACGCATGTAGCTTCTTTTGGGAAATTAGCTTATGTGCATGTTACTGTGGACACCTTTTCGCATTTTGTGCATGCCTCTGCAAGAACAGGAGAGGCAGTAAAGGATGTTGTACAACATCTAGTGCAATGTTTTCAAATCATGGGGGTGCCATCACAAATAAAAACGGACAATGGCCCTGCATATACTTCAAAGGCTTTTGCCACCTTTTGTGCACAATGGCATATTGTGCATGTGACAGGAATTCCTTATAATCCACAAGGGCAAGCCATTATAGAAAGGACTCATCAAACTTTAAAATTACAAATAGAAAGGCTGCAAAAGGCAAATTCATATTTCTCAGCACATCATATACTGTCTCATTGTTTATTTGTGTTAAATCATTTAAATGTTGATGATAAAAGTTTAACTGCAGCCTTAAAACATTGGGATCAAGAGGTATATAAAACACCATTACCTAAAGTCCAATGGAAGGATTTATTAACTGGAACATGGAAAGGTCCAGATTTGCTAATAACCTCGGGACGAGGCTATGCTTGTGTTTTTCCACAGAATGCTGACGTCCCGATCTGGATCCCGGATCGCCTTATCCGGCCAGCTCTTGGGACAGCGCCGCGGGAAGCGACGCTGGAAGAAGAACAAGAAGCAGACAGTCAACAAGCTGAAGAAGCTGAAGATAACATCAGCCGAGAAGGAAATCACGTGGACAAAAATCAAGAACTTCATTCGCGCAGCGAAGGCGTTGCTACATGAACAAGGGAGACCCCTTTCTGCCCCCTATTATTTTTTGGCCTTTTTAGCCTTAGTCTCGGCACCGATGGGGGAAGTGGAGGGGATTTCCTATTGGGCCTATGTACCAAATCCTCCAATTATTCAGCCAGTGGGATGGTTAGACAGAGAGCCTATTAAAGTGCTAACTAATGATTCTGTAAGAATGGGAGGAGCTCAAGGTTCTGATGAAAGATATTCCACCTCTTCATTAATAACCTTTGAGGGAAGAGCAGATTCTCTGCCCATTTGCCTGTCACTTAAGGGGGAACCACCATCGGGCTGTCTTCCCACCTCATACAGAACTTTTCTAGCAGATGGACCAGATAAGACGAGCTCAATAGAAAGTGGAATATCTGGTGGTAAGAAACGGGAACAGAAGCGATGGATGTGGGAAAGGCAACTGCAGGTAGTAGGGCAAGCACTTTATAATGACAATTGTACAGCCATCCCTGCTGTGTCTATGCCCACAACACCATGTGAGCTTAAATTTCCTACTTCCAAATCAGATGAATTGTGGGATTCTTCTTTGACAAAAAATCCAACATGGCTGTCATGTGGTTTTCATAATTCGGCTACATTTTATGATCCTGATAATTTAGGACTAAGAATTTGGGATTTTTCTAATTCTATATGTAAACGCAGCTGGAATCTGGAACATTACATTAATGCTGTGGATAGATTTCATGGATATCGATATGAAAGACATGGGGAACCTTTAAGGCGATGGTTTTCTCCAGGATATGTGGAACCTATTTTATATGCCAGAAAAGGGAATAAAATTAGGAAGCATTTAGATTTGTTTAGACTGTCTGCGGCTGCTAATATGATTCTTGAGAAGCGTCCCAATCAGACAAAATCAGAACCTATCAGTGTCAAAGCTTGTGTTGCTTATCCAAATGCTCTTTTGTTGGTTCCTCCTACTGGTTCTTTAAATATTAGTGCAGAATGGCAATCATATAGATTATTATGTTTTCACTGCGTGTTAACAAATTGTATAGGGTCCACAGTGCAGAAAAAGTATTATGCTATGCTAATAGTGCGCCGACCTCCCTTTATAATGTTGCCAGTAGAATTAGGAAAAAATGCATGGTATGATAATTCTGCTTTGCAAGTACTTGATATGTTATCTGAATTGTTAAGGCCAAAAAGATTTGTTACTTCATTGATACTAGGAATAACTGCTTTAATTTCTATTGTTACTACATTTGCTGTGGCTACTACTGCATTAGAGAACGGAATTCAGACTGCTCATTATGTAAATACATTAAACAGGAATATTACAATGGCTTTATTAAGACAAGAAGCAATTGATCAAAAATTGGAAGCTAAAATCAATGTGTTGGAGGAAGTGGTCCTCGCTTTAGGACAAGATATTGCTAACTTGAAGACAATGTTCTCTGCACGCTGTCATAGTAGTTTTAAATCAATTTGTGTAACACCATTGTTGTATAATACTTCACAACCTTGGGAGAAAGTGAAAGCACATGTGCAGGGCATGTGGCATGATAATGATATTACACATGACCTACATGCTTTGCAAAAGGAAATAGCGGTAGCAAGCCAGTCTAGATTGCAACTAGGGGATTTGAACGAATTAGCAGAAAGTATAGGATCGGGAATAAAAGCTCTAAATCCTATCAATTGGAAAAATTACTTAATTTATATAGGAGTTTTAGCTGCAATAGTATTGGTGGTGATTTTATTGTTTCCTGGAGTGTTTAAATGTATACTCACTTCATTGCGGGATGTGCAGCAGGAAGTTTTCGAGCTTCGTCTTAAAAACAAAGGGGGAATTGCTACACCCACAGCTGTCCCATCTGCGTAGCAAAACTGCTGCCATGTTGGGACCCTCAGGCTGGAGGGGTGGGGTCAGTGCTCTGCGGAGTGAAGCCCCAGGCGGTTCCCATGCAGTCAGCGGTCGTCATGGCCCCTGGCGGCTAGAAAGGCACGAAACTGCCAGCTTGGCTCAGAGAACTTTCCTTGCTGTTGCTTTTGTTTAATTTTAGCAGTGCTTTTTCATTGTGCTATGTGCAGTCAAGTGGGGTACAGGTGGGACACCAGGATTCAATAAACTTTACCTCCGGGAACATATCCTTGTGGGCACCGCTATTCATCCAGGCTGTGCACAATGCAGCCTGGGCATTGACCTCAAATGGCACTCTGGGAACATTGCTCGATCCCACGGAGCAGCTGGAGCTGCTTAGCTTTGATGAAGGAGATGGCACGGCAGAAGCCCACTTGGAGATGTTGTTAGGAAATGTGCACGCCCAAAAAAGATTCCAAAAGAGAGCAAGAATTAGCAAAGATTCCCAAGAGAATTTTGCCAAAAGGATATGAACAATATCTAATTAGTGGGCGGTGGTGGACTCGTCCTCAGTGGGCCCCGCAAGCGGGAAAATATTTACCCCCTCTAGTTATTATTCAGGTAGCGAATTAGTGCGTGTGAGAGGAGGTTGAGATAAAATGATCAAGAAATTTATAAAAGAAAAATTGTCTTTAAGTTAAGAAATGAACTCTCTGTGACCTTTCATGAAAGTGCAGATATGTTTCTCACGGCACATGTAGATTGAAAAACCGAAACCACTATTGTCTCACATGTGAGTTAGAATGTCCTGCTGATTAATGATTGTAAGCGTAATTTCTTTGCCTGGAAGCCTGTATTTGCTTTGCCAAGTTCCGTGTAAAAGCAGAATAAAAGCTTATGCTTTGCAGCAAATAAACGCAGCAGCATACTCATACAATTTGGGTGTCTGTCTGTCATTCCCCCCGTCGATTCTTGCTCTCCTGAACACCTTCGCCCTCGTTCTCCCTCGGTCTGAGGCCTCTGATAGAGCCGGTCCGTGGCAACAGCACACTAGCTGTGGCAGCCATTTGGCGGGTGAACCAATGGAAAAAGGAAGCCCCTTCTCTCTGTCTCTGTCTTTCATTGTCTAACTCTGCCTGTCAAAAAAAAATTGACACTGTAATGGAAATGATTATTTGTAGCATGTATGAGAAAAAAGACTTAAGAAAAACTTCTACTGCGGCCGGCACTGTGGCTCATTTGGTTAATCCTCCACCTGCTGTGCCGGCATCCCATATGGGCACCAGGTTCTAGTCCCGGTTGCTCCTCTTCCAGTCCAGCTCTCTGCTGTGGCCCAGGAGGGCAGTGGAGGATGGCCCAAGTGCTTGTGCCCCTGCACCCACATGGGAGACCAGGAAGAAGCACCTGGCTCCTGGCTTCGGATTGGTGTAGCTCTGGCCGTAGCAGCCATTTGGGGAGTGAACCAATGGAAGGAAGACCTTTCTCTCTGTCTCTCACTAACTCTATCTGTCTAGTCCCGGTCAGGGGACCGGATTCTGTCCTGGTTGCCCCTCTTCCAGGCCAGCTCTCTGCTGTGGCCCGGGAGTGAGTGCAGTGGAGGATGGCCCAAGTGCTTGGGCCCTGTACCCCATGGGAGACCAGGAGAAGCACCTGGCTCCTGCCTTTGAATCAGCGCAGTGCACCGGCTGCAGTGCACTGGCCGCGGTGGCCATTGGAGGGTGAACCAATGGCAAAGGAAGACCTTTCTCTCTGTCTCTCTCTCTCTCTCACTGTCCACTCTGCCTGTCAAAAATAAAAAAAGAAAAAAAAAGAAAAACTTCTACTAAAATTGAATATCATTTCTAAGAGATTACTAATAATTTAGACATTATACATTAATATGAACAGTATAAAAAAACTTTTGAAATCTTTATCAAAATATACCACAAAACAGGAATTATAAACTCAGCTGCTGAAAGAGGCAAAGCAGCTGAGCAGAGCAAGTGAAGTAGGGAGGTGGGGATGCTAGCTCACTGGAGAACGTGTGCCTGATATAGAGGGGACAGATTCTGTACAACACAATGATATACCTATATCTTACTGAATGTTTCCTCTGGCCACAATTAAATATTACTGGAAATAATAAGATAAAGATAATGAAAGAATTTAAGTCACTTGGAAGCAGAATGATGCACTTGAAAATCACCCATGGGGGCTGAGGCATAGCAGGTAAAAGTAACTGCCTGCAGTGCCAGCATCTCATATGGGTGACATTTCGAGACCTGGCTGCTCCACTTCCAATCCATCTCTGACCTGGGAAAGCAGTAAAAGATGGCTCAAATCCCTGGGCCCCAACACCCTCAAGGGAGACCTGGAAGAAGTTCACAGCTGTTGGCTTTGGATCGGTGCAGCTTTTGTAAGTTTTAAAGTCCCAAATTTGTAAGTTTTAAAATTTATAAGTTTTAAACTCCCAAAAGAAACATCAAGATCCAAATAGTTTTACTGGGGAATTCTACCAAAAGTTTAAGGGGGAGTAACACTAATTGTACACAATCTCTTCCAAAAAATAAAATAGGAGGGAACTATTTTCTTGTCATTTTATGAAATTGTAGTTACTCTGATACCAGATACAGGCAAA
Source organism: Lepus europaeus (assembly GCF_033115175.1). Taxonomy (NCBI): domain Eukaryota; kingdom Metazoa; phylum Chordata; class Mammalia; order Lagomorpha; family Leporidae; genus Lepus; species Lepus europaeus. The sequence goes on along the minus strand of NW_026909167.1, from coordinate 4,142,175 downwards.
AATGATTCGGGATTAGAAAACCATACACATTGCAATATAGAAGAAAACTATTTAAAATTATAGCAAAAATTTAGTAAGACAAAAAATTAATTATACACTATTGGGGTCAGTGCTGTAGCATAGTTGGTAAGGCTGCTGCATAAAGTGCCAACATCCCATATGGGTGCCAGTTCAGGTCCTGGTTGCTGCACTTCCTATCCAGATCTCTGGTATGGGCTGGGAAAGCAGTAGAGGATAGCCCAAGTCCTTAGGCCCCTGCACCAATATGGGAGACCTGGAGGAAGCTCCTGGCTCCTGGCTTCAGATCAGCCAAGCTCCAGCCATTGTGGCCATATGGAGAGCAAACCAGCAGATGGGAGACCTCTCTCTCTCTGTTTGCCTCAGCCTCTCTGTAACTCTATCTTTCAAATAAATAAATAAAAAAAAATTATACACTATAACCAAATGGTATTTGTTCCAGGAATATAAATTCAATTCAGCATGTATAGGACAATTCATACAACCCACAGTGCTAATAGTCTTAGGAAAAAAATTATGTGATGATATCAATTGATAAAAAATCCATTTGACAAAATTCAACACTTATTACTGATAAAATTTTTCACAAAAAATTAGAGGAGAAATTGTTCAACTTAATGCAGAGCATCAGTAAAAAACCAATACAGAACATATTTGATATTGAATTTCTGAATATTTTTTCTTAGGATTAGAGCCAAGGCAAGGATGTACATCTTTTCCACCCTTATTTAACACATTCTTGGAAGTTCTGGCCAATGCTACAGAAAAATAAAAAATATAAGAATTTGAATAGAAATTAAGAAGTGAAGCTGATGTCCTACTTTGGCCTGTTCATGTGGAAAATTCTAAGAAACTTGTTGTTTAATATCTCTTCAGACTACCAAATAAATCCAGAAAGGTTATAGGATGCAATACAAAGATACAAAAATCAACTCTCTTGGGGTTGATGTCTAAAGCAGCACATAAGGCATTGTTTTGGATGTCCAAATCCCATAGAATGTCTAGGTTAAAGCTGAGCTCTGTTTCAGATTCTAGCTTCCTTCTAATGTGCAGTCTTGGAAGAAGTAGATGATGGCTCAATTATTTAGGTCCCTCTCACTACCATAGGAGGCCTGGATTAATTGCCTGACTCCTAAATTTTGCTTGCTTCAGCCTCAGCTATTGTGGGCATTTAGTGGAGCAAACTAGCAGATAGAAGATTTCCTTGTCTCTATATCACTGCCTTTCAGATAAATAAAAAATTAAATCAACTTTCTTACTGAAACTAAAGATGCAATATCATGAACAATTGTTCAAATAATGAAATACCTGATGTAAATCTCTCAAAAAAATAAGAATTATATGTGGAAAACTATACTATATTGATTAAAAAGATTTAATAACCAACACATAGTTCAATGGAACTGAATATAGAGGTCATAATTCATGTACTTACAACCAACCAATTTTTGACAAAAATGCCCAGACCATGCATTACAGAAATGATAATCTCTTCAGTAAATGGTGCTGGCAAAATTGGATGTGTATGTTTATAAGAATGAAATTAGATTCCTGTCACCATATAAAAAATAATTCAAGATGGATCAAAGACCTAAACTTAAGACCTAAGATTATAAAGTTATTGGGAAAAAATGTGGAGGAAACACTTCAAGACATTGGCGTAGGCAATGACTTCCTGGAAAACCACCCAAAGTATAGGCAAAAAAAATCAAAACCAGAAAAAAATGGGATTACATCAAACTCACAATCTTTTGCACCACAAAGGAAACAATAAATAGGGTGAAGGTACCACCTGTAGAATGAAAAAATACTAGCAATATATTTATCTGGCAAAGGGTTAATATCCAAAATACATCAGCAACTCAAAAAGATAAACAAAAAATCAACTAATCCAGTTAGGAAAGGGACAAAAGATATCAACAGACAGTTCTCAAAAAGGAAGAAATATAAATAACTAGCCAATGTAAGAAAATAGTTCTCAATATTTCTAGGCATCAAGGAAATGCAAATGAAACCCAAAATGAGATTGCCTAACCCATATTAGAATGGCTATTATCTAAAAGGCAGTGAGAGATAAATGATGTTGAAGAAGTAAAGAAAAGGAAACTCTTTTTTTTTAAGATTTATTTATTTATTTGAAAGTCAGAGCTACACAGAGAGAGGAGAGATAGAGAGAGAGAGGTCCTCCATCTGCCAGTTCACTCCCCAGATGGCCACAATGACCAGAGCTGTGCCAATCCGAAGCCAAGACCAGGAGCTTCTTCTGGGTCTCCCACGCAGGAGTCCCAAGGACTTGGGCCATCCTCCACCACCTTCCCAGGCCACAGCAGAGAGCTGGGTTGGAAGAGGAGCAGCTGGGCCTCGAACCGGCACACATATGGGATGTTGGCACTTCAGGCCAGGGCGTAAACCCACTGCGCCACAGCTCCGGCCCCGAAAAGGAAACTCTTAAACATTGTAGATGGGTATGTTAATTAGTGCAGTCACTGTGGAAAATAATATGGAGAATTCTGTAAAAATTGGAAATAGACTCACTATATGATTCAGTTATCTCACTACCCACCATATACCCAAAAGACACAAACACACTGTATTAAAGAGATATCTACATCTCCATGTTTGTAGCAGCATTGTTCACTATAGCTAAGATATGGAATCAACCATGATTTCTATCGTCATATGAATGGATAAAGAAAATCTGATGTACATTTGTACAAGGGAATATTATCCAGTTACAAAAAAGAATGAAATTGTAGCTTTACATCAAAATTGTCAGGGACCACGCAACATGTGGCCTCTTAGTGGAAAACTACTGAAGTAGAGCTAAGCAGCCCAGACCAGAGAGTACTGATAACGCAACCTTGTGTGACCTGTGCCTTAAGACCTTGTAACCTTTCCCCTACTTGCACTTGTAACCTTTCCCCTACTTTCACAAGCATTGGAGCTACAAGATAAGCTCTCCCTCCTTCCCCTGCCCAACATCCTGCCCTCCTAAATGCCCCTCCTTCCCCCCACCTGACACCCTGCCTTTATGATATATAAGTGTGTGGTTGAAAAATAAAATTTGCAGCTTGAACAGACAAGAGTCTTGCTGCCATCTTTGTTTCTCCTGTCCCTTTCATTCCCCATTCTAGGTACTTGGCCCTAGTTGACGTCCCGCGAGACAGGACACAAAATGATTGAAATTGTAAAACATCATGTTTATTGAAATAAGCAGAACACAAAAAGACACATACTACATGTTCTCTATATGTGGGAGTTAAAATTTATTTTAAAAATCAAAAGAAGAAATGTCTGTATGTATCAATTTTACAGCAAACAGTATTTTACCAAGCTGTTAAAAAATCGAATTAATAATAATCATATACTATTAGAGTATATATTATTGTTATATATTACCATAGTTTTAATGATTTTGTGACTATTTTAAAATTTATTTTACATGAGTAAACTTCAGCAACTTTTATTCAAATTTTATTTATAACCATCACTATTTTCCTGATCAAATATGATCTTTTAAATTTTTATTTGTTGAATTCTTTGTTTAGTGGAGTACTTAGTCTTTGACTATAGTAAACTAAAATGCTATCTCAATAATAATAAAATATTAAGAAGATATAGGTAAATAAATCCCATGTTCTTGGAATAGAAGGTCCCCCAGAATGAAGATGACAACTCCTCCTAATTTGCATACATGAGGATCTGGAATTTATGGGAGATGAGCATTCTGAAAAGACTATGGGTGGATTCTAAAAATTTTGGTACCAAAATCAACTTATCTTAATTCCACCTTCCTTGAACTTTTTGTAGTGCCACCATATGTCTAACACAGTAGCTAAGACCCAATGCTGACAATAAACTCTAACCATGATGCTTTCCCCACCCCTCACCCTAACTCTAACTGAATAAATAGTAGATATCATCAGGGATGGAGTAACATTCCAATTCCATCTAGTGGCTTGCACAAAGATTGCACAGAAGTATGGCCATAGTATTCCTGCTAAACATATATGACCTGAATCCATTCTGAAGAAATATCTGAAAAACTGAAATTTAGACACATTCTACAACATAAAAGAAGGGTTCCTCTCAAAAATGCCAGTGTTGGAGTGGGCTGTAGTCAAGATGTCCAAGTCCCATATCTAGGTTGTTTTTTTGTTTTTGTTTTTGTTTTCATTTTTTGACAGGCAGAGTGGATAGTGAGAGAGAGAGACTGAGAGTAAGGTCTTCCTTTGCCGTTGGTTCACCCTCCAATGGCCGCCGCGGCTGGCGTGCTGTGGCCGGCGCACTGCCCTGATCCGAAGCCAGGAGCTAGGTGCTTCTCCTGGTCTCCCATGGGGTGCAGGGCCCAAGCACTTGTGCCATCCTCCACTGCACTCCCTGGCCACAGCAGAGAGCTGGCCTGGAAGAGGGGCAACCGGGACAGAATCCAGCGCCCCAACCAGGACTAGAACCCGGTGTGCTGGCGCCGCAAGGTGGAGGATTAGTCTAGTGAGATGTGGCACCGGCCCATATTTAGGTTTTAATTCCAAGCTCTGGTTCCTTTTTCAAGCTCCTGCTTATATATATCCCGACACACAATGGTGATGGCTCAATTAATTTCATTCCTGGCACCAAGGTGGGAGACCTGGATTGTGTTCACAGATCTTGGGTCTCACTATTGTAGGCACACAGTGATTCAGTGGATGGGAGCTTTTGTGCTCTCTTTCTTTTTAAAAAAATTATTTTTGACAGAGAGGGAGAGGAAGAGGGAGAGAGAGAGATAGCGAGAGCGAGAGCGCACACGCTAGAGAGAGATTTTCAGATGGCCTCAATAGCCAGTGCTGAGCCAGGAAGAATACAGGAGTTAGCAGCACCATCTGTGTTTCTCACATAAGTGGAAGGGGGACAAACACTTGGGCCATCTTCCATTGCTTTTCCAAGGCCATTAGCAGGGAGCTGAATCAGAAGTGGAGCAACTGAGACCAAACCAGTGCCCAAAGGGGATGCCAGCATTTTAGGCAGCTTTACCCACTAGGCTACAATGCTGGCCCTTAATTTTTTTTTTATTTTGGAGCTGGCACTGTGGCACAGAAGGTTAACAACCTGGCCTGAAGCACCGGCATCCCATATGGGCACTGGTTTGAGACCCAGCTGCTCTACTTCTGATCCAGCTCTCTGCTATGGCCTGGGAAAGCAGTGGAAGATGGCCCAAGTCCTTGGGTCCCTGCACCCATGTGGGAGAACTAGAAGAAGATCCTGGCTCCTGGCTTCGGATTGGCGCAGTTCCCACTGTTGTGACCAAATGGGGAGTGAACCATCAGATGGAGGACCTCTCTTTCTCTCTCTCTGCCTCTCCTCTCTATGTAACTCTGACTTAAATAAATCTTTAAAAAAATTTCTTATTTTATTTGAGAGGCATAGAAACTGAGCAAGAATAACACATGGGGGACTTCTGTGGTTAGTTTCTGTAGATGAAACCAAATGATGTTGGACACTTCAGGCAGTGTCTGTACACAGTGAAGCTGTCTGGTGAAACTCTTCTTTGCAACTCAAAGACTACATTTACCAGAGGTCCCTCGGTGAGATATGAACGTGCAGAGTGCCAATTCAGACAGTACTACCCTGAATGTCCAGGGTTGCCTGGAAAAGCATGTGACCTTCAGTTCCCAGGGGCTTATATAGTAAGAGATAGGGGGATGGAGCACCAAGAGAATCACTATCCAGGATACCTAGGGTTAACCAAGGGAGCAAGGGAGCAAGTAAACATTAGTGTACTAGTTTCTGTTTGAATACTTGTTTTCAGCACTTTTTTATTTGTATCTAAGAGAAAAATGGATGGATCATATGGTAACCGTTGTAAATAAGATTTATTATATTTCTTTGAAAGAGCTACAGAGAGGAAGACACACACAAAACACAGACACACACAGACACAGACACACAGACATACAGGCAGAGAGATCCTATATCTACTGGTTCACTCCCCCAGATGGTTGCAATAGCAGGGGCTGTTACAGGAAGAAGCCAGGAGCCTGGCACCCCATCCAGATCTCCCACAAGGATGGCAGGGGCCAAACTACTTGGGCCATATTCTGCTGCTTTTTTAGGTGCACTAGGAGGCAGGCAATGGGAGTGGAGCAGCTAGGATGCACATATGAGATCCTGGCATTGCAGAAGGTGGCTTAACGTACTATGATACACCACTGGTTCCCACACGGTACTTCTACGCTTAATTTTTTGTACAATTGACAGTTTTCTACCAAGGTCAGACCATTTTACATTTTTTTTCCATAGACTGGCCTGGAAGTTGGAACACCATGTTGGAATGCCCACATCCCATGTTGTAGTACCTGTGTTTAGGTCCTAGTTCTGGTCCCTATTTTGGTTTCCTGCTGGTGCACACCCTGGAGGCAACAGGTGTAGTTCATGGGGTTGGGTCTCTGTCAGTCAAGTGAAAGACCTGTATTGAGTTTCCAGATCCTTATTTTGGCTCATCCCAATCCCAGATATATTGTTAATTTGCAGAATAAATTGGTGGGTGGGAGCTCTGTTTGTCTCTACCTCCCCTACTTACAAATAAATAGATAATTTAAAAACTTCCCCAGCAAAATAGATAATTTAAAAACCTCCCCAGCAACTGACAGAGCATATATATTTCATTCTATAATTTTTCCAATTTTCACACTTGAAAATTTCAGTTTATAGACCATTGTGAGTGGATTTTTGGGTTAGCTATAAGATTTGTGTCTGTGTTGTTTTTTTCTCATGTGGTTTGCATGTGGTTAATTTTTCCCCACAATTATTCAGTTGACATCTGTGGAACAGACTGTTCTGTGTTGAATTGGCATAGTTCCTTTGACAAAATTAGTTAACTAAATTTACATGCTGTATTTTCATTCCATTTATTCTGTTTCATTTATCCACTCATGTATTTCTTCCCCAACATCACACTATCTTCATTACTACAACCTTCTGACAAGTGTGAAGATTCACTAGTGTAGTTCTTTAACTGGTCTTCAGCCCTGTGTCATCTATTTTAGAACATTCTGCTAGTACCAGAGAATACAGTGTGGACATCGCATTCATAGAAGAGACTGCTGTGTACATATGAGATTCATCCTAGGGACTATGGCATGGACATCATATTCATATTAGAGACAGTTGAGAACATGTTATATTAGTCCCAGGAGCTTCTCTGTGTATATTAATTCTAATTAGAGGCCACTGTGTATATTTTACATCAGTGAACACATCCTGTGTTGGGGAGGAAACAGTGAATATTTTGAATTATATTTTTCTATTGCAAGGCCTTCCTCTGCTGAGTACTTTGAAGAATCCTCCCTCTGCTGGGAGGCTAATGAAGAAAGGCTTTTTACTCACCACTGCAAAGTGTGAGCCTAGCACTTCCCTTGCCACCAGGATGGTTATTAATGTTTTATCACATTTTTATTCCTGGTTTGAAAATTACTTTTTCATAATGCATTATTAACTTAATATTCTGCTAAATTCATCTTTCCAAGATTTAAATTTTATTCAGATGAAATTGGATGCATTTACCCATAGGCTATGGCAGCAGACTTAAACTTTATTCATAAATGACCATATGGTTCTCTTTTTCATTCTATTTTCATCAATCATCATTATCAAAATTACTCTAGCCTCTCTCTTTTTTTTAAACAAGTAACAGGAATTACATGTTCTTTCAGTCTTAATTCCTTCCTTCCTTCCTTCCTTCCTTCCTTCCTTCCTTCCTTCCTTCTCTCTCTCTCTCTCTCTCTCTCTCTCTCTCTCTCTCTCTTTCTTTCTTTTCTTTCTTTCAAAAAGATGTGTTTGTGTGCCCTCTGGTGGCCTCCCAGGTTCAACACAGGACACTCAGCATTCGCTGTTCAACAGTAGTAGTACCATCTGGGCTTAAACATTGTACATATTTTGTTTTTAATTTGTCATTATGCATATTTAAAAATTTTTTCAGACTGTATAATGATTGTTGATATATCCTTTTGTTCTTTTTCATGAAATTGATTATGGTAATATGTAATTTCCAAAAATAAAATCCACTTAATCACCAAAAATATTATTGACTCAAAGTTATGTGTGACATATTATCTTTAAGTTTTTGAAACTTGGTGACATCCACTTTCTCCACTCAAATCGCAAGTGTTTTCTTTTTATCGTTCAGTCTTGCCAGAAGTTTATTTATTAATTTATTCACACTCCTAGAAGTCACATTTGGAACTGTCTGTTATAGGGCTATAGACACATTTTCATTTTTATTGATTTATGGTTTTAAAAATATTTTCCCTTTTTAAAAATTTACTCTTCTGGTGTTTTAAGTTCGATTTTTGCATTTAGTCTTTAAACCAAGACTTAGAGGTTCCGAGCACTTCTGTGAGAATGCACCCATGCTTTCTCAGTGCTAGCACAGGGTCATCTCTTGCACCATGTCCCACTCTGTCATCCAGCAGCACAGGGCACAGGACACCACTCCTCTATTCTTGGGGGAATTTCTTTTCTGGGCTTCCATGCAACACCTTGCTTTCATCCAGTAACACTAGCTGCTCCAACTAGGTATTTTTTGATTCTTCCCTCTTTTCTGTTCTATTTCTTAGTGTTGGAGAGCCCAGGGCCTTGTCTTTGGTCTGCTTTGCTTCTGTTCTTTGTTCTTGGCTTCTCCATGCCTCAAGGTTTCACTTACCATCTACAGGATATGAGCCTCACATTTATTTCTGCAGTTTACTCTTGCACACTGAGCTACAGACGTGAATATAAGTTAGTGTCTCAGGATTATCATGGCGCCATCCCCCAGGTACCTCACACTGACCATGTTCAAAGTGAAACCCTGACACTTCTCTGCAATTTGTTTCTTTCATATGCTTCCTTACTCCTTATTCAGTGACAACCTCCCCCTCCCAGTTACTCATGCCCCAAACTTTGGAGTCATCTTTGTCTTCCCTGCTTATTTTTCATCTTTGTCAAAAAAAAATATAGGTAGCTCTCCTTTAGAAAAGAAATCCTGCTTGATCATGTTGAGTGAAATTTTTGATGTGTAGTAGGATTCTATTGGTTAGTATTTTGTTGAGAAGTCTTGAATTCACATTGATCAGAAATATTGGTCTATATTTTTCTTTTGCTGTTTTTGCTCTGGCCTTGCCTAGCTGTGGTGTCAGGATAATTCTAGCCTTGCAAAATGAGTTTGAACAGTTTCTTTCCCATTTCAGCTTATTCGGATAGTTTTTAAAAACATTTATTACCTTATTGGAAAATCAGAGGAGAGAGAAAGAGAGAGAGAGAGAGAGAGAGAGAAATATTCTACTCACTAGTTCACTCCCCAGATGGCTGCAATAGCCAGCAGTGGGCCAAGTGAAACCCAGGAACCAGCAGCTTCACTTATGGGTTAGCTTTTCTATGTCTTTCCTTTTTTTTTGCCTTCATAGACCTCCAAAAATTAAGTATTTGCTTGCTTGATGGTGTTCCTAAGGTCTCAAAAGCTGTCCTCATTTTTTTCATAAGACTCATCTTCAAGATCTGATATCATTTCTTATGTTTGATCCAGTCTTTTGTTAAGTATTTCAAAAATATATTTTTAAAGTGTTTATGCATTTATCTGAGACACAGGAAGGGAGAGACTTATATACAGAGATCTCTCACCTACCATTCTCTCCCCAAATGCCCACATTGGCCAGCGGGCCTTAGCCAGAAATTCAATCTATGTCTCCCACATGAATGGCCAGAACATTACTATTTGTCGTGCACACAGTAGTGTTGGTGAGAGACCAGTCACCACAATGAAAATGATGACATAGGAAACATGATGGATTTTTCCACATTAGCAATGGTGGCAAGTGTGGTGTATATGTGGTCCTGTTGGAAACAGGCATGGGCCATGGGTGGGCCAGCAGTGATGGCAGGGGAAGTGTAGTAAATAATGCAAGTGTTAGGGCACTAGCAGCTTTGAGGAGTACCCAAGTGCTGCATTATCTGACTCCAGGCTTGCTGTGATTATAAGGAGAGTACAGCACACATTGTAAGTCCTGAAATCTGGCAATCATGGATGAGTGTTTGCACAAAGTGCAAGCTCTCAACTAATGACAGGCTGGAAGTATGATTCTGTCCCCAGTATTGTTGTTGTGCTACAGCAGCCTGGTCTTTGGGAGCTAGGATAACAGTGCAAGAACCTTCTCAGAAATGAAGCTGGGGCCGGTGCTATGACATAGCAGGTAAAGCCACTGCCTGAGGTGCTGGCATCCCATATGGGCACCGATTTGAGTCCTGGCTGCCTCACTTCCAATCCAGCTCTCCACTATGGCCTGGGAAGGCAGTAGAAGGTGGCCCAAGTGCTTGGGCCCCTGCACCCATGACAGAGACCCAGAGGAAGCTCCTGGCTCCTGTCTTTGCATTGGCGCAGCTCTGGCCATTGTGTCCATTTGGGGAGTGAACCAGCGGATGAAAGACCTATCTCTCTCTCTGCCTCTCTGTAACTCTATCTTTGAAATAAATAAATAAATTTTTTCAAAAAAGTGAAACTACTGTGCAGACTCCAGGTCACCTATAAATGGGCTGCAAACCTGTGATGTTTGTTGCTATTTTTTCTGACTTCAATGCAAAAGGTCTTACTGGGACTTTTCTGTTTACCCTTTCTTGTATAAAGGGGATTCCCCTTGGTCAGAGAACCAGCATCATTGTTGTCCAGTGTTGTTTCTTTTCCCCCTATTCTATATGCTACTACCTCAAATCTCTGTGTTGTACAATGTTCCTGTTTCTCCCCTTCTGGGTTCTAGTGTAAGTCACATTGAAATGCACCTATTTATTTATTTTCTGGTTCTTCTTTGCAGAGGAGAGTAGTAGTCTTTAAAGAGATTTATTTATTTTGAAAGTCAGAATTATATATAGAGAGGGACACACACTCACACGCACACACACATATCTTCCATCTACTAGTTACTCTCCAGATGGCCACAATGGCCAGAGCTGGGCCAAGCTGAAGTCAGGAGGCAGGAACTTCAGTTGGGTTTTACACATAGGTGACAGGGGCCCAAACACTTGGGTCATCTGTGCTTTCCCCAGGCCATTAGCAGGGAGGAGCCAGGAAATGAAATGTTGCCCACATGGGGTGCTAGGTTTGCAGGTGGCAGCTTTATCTACTGCACCACAATGACAGACCGGAGACTAGTATTTGCTTCCTCTATTGCGCCATCTTTCTAGCCACTCAGAGAATATTTGAATGAATGAGCACTCTCAAATATATTTCTGTGAGCATTTATTTCACTATCCAACTTATACTTTTTTCTTTCCTCACAGCTTCTGAAGCATCCTTTGGAATTCCTATAACGAGCAGTTGTTACAAAAATCACAGTGAGAGAGCTCCTGTCTTTCATTTATATTCAGCACTGCCTTTCCTTCTCTTCTCTTGTCATCACTACCACATTAATTAAGCACATTTTCATATGTTCCCTGGACTACAATGAAGGCCTCTGGAAAGCTCCTCCAATGTCATATCCCAGCCCCTTTTCCTTCTGCTATCCACACTGAAGCTTAAAAGGTTAAAATGTAAATCTCAGATGCCATTCTGTTTCTTAAAATTCATCAATACCTTCTCATCACCTGTGAGATAAGGTCCAGAATTTTGAACATGGATTCTGTTCATGTGAATTACCTGGTCCCAGCCTCCCTCTCTCTTCTATCTCAATCATCCCCAGTATTCTTTATGCACTGGACATCATGCACTCTTAAATGTCTTAACAGCAGTGTTCTTTGTGTTAATTTCACATGCTCTTCCCACCAGTCTTGGCCTGATTGATGCCACAAGTCTCCCACATGTGAGATTTCATTACTGCCTTCCTCAAGATTAGTAAGAGCCCCCCCCCCCATTATTAGCATCACCAGATAGGTTCTCAGTGCATTTCACATTTTTCTTTTTTAAACTTCAACACACTTACATTCTTTGCTTAATGTTTGTTTCCTGTGTCAGCATATAAATTACAGAGAAGCAAGACCTGTTTCTGGCTTGTTCACTTCTTCATCATAAACATTCTTTGACTTATACATGGTGTCCAAAACATTTTTGTTTGAAGAATAATTCATTGGTTGACCACTATCTCTCTTTGTTCTTTTTCCTCCTTAATTTTGGGAGGCTCACTTATAATGCATGGTTTCATAACTCAGAATATGTGCCTCCTGTTTAGACATCCTCATCTATGGTTTTATTGTCATTCCCTGGCCTAGCAGAACTCCTTACCTGGAAAAGAAAGGCTGCATGGTTAGGTAGGAAGGAGTTTTATTAGAAAACAGATCTTTTATGTTGTTTGATTTGGAAAGGAAAGCTATGTCCCAAGCTCCCCGTGTTGTGTGGGAATGGAGGAACTGTGTCAAGCTGTTAGGCTACCTTTCTCACTATCACTGTCAGTGAGGGATGGGGGAAGGTGATAAACATCACCAATGGAAAAGGAAGTAGAGGTGGATACACATGCGCTGACTGCTCATTTCTTCCTTTGGAAGTACTGGGAATGTTTCCAATTCTTGCTGTTTCTTTTTCTTAAGACACATAAGTGCACAGAGTTAGCCAGCTCCCGTACCCTGTGTGCCTCCAAACATTGAGGTGGCTGATATCTGATCACCTATGTGTGCTTTCCTCATGCAACAAATATTGATTGGGGCCTCCTTTGTTATGGTCTTGGACCATGGAGCCAGTGTGAAAAATGAATATATTAAAGTCTTTCTTGTAGAACTCCACATGCTGGCAGGAAAGAAAAAATCTCTCAATCTTTTTTTTAAAAAAAGGATTCCCCCCCCCCTTTTTTTTAAAAAAAAAAAAAGACTTTATTTAAGAGACAGAGTTACAGAGGAGGAGAGACAGTGAGAGGTCTTCCATCCACTGGTTCACTCCCCATATGTTCACAATGACTAGAGCTGGGCCAATCCAAAATCAGGATCCAGGAGCTTCTTCCGGGTCTCCCACATGAGAAGCAGAAGCCCAAATACTGTGCCATATTTTGCATTTCCAGGCAATCAGCAGGAAGATAGATCAGAAATAGAGCATCTGGGACTTGAACTGGTGCTCATAAAGGATGCTAGTGCTACAGGCAGAGGCTTAACCTATGCTACAGCATTAGCCCCAAATCCACCAGTTTTTAGAGGTGTCACAGTCTCATGGTCAGCAATGCTTCAGGACCTGGATCAAGTTTAGGGTGTCTATCATCATAACATTACCTCTGATGTTTGTATCCTTATTCCTCACCTCATCCTGAAGATACTCCAGCTATAGCTGAAGCTCCAAAAACCAAAAACACTGGTGATTATGTTGTGCCCAGATCGTTAGATCCCCACAGAGACCCCCAGAGAGTTGATCACACCAAACTGCAAAAGCAAGGTTTATTCTAGAGTACAAGCTGCGACAGGGACTCCATCCAACCAACCGGCATAGCAGAGGAACGAGTGAGGCCCCGGTCTTTGTTTGGGAGAGTTTTTAAAGGAAAAAAGGGCTACATCAGCAGGAAAAAAGAGTTATATACAACATGGAAGCTTTGGGCACAGGGAGTTACAGCGGGAGCTTACAGCACAGAAGCTTTGGATGCAGGGAATTACTTTGTTTAGCAATCTCTACTGTGCTGTCCTTGGTCTACCAAGCTAGTTGTCCCTGGTAAGCTTTGCTATCTCCAGAATGCCTGAATGCCTGCTTTTACAAGGACTCGGGTCTGCTATGGGAAATGGAGGCTGCTTTTTTTATTGTTTTAAAATGGAGTCACTTTGGTTCTTCAATGGTTCCTAGCAGGCAATCTCCTAAAAGCAAAGATGTTAGGAAAATTCGTTGGTCTAGAAGACAGAACCAACATAAGCCTTGCAACTGTGTCATTCAGCATGTGCTCTGTCTGCCCCTCTCAAGAATTTCAAGTGCCTTTTACACATAGTGTTTAAGTCATCAGCTGCTTCCACTGTACATCTTAGATACCTGAAAAATTGGATAATTAAGTAATCAACTATCCCACAGCCCAATAGCTGTAGAAGGTGGCAATGGGGGAGGGGATTCTTCTCTGATTCTTCCCTAGATTCTCTCTTTCCACCCCTTCCCTTGTGAATGTTGGGATGAATCTCCTTTTATGGGTGAATCAGAGGTCAGTGCAGGTTATCTCACTCGAAGGTCAAGGTTGTGGAGAAAGACTTCAGCACAGGGAATCCAGAGAGGAGAATGTGCCCTGTGCTAGCTAACCCAGGATTAATGAGCTAAAATTACTAGAATTGTTAACATCTGACAGTTGTGACAATCTCAACACAGGTATAATTTCTGGCCATGCCTGTTCAAAAATAAATTGGCTTTTACAAAGAGTTAAGATGGTGGGACCAGCAGGGGGGTGGGGGGTAGAGCACAGTGGTGGCACAGTGCAAGCCCCGGCCTGCAGCACAGGCATCCCATATAGTCATCCGGTTCAAGTCTCGGCTGCTCCACTTCTGATCCAGCTCTCTGGTATGGCCTGGGAAAGCAGTAGAAAATAGCCCAAGTCCTTGGATCCTTTCATCCATGTGAGAGACTCAGAAGAAGCTCCTGGCTCCTGACTTTGGATCAGCTCAGCTTCAGCTGTTGCAGCCATCTCGGGAGTGAACTAGTGGGTGGAAGACCTCTCTCTCTCTCTCTCTCTCTCTCTCAACCTCTCTCTGTAACTCTTTCAAATAAATAAAACTTAAAAAAAAACAAAGAATTAACATGGCTTGTGAAATTCACACACATAATATTCTTCACATCCATCCCCTTCTTTGCTGGCCTCTAGAGGGAGGGTTTGTCTAAGGAATAGCTAACAGTGAATGTGACACTTTCATAACTGATTCTATGCAGGCAGGAAGCAGCTGTCTTTTTCAGCCAGTGTTGAAAGATACAAGTTGTCTTCTGTGATTCCCTCTTGCTGTTAACACACCCAAAATCATTGTCACATATCTTGGAAAGAGAACCAGAATGATTATCATTTAAGTGTTTCTAAAACAAACACCACTGGAAGACCAATTCATGTTCTAATGTTGTCAGGAAATCCCTTAAAAAAATGAAGTCAACAGTCCATTGGTATCCTTGGCAAGAAGAATCTTGCAGAGTTGGTCACACATGAATTCAAACAGACCTGTGATTTCAGGCCTGTTTATGCTGAGACTCAATTTCTTTATTTCCTAATGAGTGGTCATTAAACATTTCCCTTCAAGTTAGTTTAGTGGTGAACATTTTGCCTAACACTTATACAAAGTGCCTGACACATAGTATTAATAAATGATAATTTTGATGTTAGTTCAGGGTGAATATTGTGAAACATGACATTCTTAAGCATCATCAGAATCTCAACTTGGGGAAAACTTGAAGTTTAGATCATCCCTGAGTCTAGCCCTAAGAAGCAGCATTCCTAGGATCCAAGATGGTTGAATAGGGTAAAGTCATACTGACCAGCTTCATTAGGATATGAAAACAAAGAAATGATCTCTTTCCAGAGGTCTGACTGACAGAAATATTCAGTGGAGGTGAAATAAAAAGAATGAATATCCCATGGAACAGTGAGGAAAGAGGACAGAAACACGGTTGAGATGGGCAGCACAGTACAGACAGCTGCAAGCTGAGTTGACATCTTACCAAGTAAAAGTAGGAAGAAGTTTTTATATGTCATTTTTTTAAAAAAGATTTATTTAGTTATTTGAAAGTCAGAGTTATACAGAGAGAGAAGGAAAGGAAGAGAGAGAAAGAGGTCTTCCATCCACTGATTCACTCCCCAATTGGCTGTAATGGTGGAAACTGCAGCTGTGCTGATCCAAAGCAAAGAGCCAGGAGCTTCTTCCAGGTCTCCCATGTAGGTACAGGGGCCCAAGCACTTGGGCCACCTCCTACTGCTTTCCCAGGCCATAGAAGAGAGCTGAATTAGAAGTGGAGCAGCCAGGACTCAAACCAGCACCCATATGGGATGTCAGCACTGCAGGCTGTGGCTTTACATGCTAAGAATTTCACAGTCACTCACTGACTGTAACTTTATCCTGGGGAGCTGACTGGGGTCTGAGCAATTGCTACACTCAAAGAAATGAATTCACATTGTCTCCCTTCCATCCCTTATTCCCATAGAGTGCTGGACTCTCCTGGAAAAACTCACACAAGTGATCTCTGGACCATTGCTATCAGAAGACAGTCAGAGTCAGAGTAAGGGCAAGTTGTGGGGTAGAGGGCGTGTCCCATTCATCTTGTAACAATTGGAGCTTGGGAGTATTAGCCCAAGAACCATGTTCACCCACTGTATGTGAGCTGGGAGTGGGGGTGGGGTGACACTTAGCTTCTGGGAACTAACACCAAAATGTACTTCCATCTAGAAGATTTGGGTAATGACTCTGCTGTACTATATAACACCAGGATTATAACAATCAGTTTGACTTTGTTTAATCCCACTGAAATCTACCCAATGGACCTAGGGGAGAACTCACCTGCATTCCACCTCTAGGGACTCATACCTGCCAGAGAAAAAATTTCCTGTGTGCCTTAAAATCACCCTGTGGAACTGGAGCAGGGTTCAGTTCACATTGCCCATTCCAAGAAATAGGGCTTTGGACATTATAATCTGCAGCACCAGTTGCACTTTCCTAGCAAGACCAAAGGAGGGGTTCATTTCATCCACTTTACACAATCATAGAGTCACAGAAATTCATGCCACAAGCCCTACAATCACTCAGGATTGCTACTGGGACAAGGGAATAGTCATTTACATTGACATCAGCACCCACCACCAAGACAATGGCTTTCACATTTCCAGAGTAACTGATACAAAATTGTGTGGACTGAAGATACATAGCCTAGGAAACCTACCTTCATCTCAAAGTCATGCTTCTAATCCTATGGCTTGCAGCAGACTAGACCAGTGTGTCAATTATAGACAGGATGACATTGATTAAAACAAAAGATATAACTGAGAGACTGAACTTCTGGAATTACCTAGAACCAAAGCCAAAAGAACCAGCGAAGTGATATGTTGCATTTCATCCAAACCTTAAACTCTTTTTTAAGAAAACCTACTTCATAAAGAAGAAGGAATTACTATACCAGATGTACAGATGTCAACGTAGGGACATAGGAAACATGACAGAGAAAGCTAGCATGACATCTCCAAAATAACACAATAATTCTTCAGACTGAAGGAAACTATGAAATTCTGGAAATAGAATTCAAAATAGTGATTGTAAGGAAACTTAATGCAATCAGGAGAATACATATAGACAGATTAAACAAGTGAGTAAATCAATGAGTGACATGAATGAAAATATTAGTAAGCAGACAGAAATAATTAAGAAGAACCAAATAGAAATTTTGAAAATAAAATCTTCAGTCAGTGAGAAAAAAAATATAACTGAGAGTTTTAACAAAGGAATAGACCAAATGAATGAAGGAATTTCTAATCTGGCAGACAAGACTTTTGAAATAACCTAATCAGACAATAAAACAAATTAAAAAGAATGAAGAAATTCTATGTGAAACTTGGGATATGATTAAATGACTGAATATTTATATTATAGGTATTTCTGAAGCAGAAGGGAAGAGAAAAGATGTTTAAAGCCTCCCAAATCAAACAATAATTGAAAATTTTCCAGGTCTTGAAAGGGACATCAGGGCCAGCACTGTGATGTAGTAGGCTAAACCTCGCTTGCAGTGCCAGCATCCCATATGGGTGCCAGTTCAGGTACCAGCTGCTTCACTTCTGATACAGCTCCTTCTAATGGCATGGAAAAGCAGTAGAAGATGGCCCAAGTGCTTGGGCCCCTGAAATAGCTGGAAGAAGCTCCTCCTTATCTGTTTTGGATCTGTTGAACTCTAACCTTTGTGGCCATTTGGGGAGTGAACTAGCAGATGTAAGACCTCTCTTTCTGTCTCTTTCTCTCTCTGTAACTCTGCTTCTCAAATAAATAAATCTTTCTTTTTTTTACAGGCAGAGTGGACAGTGAGAGAGAGAGAGACAGAGAGAAAGGTCTTCCTTTTCCATTGGCTCACCCCCCAATGGCCACTGCAGCTGGCACGCTGCACCCGTCACACTGCGCTGATCCAAAGCCAGGCGCCAGGTGCTTCTCCTAGTCTCCCATGGGGTGCAGGGCCCAAGCACTTGGGCCATCCTCCACTGCACTCCCAGGCCACATCAGAAAGCTTGCCTGGAAGAGGGGCAACTGGGACAGAATCCGGCATCCTGACTGGGACTAGAATCCGGTGTGCCGGCGCCGCAGGTGGAGGATTAGCCTAGTGAGCTGTGGCACCGGCCTTCAAATAGATAAATCTTTAAAAAGGAGAAAGAAATGTGGCTATCCAGATACAAGAAGCTCAAAGAACTTCAAGCAGACTGAACCAAAAAATATCATCTACAAGGCATATTGTTGTCAAACTGACAAAAGTTAAGGATGAGGAGAAAATACTAAAGCAATAAGGTTAAAATAAAAGTATCAAGTTATATATAAAAACTAATTTGGTTGACATCAGACTTTTCAGAAGAAATCAAACAGGTGAGAAAAGAGTGGGATGATATATTCAATGTCGTCAAGGAAAAGAACTTTCCACCGGGAAGATTGTATTGAGAGACGGTATCCTTAAAATGGAGGGAGAAATAAGCTATTTTTCAAATAAGAAAAACTGAAGGAAATCACCACTACCAGACAAGTCTTATAAGAAATTCTGAAATGAGTCCTGCATTAGAAGTAAACATCCTGAAAACATATGATACCACCAAATTCACTAACAGAGCAGGTAAAATCAGTACCCAATCAACCAAATGACAGGTGTTAATTCTTATTCATCAATACTATCATTTAATATAGATGGATTAAATTCAACAACCAAAGGACTTACATTGGCTGGATAGTTAAAAAAAAATCAAGACCCCACTACATGTTGGCTACAAGAAACTCACTTCACGAATAAAGACACACATAGACTGAAAGTGAAGGACTAGAAAAAGATATACCAGGAAAATGGATACAAAAAATGAACAGGAGTGGCTATTCATATAAGATAAAACAGACTTTAAATAAAAAGTGGTAAAGAGAGACAAAGAAGGACATTGTACTTTGATAGAAGGCTTGAATCTGCAAGAAGATATAGCAATCATAAACATTTATGCACCCAAAACAAGACCACCCAGATATATACAGCAAATAACATTAGACTTAAAGGAAAGAGACCCCAATACAATAATAGTGGGTGATTACAACACCCCACTCTCTTCAATGGACAGATCAAGCAGACAGAAAATCAATAAAGATAAATCAGAGTTGAAACATACTGTTGAGCAAGTGGACATAACAGATATTTACAGGACATTTCACCCACCAACTATAGAATAACCTTCTTTTCATTAGCGCATTGAGTATTGTCATAGTTGGCCATCTATTAGGCTACAAGTAAAGTTTCAGTAATTTAAAAAGACTGAAATCATACCATGAATCCTCTCAGACCACAAAGGAATAAAAATTAGAAACCAACAAGAAGATGCAGCACTCAAAAAGATACAGAAATAAAACATTTTGAATGATCAATGAGTCATTGAAGAAGTTAAAAAGAAAATATAAAACTTTCTTGAAATAAATTAAAATGAAAACACACCATATCAAAATCTGTGAGATAAAGCAAAAGAAGTTTTAAGAGAGAAGTTTATAATATCAAGTCCTTACATTTAAAAGAGAAAGTCTCAAATAAGTGATCTAATGATACATCTCAAAGATTTAGAGGGGCTGGCATTGTGGCATAGATGGTTAAGCTGCTGCTTGCAATGTGGGCATCTGTATGGATGCCAGTTTGAGTCATGGCTGCTCCACTTCTTTTTTTTTTTTTTTTTTTTTTTTTTTGACAGGCAGAGTGGACAGTAGAGGGAGACAGAGAGAAAGGTCTTCCTTTTTGCCGTTGGTTCACCCTCCAATGGCCGCCGCGGTAGGCACGCTGCAGCCGGTGCACCGCGCCGTTCCGATGGCAGGAGCCAGGTGCTTCTCCTGGTCTCCCATGGGGTGCAGGGCCCAAGAACTTGGGCCATCCTCCACTGCACTCCCTGGCCACAGCAGAGAGCTGGCCTGGAAGAGGGGCAACCGGGACAGGATCAGTGCCCCGACCGGGACTAGAACCCAGTGTGCCAGCACCGCAAGGCGGAGGATTAGCCTGTTAAGCCACGGCGCCGGCCCTCCACTTCTTTTTTTTTTTTTTAAGATTTATTTATTTATTTGAAAGAGTTACAGAGAGAAAGGAGAAGCAGAGATAAAGAGAGAGGGCTGGCACTGCGGCTCAGTAGGCTAACCCTCCGTCTGCGGCGCCAGCACCCCGGGTTCTAGTCCTGGTCAGAGTGCCGGATTCTGTCCCAGTTGCTCCTCTTCCAGTCCAGCTCTCTGCTATGGCCCAGGAGTGCAGTGGAGGATGGCCCAAGTGCTTGGGCCCTGCACCCGCATGGGAGACCAGGAAAAGCACCTGGCTCCTGGCTTTGGATCAGCGCAGTGCGCCGGCCACACTGTGCCAGCCACAGTGGCCATTTGGGGGTGAACCAATGGAAAAGGAAGACCTTTCTCTCTCTCTCTCTCACTGTCCACTATGCCTGTCCAAAAAGAAAAAATAAGACAGAAAGAGAGGTCTTCCATCTGATGGTTCACTCCCCAATTGGCCACAATGTCCGGAGCTGTGCCAATCCAAAGCCAGGAGCCAGGAGCTTCTTCCAGGTCTCCCATGAAGGGGCAGGGGCCCAAGGACTTGGACCATCTTCTTACTGCTTTCCCAGGCCATAGCAGAGAGCTGGATCGGAAGTGGAGCAGCCAGGTCTTGCATTGGTGCCCATATGAGATGCCAGTGCTTTGAGCCAGGGCATTAACCCTCTCCTCCACAGCGCCGGCCCTTGCTCCACTTCTGATCAGACTCCCCGCTAATGCCCCAGGAAAGCATCAGAAGGTAGCCTAAGTCCTTGGTCCGTGCACTCATGTGGGAGATATGGATGGAGCTCCTGGCTCCTGGCTTCAGCCTGGCCACAGCCCAGGCTTTGTGGTCATTTTGGGAATGTGGCAAATGAAACAGTGGGTAGAAGATCTCTCTCCCTCTCTTCCTTTTTCTTTCTCTCTCTCTCTCTCTCCTTCCCTTTATCTCTGTATCTCTTTCAAATAAATGAATAAATCTTTAAATCTTAAAAAAATGTATTTGTCTATTTGAAAGTCAAAGTTACACAGAGAGAGAAGGAGAGGCAGAGAGAGAGAGAGGTCTTCCATCAGCTGGTTCACTCCCTATCTGGCCACAATGGCTGAAGATGCGCCGATCCAAAGTCAAGAGCCAGGAGCCTCCTCTGATTCCCCCACATGAGTGCAGGGGCCCAAGGACTTGGGCCATTCTCCACTGCTTTTCCAGGCCATGGCAGAGAGCTGGTTCAGAAGTGGAGCAACCAGGACTCGAACCAGCACCCATATGGGATGCCGGTACTGCAGGCAGTGGCCTTAGCTGCTATGTCACAGTGCTGGCCCCAATTAATATTTTAAAATTAGAAAAACAAAAACAAATTACACTCCAAATCAGCAGTAGGTAAGAAATAATAAGAGATAGGGCAGAAACAAATGAAATTGAAAATAAGAAAACAATACAATAAACAAAATGAGAAGTTGGTTTTTTGAGAAGATAAATGAAATAGACAAACCTTTAGCCAGACTAATGAAGAAAAAAGAGAAAAAAAACTCAAATAAATAAAATTAGAGATAAAAAAGGAGATATTACAACTGACACCACTAAAATACAAAGGATTTTAAGAAACTACTATAAAAACTGTATTCATAAACTGGAAAACTTCAAATAAATGGATAAATTCCTAGAAACACATGACTTAATATCAAGATTAAATCAATAAGATACAGATAATGTAAGCAGAACCATAGCAATCAATGAGATAAAGAATTAGTTAAAAGTTTTCCATGAGGGAAAATCTCAGAATCTGATGGATTTACTACTGAATTCTATAAAACATTTAAAAATGAACTAACTCCAATTGTCTTCAAACTATTCCAAAATATTGAACAGGACAGAACTCTGCCAAATTTTTTTCTATGAGGTCAACATCACTCTGATACCCAAACCAAAGACAAAATATGAAATGAAAAGTATACTAGATCTTTGATGAACATAGATTTAAAAATTCTAAAAAAAAAAACCCTAGCAGATTAACATCAAAAAGATCATACAACATGATCAAGTGGGATTTATCTCAGCAATGCAAAGTTGGTTCAATATTTACAAATCAATAGATGTCATAAGTCATATTAACAGAAAAAAGAACAAAAACCATATGGTCATCTCAGTCAAGGCAGAGAAAGCATTTGATAAGATTCAACACCCCTTCATGGTAAAAGCCCTCCACAAATTAGATTTAGAGAGAATATATTTCAAAATTATAAAGGCTATTTATGATAATTCAACATGCAATAAAATACTGAGTGGGGAAAATCTGAAAGCATCTTCCATTCAGATCTGGAAGAAGACAAAAAATATCTATTTTCACTACTTTTATTCAATATAGTACTCACAGTATTAGCAAAAGCAATTGGGGAGGAGAAAGAAATAAAGGGCATCAAAATAGAAAGGAGGAAGTTAAAATATCCATGTTTGAATGTGACATAGAAAAACCCACATCCCTCACTAAAAAGCTCTTATAACTAATAAACCAGTTCAGTAAAGTTCAGGTTATAAAATAAACATACAGGGGCCTGTGCTGTGGTGCAGCAGGTTAAAGCTCTAGCCTGCAGCACTAGCATTCCATATGGGCACCAATTCAAGCCCTGGCTGCTTCATTTCTGATCCAGCACCTAGGAAAGCAGTGGGGGATGACCCAATTATTTGTGCTCCTGCACCCACATGGGGGATCTGAAAGAAGCTCTTGGCTCCTAGCTTCAGATAGACTAAGCTCTGGCCATTGCAGCTAACTGGGGAGTGAACCTGCAGATGGAAGAACTTTCTCTTCCTCTGTCTCTCTCTGTCTGTAACCCTACCTCTCAAATAAACAAATAAAACTTTAAAAAAGAATTATTTATTTGAAAGTCAAAGTTACATACACAACATGCAGAGAGAGAGAGAGAGAGAGAGAGAGAGAGAAATCTTTTATTTCCTGGTTCATTCCCCAAATAGTTACAATGGCTGTGGTTGGCCAGGCCAAACTCAGGAGCCAGGAGCTTCATCAGTGTCTCCCACATGGTGGCAAGGCCCAAATACTTGGGTTATCTTCCACTACTTCCCCCAGCCCATTAGCATGGAGCTGAATTAGAAGTGAAACAGCTGGGACATGAACTAGCAGCACTCATATGGATTGCAGGCATTGCAGGTGATGACTCTATCCATTATGTTATAACACCAGCCTGAAGCTATAGTAAGTAAAACAGCATGGGAGGCCGGCACTGTGGTTCACTAGGCTAATCCTCTGCCTGTGGCGCTGGCACACCGGGTTCTAGTCCTGGTTGGGGTGCCGGATTCTGTCCCAGTTGCTCCTCTTCCAGTCCAGCTCTCTGCTGTGGCCTGGGAGTGCAGTGGAGGATGGCCCAAGTGCTTGGGCCCTGCACCCACATGAGAGACCAGGTGGAAGCACCTGGCTCCTGGCTTCAGATCGGCACAGTGCACCGGCTGTAGTGGCCATTTGAGGGGTGAACCAACGGAAGGAACACCTTTCTCTCTCTCTCTCTCTCAGTGTCTAACACTGCCTGTCCAAAACAAACAAACAAAAAACAACAGCATGGGTGCAGGTGCTGTGGTGTAGCAGGTTAATGCCCTGGCCTGAAGTGCCAGCATCCCATATGGGCAGTGGTTCCATTCCCAGCTGCTCCACTTCCGATCCGATCCAGCTCTCTGCTGTGGCCTGGGAAAGCAGTAAGAAGATGGCCCAAGTCCTTGGGCCCCTGCACCTGCGTGGGAGACCTGGATGAAGCTCCTGGCTCCTGGCTTTGCATAGGCTCAGCTCCAGCCATTGCAGCCAATTGGGGAGTGAACCATCAGATGGAAGACTTCTCTCTCTCTCTCTCTCTCTCTCTCTCTCTGCCTCTCTCTGTGTAGCTCTGACTTTCAAATAAATAAATAAATCTTTAAAAAAAACAGCATGGTACTGCCATAAAAACTGACACATAGATCACTGGAACAAAAGAGAATCCAGAAATTAATCCATCTACAGACAACTGATTTTTCACAAAAGTGCCCAGACTATACAGTGGAATAAGGATAATCTCTTCCATAAGTGGTGCTGACATAACTGGATGTATGCATGAGAAGCATGAAATTAGATACATACTTCTCACCATATACCAAAAAATCAACTCAGGATGTATTAGAGATCCAAGTTTAATGAAGTTGCTAGAAGAAAGAGAAGGGGAAACACTCCAAGATATTGGTATAGACCATGACTTCTTTTGTATAAGACCCCCAAAACAAGCAACAAAAAAAAACTAAATAAATAGGATTATATTAAAAGCAGAAGTTTCTACAGAGCAAAGTAAATAATAGAGTGAAAAGACATACAACAGAGTGGGAAAATATTTGTGAACTACCTATTTGACAAAAGATATCCAGAATATACTAGCAACTCAATAAACCAAACAACAACAAAATCCAATCCAGCTAAGAAATGGACAACAGACCTCAAAAGTCCTCAAAAGCACAAATAAAAATGTCAACAAATACATGAAAAAATGCTCAGCATCACTAGCCTTCAAGGAAATGCAAATCAAAACCACAATGAAATATTCCCCCACCCCTGTCAGAATGGTTATTATCCAAAAGACAGAGTAACAAATGCTGCCCAGGATATGTTGTAAAGGGAGCACTTCTACACTGTTCATTGAATGCAAGCTATTGCAGCCACTATAAAAACAGTATTGAGATTTTTTTTAAAAAACTAAAAATAGACTTGCAAAAATAATCTATCATTCCTATTACTGGATATATATAAAAAGACATGAAGATGTTGTATCAAAGAGTTACCTGAACCACCATGTTTATGACAGCACTGTCCATAATAACCAAAATATGGAATCAACAAGCATGTTCATTATCAGATGGATGAGATACTGCTGCTCTGGGGCACAACTATCTGGACAGGTTTTGTATCTGTCTTAGCCCTCCAGTTACTGAGGCCAACTTGGTTCTGGGCAGAAATGGGAAAAATACTGCTCATGTCTTTGATGGGGATGTCACAGCAGGCCTAGAACCTGTCCTCACAGCTGCTGTGCACTTTGTGACTTGATTTGAATCAGACCATGACTGGCGAAAACTACCAACACAGGCACAACTCATGGCTTACCGTGGAAGCAACTTCTCTTCCAAAGCTGAGGCTGCCTTACTGGATAAGCATGGACAGATCCTCTTCCTCTAGAATGACTTCAATTCCAGGGCAGTCCTCATTTCATGCAAATAGACTCAGAACCAGGCTGTCCCCACAAGTCTCCAAACTCCCAGACTGCTTGAGGATGTCTCCAGGCTGAAATTAGGACCACATTTGGCACCGGAAAATTCCTTCCAAAACCTTAGATTAACATTATAAGCAGTAGCTCCACTTTGCAGAAGATTCCTAAGATTGCTCTAACAATGACCTCTGCTAGAGCATTTATGGTATGGGGCATCTCTGTATTCTGACCTTGTGCATAGAATTAGGACTCAACTGTTGGGGAAAGTGAGGCCATGCATTCTCTGTTTCTCAAGCAGAAATTGAAGTCCTCTGGGGCACAGGGGGCTTTTAATTTGACATTGTAAATGGCAGTTGACTGATGGTTTTACTTTTATTGACCTTGGGTGTTGAGCAGCATAGATCCTCTAGGTGGAGCTCTCTGTCCTGAACTTAATGAACCCTCTCCCACACATCCCCGGGATAAGCCTCTGTAATGTGGGGTTGCTTTTGCTTTCTGGAAACTGGCTTCAAAAATTTTTAATACTTGAACTTGGTGACTCAATACATCATACATCAAATATTCACACACACACATCCACACACACTGTGGTTTGTGCCACCTCAGCAGTAGTCCACTGGAAGGCTTACAGGAGAACACAGGCTGTAATGGCTGGTGAACCTGCTACAAATGGGAGAGGCAGATGAATGGCAGTGTATGCAGAGGAGCAAGACAAACTGGCAGCTTTGCTTCTTGTCCTACCTGTGTAGGCCTGATTGTGTCCTCAGAGTAACTACTCTGCCCTGTCAGCATCCCCCAGAATTCATGCCTAGGCATGTCTTCCTACATGTCAGGGCAGTCAGTTTATTTTTTAAAAAAGGATTTATTTATTTGAAAGGCAGAGTTACAGAGTGGGAGAGGATTCTAGCATCACAAGTAGTGCCTTAACTTGCTGCAGCACCACACTGGTCCCCACCCAATTCTTTTTTTTTTTTTTTAAGATTTATTTATTTATTTGAAAGTCAGAGTTACACAGAGAGAGGATATATATATATATGTGTGTGTGTGTGTGTGTGTATGTGAGAGAGAGAGAGAGAGATTTTCCATCTGATGGTTCACTCCCCAGTTGGCTGCAATGGCTGGAGCTGTGTTGATCCAAAGCCAGGAGTCAGGAGCTTCTTCCAGGTCTCCCTCATGGATGCAGGGGGCCAAGGACTTGGGACATCTTCTTACAGCTTTCCCAGGCCATAGCAGAGAGCTGGATCAGAAGTAGAGCATCCAGGTCTCTAACCAGCGCCTATATGGGATGCTGGCACTTCAGGCCAGGGCATTAACCCACTGAGCCACAGCATTAGTCCCCCCTCCCCCCCATCTCCAATTCTTATCCAGCTCTCTGCACCTGGGAGAGCAGCAGAAGATGACCCAACTACTTGGGACCCTGTTACATATGTGTGAGGCTCAAATGGAGTTCCTTTCTACTGGCTTTGGCTTCATGCAGCCCCAATCATTGTGGTCATTTGAAAAGTGAATCAGTGGATGAAAGATCTCTGTATCTCTCTTTCTCTCCCTCTCCCTGTCATTCTGCTCTTCAAATAAAAAAAAATTAAACTGTAGGTTGATAATCTGTTCTCTGTCCTTGTTTTTCTACATGCTGCATTACTTCCCCCAACTGCAGTGGGCAACCTCAGACATTTTAGGAGGGGCAACAATGCCTTGGACAACTCTGTATCACTTCCTCCTGATCTCTAGGCCTAGAAGAGCGTGTTCTGATTGCAAATGTTGGGAAGTCAGCTGTTCAGAATCTGGGTGGATGATGAAAAATGGCTTTATTTATCTTGAAGGGGCCTCACTTTCCTTGCTCCCCAGGCCCGGGGAGGTCATTCAAGCTGAGTGTCAATGCAGTCTCTTCTCCATCTGTGGGAAGGCCTTCTAAACTTGAGCTGTAGGATTCTCATCACAATTTGGAGACAGTTAATTTATTGTAATCAGTTATTTAAGTCATCTTTAATTCCTCCAAATATCTCACTTCTGAGTTCAGTGTCATGGGCAGGAGCTAAGCACACAAAGCACTCTCTGGTCCCCTCTGCTCTTCCCTCAAAATTAAGGTTCTAAGAACCCACTGGAGAACATCACATGTGATGGCAAGATATACTTGCTTGGTGATGATGTTTTTCATCTCCATTCCTTGTTTCTTATCAGATTATTTCCTAGAAATAGAATGTCTTAGTCTCTCTAAGCTAAGTCTCATGTTTAGTTTTAGCAATATGAATATATTTAGCACATTTAGTCTTCATAGTGACATAATTTTTATGAAACTCTTTTTTTAGCTTTTTAAAATATAATTTAAAACTATTTTGTACCAGTACAATATATTAATTCTACAAATGTAAAATTTTATCAGCTGTTAAAACATTTGTAAAACTATACATTCTACTTCAGCTTTATTGCACAATATCTATAAGAAAATATTAATTTTAAATTAGAAAAGATAAAAATGTTTTCAGTATAGAAAAGAATCTCATTTTAAAGACAATACTCTATAAGAATGTCTACCAAGAAAATAACAAACTTTCACAGGATACCAAGCTGGACAGATGCATTGGCAGATCTGATACAAAGCACTATTAAAACCAGTCCAAAATAACTTAATCCAAACTGTATCATCATTTTTCATAGAAATCTAGACACCACTGAAGGTAGTTTTTTATATTAAAAAAGATGAGGGGCCGGGGCTGTGGCACAGTGGGATTAACACCCTGGCCTGAAGCACCGGCATCCCATATGGGTGCCAGTTCTAGTCCCGACTGCTCCTCTTCCAAACCAGTTCTCTGCTATGGCCTGGGAAAGCAGCAGAAGATGGCCCAAGCCCTTGGGCCCCTGCACCCACATGGGAAACCCAGAAGAATCTCCTGGCTCCTGACTCCTGGCTTCAGATGGACACAGCTCCGGCCATTGCAGCCTTCTGGGGAGTGAACTAACAGACAGAAGACCTCTCTCTCTCTCTGCTTCTCCTCTCTCTGTGTAACTCTGACTTTCAAATAAATAAATAAATCTTTAAAAAAATTGAGGCATTTTTCCATGTGAGCATTCTGAATATCTCATTTGTATCAAAAACAACACTTTTAATTTAACTTAATAGCCATTTGTAGGGTTTTTTTTCTTCACAGACTATCACTGGCAATGGTTTTTAATGACTATTGCTGATCATTTAAATTTATTTATGCTGATAGAAAAATTAAGATAAATACACTTTTTAAGCTCCATCCTTTACATAAACCAGTTAATAAATTTGCATCATAACAATTAGTGTAGAGACTATCAGGATGGCCTTTATTTCTATGATTGTATATTAGTTGATTTTCCCAGATTTGGGATAGCAGAAGTCCCACTTTTCTTTGTAGCATAATTAGAAAATAAATTGATGATAGGTTAATAAGATTGGCTGTATAGTGTAGTTTAGTGAGATGTTACCTTAGACCTATATAGCAATATAGGTATTAAAATACTGACAGAAAATCTTGGTTGGAATTTAGTTCACCACTGACAACAAACAAAATTGAGAGATAAAAAATAAAAAATCCTCATGTATACTTTATAAATGGTGTTCTGTATACCAAAGAAATAAATCTTTATTTTAGAAAAGGATTCACCATATTGATATATGTGTAAACTATAAATCTTTTCCTATTAAAATGCGTGGATTAAATCTTAAGTGTTTTCAAGTTTATGCCTTTGTGGCCTGGGAAATTACCTTTTGGTACTTATGGCTTGCATAAGCAAAGTCAAATATATATCAAACTTTTATGTAGAGAAAAGAATTATTAAAATAATGGTTATGAACTCACAAGTTTGTTGTAGGTAGACAGAATTATCAAAACTCCAGACATAGAACATTTGACATAGAACATTTTTATTTTATGGAATAGATTTTAATCCATTTAGTGCTATTAATGTAAATTTTCTATGGGATGTCCATTAGACAACCATAACAAGATGAATGGCCAAGGGTTTTCTCAAAACCTGTGTATGAGGAAATTGAACATATGAGGAAATTGCTTATAAAATGTTACATTATTTAAATTTTTTCTTAGAAATCAAAGCAGTTGCTTTTGCAAAGCTGCATTTTTCAGAACTGTTCAAAATATCTCATTTAAATGAGTGTTTTAAAAAATATATATAAGGTCTACAATGAGACTTCAAATGTATTTCACCTTTTATGGGTTTTTAAAAATCAGGTATCCTTTCTTTAAAGTTCTTCAGAATAAAAAATAAAAATAAATTCTCACATTCCATTAGAAAAATGTGGAAACATTCATGGTCTGAAATTTTCTAGACTCCCCAAATCTCCAGAAGATGTGCAATTTCCTCATATACAGGAATTATTTATATATATATATATATGTATATATATATATGTTCTATGTCAATTTATATATATATATATATATATATAAAGTTAAAAGGAGGTTTTTTGTTTCTTTTTCAAAAGTGCTAATTATTACATGTCTCTTCAACACATTTTGTCCAATTCTTTGTCCAACTTAACCACCTTGCATTAGGCACACTGCTTGAATTTCTAAGAAGCAGAGGGGGAAACATCACTTGTCAATTAATCCAGCTTCCTTAATTTTACTGAAGAAGAATTTCTCTACAATATTGGCACATTTGCAGTGTTCACTCTCAGGGGGGTTGTACTCTTTAGAATTGGAAAAGACTCACTCTAAGTCTGCAATGAATAATTTCTTAGATATGTGGTACCAATTCTTGAGGCATTCATTCATGGTTTTCAGATCCATGGGAAACCTTATAACTTCATAATATCCCAGAGCTTCTGTTCTCTTCACCAGTTCCATGAAGGGCCAAGTGCTTTGATGGCTCTTCACCTGCTGAAGGATGTTCTTCAGCATGCTGTAAAGCTGGTCAGGGTTTTTGGGTTCCTTACTTTTATCCTTTCCACTTGGTTTCCAGCCTGTCTCTCTAATTCCAGGAATGCTTTCTATAGGAATTTGCCAAACTCTATCTTTAAAACATGAAAGTCCAGGGTAAACTTTCTGAACCTGGGCCTGCTTTCTATCAGCTTTTTTTAAAAAAATATTTTTATTTATTTATTTGAGAGGTAGAGTTACAGACAGTGAGAGGGAGAAACAGAGAGAAAGGTCTTCCGTCCATTGGTTCACTCCGCAATGGCTGCGACAGTCAGAGCTGTGCCAATCCAAAGCCAGGAGCCAGGTGTTTCTTCCCAGTGTCTCATGTGGGTGCAGGGGCCCAAGCACTTGGGCCATCTTTTACTGCTTTCCCAGGCCACAACAGAGAGCTGTATTGGAAGAGGACTAGAACCAGCACCCATATGGAATGCCGGTGCTGCAGGTAGAGAATTAACCTACTGCACCATAGTGCCAGCCCCATCTATCGGTTCTTAAATGATCTCTTTCTGCTTTTTAATTATGACAGAAAATTCTGCATATGGTATCTGAGAATTTAGCTCACATTCCATTAAAGTGGCTCCTTCCTAATCCTTAATATAGCCAACATGTTTGGCTTTAGGTATTTTAATTTCTTTGGAGAAACCGTATTTCTTAAAGTACCCAACTGCATATTCATTCGCATATGTGAAGAAGTTCAGGATGTAATGTTTTATATGATATTTTTTCAAATGATTCATCACATGTATTCCATAATCCTTGACTTGTTCATTTGAAGTTACAGCACAGAAAACAATCTCTGTGAATCCTTGGGTTGGGAACATATGGAAACATATACCACCAATAACATGGCCATCTTTAATTCAAGTGAGGGTTTTGTGTTTCGGATCACAGACAAGTCACATGATATACTATTTTGGCATTCGGGGCAGCTGATGGAAGAACACATTCTGCAGGCCTATCAGCCACATCAGGATCCTCTTGTTTGATTTTTGGTTCAGGGAATTGCCAACCAGGTGAAATTCAATCCTGTCCCTGTGCTCTTCCAGCCTTGCTGCCTCATCCCTGGCTGAATGGGCTGACAGAAAATTGGTCTCTGGTCCAAGCATTGCTACAGGGTCCATGATGGTGGACATCACCTCATGGATTAACTCCATCAGAATATCCCCCATTACTCAGGGTTTCTTGGCCTCCTCCAGAACATAAGAGTCATTCATTTTCCTCTTTTCTCCTGGGTTTGCCTCTAGCCCAGAAGAAGCTTTGCAGGCAGGACTGCTACTCCTGATCCCAGGGAAATGAGTGAGGATCAGAGTTTGTTTCGCAAGAGGCAGTTTGTCTTTTTCCTGTCTTGCTTGTTCCAGGAGTTGTTTCCTCATAACAGTGAAGACTGAGCAAAGCAATATTCTCCCAAACACGTGGGTGGTTTCATACTGAGGTAGACTGTCATAGAACTGTGGGACATTGTGGTAACACAGCCACCTTGTGTAGTTCTCTTCATATCCAGAAATATCAACATTGGGAAATCACAGTCTTCATTGAGATGGTGCCTCAAATGCCAATTGTTGATGTGGTTTAGGAACATTTTTGCCAACTCAACTATTGTTTGTCTTTCTTTTGATGGCAGGTGACTAACTTTATATTGTACAAAGGTATTCATAGCCTGTTCAATACTAGGCTTTTCAAATGAGGGTTTCTTCTCCAAGGAGCCTTCAACCACAGGCTTTCCTATTTGTAAAATAAACTGTCTCAGGAGCTTAAATAGGTAGAAATAACCTTGCATGGTATCCGCATCTTTCTCCTTCTGGACACAAGTAAAGAGATGCTCCATATCCAACACTATTCTCAGGAATCTGTTCATTTCTTCCTCTGACACATTCTCCAGGTGAGAAAAATGAGCAGCTAGGGCATGGCTACCACCCTGACAGGATTCCATTAGACTGACGATTATTTGCTGCAGATGGGCTCTGAGGGGAGTGGGAGAGGGGTTGGGGTTTTTCCAGCCTGCTGTGGTCCAGCCTCGGAAGGTCCAGGAGATCCTGAAGGAGGGGAGGCATTAGCAAAGAAAGGAAATGAAGGGATGAGGTTTAGGTGGCAAGGGAAGGCATCATTTTGCCGTTCCTTCTTCTAGCTTTATCTTATACTCTTTTTACATGTACTTTTGATTAAGCCTTCTTTGTCCCAAGTCTCTCTTCTTTCTGGGAAAGAACACATCACAAGTGATCATCTATGCGTAACTTTCTCTATTAATCTTGTTTTGTTTCGTTTTCCTTTCATGGCCTCATCATAAGCTTTCCACTAATTTTTTCTCTATTCATAGTGGGTATGTTAGCTATATGAAACTTGCTTAACTTATCTAAAGGTGTTAGACAAAATGTCTAAGATTTTATATGTTAATCGATTTATTTTAAAGGGTTAAAACTGTATAGAGAAAGTTCTAATGATTATATCCTATTTTTCTAAAGGTAAACCACACCTCCAACAACTGTGTTTTTTATAAAACCTACTTCATTGCTTAATGTAAGTGTTCTTTGTTCCTTTGTTCTACATTTCCAAGCAGGGGCATAAGGTCTTAACCTTTGTAAGAATAGTAGTGCTTGTTCATCCTTCCATTTGCTGTAATATTAACTACGTACCTCCCAATCTCATCATATACTCCTGTGTAAGGCAAAGGGGAGGTCTGTGGGAACAAGCACCTGCATGCTCTTTCTGTTCTATTTTCTCATAAAACTCATTACTCATGTTTCTAATAATATTTTACTCTATACAAATTTTAGGGGATTCTCCTCATTTCTCCAGTCACCTCCTGTAACTCATTTTTTTTTACAAGAAACAACAATTTTGCCTAGATTGATATCCATTATTCTCACACTCAAACCCAATGATTACATCATTATTAAGCCTAATAAAAACAACAGAGAAGATGGCTTCAATTCAGTCAGGGGCTTCCTGCTTTGCTGAGTTCTGCCTCCCGCAGCTGTGACTTGGTCATACAGCATGGGTGACATCGCCTCCGCCACCTGCCATTACATTTACAGGACTCCTCAGCCTTGCAGGAGGAGTACACTCCAAGCTTCTCCAGTTTCTTCGCCCGCGGAGCGGAATGCAGCTGTGCCTTTTTCTGGGCGATCTGATCCGAGCCACGGCCTTCCGGTTCTTGGGCCGTGCCCGCCGCAGCCACAGCTGTAGCCGGACCTCAGGAGCCCGAGCCAGCGGCGGGGGCACCCGAGGAGCCCTACGGCGGCGCGGGCGGCGGCGCAGGGGCCTGCGGGAACAGCGGCCCGGGTCTGGCCCCGCCAGCCTCGGACAAGCCGCCCTCCTGCACGACAGAAGGTGCCGAGTGTCAGGCGCCGCCGCCAGGGTCTCCCGCTCGGGTTCTGGTCGTCAGGAGAGCGAGACCCTCCCCGCACGCCCGGCCGCCCCTTCGCCCACCCTTCTCCCTTCCTCCGTCCTCCGGAGCGCTGCCCGCCCGGCTCGCCCTGGCCTTGGCCCGCGCGCTGGTGGCGGTGCTGTTCCCCCAGGAGGGAGGGAACTAGCGGCTCCAATGCCAAGGCCGCTGTCGCCGCACATGCCCTCCCTCGGCTCTCCTTCCCCAGGCTCGAAATTCTTTTAACATGTTGAGCGCTCTATAATTCTGAGACATTGAGAGTTTTTATTCCTGAAGAAGACTCCACCTGGTCTGATATGAAATGCTATGAAAAAATCGAGATGGATGTAGGTTGTCAAAGAACAAAGGTTGTTTCTTCAAAATAGTGAAGCCATGTGTAACTATTTATGTGTGTGTTTGTGTGTGGCACATTACAGAGTCCTTGACTCATAGCCCTTTCATGAACAGTTCCCAAAAGGTGATTCTCTCTTAGTGTAAGGGTGACCTTAAGGGTCTTGATCGACCAGGAAGCCTGGACTGGCCATGTTGTCACTTTTCTGCCAAGCCTCTAGTTCCTCCTTCGCTGCTAGGTCTCCACAGTGCTCCATGTCTAAGCTGTAGTATTGTGATCCCAGGGACCATGGAATGAGGCCTCTGATCACTCACTAGGGTGTGATCACTCACTAGGATCATGATTCTTGAGTGCTACTTTCCTGTGGGCGAGATGGGGGAGCATGAAAGGTGGAGACAGGTGGGAAGACATGGCTAGCTTCACTAGTTGCAGCTTGGCAAGAGATCAAGATGAATGGAAATGGTTTCTTATCCCCAAAGGGTTTCTCAGAGACTTGGTGCCTGAACAGTTGCTGCAATCTGTCCCAGATTCTTCCAACAAAGAAGCCATCATAGAAATTCCTTCTCCATGTTAAGTTTCCTCATAGTGTGTCCAAGGAGACTAGTGAAAATGCCAGCTGTGTAGTCTGGGGCAGCTCAGTTGTCATGAAGACATTTGGATCCAGGGCTGTTTCTGTCTGGTATTGCATTACCACTCAGTCAGTCAATTTTCAGGTCCCACTGATCTTATTGAAAGGTTAAGAAAGGGCTTGAAGGACTGGTACTGTGGCACAGTGGGTTAAACTGATGCCTGCAATGTTGGCATCCCATATGGGTGCCAGTTTGAATGTTGGTTGCCCCACTGCTGGTCCAGCTCCCTGCTAACACACCTGGGAAAGCAGCAGAAGATGGCCCAAATCTTGGGCCCCTGCCACCCATGTGGAAGTTCTGGATGAAGCTGGTGCAGCCATTTGGGAAGTGAACCAGTAGAAGGAAGATCCCTTTCTGTCTCTCTGTCACCGCCTCCCCCCCCCCCCGTAATTCTGCCTTCCAAATAAATAATCTTTAAAAAAGAGGAAGAGGCTTGGGTTTTATGACATCTAACAAAATCATTGGCTGGATGTAGGGTTTCTCTGAATGTGGTGGAATGAGAAGGCCATGCCAAGATGGCCGCTGGCAAGTGAGTGTCAGATACTCAAGAATGATTTCAAAACCCACATGACAACAGAGCCTGCCTCACAACAGGCTGTGGTCGGTTAGGGCATAAACTGCCCCTTGACCAGATTGTCTGCCTTGGCTATATAAGCTACTTTACCAACTGAAATAAATGAGTCTGCAGGATGATCGCCTCTGGTCCACTTTCACCCAGCTCTCAGGGTCTGTGTGGTGACTCTGCCTCTTGCCCCCACTGTGCTTCTCCTCTCAGAACAAATCCACAGCAACATATGGCCCCCAATGTGACTGAGAGAGACAGCATGTTGGACTTGGTGAGGTCCCCTCTTGATTTCGACAAGTAGGCCCCTCTGTGTTTTGTGTGCTGTTTGGTTCTGTGAGGGTGAGCACAGAACCCCCTCCTGTACCCCTTTCTTTGTCCTTGTCCTCGGTCTAAGTGACCCCAGGTTAGGCACACACTGCCCAGAAGCATAATGCCACTTCTCCGCTCCTCCTTTTACTTTTGGTTCATCTGGCAAATTTACATAACGGACTGATCATCCTAGAATTCAAAACCAAGTCATCTTCCCTCGCTTGAGAGAGGTGATGCTCTGGAGACACTGTGTGGGCATATGGCCTTGACCTAATGAATCAAGGAAGTCTCCCACTTAGCACAGGCCATACTTACGATCTGATACACCACTGTCTGTTCGTCTAACATAGGGAACCCCTTGCATAATGCCATCAGCAACTGAGGTGCTAGGATTTGTTTTGTTATGGCAGCAGTGTTGTGGGTGTCTTTCTTTTGGCTAGAATCAGTGTGGTGTGCCACTATTAAGCACTCAAACATGGGAAACATATCACCCTCTCAGAAACCCACACAGATTACCAAACATAATGAATCTGTGAGTGATAAGAGCCTGTCACTCCAGGCCTCATCCTCACAGGCAAGAGTTGATGACTTAAGGAGAGAACTCCCACAGTGAAAATGACATGACAGCAGACAATGCAATAATGCCTAGTCAGCAACCCCCCAAACATCCATGGGATGAACTTAGATGACCTCAAGGCAATAACCCATGCAAGGTCATCCCATCTGCACCTAGTGAGGATCCCCACATTTGTGGCAGTCCCCGGGCACCCCAGGCTCTCAGGGGAGCTGCTAGATCCCATCCCACCCACATGTTTTCCGTTAATGTAGGAGTGGACGCAGAATTCAGGCCTTGGATTGCAATACCCATAGATGACCTTATTATGCCAAAAAAGGCTTCTCAAGAGTAAGATTCTGACTCCCTGCTTTGAACAGGTGCTCATACAATGGGCAGCGAATCTTCAAACTCATTTTGACTGGGTTACACTGCTCAAAGCATATCTGTCAAGACCACAGTTCTTACAGTCAAAAGCCTCCTATGAGGAAGCGGCTGTAACCGTGGTGAGGAATAATGCTGCCTATGAAATAGCAGTAACCTTTGATATGCTTACAGGCAATGGTACCTACATATATTCTCATGAACAGGCCTGCATTGGAGTAGTTACCTATTTTGATCAGGTCAGAGATTTGGCACTTAGAGCCTTAAAAAATATAAATCCTCCTAATTATAGTCAGCTCTTTAGAAACCTAGTTCAAGGCCCAGGCGGATGGTTTCCCAATTTCCTTACCAGAGTCTTGGAAGCAGTAGAGAAAAGATTATTGCTTGGCCCCAATCAAGAAAATCTGGTCAAACAATTAGCTTGGGAAGGCGCTACCAGAGGCAAAAGCTGCAATTGCCCCAGTCCATAATGAAGACCTTTCTAAATGGATAGTAGCTATAAAGGAGGTAAACCCTGCTGATACACCCATACAAGCTATACAAGCCCTAACTGCAGCCATTAACAGACTGAACACAAGGAAGTCTAATGACCCTCCAGTTTATTGGGGATGTCAGGAAACAGGACACCTACAGCAAAACTGCCCAAACACTGACAGACGGGGCAAGCCCATAATGGTGTGGCCGAGATGTAAAAAAGTCTTTCATTGGACAAAAGATTGCAAGACCAAGCCTTTAAACACTCTCAGCGGGGCAGCCCTCAGCCCAGCAAATAAGAGGGAGTCCCACCATCATTAACTGGTTGATATCTTTAATCTGAGGCCAAAATGGACCCTATACTTAGATGACTTTGCCTTTGTGGGTTTAATTGATACAGGGGCAGATGCCACTGTCTTAACAGCTAGGGACACAAGAAAAATGCAACTTTGGAAGACAGCGCCCAGGCCCGACCTCCAAGGTGTTGGAGGATTAAAATTGGCTGATCGTGTCATCATGCCTATAATGTGGCAAGATGACAGCAGAGATACAGGAACCATCTTTGCACTAATTGCTGAGGTTACCATGACCTCATGGGGGAGAGATGTGCTGTCACAAATGCAAATGGTCCTTACTACAGATCACAAATCTCCACAAGCCAACCGCTTTAATGGAGAGCCTACAAGTAAGATTCACCCCCAATTCTAGCAGCCACTGCTCACCTCATACAAAAGCCAGGTCCAATCCCCATTAAATGGGAAAAAAACAGGAAACATCTGGGTAGAGAGAGCAGTGGCCAATATCACAACCCAAACTTGGCATCCTTACAGAATTGGTACAGGAACAATTGGAAAAGGGACACATAGTGCCTTCCACTAGCACTCACAACACACCCATTTTTGTGATAGCAAAGAAACAGGGAAAATATAGGCTACTACAGGATTTGAGAGCCATCAACAAAATCATAAAAAAGATGGGAACATTCCAGGCTGGCATTCCCTATCCAGGGGCCATTCCTAACAGATTCCACATAGTTACCATTGATATCAAAGATTGCTTCTTTTCCATTCCCATCACAGAGCAGGATAAGCCCTACTTTGCCTTTACAGTATGGGAGCCCAATTTCTAGCTCCTCACAAAAAGATTTCAGTGGACAGTACTCCCACAAGGCATGAAAAGTTGCCCTGCCATTTGTCAAAGACACATTTCTCATGCAACCAGCACACCTAAAGATCAGTGGTTGGTCATACATTATGTGGATGATATGTTACTTGCTTATGAAAATGCAGCAACTCTGAAGGCCTGTCTAATTGAGACAATAAAAAATTTACAATTCCTGGGTTTGTCTATTGCCACAGAATAGGCACAACATTTTCCTCCTTTTCAATTCCTGGGTTATCAAATCTCCTCCCATATATCTCCAATGGGCCCAAATCTAAGTCAAGCATAAATATTCTCTTAATGAACTTCAGCAACTATGTGGCCAACTCAATTGGTTGAAGCCCTTCCTTCCCTTAACACCTACAGAGCCTAGATCACTATTTGACTTACTAAGGGGGACAGCCCTTCCTCAAAAATCACATTGACATCAGCAGCCAAATCCACTATAGAAAAGATCAACACCCAGTTGTCAATTTAAAAACCCTTAGATATGACCCTTGGGTGTCTCTATTTGTCATAATCATATCTACCCTCAAGGCCCCCTTAGATACTGGGTTACCTGGCTTTATTTTCCAAGGCAATGAAAAGGTTGATCATCTTATCTCTGCAATATGGCTTCCATCAGACACCTACAACAAGCGCATATTCTACACCAAAAATTTCATATGTCAGCAAGCAACATAAAATTGCTTTGCCCAGAGCTAACAATGATTCAATGCAAACACCTAGTGTGCTCTTGCAAGAATGGTGTCCCACTCGCCCCATTAGGCCCATTGCAACAAGCAGGAGTGAAATCTCGAGGCCTTGCTCCTAATAAGCTCTGGCAAGTGGACGTCACCCACATTAACTCCTTTGTTAAACTTAAGTTTGCCCATGTGGTGGTAGATACTTATTCAGAGGCTGTATTTGCAACAGCCCCCAGGGAAAAGGCTAGTAATGTGATAAAGGTGGTTAAGTCAGCCATGCTGGTCCTCTTTATCCCCTGGACCATAAAGACATAATGGGTCACCATATACATCACAGGAAATTAATTCATTCCTGAGGTCCTGGAACATACAATCTGCTACAGGTATCCCATACAGCCCACAGGGACAGGCAATCATTGAAACAGCACATAGGACTATTAAATATCTCTTACAAAGACAGAAAAACAATCTCATGCCCCCAGATGCACTGTTTGCTTTGACTGAGGTTCTTTTCACTATCAATTTTCTTACTTTTGGTTCCCAAAGGGTCAGCCCAGCTTATAAACACTGGAGATCCTTTCCATCCCAGACCTCAACCCCTATGGTTAGGTGGAAAGACCCCCTGACAGGAGAATGGATGAGATCACACCCTCTGCTAACCAAGGGCCAAGGATATGCTTCTTTCCAGAGAAAGTGGGGCAGCCCATTTCGGTACCAGCCAGAAATATTGTGCCTACAACTGACAGTCAACTAGAACCAGCTGAATAAGATTGAGAGTCTGCCTTGTTAGTGGATGCACCTGCTATCAATTGTCAAGCTGCTGCTTTATCATCCTACCCTGAGGAATTGCCCACAGCCACATCTGTGATTGCTTTATACTCCACTAGCTCTGGTCAGCCACTCAAACGACCCACAGCCTGTATGCAGTCACTCTGTTCCTGATTACCATTGTTCCTCATTCCTACCTCCATCTGAGCAAGAACTCCTGTGTTCATTTTGAGGGCTGGTTAGTCAATTATGGGTAAGATCCCCTGGGGGACAACCTAAGACTGGCACAGCCATGTATAGAGACCACATGGAAACATGGTCAACAATGATATGACTAAGGATCATGCCTCTCATTGCTCAAATATAAATGAAAAGGGGCAAATGTGGTGGAATGATAAAGCCATGCTAAGATGGCCACAGGCAAGTGAGCGTCAGTTACTTAAGAATGATTTCAAAACCCACCTGGCAATGGAGCCTGCCTCTCAACAGGCTGTGATTGGTTAGGGCATAAACCACCCCTTGACTGGATTGTCTGACTCATCTATATAAGCTGCTGTACCAACTGAAATAAATGAGTCTGTGGGCTGCTCACCTCTGGCCAGCCTTCACCTGACTCCTGGTGTCTGTGTGGTGACTCCACCCCTCTTACCCCCACTGCACTCCTCCTCTCAGAAATAGTCCACAGCAACATCTGAAGTAGACTTTTAATTTTAGTAGCATCTTTGGTTTCTCATATTTTGTGAGTGTTGACAGATATGAGTTATGTGAAAAAGAAAAACTGGAAGATTTGGGGCAAGATAATCTCCCATCTCAGAATTCTATTACAGTGATGCTCTCCAAATTCCCTCCAAGCCTGAATGCTCAGTGGGTCTTGGACTTGCTACACACAATGATCCTGAGCTTATTCATTGTTTTAACTGAAAGGCAGAGTTACACACACACACACACACACACAGAGAGAGGGAGAAGAAATCTTTCCTGCTGGTTTACTCTCCATATGGTCTCAATGGCTGGAGCTGGGTCAGTCAAAAGCCAGAAGTCAGGAGCTTCTTCTGGGTCTCCCTCATGGGTACAGTACTTGGGCCATCCTCCATTGCTTTCTCAGGTACACTAGCAGGGACCTGGATCAGAAGTGGAGCATCTGGGACTTGAACTGGCACCTATATGGGATGCTGGTGTCACTGGCAGAAGCTTTACTGACACAGCCTACCCTTTTTAAAAAATATTTTTTATTTTATTTTAAAGGCAGAGACAGAAATTTTTATCTGCTGGGATATCCACAAATACCCACAAAATCCAGGGCTGGACCAGGCTAAATCCAGAAGCATGGAACTCCATCTGGGTATGCTATGTGGGTGGTAGGAATGGAGTCATCATTTGCTGCTTCCCAACATGCACATTAGCAGGATGTTGAAGTGGAGTCAGATTAGCCAGGACTTGAACGATAAATGCAAGTGGAGATCATTATACTTAGTAAAGTAAGCAAGTCCTCAAAAGACAAATATCATAGATTTTTCCTGATTTCTGGTAATTAATATACAGAGTACAAAACAATATAATGTATATGAATAGTGTTGACATTTTAGGATTTGATTTTAAAAAAAGATTTATTTGAAAGGCAGAGATACAGAAAGAGGGGAGAGAGGGAGAGGGGGAGAGAAAGAGAGGGAGAGAGTGAGTGAGAGAGAGAAGGAGAGAGAACCTTCCATCCACTGGTTCACTCCCCAAATGGTTGCAATAGCAGGGGTTGGAACAGGCCGAAGCTAGGAGTCTGGAGCTTCTTCTGGGTCTCCCACATGGGTGGCAGGGGCCCAAGAACTCGGCCATCTACTGCCCTCCCAAGCACATCAGCAAGGAGCTGGATCAGTAGTAGAGCAGCCAGCATCCCATATGGGGTGCACTGTGAGCAGCAGCTTAGCCTTCTATGCCACAATCCTAGCCCTCATAGATTTGATTGTTTATAGTCCTATATTCCTTGTCTCTACTCCTGAGGAACAGTGGTTATTCTACTTACTACTTGTTGAGCCTTTTATTTAGTGGATGATTAAGCTTGTGATTATAAAGTAAATTAAAAGTTTGTCCATAGCAAACCTTAAAATATGAAAGGAATATGAAGGAGGAGTGTGGATGGAAGTATCATTATACTCTTAAAACTATATATATGGGCCGGCGCCGTGGCTCAACAGGCTAATCCTCTGCCTTGTGGTGCTGGCACACCAGGTTCTAGTCCCAGTCGGGGCGCCAGATTCTTTCCCGGTTGCCCCTCTTCCAGGCCAGCTCTCTGCTGTGGCCAGGGAGTGCAGTGGAGGATGGCCCAAGTGCTTGGGCCCTGCACCCCATGGGAGACCAGGATAAACACCTGGCTCCTGCCATCGGATTAGCGTGGTGCGCCAGCCACAGTGCGCCTACCGCGGCGGCCATTGGAGGGTGAACCAACAGCAAAGGAAGACCTTTCTCTCAGTCTCTCTCTCTCACTGGCCAATCTGCCTGTCAAAAAAAAAAAAAAAAACTATATATATGAAAAACATGAAATTTGTTGCCTGTCCTTCAAGTTAATTTTTCTAAAGAGTTATCTATTCATACACCACTGATTCTCTTCAATTGCTGTTGCCATACATTTTCCATATGGCACCAGTTGTTTAACCATTCTTCCACTTGAGTTGCACCATCAATGTGGAGTTTTCTCTGTGTTTTCAGAATTTATGTTGCATTATGAGCTCTTTTGAAATTGTTGCCTTATATATCCTAGCACTTCAAACTACATCCTGTTCAGATATGTTATAATAAGTTAATATGAGTTTATTTTAAGGCAAAAATATCAAAATTTATGCACTGTTTTTGTAGTATGCATTTCCCACCAATGTTCTGAAGACCCCTTTTATTATCATGGTTTCTCTCTGCATAGTGGACTTAGAGTGTCTTGAGAACTTTGCCTTTTTCATGCCAAGATATAGCATATTTCAAGCACTTGGTTGGAACTCAGCATTGATGTATGAGTGACAGATGGGAACTCCTTGCAATTGATATCTCAGAAATAATCATCAAAGTTAAAAAAAAAAGCTTAATTCATACAATTTGTGTGTGTGTGTGATTTTCAAAACTGTTTTTGAGAAACAGAGAGAGAGTGCTCCCATAAACCGGTTCATTCCTCAAATGTTTGCAGTGGCTGCAGCTGGGTCAAACATTTGAGAATTACTTTTATTTC
This sequence comes from Lepus europaeus, assembly GCF_033115175.1. Lineage (NCBI taxonomy): Eukaryota > Metazoa > Chordata > Mammalia > Lagomorpha > Leporidae > Lepus > Lepus europaeus. The sequence continues at coordinate 4,099,456 of NW_026909167.1, read as the reverse complement.
ACTTTCCCGATATGAAGATATTCTTGATAGACTTGAAAATGCAAACTTATGTTTTTCACAGGAATTTCTAATCTACCATAGATTCTTTTTTTTTCTTTTTGACAGGCAGAGTGAGAGAGACAGACAGAGAGAAAGGTCTTCCTTTTTGCCATTGGTTCACCCTCCAATGGCCGCTGCAGCCAGCGCATCTCACTGATCTGAAGCCAGGAGCCAGGTGCTTCTCTTGGTCTCCCCCGCGGGTGCAGGGCCCAAGCACTTGGGCCATCCTCCACTGCCTTCCTGGGCCATAGCAGAGAGCTGGCCTGGAAGAGGGGCAGCCGGGATAGAATCCGGCACCCCAACCAGGACTAGAACCCGGTGTGCCGGTGCTGCAAGGCAGAGGATTAGCCTGTTAAGCCATGGCGCCGGCCGCCATAGATTCTTAATGTTTAGTTTATGGTGTTTTTGCCTTGAAGAAAGTTTTGATTTATGTGACTCAGATTTTATTTTATTTCTTTTGTGTCTTCTAGATTTTATGACTTTCTTTGTAAAGGTTTATTTAGGGGCCATATTGTGGCATAGCAGGCCAAGATGCTACCCACAAAGCCAGCATCTAGTATGTTCCCAGTCACAGAGGGGAGAGTAGTTACTGGATTGAATTCAGTGGTTTCCTTTCCTTAGCCCAGTAAAGAGAAAAAGCCTGGAAACAATGGCAAGTGAATAGAAACTTTATTGCTTCTTTGTTTTGCAAGTGAAAGTGAAGCAGCTCATCTGAGAGGTGAGATGGAGTGCCAGAGTGGGACACTGGTTTTCCAAAAGTGCACTGGGTTTTTAAGGATTTACTATTTTCTTATTGGGACATCTTACAGGCTTTCCCATTGGATGGGGGTTTCACATACTGTATGCTCATTGGCTTGGGGCCCATAATAATAGTGGTATTTTTGTTGGTGACAGCCTGAATGGGAATTTCTAAATGCTAACTTCCTCTTTTGGTGGCCTCAGCCCTCTCTCTGCTAGTTCTGAGTGAAAAATTGTAACTAGCTTGAAGACGTGGTCCAAACCACAGGCTGTAGCACAGGATGCTACAATGGGGAGATGTATGAGCAAGTCTCAGAGCAAACCACACTGTCACAGCCTACAGCCTGCATGCTAAAGACATTCTGCTAAAGCCCGAGAGGCCCACAGATGCCCAGCCCAACTGAACAGGCTCACCATATGGGCACTGGTTCATGTTCTGACTGCTTCAATTTTCTTTCCTTCATTTTGTTTTTATTAAAACATGTTTGCTTAACTTACAGCAAGTAGAAAATAGGCTGGGTCTTCTTTTGATCCCAACATTGATGTTTTAAAGGTTGTACACAATATTTTTTTTAAAAAGGACATATAAAAATACAATATTAGAAGATCCCATAAGAAAGAAAATACAACTTTTAACCCCACAACTTTTACTTTTTCTAGAACTGAAAAACTACTGCTAGTAGTTTTATTTTTAAAACTACAGTTTTAAGAAGTAGAGAGAGAGAGAGACAGAGAGACAGAGAAGTCTTCCATCTGATGGTTCACTCTCCAGTTGGCTGCACTGGCTGGAGCTGCACTGATTTGAAGCCAGGAGCTTCCTCCAGGTCTCCCACATGGGTGCAGGGGCCCAAGCATTTTGGGCCATCTTCTACTGCTTTCCCAGGCCATAGCAGAGAGCTGGATTGGAAGTGGAGCAGCTGGGTCTCAAAGCAGCACCCATGTGGGATGCCAGTGCTTCAGGCCAGGGTGTTACCCCACTGTGCCACAGCGCCGGCCCCTAAAACTACAGTGTTAAGTAGACTCCTTCCCCCTGAGCTGAATCATCTTGTGGGAAGAACTGAAGCAGGAGCTCTTAACTCAAGGCGACCCATAGCAGTCTGTGGAGAAAAGCACCGCTGAGCCACAATCAGGGCTGGGCACCCACAGGAAGGCTTCTCTGCATGGTTACCAACCAATTCAATCAGTTATTTGACATCGAATCTGATCCATTCCAGATGCTAAAGGAGCAGAGACCAAGAGAAAAAGAAGCTGGCTGAGGCAGGGCTGGGGGTGGGGAGTGTTGGAGTCCCCGGGGCAGATAACGCAGCTCAGGCAGAGGCCCAGACCAACTCCAAAGCAGCAGGCAAACAGCCATAGAAAGAGTCCCAGAAAGACCAATAAACTCACTGCCAGATTGGCCTGGTTGACAAGAAAGAGAAGGTGCAGCCACCTGTGGCGTTCAAGAAAGAAGGAATAAGACATGTTGGAAAAAGACTGATCAACAGCTTCAGGGTGAAGGAAAAATAATTAAGAGAGGACCAAAAGGTGACCACTTCTTGAATGAATATTTGCAAAACCGCTTGAAGAAAAGGGTGAAGAAGCAGGTTTTCTTTTCTTTCAAACACTGAAAAACTGCTATTTATTTAAAAGAAAACTTTTCAATACAATAAAGAAATGTCAATAGCTGGTACATACATTAAATCAAAATATTTTCTTTAAGCACCAAGTAGCATCGTTCTCATTCTTTTCATTAACAGCACCTTTATTATTAAAAGACTAATACTATTAAGTTTTTAATCAAGAAATTTAAAGCTGCCAATCAGAGCTTCTAATTAGCTTGAGATGACTGGGTAAACCTTCTTATAGTGTGAGCAAAAATGACTTATAAAAACTTTGTTTAACTATAACTGAAGGGATTCACTGGCTTCAGGCTGAGAATCAGTGCCAGGGGCTAAACACTACCCACAATAGAAAAATGAGTAATGAGTACCACGTGTCAATGATAAATGATACATGATTTCTGCCTAGTGAAAGGACTAATACCTAACTCTAATAGGTCTTAAAGGATTGACCCATAGGGACTGATTCAAATTCTTAACCTTCCAGGGTGAACAAGTCAAGAACAAGGAAAGAGTTCTTGTTGAAAGTCCTACACCCTGGGTGGCAGGGGAAATTGCAGCAAAGACAGGTGGGGAACATCAAGGAGTGTTTAAAGGCCAGGGAGAACAAAACAGCCAAGACTCAAACCCACTAAAGCACCAACTGCTCAGAAGGCACGTTTTGGGAGGAAGGACGTAATCCACTAGGAGATTATATGCATCTTGGAAAGGAAAATGTCATTCAACAAGAGAGGGAAGATGTCTCTCCTAGCACAGAGGCTCCACAGCTGTTTGGGGGAGCTCTGAGGCTGAGGGTCACCCTGGGACCCAGTCTACATTCCAAAGCCATACCCCCTTGTAATTAAGTCCACAAACCAAAACCTTTATTAATGGAAACTGCTCCAAAAAAATGAAACACAAACACAAGCAAAGAAAACAAACTAAAGGGCCATTAGGGTAAGCTTTAATCCCTGCTACTATCCTTGCCCTGCAAGAACAGGATCTGCCCTGTTATTTCCATTGATTCATTTCTGCACAGATTGTCAAATCCAGCATCTTACTATTCCTGCTACATCCTCTCCTAATGAAAGCAAATACTATGCAAAAACACAAACACACCACAAATAGAAGCCAGTATCAACTTAATGACCCCTTGAATATTTTAATCATCTCTGACTTATTCACAGAATATCTGCTTCTGTAATGTTTTGTGAGCATTGCAGACTTGGTTGCATTAGATTCCTCTTCTTGAAGTAGTTCGAAGTTTGAATGCAATTTAGATATTTTTCTAAATTACCTGAGGGGAAATTATCCTAAAAGGCCCAAGAAAAATCCCCTTTCCTCTATTCTCAGACTCCAGTAATTCTTTTTTCTCAGATCATAAAACCTAACCTAACAACTGGAAAGAGGACAAAAAGTCATACAAAAAATACAAAAAAAAAAAAAAAACAGAAAAGAAAAGGGAACCAACATCATCATAAGGGATAAGGGTTTGTCAGTGTCATCACACTATCTCAACATTGCACAGGACAAAAAAAATGGTACTTTGTTTAGCAAAGTTATAGTCATTTTGTAAAGTATGCAAGAAATCAACAATTTATAAAAATAGGGGAAAGTTTTAATTGGGAACATAAAACTAAAATGTCATTCTCTGGCAAAGAGTGCTTCCCAACACCAGGTCTACCAGTGGAAGTTGAGGCAGAACTGTTGGCCCAAGGCTGCCTCAGGTCTGCTTCAGAGGGGCAGGGATATTAGCAGATGAGAGGTGAGTTTTCTGTTGATACATTTATAATTGACCTGAGGTAGTGGTGGTCTTAGAAGAGGTCAGGAGGCCATGGATGTGGAATGGGCCTAGGAGATGGATTTGGTTCTCATGGCAAATGTGAATTTGATAGACACAGTAAAAGCAATAGATCTGTATCACATTACAGTGGTCTAAAGCAGGTAGACAAATGTGGAGGTTGTGGGTCTCACAAATGGGAAATTTTCAAAGATGAATTAACTGACTGATTCATCAAATGTGACTGAGGAAACACTTGAAGGTGAAGAACATCCAGTGGCCAACATGGAAAATAGGGAAATGTGAATGGAAAAGGTAAAAGAAGAGAGTACAAATGAGATTACTTTGGATGAGTGGAAGACAATTCATAAAGACAGGACAAAACTAGAATTTAATATTTGAAAATCAAATCAAGGTGCTGACTGGCAATGAAAGGATTTGTTTTTCATAAACAAGGTGTGAAGAGGCTCATGCTGAAGATTCTATTTTGGCCTATCATTTCTGGAAACCAGCAAATGATATAACATCTTAGCTAGAGATCAACTTTGGAGACCTAGGCCACCTAGGACATGGTGGCAGAAGAGGGCAGAGGTAGATGTGGACATGATGGATGTCATGATGGATGACTTAGTCCAGCAGGACCAAGTCAAGTGTTTCTGCATCTGATATGAATGATCCAGAGGCATTTCTAGCTATGGCTTAATGGGATGTCCTAACAACCTTAGTTCCTTTGTGGACTCTCCTGTGCAATGTTTTTGCATGCTTAATGATCCCAAAGGACTAAGAAATTGAAAAAAAAAAACAGCCTGACATTGATGCCACCCACACCTAAAGATTGAATTTTATCTGTTTTGAAAATGAGCTTCTCATTTGATTATGACAGAGTCATAGTCAAAGTGGAAGTTCTCTCCTCCCTTCAGAGAAAGGTACCTCCTACCTTGATGGCCCCGTTCTTTCCACTGGGATCACACTCACTGAAATCCTCATTTAGGTCTTCTTCTTCATACAAATATGGTAGTCACTTTTGTATTTAGGAATGTATTAGTAGCAAGGATGTTTTCATAATTTTCATAGATTGTGAATTATTCATGTACACTTTTGCATGGCTGCTTGCAAACTTGAAATACAGGTGTTAATAGTGTGTAACAGTTTAATAAAAAATTGACTTTGTTGTTTATACATCCAAAAAAATCTTAAAAAGTTAAAGAAATGTGCATAACATGATTGTATAGCAAAACATGAACATTAACTGCAAATAGTAAATAAATGAAAGCTAGAAATACTATCCAATAAATAACAGTCCTAGAATCAATCCCTCAAACACAATCCACAAGCAGTATCTAAAAACCATTGTCTTGTTCTTCACAGGCAAAACCTAGGTTTCCAAAACAAAATTGGAAAGAGTACTCCTCTGAAAGAAATTTTTTCCCCACAATATTACCTAGATCTACAAGTAAACAATCTGAGATTTTAAAAAGATGTTAGCTTCTTACTCTGAAATGAGTTTGGATATGTCAAGTCACTTTTAGTTCCGCAAAGAAATCTTTCAGAGAAATTACAGAAATTATAAATGGTTAAGGATTTTATTTCCTCATTTTTAGCCAGCTACATTGATAACTAAAGCTGAGAGATGACTCTTGCTTAGAACGGATCCTTTTCCTGAAATATTTTAAACTTCACAACACAACCTCACCTAAAATGGGAGTGTTGTCTCTCAGCTTGCCACACATTAAATAAAACTGAAGTGTGAAAAGCAAGCCTCCCTCATAAATAGGTAGGCACATTTTGATACAAATACACACTCTAAGTGCTATAAACATCACAATTTAGTTTACACAATGCACACTCACACAAACAAAACTTACTTTGAAACAACTTACTTCTAATGGCACTAAGATAATTAGTCAGCAATGCTCATTAAACTTCAGAGTAATTATGTGAGAACATTCTTTCCCACTTCAAATTATTTCTGCCATCAATGATCTGCTCAACTTCTAAGGTGAGATTTTTGTATATTCCAAATCTGTACAGAAGCCAGAATAAAAGCAGTGAAGGCTCTGTGTTTCAGCTAAAATCTCAATCACCCTGAAAATGCTGTTTAATCCAGCCAGGGTTGGGGAGCATTCCCCCAAGTACTGGGGTTAACAAAAACTATTCTAAACTGTGTCATAAATAAACTTTTTTAAAGATTTATTTATTTATTTGAAAGTCAGAGTTACACAGAGAGAGAAGGAGAGGCAGAGAGAGAGAGGTCTTCCATCCAATGGTTCACTACCCAGTTGGCTGCTATGGCTGGAGCTGCACCCATCTGAAGCCAGGAGCTTCTTCTGGGTCTCCCAAGCAGGTGCAGGGGCCCAAGGACTTGGGCTATCTTCTACTGCTTTCCCAGGCCATAGCAGAGAGCTGGCTTGGAAGTGGAGCAGCCGGGTCTGGAACTGACACTCATAATGGGATGCCAGCACTACAGGCAGTAGCTTAACCCATTACACCACAGTGCCAGCCCCATAAATAAAATATTAACATGGGACTAGACATCTTAACAAGACATAAAAGTTCACCATGAACCTACTGTGTTTGAGCAGTCAGTGTTATACTGTGGCTACTTCATTTTGTATTAATCTATCTTATTAGCAAGCTACAGCTCTAGGTTTCCAGTTCTACCAAATATGGATATGAAATTTCATTTTTAGTAAGACAATGTTGCAAATTCAAGCCAATCAACATCTTTTCAATGAATACTTCAAGCATAATGAGAATCTTTGAGAAAATTGCAGACCCCACAAATTTGTACCTGTCCATGACATTAAGTAAATTGGACTCCTCAGAGTGGCTTCTTAATAACATGTCATTTTAATTATAACCTGATACATGGAAAGCTAACAAGTATTTCTAAAGCATCATTACAACATTGTACTTCTGATAATTTAAGTAAACCAAACTATGATAAATTAATGATATATGCCTAAAGATTATCATGGTTTATGTTATCAGTGGCCACTGGACTTAGGACTAGTCTAAGATCTTGATCTAAATTTTGACCTAGACCTAGACTGTGATCTTGACTGAGCTTTGGATTTAGGTAGTCCTTTTCTCCCTGATTCCTTTTCATTACTTGAGCCAGACTTATAATGTGTTTTGGAACCTGTTTTAGAGGTACCTCTAATTTTTTTGTGAGTTGCAGACCTAGAATGTGATTTAGTCTCCAATTATTTATTGGGCTGGGATATCACAATCTTTGGTGTTTGAATCTAACAATGTTAGAACGGCTTCTGCTACCATGAAGTCTTCTAATTAGTCTGCTCTTTCTAGGGCTATAAGACTTAGACATGTAATTAAAAGACTGACTTCTTGCTCTCCCTTCATAACACTAGATTCTAGAACATCTATATTTGTCAAATCATGATGACATGAAGAACTCTACACATTCCTCCCTCCCTTGGCTTTCTTCTGATTTGGTGTCTTCTGATTGCCCTGTGCAAATTGTATTTTTGATGCCCACAAATCTATTTTCTGTCCAAGTTATGTAAAGCATTTTTGGAATCATGAGCATCCTCAAATTGAATGTAAGCAAATCCTCTTGGATGGAGAATGTAGAAATCAAGTGGAACATACACATGAACTTTAGGATCATAACAACAAAATTTTCACCATAAGTCTTCAGACCTGGTGTTGCCCACTACGTTCCTGACAGAGATGTGTTTGCAGGGCACAGGTAGTGGCGTGAATCTTGCTCAGGGTACTAATAGGCTCAGCAAACCACTTGCAGCCAAGTCTGACACAGACACACAACTTCTTTTTTTAAGATTTATTCATTTATTTGAGCCGGTGCCATGGCTCACTTGGCTAATCCTCCACCTGTGGTGCTGGCACCCCGGGTTCTAGTCTCAGATGGGATGCCAGATTCTGTCCCGATTGCTCCTCTTCCAGTCCAGCTCTCTGCTTTTGCCCGGGAAGGCAGTAGAGGGTGGCCCAAGTGCTTGGGTCCTGCACCCACATGGGAGACCAGGAGGAAGCATCTGGCTCCCGGCTTTGGATCAGTGCAGCACACAGGCCGTAGTGGCTATTTGCAGGGTGAACCAATGGAAGGAAGACCTTTCTCTCTGTCTCTCTTTGTCTCACTGTCTAACTCTGCCTGTAAAAAAAGTGATAATCAGGTGGATATACCTTCTTCAAAAAAAAGGGAATTATTTATTTATTTGAAACTCAAAGTTACAGAGAGGGAGAAATGGGGAGACAGAGTGAGAGCAAAGGAGAGGGAGAGGGAGAGAGAGAGGGAGAGAAAAAGCAAGAGATAGATAGAGGGAGATGGAGGGTGGGAGGGAGGGAGAGAGAGAGAGAGATCTTTCATCCACTGGTTCACTCTCCAGATTTCTTCAAAGGCCAGTGCTGGGCCATGCCAAAACCAAAGCCAGGAGCTTCATCCAAGTGAAGCAGCCAGAACAAGAGGTAATGTCCATGTGGGGTGCTGCCAATAACAGTGGGTGACTTTACCCACTATGCCACAATATTGGCCCTGAGTCTGCTCTATTTCTGATCCAGCTCCCTGCTAATGCACCTGGAATAGAAGCAGAAGGTTGTCAAAGTACTTGGGCCCCACCACCCATGCAAATGATCTAGATGACACTCATGTCTCCTGACTTCTGCTGGGCCTAGTTCTGGTCATTATAGCCATTTGGAGTGTGAATCAGCATATGGAAGACTTCTCCTCTATGTCTTTTCCTCTCACTCTGTACTCTTTCAAATAAACAAAAATAAATCTTAAAAAAGTGAAAGGGGCTTATTTAGCCTACACAGACATGTTAAGGATTTTTTGAGTAGGAAACAATAGGTTTTAAAATATTGGCAAACACAGACTATGATTCATGTGACACAATGAATTACTTTTGCCCTACCCTGATATAAACACACATACTGGCTCCTGGTTTTGGCCTGGCCAAGTCCCAGCTGTTACAGCCATTTGGTGAGTGAACCAGTGGGTGAGACAAATATCTCCCTCTCATTCTGCCACTGTGTCTTTCAAATAAACTTTTTAAAAAAGATTTGAACTCAGGGACTTTGAGATATTAATCAAAATGCTGAATCAGATACTCCTCTCAATATGTCTTCTGTGGGCCATCTCCCCATGTGTGACTTTTTTAACTCTCTAAGATGACTTACAAATTTATGTCTGTAGCCTCTGAATTAGAAACAATCTAGTGGACATTTCCACTTGGATGGAATTTAGCATGCTTATATCATATACTGGAAAGATCAGACTGCTGTTTCTCATAATGCTTGGTAGGAAAGGTTGGAAATTGAAAGCATGGGACACTTAAATTCAGATACTCTATACCTAAGGTTGATGCCTTTCTTCAGTGACTCAGGTTTAATTCACCAGCACCTACTACAGACCCTGGTAACTGACCTGAAAGAATTTTCATTGATTCAGCTTTATTTGCATGTCATTTTTGGAAGGTGATTACCTTTATCCCACAAGTTCAAAGTACTATAATTTATATTCATGATGAGAATATTTTCTAAGAGTGAGCAGGGATTCTACTCAGAGACTAATCATCTCTGAAAGCCTGAACCTATGTAAATTCCCTTAGAGTCTTGCTTTAATCCATTGGAATTAATAATCACAGAGAACTCAAGGTAGCACATTAAATTTAAAGCAGTTCAATTCAAGCAAGTAAAGGAAACTTGGACTGAAAAGAGAAATCTTTACACCAACAGATTGGGTTTTAAGATTGAAATTGACAACAGTCTCTATAGGACGTGCATTGCCATTTTCAGTTCTTTAGAATGATAATTTTCTTTTAAGGTTTCCATTAATTAAAATATATAAAAGTAACATATGCTTATTGGAACTATGACAATACTACAAACCCCTAGAGGTGACTGCTATTAATAACCCACAGTGCATTTCTTATGCTGCTACAGGCTCAAAAACTGGATACCAATAGGTTTCATACATGAATAGTATTGAATTATCTATTTTCTTTTTTTTTGATTTTATATCATGTTTATTCAGAAATGTACAGTGTTTGAAATGCTATTTTTATCTTTTATTTAATAAATATAAATTTCCAAAGTGCAACTTATGGATTACAATGGCTTCCCCCCCACCCATAACTTCCCTCCCACCCACAACCCTCCCCTTTCCCGCTCTCTCTCCCCTTCCTTTCACATCAAGATTCATTTTCAATTCTCTTTATATACAGAAAATCAGTTTAGTATATATGAAGATTTCAACAGTTTGCCCTCACATAGCTACTCAAAGTGAGTAAGTACTTTTGGAGTACTAGTTATAGCATTAAATAAGTGTACAGCACATTAATAACAGAGATCCTGCATGATATTTTTTTTTAAAAATTGATTAATTTTCTATGTAATTTCCAATTTAACACCAAGGGCTTTTTTTTTTCATTTTCAATTATCTTTATATACAGGAGATCGATTCAGTATATACTAAGTAAAGATTTCATCAGCTTGCACCCACACAGAAACACAAAATGTAAAAATACTGTTTCAGTACTAGCTATATCATTAATTCACATTGGACAACCCATTAAGGACAGATCCCACATGGGACGTAGGTACACAGTGACTCTTGATGTTGATTTAACAATTTAACACTCTTGTTTATGGCATCAGTAATCTCCCTAGGCTCTAGTCATGAGTTGCCGAGGCTATGGAAGCCTTTAGGGTTTGCCAACTTCGATCTTATTCCAACAGGGTCATAGTCAAAGTGGAAGTTCTCTCCTCCCTTCAGAGAAAGGTACCTCCTACCTTGATGGCCCCATTCTTTCCACTGGGATCACACTCGCTGAGATCCTCATTTAGGTCTTCTTCTTCTTCTTTTATTTTTCCCAGAGTGTCTTGGTTTCCATGCTTAAAATACTCTCATAGGCTCTTCAGCCTGATCCGAATGCCTTAAGGGCTGATTCTGAGGCCAGAGTGCTATTTAGGACATCTGCCATTCTATGAGTCTGCTGTGTCTCCCCCTTCCCATGTTGGATCCTTCTCACCCTTTTTGGTTTTATCAGTTAGGATTAGCAGACATTAGTCTTGTTTGTGTGATCCCTTTGACTCTTAGAACTGTCAGTGTGATCAATTGTGAACTGAAATTGATCACCTGGACTAGTGAGATGGCATTGGTACATGCCACCTTGATGTGATTGTATTGGAATCCCCTGGCACCTTTCTAACTCCATCATTTGGGGCCAGTCCGATTGAGCATGTCCCCAATTGTACATCTCCTCCCTCTCTTTTTCTCATTCTTATATTTAACCGGGATCACTTTTCAGTTAAAATTTAAACACCTAAGAATAATTGTGTGTTAATTACAGAGTTCAACAACTAGTACTAGAACAAAAAATATACTAAAATTGATAAAGTATTACATTGTACATCAACAGTCAGCACAAGAGCTGATCAAGTCACTGTTTCTCATAGTGTCCATGTCACTTCCACGGGTTTCCCCTTTGGTGCTCAGTTAGTTGTCACTGATCAGGGAAAACAAATGATATTTGTCTTTTTGGGACTGGCTTAATTCACTCAGCATGATGTTTTCCAGATTCCTCCATCTTGTTGCAAATGACCGGGTTTCATTGTTTTTGACTGCTGTATAGTATTCTATAGAGTACATGTCCCATAATTTCTTTATACAGTCTACTGTTGATGGGCATTAGGGTTGGTTCCAGGTCTTAGCTATTGTGAATTGAGGTGAAATAAACATTAATGTGCAGATGGCTTTTTTGTTTGCCTATTTAATTTCCTTTGGGTAAATTCCAAGGAGTGGAATGGCTGGGTTGAATGGTAGGGTTATGTTCAGGTTTCTGAGGAATCTCCAGACTGACTTCCATGGTGGCTTAACCAGTTTGCATTCCCACCAACAGTGGGTTAGTGTCCCTTTTTCCCCACATCCTCTCCAGCATCTATTGTTGGTAGATTTCTGAATGTGAGCCATTCTCACCGAGGTGAGGTGAAACCTCATTGTGGTTTTGATTTGCATTTCTCTGATTGCTAGTGATCTTGAACATTTTTTCATGTGTCTGTTGGCCATTTGGATTTCCTCTTTGGAAAGATGTCTGTTGAGGTCTTTGGCCCATCACTTAAGTGGGTTGTTTGTTTTGATGTTGCGGAGTTTCTTGATTTCTTTGTAGATTCTGGTTATCAACCCTTTCTCTGTAATATAGTTTGCAAATATTTTTCCGATTCTGTCGGTTTCCTATTCACTTTCCTGTTTCTTTTGCAGTACAGAAACTTCTCAATTTGATGCAATCCCAATAGTTAATTTTGGTTTTGACTGCCTGTGCTCCTGGGTTATTTTCCAAGAAGTCTTTGCCTATTCCTATATCTTGCAGGGTTTCTCCAATGCTCTCTAATAATTTGATGGTTTTGGGTCATAGATTTAAGTCTTTAATCCATGTTCAGTGAATTTTTGTGTCAGGTGAAAGGTAGGGATCTTACTTCATGATTCTGCACGTGGAAATCCAATTTTCCCAGCACCATTTATTGAATAGACTGTCTTTACTCCAGGGATTGGTTTTGGATCCTTGATCAAATATGAGTTGGCTGTAGATGTTTGGGTTGATTTCTGGTGTTTCTATTCTGTTCCATTCATCTATCCATCTGTTTCTGTACCAGTGCCATGCTGTTTTGATAACTACTGCCCTGTAGTATGTCCTGAAATCTGGTATTGTGATGCCTCCAGCTTTGTTTTTGTTGTACAAGATTGCTTTATCTATTCGAGGTCTCCTGTGTCTCCATATGAATTTCAGATCATTTTTTCCAGATCTCAGAAGAATGCCTTTGGTATTTTGATTGGTATTGTATTAAATCTGTAAATTGCTTTTGGGAGAATGGACATTTTGATGATGTTGATTCTTCCAATCCATGAGCATGGAAGATTTTTCCATTTTTTGGTATCCTATTCTATTTCTTTCTTTAAGATTTTGTAATTTTCATCGTAGAGATCTTTAATGTCCTTGGTTAAGTTTATTCCAAGGTATTTGATTGTTTTTGTAGCTATTGAGAATGGGATTGAACTTAGAAGTTCTTCCTCAGCCACGGCATTGTCTGTGTATACAAAGGCTGTTGATTTTTGTGCATTGATTTTATATCCTGCTACTTTGCCAAACTCTTCTATGAGTTCCAATAGTCTCTTAGTAGAGTTCTTTGGGTCCCCTAAATAAAGAATCATCATCTGCAAAGAGGGATAGTTTGAGTTCTTCCTTCCAAATTTGTATCCCTTTAATTTCTTTTTCTTGCCTAATAGCTCTGGCTAAGACTTCCAGAACGATATTGAAGAGCAGTGGTGAGAGTGGGCATCCCTGTCTGGTACCAGATCTCAGTGGAAATGCTTCCAACTTTTCCCCATTCAATAGGATACTGGCCATGGGTTTTTCTTGAATTGCTTTGATTGTATTGAGGAATGTTCCTTCTATACCCAGTTTGTTTAGGGTTTTCATCATGAAAGGGTGTTGTATTTTATCAAATGCTTTCTCTGTGTCTATTGAGAGAATCATATAGTTTTTCTTCTGCAGTCTGTTGATGTGGTGTATCACGTTGATTGTTTTGTGAACATTGAACCATCCCTGCATACCAGGGATAAATCCCACTTGGTCTGGGTGGATGATCTTTCTGATGTGTTGTTGCATTCTATTGGCCAGAATTTTATTTAGGATTTTTGCATCTATGTTCATCAGGGATATTGGTCTGTAGTTCTCTTTCAATGCTGCATCTTTTTCTGGCTTAGGAATTAAGGTGATGCTGGCTTCATAGAAAGAATTTGGGAGGATTCCCTCTTTTTTGATTGTTCTGAATAGTTTTAGGAGAATTGGAGTTAATTATTCTTTAAATGTCTGGTAGAATTCAGCAGTGAATCCATCTGATCCTGGGCTTTTCTTTGTTGGGAGGGCCTTTATTACTGTTTCAATTTCTGTCTCTGTTATGGGTCTGTTTAGGTTTTCTATGTCTTCCTGGTTTAATTTAGGTAGGTTGTATGTGTCCAGGAATCTATCCATTTCTGATAGATTTCCCTGTTTGCTGGCATATAAGTCCTTGTAGTAATTTCTGATGATTCTTTTTATTTCTGTGGTGTCTGTTGTTACGTTTCCTTTTTCATCTCTGATTGTATTGATTTGGGTCTTTTCTCTTCTTTTTTTAGTTAGTTGGGCCAATAGGGTGTCAATTTTGTTTATTTTTTCAAAAAACGAGCTCCTCGTTTGGCTGATTTTTTGTAATGTTTTTTAGGATTCAATCCTGTTGATTTCTTCTCTGATTTTAATTATTTCTCTTCTCCTACTAGCTTTGGGTTTGGTTTGCTGCAGATTTTCTAGATCCTTGAGATGACTTGAAAGCCCATCTATTTGGTGCCTTTCCAATTTCTTGATGTAAGCACCTATTGATATAAACTTTCCTCTTAACACTGATTTTGCTGTATCCCATAGGTTTTGGAATGATGTGCTGTTATCCTCATTTACTTCCAGAAAATTTTTGATTTCTCTTTTGATTTCTTCTATGACCCATTGTTCATTCAGGAGCATGTTGTTCAATCTCCATGTGTTTGCACGTGCTCTAGGGATTCCCGAGTTGCTAATTTCCAACTTCATTCCTGTATGGTCTGCGAAGCTGCATGGTATGATTTTAATTCTTTTGAATTTGCTGAGACTTGCTTTATGGCTAGTATGTGGTCAGTCCTACAGAAGGTTCCATGTACTGCTGAGAAGAATGTAAAGTCTTTAGATGTAGGATGAAATGTTCTGTAGATATCTGTTAGGTCCATTTGAGCTATAGTGTCGTTTAAATCTACTGTCTCCTTGTTGACCTTCTGTCCTGTTGATCTGTCTATCTCTGAGAGTGGAGTATTGAAGTCCCCCAGTACTATTTTATTGGGGTCTAAGTCTCCCTTTAAGTCCCTTAACAAGTCTTTTAAATAAACCAGTGCCCTGTAATTAGGCACATATACATTGATAATCGTTGTATCTTCCTGTGGAATGTATCCCTTAATCATTATATAGTGCCCCTCTTTGTCTCTCCTAATAGTTTTTGTGGTAAAATTTATGTTATCTGATATTAAGAGGCTACGCCAGCTCTTTTTTCATTTCTGTTGGCATGGTATATCTTTTTCCAACCTTTCACTTTCAGTCTGTGTGCATCTTTGTTAGAAAGATGTGTTTCTTGTAAGCAGTGAATAGATTGGTTTTGTTCCTTAACCCAATGAGCCACTCGGTGTCTTTTAACTGGATTGTTCAGGCCTTTAACGTTTAATGTGACTATCGATAAGTAGCAATTTTGCCCTACCATTTTTGGGTTTCCTGTGATCTTTTGCTGTGAGGTTTCCTTCCTTTACCTTCTTTCATATTGATGACCGTGTTTCTGTGTTTCTACGTGTATCACATCTTTAAGCATCTTTTGCAGGGCTGGACAAGTGGCGATGAATTCTTTCAATTTCTGTTAGCTGTGAAAGGTCTTTATTTCACCTTCATTCACAAATGAGAGCTTTGCAGGATATAATATTCTGGGCTGGCAGTTTTTCTCTCTTAGTACCTGGGCTATATCTTGCCATTCCCTCCTCCCTTGTAGGGTTTCTGATGAGAAGTCAGCTGTGAGTCTGATTGGGGATCATCTGAGGGTGGTCTGATGTTTCTCTCTTGTACATTTTAAGATCTTTTCTTTATGTTTCACTGTGGTGAGTTTAATTACAATGTGTCGTGGTGAAGATCTCTTTTGATCATGTTTATTAGGGGTTCTATGAGCTCCCTGTACTAAGATGTCTCTGTCCTTCTCCAAACCTGGGAAATTTTCTGCTAGTATCTCACTAAAAAGGCCTTCTAATTCTTTCTCCCTTTCCATGCCTTCAGGAACTCCTAGGACCCGAATGTTGGTTTTTTTTTTTTAATAGTATATTGTAGATTCCCGACAATATTTTTTAGATTTCTAATTTCCTCTTCTTTTCTTTGATTTGCCTGTTTCCTCTCCTGTTCTCTGTCTTCTAAGTCCGATATTCTCTCTTCTGCTTCACCCATTCTGTTTTTAAGGCTCTCTAATGTGTTTGTCATTTGATCTATTGAATTCTTCATTTCATTATGGTTTCTCGTCACTATCACAGTTTTTTGTTCTACTAGTTGTTTCATTTCATTTTGATTCCTCCTTAATATTTCATTTTCACGAGAAAGATTTTCTATCTTGTCCATTAAGGATTTCTGTAATTCAAGAATTTGTTTTTGAGAGCTTCTTAATGTTCTTATCAATTTTTTGAGATCCACTTCTTGCATTTCTTCTATCTCATCATCTTCATAATCTTGAATTGGGGTGTCTTTTTCATTTGGGGGCATCATAGTGTCTTCCTTGCTCTTGTTACCTTGGTTTTTATGTTTGTTTGGCATCTTGGAGGTGTGGCCAAAGAGGTCTGTTTGGTTCTTCAGGGTTAAGGGTGTGCCCAAGGTGACTCACACAGATTGTTATCTGGCTTGCTCTCTTGCTCTCTCTCTCTCACTTTTTTTTAGACTCAGTTGGGAAGAAATTCCACACAGCTCACCGGGTTGCCTAGGTTATGGAGTTTGTTTTACATATGTAAAATGGTGCCTGCTCTTTGTCTTGCTCATCTTTGTAAGCTGAGTGGAGAGAGAGGCTAGTGACCCTGTCGGTTTCCCTTATTTATTCACTTTTTTTTCTCTCCTCCAGTCAGCCTGGTGCAGTTTCCCCCCGTGGGGTCTCAGACCACGCTCTAACCTTCCCATCCAATGTCTCAGGTTACCTTTCCTTCCAGCGCTGGGGCTCAAATTCTGTGGCTGGGCTTCTGTCGCTGGGCTCGCTGGGTTCCCCGCTCTTGTGGCTCCGATCTCACAGCTCCGATCTCGTGGCTTTGCTCCCGCGGTACGGCTTGGCGGGGCAGTGGGACACCTTGCTCTCCCTGTAGGTCTTCTGTGTCACATCTACTAGATCCAGAAGAGTTTCCTCTGCAGTTTTTTTTCTGAGTCTCTTCCTGATGGTACAGTAACTCCACTTTTGTTAAACTATCTTTTCCCGGACTGTTGGTGCACGCCCTCACTCTTCCGCCATCTTGGCTCCACCCTGAATTATCTATTTTCTTATTTATTTTATGTCTTCAGTAATAGAACTATAACAGCTTGAACTATATGTTTGCTTATTTATTTATGTCTTCAGTAATGGAACTATGCAATGTATATTACTCTGCAACTTGCGTTTCTCACTTAATGCTATAATACGGACAGCTCCTCAGTCAGTTAACATAGCCTTCCATTTTGTAAATAACTTATAATATGGGCTGCTCCTCAGGAAGTTCATTTAAATGCTCACTATAAAAAAGTATGTGTGGATTTAAAAAATCTGCATCAAAATAAACTCATAGTAATTTGTAACAATCTGTTTGCCCAAGATCTAGTTTGGGGCACTAAGAAGGTAAAGACATCAATTTGAAAAAGCCCTTATCAGAGCAATATAAATTCTGCAGGAAAAGAAGAATGAACACTATCTTGATGGTGCAGCATGGATGGGAAAATTGTAACCCCATGGATGCCTTGTGGCAATTTTATGTGGACAAGGCCTCAAGGAAATCAGCAATTTATGAGTGGTAAATTTATTTAAGAAGGGATGAGGTGATGTTAAAGATAATTTCCACAGTGGCAGACCATCCACATCAATCTGCAAGGATAACATTAGGCTTGTTCATACCCTAATTGAAGAGGACTGATGAATAGCAACAGAAACAATAGCCAACAGTACAGACATCTCCACTGTTCAGCTCACATAATTCTGACTAGAAAAACTAAAGACTAACATTTTTGCTCAGTGGGTGTGCAAAAACTGTTGTTCCCAGAACAGCTATAGAAATATTCAGTTTTCAATAGAAAGATTTTTAACTAAAAGCACTTCTTGCAAACACTGCAATAATATGAGGAGTTACACTAGGTAACTCATTAGGTCATATCCCTATCAGAGTGAGAAAGAGACAAAAGCCCTTGAAGAGTGGACAAAGTGCGTGCTTCTCCCTGGAAGCTGTCTTAACCACACTTAGTTTTATGCCAAGAGAAGACTATACAGCATTGTAAGCCTTGCTCCTGATTGGTTGGTTATTCTAGTCTTCTAATTGTTACCCTCCCCCTCTGGTTGCTATTCTACCCTTCCGATTGCTTTTTATCCCTGCTTTGTGATTGGCTGTTAGTCTACTCCTCCCTGATTTGCTAAATCTAGGAATGGTTTTCAGAAAGGAACCAGAGAGAGCAACTATATGTATAAAATGGCTAGCCCTCACAGGCTTAACTGGGAGATGCTCTCTTGGAACCACACTCCTCACTGCTGCAACAAGGGGTTTCTCACTTTCAATAAATTTTGCTTTGCTCACTGTCCCTGTCTGCATGGAAATTCTTCTTTAATGTGAGATAAGAACTGAGATGGCTTTCATCATCCTGCAACAATGCGAGATGAAACATGAATTTACCAGTATGATTCCTAAGTCAAAGCACATCAAGACAATGGCTACCAAGAGATGGAAGTGGTCCAGTCAAAGCAGAAACAGAGAATGATCACATCTGAAAGCTCCAGCAGAAAAACCCCTGAAAAAGCTTCACCAAGGAGTATTTCTGCACTACAACAATGCATTGGTCATTTAGCTCATCAAAAAGGGGTAAGTTTGTGAGAATTTCCATGGGATATAGCTAGGCATCTATACCATAATTCTGTTTGGGCTCCCTATGACTTCTTTATGTTTTATAATCTTAAAACTTTTTTTAAAGACATGCAGTTTTCTTTAGTTACTAATGTAAAAATCCAGCAATACCATGTTTAAATTCCCAGAAACCTCAGTTCTTAGGGATGAATTAAATGGCAAAGTATCGTGATTCACAAAAGTGTCTTGATCTTCATTGAAATGTGAAGAAGTAAACTTTTTTAATTTAAATTTAATTTTTCAATTCCATTTTTAATGAACATTTTGTGTATATCTTTTTATATAATAAAGCATTTATTTTTGAAGAAGCATTTCTTTCCATCACTAAGATTTCTGAGTTACAGAGAGGACAAGTTTTTCCAATTACCTTAATAAATGAGCAGAAGAAGGGAAAAGGGAAGCCACATTTCTGTCTGCCAGATACTATAGGAGGTACTTTCCATAAGTGGTATACTTTGATCTTGTTTGCTTATTTCTAGCCCATCCTCAATCCATTCTCTAAACACAGAGGAGCATGTCAGCCTTTGCTCAAAGTCTCCTCCTCCCCAGCCCCATGGTTCCCATGTTCTCCATGATACAGTACTAACTGATTAGTAATACAAGCTACTAACCTGGCCCACAGGCCTTCCAGTTTGCTCTGACTTCCCTCTTCTGTCTTCCCATGTCCCCACCCTTTCTCTTTGTATCCTAGCTCACCTGAACGACCTACAGTTTCCCCAATTTCCAGGCCCTGTCAATCCTCAGGGCCCTTGTACTGCCTCCTTCTGTTCTCATGGTCATTCTTCACCTCTTCTCCTGGCTGTCATTCCACTCACCAGTGAGTACTCACTGCTCTTTGGCTTCTTCAGAATGTCTTTTGCAGGGCGTTTGTGAATTAGTGAAGCAAGAGCATGCTGTAGTCATTTACAACCAATAACTCTTGGTAAATTAACAGAAGTTTGTCACTTAGCCAGTCAAATTTGGCTGCAGGTCTGGGTTATTCTCTTGGGCAGCTCCTCTAAAAGCTCTGCAGAAGCAATGGGTGGCAGGCCTATTAATGGCTGATCTGTACAGTGATCTGCCCTCAAGGAGACCCAACAGGCCAGTCCACTGCAGTGGCTTTCAATGTGGTAAGCCTGGGCTTCAGCAGAAGTCAGCTTGTGAAGAGCCCTGGCAGCTCTGCCAAGAGTTGGATCACTGGAAATGGACCTGCCCTGGAGTCGAAGGATGCCCAGGTCAGAGCCACAGATCTTATTGGCTCTAAGCTGAAAAGCCCTTCACTCAGCCCAACTTCCAAAGTGACCACTGCAGCTGAGGGGATGGTCAAGTAGGGTCAGCAACATTGCAGGCAGAACTGTAAATTTCTTGTTAGAGATGCCACCTGCCTTTACCTGGCCAGCTCTCCTCCCAGGCCAGCCAAGTAATGAAAGTCAACAGAGTGCCTTCCCCTAGGAGGTTCACACCTCCCTTAGGATATACCTCATGTGAAGAAATAGCTAGGTCTGGGCCTCTGAATTTACAAGGCCTAAAGCCCACCAGATTATTATCAAGCCCCTTCTATCAGGTTCTATTTGCCTCTCAATCAGAAAACTTAATTGTAGCTTAGACAGCACCTTTCTTAGCTCCTCTAATAATGACTCTGTCCTTTGTTCTAGGCCCTGTCTAGTGCACTTGGGCCTCATTCCTTTGTAATCATAACCTCTACTCTACCACCAATGGCTCTACTCCCAACATGTGTGTACTGATGGTCCTCTTCCCCACTTAATGCTGTATAATTGTTCAAACCTGGTAAATGCCACTCTTAGGATCATTGGTTACTATCCTCACTCTGTCTTTTATGACCTTGTCTAAATATGATCAGAGTCGGCAAACTTGGAAGGCTTCCATAGCCTTGGCAACTCATGACGACAGCCTAGGATGGTTACTGGCGCCATAAACTAGAGTGTCAATTTGTTGGGTCAACAACAGGAGCCACTGTGCACTTGCTCCTCATGTGGGATCTCTGTCCTTAATGTGCTGTACATTGTGATTTAATGCTATAACTAGTACTCCAACAGTATGTTTCACTTTGTGTTTCTATGTGGGTGCAAACTGTTGAAACCTTTATACTAAATTGATCTTCTGTATATAAAGAGAATTGAAAATGAATCTTGATGCAAATGGAAGGGGAGAGGGAGTGGGAGAGGGGAGGGTTGCGGGTGGGAGGGAAGTTATGGGGGGGGGAAGCCATTGTAATCCATAAGCTGTACACTGGAAATTTATATTCATTAAATAAAAGTTAAAAAAAAAAAGCTCTGCTGATGGAGTTCGTGGAGTCTCTTCCATCCTGTAATTGCACTATCCACAGCATTTGACTTCCTTGGCTATTGTGGCAGTAGAAGAGAATATAAATGGTGACATTCTGGCCATGAGATGTATTGGTTTCAAAGTGCCCCTGATCCCCCTACTCTCAAACTTCTACTAGCACTGCTACATGGCCCTGATTTCAGAGGCCTAAGGTCTGATGCAAGTACAAAGCCAGAAGGAAAGGAGAAGTGGACATAAAAGAGCCTGCAATCTCTGCCACAGGTGTGATGACAGCAACCACTTCTGTCCAGAGGGATTACTGTGCAGTATTAGAAGGATGGTGTAGATGGCTCTCACCCACTAGAGTGTGCATTTTGTGAGGGTGAAGGCTTTTATATTATTCATTTTTATGTCTCTGGAATCTGGCAGTGTCACCCACACAAATCTATTCATCCATATTTCTAAGTGATCCAAGTTTCTTTTTTCTTATTTGACAGATAGAGTTAGACAGTATGAGAGAGAAAGAGACAGAAAGAAAGGTCTTCCTTCTGTTGGTTCATCCCCCAAATGGCCACTACAGCCAGAGCTATACTGATCTGAAGCCAGGAGCCAAGTGCCTCCCTCTGGTCTCCCATGTGGGTGCAGGGGCCCAAGCACTTGGGCCATCTTCCACTGCCTTCTCGGGCCACAGCAGAGAGCTGGACTGGAAGAGGAGCAACTGGGACTAGAACCTGGTGCCCATATGGGATGCTGGTGCCACAGCAGAGGATTAACCAAGTGAGCCATGGCACTGGCCCTGATCCAAGTTTCTAAAAGGTTTATTATTTATCAAAAGGCAGAGTTACAAAGAGAGAGAGATATATATCTTTCATCCACTGATTCACTCCCCCATATGGCGGCAAATGCTAGGTCAAAGCCAGGTTCCTGAAATTTCACCCTGATCTCCAATGTGAGTAGCAGGGACTCAGTGCTTGAGCCATCTTCCACTGCCTTCTCAGGTGTATGTAGGAAGTTGGATCAGAATCAGAGCACCTGGACTTGAACCAGCACTCTGATATGGGATGCCAGCATGGCAAGTGACAACTTAACCTGATCTGCCACAATGCTGGCCCCTAATCTATGTTTTATGTATGGGGAAACTAAAGGCTAGAGGGGTCAATTAATTCACATGGCTAGAAGGTAAGCAAAGCACGATTCAGATCCACATTTTTCAGATACCCTAATCCACAATTTTAGGAGGGGTTTTATAAGTTATGATTCTTAGATCTTGGGGCCAATACTGTAGCAAAGCTGGTAAACCTACAGTTTACCTGCCACCTACAGTGCCAGCAACCCTTTATGGCACTGGCTTGAGTCCTGGCTGCTCCATTTCCAATGCAGCTCTCTGCTATGGCTTGGGAAAGCAGTGGAAGGTGGCCCAAGTCCTTAGGCCCCTGTACCTGCATGGGAGACCCTGAAGAATCTCCTGGCTCTTGGCTTTGGATCAGCACAGCTCTGTCCATTGTGATCATATGGGGAGTGAACCAGTGGATGGAAGACTTCTCTCTTTCTGGTAAGGATGGGAGCTCTTTCTTTCTCTTTATTCCTCTCTGTGTGTCTCTGCTCTCAGATAAGTAAATAAAAAGTTAAAATAGATAAATACATAAAACCTCTACTTTCACACATATGCATGCTAATTTCATGCCCTATAATGTTCCAAATGCAAGAAACTTCAGATAAATGCTCTACCTTCCTCATACTCCCATAATTTGTGCTATCTTTTTTTTATTTTTTATTTATTTTGACAGGCAGAGTGGACAGTGAGAGAGAGAGACAGAGAGAAAGGTCTTCCTTTGCCGTTGGTTCACCCTCCAATGGCCGCCGCGGTAGGCGCGCTGCGGCCGGCGCACCGCGCCGATCCGATGGCAGGAGCCAGGTGCTTCTCCTGGTCTCCCATGGGGTGCAGGGCCCAAGCACTTGGGCCATCCTCCACTGCACTCCCTGGCCACAGCAGAGAGCTGGCCTGGAAGAGGGGCAACCGGGACAGGACCGGTGCCCCGACCGGGACTAGAACCCGGTGTGCCGGCGCCGCAAGGCGGAGGATTAGCCTAGTGAGCCGCGGCACCGGCCAATTTGTGCTATCTTATCATGTTTTGTGGCAGACTTGCAGTAGCATTCCTTCTATAGTGCTGTTTTATGTTGTTAAAATGTTATTAAAAGGGGCTGGCATTGTGTCACAACAGGTTAAGCCACAGCCTGAAATGCCAGCAACCCATATGATACCAGTTTGAGTCCTGGCTGCTCTGCTACTGATCCAGCTCCCTGTTAATGTGCCCAGGAATGCAGTGGATGATGACCCAAATGCTAGGGCCTCTGCCACCTGTATGGAGTCCTTGGCTCCTTGGCTTCAGCAAGGACCAGCCCTGGCAGCTGTAGTCATTTTGGGAGTGAACCAGTAGCTAAAAGCATTTCTCCCTCTCCCTCTTCCTCTCTCTCTCCCTTTCTCACTCTTCCCCATCTCCACTGTAAGTTTTCCTTTTAAATAAATAAGTCTTTAAAGAATCAAAGACCGACATTGGAGTTATTTTTCCTTCAAAGTATGTTATTAAAGGACAACTACTTCCTTGAAGTCCAGTAAGAATACTATTCAATATAATCCCTGCACCTACTAACTTTCTTTACTTTACTGATTGATTTTTTGACAGGCAGAGTTAGACAGTGAGAGAGAGAGAGACAGAGAGAAAGGTCTTCCTTCCATTGGTTCACCCCCCAAATGGCTGCCAAGGGCCGGCGTGCTGTGCTGATCCAAAGCTAGGAACCAGGTGCTTCCTCCTGGTCTCCCATGTGGGTGCAGGGCCCAAACACCTGGGCAATCCTCCACTGCCCTCCTGGGCCACAGCAGAGAGCTGGACAGGAAGAGGAGCAACCAGGACAGAATCTGGCACCCCAACCAGGACTAGAACCTGGGGTGCCAGTGCCACAGGTAGAGGATCAGCCAAGTGAGCCATGGTGCCAGCCTACTGATTGATTTTTTAAAGATTTATTTATTTATTTGAAAGTCAGAGTTACACAGAGAGAGGAGAGGCGGAGGGGGGGGGTCTTCCATCCAATGGTTCACCCCTAGATGGCCACACCAGCTGGAAACTGCACTGATCTAAAGCCAGGAGCCAGGAGCTTCTTCTGGATCTCCCACGCAGGTGCAGGGGCTCAAGGACTTGGGCCATTTTCTACTGCTATCCCAGGCCATAGCAGAGAGCTATGTTGGAAGTGGAGCAGCTGGATCTCGAACCAGTGCCCATATGGGATGCTGGCACTTCCAGCCAGGACATTAACCCACTGTGCCACAGTGCCAGCCCCTAATGATTGATTTTTTTAAGGGAAATAGTTTATTGGGGGAATCCCAACATACCAGTGGGAAGGAGCAAAGAAGGAAAGGAGGGAGAAGAAGAGTATAAGAGAGAGACAGAGATCAGGACACGGAGAGAAAGAGAGAGGTCCTTTTAAAACTTTGCCACGGGGCAGGCAGGGAAGTAGGAGCAGCAAATCCCATTAGGATGGGGGTGGAGCTTGACACCAGTGGTTGAGCCATGTGGCTACCTGGCTTCCAGCAATGGCAGTGGGGGCTAGAGCCTAGGATGGTGTCAGGGTGTAGTTCACACCATAGATAAGATTGCACCATTTTACTAACATCCTCCACTTTTAGTTTTTTATGAAGCAGGAGTTGTATGGGATTACATTAGTCCCAAAAGTCCAGGAGGGTTAGAGGGACAATGATCTGTCTTTAGAGCTACTTCCTGCTGGAATGGGGCAAGGAGATACTCTTCACTGTCATGGGGCATTGTCTCAAGCCACTATCTCCTGGGTGGGGAGTCAAGTATATCCCTGTAGCAGCAACAGCATTTGGTTGACCGCCTGGTTGCTGAATGCCTTGGTTCATTCCATTATTAACTCCTGTAAACACTTAAACAGACACTGTAGTATAAAAGACAGGGTAAGAATAGAAACCAATGATCCTAAGAGTGGCATTAACCAGGTAATGAGAAGATTTTATAGAGGAGAGGAAATGATGGTGGTGGTGTCTCTGGACCCTTGTGAGGACTGTTTGATAAATGTGGTTTAAAGCTGATCCCAACCAAGATCAGGAGAAAGGCCACTCAACTTTTTCAGGTAGAGGTGTTTGTCTGTAGAGAAATTCTGGACAACCATACAACATTAAGTAGGGGAAAGGACCATCAATACACAGAGGTGGGGAGTAGAACCCTTGATGTTAGAGTAGAGGCTATGATTACAAAGGAATGAGGCCCTAAGTGGGCTAGATACAAAGGACAGAGTCATCATTAGAGGACCTAAGAAAGGTGCTGTGTAAGCCAAATAGAAATTGACAGTCTGGCTGTTGTGGCCAACTGGGGAGTGAACCATCATATGGGGGACCTCTCTATCTCTCTCCCTCTGCCTCTTGTCTCTCTGTGTAACTCTGACTTTCAAGTAAATAAAATAAATATTTTAAAAAAAGGAAAGAACTGACAGAAGGGGCCTGATAATAATCTGGTGAGCTTTAAGGCCTTGTAAGTTATGAGGCCCAGACCTATCTATCTCTTCACATGGGGTACAGCCTAAGGGAGGTGTGAACCTCCTTGGGGAAGGCACCCTGTTGACTTCCATTACCTAGCTGGCCTGGCAGGAGAGGTGGTAAGGTTAAGGCTAGTGGCATTTTCTGCCTGCAATGTTACTGACCCTGCTTGGCTGTACCCTCAGCAGTGGTGGTCACTTTGGAAACTTGGCCAAGTGAAGGGCTTTTCAGCTTGTAGCCTGCAAGATCTGTGGCTCTGACCTGGGCATCCTTCGACTCCAGGGCAGGTCCATTTCCAGTGATCCAACTCTTGCCTGGCAGAGCTGCCAGGGCTCTTCATAAGCTGATTTCTGCTGAATCCCAGGCTTCCCACATTAAAAGCCACTGTAGTGGACTGGCCTGCTGGGTCTCTTTGAGGGCAGATCACTGTACAGAGCAACCTTTAATAGGCCTGCCACCTATCTTTACATTGCTTCTGATGCCTAGCTTTCTTTTCTCCTGATTTTTCTTAAAGCAGACCACAGGATGCAAGTCAAGGAGGTGCTCAAGTCCCACCTCTAATTTACTGATTGATTTTTATCATCACATGTTCCACTCTCTGAGATTACGGTAGTTCCAATTTGCCTGTGTGTTCATTTTCTCTCCCACTAGGATGGAAATTCCTGGGAATGTGGATTTTGTTTATTCAGCACTATATATCAGTTTCTATAAAAGTGCCCACTACATAATAAATTTCAAAAATACTTATGGAATAAATGAAGACATGGATATTTAATAAGGCTAATCAATTCACATTGGGAATTCTTTCTGAGATGTGCAATGCAAGAGTTAATCTGACACTACTGATTCAGTGAGCTGTAAATGAGATGAACTCACAAATTTGAATCCATTTTCATTTGAAAATGACTCTGAAGTTCATCAATTATCAAGCAAATATAAGAAGTCACTGGTTTATAGCAAAGATCTATTTTAATTTTTTATGCAGAAATAGAGCATAAAGTGGAAGTGGAACTTGCCACATTTTCTGGTGTTTGTTTATCTTCTTTTCTTTTTTTAAATTTATTTTTTAAGGAATACAGTTTCATGAGTACAACTTTAGGGATGTTTTATTATTTAAAATGCTTTAAAAATTCTCTGCTGGAGCCAGCATTGTAAAGTAGTGGGTAGAACGGTCACCTGTGATGCTGGTATTCTGTATGGGAGCTGGTTCCAGTACTGGCTATTCTACTTCCTATCAAGGCCCCTGCTAATGCACCTGGGAAACCAGCAGATGTTCCAAGTACTTGGGCCCCTACATGCATGTGGGAAACCTGGCTCCTGGCTTTGGACAGGCCCAGCTGCAGACATTATGACTATTTGGAGTGTGAACCCTGGCTGGTGGATATATCTCCCTCTCTGTAACTTTGCTTTTCAAATAAATAAACAAATTTCTTTTTAAAAAATTCTCTGCTAATGTACTAAAATTTCCCTCCTTTCATATCCTTTGACCTCCAGTTCCACTTCCTAGAAGTGACCTAAGTATTCTTGAAATTTTGTCCAAGGTACTTGTGGGTAGTGGGCCACAGACTGACTCATTCCCTACATATGGATATACATACTGCAGCTTCTCCATTTACTCTGATAGGCTATCTTTTTTCTTGTTAGTGCTCCCTCACTATGCACTTTGACTTAATGCCTTTCCAGAGACTGCTCCATCCTTTAGCACTCCTTCTCAATACAGCCCCATGAGGCACTTAACCTGGCTCTTACTTGTGCCTGTGGGATGGGTATGGCCATATTTTGTGCCCTTGGTCAGCCTGCTGGTGTCTGCTTTTAAAGCCTGATGCCAGTATACCTGAGGCTGTACTCCCCTGGCTGGGTCTAGCCTGGCTCAGCTGCAGTTCCCTGTGACAGGGCTGGATAATCCTTTGCCTCATCTTTCCCCACACCCCATCTTTGGAAGATGCCCTGGGAAACTAAGCACTCAAGAGACATAGGGACCTAAACACCCCCTTACCATCCTGCGGCTAGGGAGAACTTGCCCACCAATCTGGGCTGTTTGTCTCAGCACACCTCATGTGCAGTGTACCACAGGCCATGAGAGACAGTGTCTTCAAGTCAGTCAGAAAAGGAGCAAGAGCCTCCAGGGAGGCAGAGTTTTCATCATATACATCCAACCCTCTGCCAACTCAACAGCTCTCTCTTCCTCCCACAGTCCCTCAACCCTGAGGTGAGGCTTTCATTTCCTTCCTGTCTGCTAAGGACTTCTACTATGGCTAATCTTTCCCCTGTCTCAACTTTGCTGTTAGCTCTTAATCTAAGTGCTGAGTACAAGTTCAGAGACAGAAGCATTTTTATTGGTAAAGGAAGATAAATTGGGAAATACATTCAAAATGACTTACTGTTACAGATTTTATGTATAAAATTTACTGTATAGATTTTATGTAGCTTAACTAATCAATAGTGATGTTGTGTTCCATATAACATTCTTTTCTTTTTGATGCAATATTTGTTATAGTTGTTACCACAGCCATACACACATCTCTATCTTATTACTTTCTAGGACCACATAGTTTTGCATTGAAAAAATATTTTGCCAGTCTCTTAGTCATGGGCATTTAGGTAATTTCCAGTCATTTTCTTTGCAAGCAATGCTATAGTAGGCATTACTAAACACAGTTTGAGCATTATTTTTTATTTTTGTGTGAATATATACTTTAGCTACATCTCTAGAAGTGGGGCTGCTGGAAAACTGGTATGAAAACAAGATTGACTATAAAAGTGTTTATCTATTTCATATTGACATGAAGTCACAGGATGCCCTTTCAGCATTAGTTTGGATAAATATGTCAGTGATGACCAGAACACAAGAATCCATTTTGAAGATAGAGAGGAGGAAATTGGAAGGAGGTGAGTCACTTACTGGACACCAGTGCAATATGGGCATGGGCTCAAGGGCTTGGGAATCACATAAACTGTGTGGGAATTCTAGCTCTGCCATTTTCTGGCTGTATGACCGGTTTCCTCATTCATGTGAACAGCTGTGAAGGTAAATAAAACACTTGCACAGTATTTAGTAATGAAAAATGTACATTTTAGCACCATTATTATGTATCTAGTACTGTGCTAGATGCTTAACAAATAGTGGAACTGGTGAGCACATAAGAGGGGGTATTAAACTTTATTTCTGTCTAGTTGGGAAAATACAACATGCCCATCAGAAATCATCAAGTAACATCCATCATTCACAAACTGTAAATGTTCTGTAAGTCCAGACACACTATACATGTGAATTTAGATGTTTGGTGCTTTGAAGAGCTCTCTTTAATTTCACATGGCTTTATTGAAAGCAACAATATGTTCTATGATGGGTTGAGATGTCAACCTTATGTTTTAAAAGTTTAATTGCATGTCTTAAGGTTTCTTGAGTCAACATACTAAAATATTTTAAGTAAAGGTTACTGCTATTTACGTTAAAATAGTGTCATTGTAGAGTTGAGGGAGATTTGATTCTTCTGATGGATTTCAAAAATAAATTTTAGACTTGGTTTTAGAACTTTTCTATTTCATAAACTGTCAGGGTCCTGTGAGTGCCTCTGTTTGAAGATGTTTTGGTGTCCACCCTTCCTTGTTATGATATGTCTTAAAAGTATATAGTTTGAAGCACTAACAAGAATAGACATCAATTTGGAAAAAGCCCCTATCAGAGCAACACAAATTCTGCTAAGCTTGAGCAAAAATAAATATCAAATTGGTGGTAAATCTTGGATTTAAGAATGGTGAAATCACTGATCATTTGTTAAAAAAAAGTGTATGGGGACAATACCTCAAAGGAATCAACAATTTACAAAAGAATAACTTGTTTTAAGAAGGAAAAAGACAATGTTGAATGTGAACCCTACAATGTCAGATCACCTATATCAATTTATGGAAAAACCTCACCTTGATCATGACTTAAAAGGGACTGATGATCAACATTAGAAACAATGACCAGCCAGGGCCATGGCTCTCTTGGCTAATCCTCCATCTGTGGTGCCAGCACCCTAGGTTTTAGTCCCAGTTGGGGCACCAGGTACTAGTCTCAGTTGCTCCTCTTCCAGTCCAGCTCTCAGCTATGGCCAAGGAGGGCAGTGAAGGATGGCCCAAGTGCTTGGGTCCCTGCACCCACATGGGAGACCAGGAGGAAGTACCCAGCTCCTGGCTTCAGATTGGTGCAGCTCCAGCCATAGTGGCCATTAGGGGAGTGAACCAATGGAAGGAAGACCTCTCTCACTGTCTAACTCTGCCTGGCAAAAAGTTAAAAAAAAATTAAAAAAAGAAACAATGGCCAACACTGCAGATATCTCATCTGATTCATGTTTCACAATTCTGGCTCAAAAGCTCAAATAGAAGATTCCTCAGAAACCTGAATATAGCCTTACCACATGACCCAGCCATCCCACTCCTTGGAATTTACCCAAAGGAAATTAAATTGGCAAATAAAAGAGCTGTCTGCACCTCAATGTTTATTGCAGCTCAATTCACAATAGACATGGAATCAATCTAAATGCTCATCAACAGAAGACTGGATAAAGAAATTATGGGATATGTACTCTATAGAATAATATACAACAGTAAAAAAAAAAAAAAAAGAAATCTGGTCATTTGCAACAAAATGGAGGAATCTGAAAAATATCATGCTGAGTGAAATAAACCAGTCCTAAAGGGACAAATATATGTTCTCCCTGATCGGTGACAACTGAGCACCTAAAAGGAAACCTGTTGAAGTGAAATGGACACTATGAGAAACAATGACTTGATCAGTCCTTGTCCTGTCAAGGAACAACTTACTATTTTTATTTCTTTTAGTATTTTTTTGTTCTACTTAATATCATTGGTTGAACTCCTTAATTAATACACAATTATTCTTAGGTATTTAAATTTAACTGAAAAGTGATCCCTGTTAAATATAAGAGTGGAAATAAGAGGGAAGAGTGTACAGTTCAGCACATGCTCACTCGGACTTGACCCTAATGATAGAGCTAGAAATGTGCCAGGAGATTCCAAATCAATCTCATCAAGGTGGCATGTACCAATGCCATCATACTTGTCAAAGTGATCAGCTTAAGTTCATAATTGATCATAAAGATAGGATTAAGTGTCAAAGGGATCATGTAAACAAGACTAGTGTCTACTAATAATAACTGATAGAATTAAAAAGCAGAAAATGATCCAACATGGGAAATGAGATACACAGCAGACTCATAGAATTGCAGATGCCCTAAACAACACTCTGGCCTCTGAATCAGCCCTTAAGGCATTCGAATCTGGCTGAAGAGCCCATGAGAGTTTCTCAGGCCAAGACAATGGAAAGCCAAGACACTGTGGGAAAAAATGACCTAAATGAAAGATCTCTGTGAGTGAGATTCCTGTGGAAAGAACAGACCATCAAAGAAAGAGGTG
Source organism: Lepus europaeus (assembly GCF_033115175.1). NCBI lineage: Eukaryota > Metazoa > Chordata > Mammalia > Lagomorpha > Leporidae > Lepus > Lepus europaeus. The sequence goes on along the minus strand of NW_026909167.1, from coordinate 4,068,410 downwards.
CCTTTCTCTGAAGGGAGGAGGGAACTTCCACTTTGATTATGGCCTTGTCTACATAAAGTTGGAGTTTGTGAACTCAAGAGGCTTCCATAGCCTTGGCAGCTCGTGACAAGAGCTTCAAGTAATTACTGATGTCATAAATAATAGTGTCAATTGTTAAACCAACAACAGGAGTCACTGTACACTTACCTTGTAGGATCTCTGTCCTTAATGTATTGTACTATATGAGTTAATGGTAAAACTAGTACTCAAACAGTACTTTATACTTTATGTATCTATGTGGATGCAAACTGTTGAAATCTTTACCTAGTATATACTAAGTTGATCTTCTGTATATAAAGATAATTGAAAATGAATCTTGATGAAGGATGGGATGGCAGAGGGAGTGGGAGATGGGATGGTTGTGGGTGAGAGGGAGGTTATGGTGGGGGGGAAAGCCACTATAATCCAAAAGTTGTACTTTGGAAATTTATATTTATTAAAAGTTGAAAAAAACCAAAAAGACAAAAGTTGTACTTTTGAAATTTATACTTATTAAATAAAAGTTAAAAAAAAGCTCAAATGGAGCAAACACTCTTTGATGAGTTCTAAACTTGATGCACTTAGATCAACTTCAGATAACAGTAGAATTTTCTACAGAAATTTTCAGTAGTCCCTGAAGTATTTCTTGGAAGAATTTTTAAGAAGAGATGAAATATAGACTTAGCAAAATGATCCTGAAGACAAAACCCAATGAAGAAATGGCTAACCAGAGTGGGAGATGGTCTAGACAAAACAGATTTATCAAGAGTAAATGTTATGCAAATGGTTTTTCAGATGCTCAAGGAGTCTTGCTTGTTGTATTTCTGGAGTATGATCATTGAGCATGATAACATCACTTACTTGGAAAGAGCTTCAAGAAAGTCAGCCAAAGCTTTAGCAGGAAAACATGTGGGCAATCTTCACTAGGCAGTCCTTCATCATGACAATGTTTCTTCATTTCTTTCATCAAACAAGAACAGTTTTTTGACTATTTCTACAGGAAGTAGTTATGAATCTATATCACACACCTCATTTGGCCTATTCTGAGTTATTTTTGTTCTATAATCTTTTTTGTGAAGATTCACTTTATTTATTTGAATGATTTACAGAGAAAGGCAGACACATACACACACACACACATAGAGAAACAGAGAGAGAGAGAGAGGGAGGTCTTCCATCCATTGGTTCACTCCTCAAATAATTGCAATGACAAGGGATGAGTAGGTCAAAGCCAGGAGCCAGGAGCTTCTTCTGTGTCTCCAAAATGGGGTCAAAGTCTTTTTTTTAAATTTTTTTTTGACAGTGGACAGTGAGAGAGAGAGACAGAGAGAAAGGTCTTCCTTTTTGCCATTGGTTCACCCTCCAATGGCCGCTGCAGACAGCACATCGCGCTGGTCCGAAGCCAGGAGCCAGGTGCTTCTCCTGCTCTCCCTTGCGGGTGCAGGGCCCAAGCACTTGGGCCATCCTCCACTGCCCTCCCGGGCCATAGCAGAGAGCTGGCCTGGAAGAGGGGCAACTGGGATAGAATCCGGCGCCCCAACCGGGACTAGAACCCGGTGTGCCGGCACCGCAAGGCGGAGGATTAGCCTATTAAGCCACGGTGCCGGCCGGGTCAAAGTCTTAATCACTCTGGTACTTTCTGAGGCACATTAGCAGGGAGCTGGATCAGAAGCAGAGCAAGCAGCTAGGACTTGAAATGGCACCCATATGGGATACTGGCACTGCAGGCCAGGGCTTTAACCCACTACACCACAGCACCAGCCCCTGTTCTAGAATCTTAAAAATCTTTAAAGAACATTCAGTTTTCTTTAGTTAATAATGTAAAACCCTGCATTGACATGGTCAAATTACTAGGAGCCACAATTGTTTGCAAATGAACTAAATGCCAAGTATCACTGTTTTAAAAATGTCTGGAACTTCATGGAGCTTATGTAAACAAATAACATTTATATTTGTACTTGATTTTTGAAGTTGCCTCATATGTTTTCTTACTTTTTTATCATAAGGTATCTTCTCTATTACATCTTGGCCACCTTCCTTGATATTTTCTTTTTTTCAAAATTTATTTGACAGAGTTATAGACAGTGAGACAGAGACAGAGAGAGACAAAGAGAAAGGTCTTCCTTCCATTGGTTCACTCCCCAAATGGCCACCATGGCTGGCAGTGTGCCAATCTGTAGCCAGGAGCCAGGTGCTTCTTCCTGTTCTCCCATGTGGTTGCAGGGGCCCAAGGACTTGGGCCATCCTCCATGGTCCTCCTGGGCAACAACAGAGAGCTGGACTGGAAGATGAGCAACCAGGACTGGAACCCGGTGCCCATATGGGATGCTGGCACTGCAGGTGGAGGATTAACCAAGTGAGCCATGGCGCCAACCCCCCTTGATATTTTCTAATGTGACTGCATCATATAGCAAATAGCAAGGGCATTATGACTTTAAGAATGAGAAGTGGCCGGTGCCATGGCTCACTAGCCTAATCCTTCACCTGTGGTGCTGGCACTCTGGGTTCTAGTCCCAGTTGGGGCACCGGTTCTGTCCCAGTTGCTCCTCTTCTGGTCCAGCTCTCTGCTGTGGCCTGGGAAGGCAGTGGAGGATGGCCCAAGTGCTTGGGTCCTGCACCCGCATGGGAGACCAGGAGGAAGCACCTGGCTCCTGGCTTCAGATCAGCACAGCGCATCAACCATAGCGACCATCTGGGGGGTGAACCAACAGAAGGAAGACCTTTCTCTCTGTCTCTCTCTCACTGTCTAACTGCCTGTAAAAATAAAAAAAAAAGAAAAAAAGAATGAGAAGTGCTTAATAAATTAACCATCTTTTCTCCTTTGCAGAACTTCTGGGGAACTCCCTCTGATCAAGAATGCCAGAGAGATAGATTTAGACTAGAAGTATAGACTGTTTCATGGTTTTCACAGAGGGTTGACTCTGAATAACTTAGAAAAATAAAATTATAATCTACAGTTATTTATAGTCCATTGAATTCTTTTATTTACCCACAATAATTTTAGCATCAAGGTGTTCCCCAAGATGTTTGGGCTGATCATTTCACAGATTTCATAAATCATAACAGTAAATTGCTTCAAACTATAACCTATAATTAGTAAAAGTCTAAAATTGGTAGATTTTAAAGAAGATTTGTTTCATTTGTTTGAAAGGCAGAGATAATGGCCAGGGCTGGTCATGCTGAAGCCAGGAGACAGGAGCTACTTCTGGGTCTCCCACATGGGTCCAAGTACTTGGGTCATCTTCCATTGCTTTCCTGGGAGCATTAGCAAGGAGCTGGGTCAGAAATGGCACAGTCAAGACTTGAACCAGCACCCATATGGGGTGCTAGTGTCACTGGCAGTGACTTTACCTGATACAGCACAATGTCATCCCCTAATCAGTAGATGTTGAATTCCATGGTATAGGGCATTTAGTATGTTCATGTTGAATAGGCCGAGAAAGATATTGGCCTGAGATAAAGGTGAGTGGGAAGGTTTTGAGATCTTTCTAGGGATAGCTGGGAGCATCCACAAGAACCAGAAAGTTTTAACTGGGGACTAGTCAAGATATGGCATGCAGTGAGTGAATATTTAATGCTTAGTAAATATAAGACATCCTTACTGTGGAGATGATATACATATTTGTGGTTTAATAAGGGGAAAGAAGCAATCTGCCAAGTTCTCTTTTTCTCTGATTAATGTACACATTGGATTCTGTCTACCTATTAATTAGGATAATCCAATGGTCTGTCACACCTTTGAAAAAAGAAGCATTCAGGGCTGGAATTGTGGTATAATGGATTAGGATGCCACCTGAAATACCAGCATCCCAAATGGATACCTATGTGGGTCCCAGCAGCTCCATTTCTGATCCAACTCCTTGTTAATATGCCTGGGAAGCAGCAGGAGATGGCCTAAGTCCTTAGGCCTCTACACTTATGTGGGAGATCAAGAAGTTCCTTGCACCTAGCCCAGCCCTGGCCATTAAAGCTATTCAGGGAGTGAGCCAGTGGATGAAAGATCTCTGTCTCTTCCTCTCCTGTGTAACTCTGACTTTCCAATAAATAAATAAATAAATCTTTAAAAAGAAGTTCATCTACATATTATAGTAATTGAGTCTCTGTGGAAGTTTGGAACTCCTCCAGAACTTTCCTATCACCTGGCCAAATAGATTTGAGGCTTCAGTAATGCTTCATGGTAAATATTGGAATCTGGAATCCCTCCCTCTGTTACTCCTGGTTCTGTAACATCCATTTACAGTTTTAGGAATTCCCTTCTGTATTTCACTCCTAGTTATTTGTTGAAATTTGGGATTTCCCCACCTTTTGCAAGGAATATTCTGATCTAATCTCTCTTTTTAACTGTCTCTTCTACAGTGCAAATCATAAATTTTACTTTTTGTTTTTACTCTTTTGAAAAATTTCTGTGCTTCTCTTTATCTTTTGCATTTCTTTGGTCTATCAAGCCAGCTCTTAATTACAAAATTAAGAAAACTAGAGCTTGGTATATTTAATCTTCTTTTTAGAAGATTTATTTTATTTATTTGAAAGACAGAGTTACAGAGAGAGGTAGAGACAGAGAGAGAGGTCTTCCATCTGCTGGTTCACTCCCCATATGGCTGCAATGGCTGGAGTTGTGCCAATCTGAAGCCAGGAGCCAGGAGCTAGGAGCTTCTTCCGGGTGTCCCACGTGGGTGCAGGGGCCCAAGGACCTGGGCCATCTTCCACTGCTTTCCTAGGCCATAGCAGAGAGCTGGATCAGAAGTGAAACAGCCGGGACTAGAACCGGCGCCCATATGGGATGCTGGCACTTTGGGCCAGAGCTTTAACCCACTGCACTACAATGCCAGCCCCAAGGTATATTTAATCTTCATCTGAGCCAAACTTGGACCAAAAGACTGAGGGTTCATAAATTGGATCTTTAAGTCAAATAAAACATCAACACTTAATCATTGTTTTGCTTTTCTTTGTTCCTGGTTTGAGAGGTGTTCCCCCAGGACTCCAAAATTCTCCCCAGTGGACTATCCAGGGAAATGTCAGAGGGAGCCTCCTCAGTTCTCCTTTCCCTAGACCTAGAATTTTTATTTCCCAGTTTGACCGATCTCTGTGTATGAGTTTTCCTGTGTGCTCAATGTCCCATAATGAAGATTTCTTGGACATGTGTATTCAGTCTCCCATAAGGGAGCTTTCTTGCATACCACCTCAAATTTTTCTTGAGCTCAAACCTCTGTAGTGGAGGTTTCCTTCACATCTTGGGATCCAACTGCTCCATGTCCAGTTGTTTCCCTTGAAGGAGAATGGAACTAAAATGGGACTCCATACTTGCCTCATACTTGGGATATGTGTCAGTGACATATGCTTGACCTCCAAAAATACCCAAATACCAATGCAATACTTATACTCTAATTTTTCCTACTTGGCTCATATGTGAGGTTGTTTGGTTGCTGCAGTACCTGCTTTTTCTTTTCTGTGGCACCTCTGCTGTCCTCCAAAGAACAAGTCTCAGGCTTCTGGAGTGAGATAGGGCACCCAGATAGAGCAGGCCACATGCAATTGGATGGGATGTGTCTCCCCCTCTATTAGAGCCCCCACTCCATGCAGGTACAGAGATCCCTGATGAGCCCCCAAGTTGTGAGAAACAGCCTCACCTTTCCACTCAATGGATGTACTCAAGACACAGGAAGTGCATTGAGAAGGGAAACTATGAATGGTCTTGCAAGATGGGGTGCCTGGTGGGACAGCACACTCAGCGTGTTTTACAGCAAGCTATTTGTTTCCTAGCATGCAGGTCCTTACTCTGGTTCCTCCTTGGCTGAGTAACTACAAGATTGCAATCTTCCCAGCATTTGCTTCAGCTGTTTTGGCTACTAACTTCCTGTTTGCCTAAGAACGTTCAGGTGCATACCTTAGTTTGAAAATGAACCAAATATTTGCTTGTCACACTGAACCAAGTGTGCAATTATTTGTTATTTCTTACCCTTTGTTGGTTGACATTTCTTTTCAGAAAACTGAATTGTGTCTTTCTCACTAAACCTCAAACTCCATGTCAGAAGGCATCCTGACTTTGATGACTTTCTGTTTCTATCAGACCTACAATCGCGATATAGCATAGATGCTCAGCAGACACTTACATATATCACTTCCCCAGTCCTCTCGGAATGCTAGAAAGCATTTACCATTCTCAACCCACTTTGTAAATCAGGAAACTGAGGTACATCATTCAAGTAATTTCCTAGTCATTAGTGGGTCAGAATTGGAGCCTAATTACTTGAATGATTGGATTCTTCTGCCACATACAAATGTTTGGTCAAGGAAATGATGCTCCCCAGGACCAGGATCAGAGCAGTTTTGGTTATATGACACATGAGTCAGCCAAACAGACATGTTCTAGGCTTCAGTGAGCCAGAATGTCTCATAATGGTGTGTCTAAACTAGGAGAAATGAGGAGAGGTGAGAAGGCAGACAGGGGAGGCTATGCTAAGTGGAAGGAGGTTGTCTGGTCAGTGGCAATTTAAGAACAAATGAGGCTTTATTAGGCTGTCCAGTGGGGCTGGGGGTCTGTGAGTCTCTCAGATGTGGGTAGAATTCCTTCACAAGCAGACTGCCATCTGTCAGTGGAAAGCTTGTTTCCAGACCAGCTGGCATCTCCCCCACTAATAGCTTCTCAAGATGCATGTGTGATCTTGCAGCTTTAAATCACACTTTCAGTGTGGTTGCAATCTTTCACCCTGAGCTAGCAGAAGAGGGGTTTGAGCTTCTAAGGAGGACACAGACTGTCTCCAGGAGACCCACACAATCTCTGTGAGCCCCAAGCTAATAAACATTCATATGTGAAACCCCTGCCCAATGGACACCCCCCCCCCAGAATGATCCAATTGGAAAAAAAAGTAATGCCTTAAAAACCCTGGGCACTTCCTGAAAGCCGGTGTCCTGCTCTGGCACTCTGCCTCATCTCCTCTTGGACCAGATGCTTTTGTCAAATAAGTGTTTCTGCCTCTTAGCAAATTGTTGCCTAGCTTTTTATTTCAATACTAAGCTTTGGAAAACAATTCTCAAAATTCGCTCCTGCAACCACCATCCCCTCTGTGACTGCTACCACTTATCTGCTTCTTTTTCTCTGGATGAGCAATTAAGATCTAGGTGGGATCTCTCCGCAGCAGTAGACGGCCTATGGCCTAGGTGCGTGGAGGACTTCTAAGGGCTCTGAAGCCACATATGCAGCTGTGAACTTGCAAATTGTAGTAGTGGGGCCTCTGGTGCCATTGAGAGGAACTAGAGAGGGTAACAGATTCCAAGAGGTTCATTTCAGCTGTACCATGCTCTTTTCAAGTATTTTTAAACTGGATATTTTAAAAGATATATGTGTATATATTTGAAAGGTAGATTTGCAGAGAGACAGAGTTTTTCCATCTGCTGGTTCACTTCTCAAGTGACTACAATGACTGAATCTGGACCAGGAAAAAGCCAGGAGCATGGAATTTCATCTGTATCTCCCCTATAAGTCACAAGGGCCTAATCACTTGGGCCATCCTTTGCTGCTTTTCCATGTGCATTAGTAGGGGACTGGGTTGGAAGTGGAGCATCTGGGACTTGAACTGGTGCTCATATGAAGTGTCAGCATCACAGGCAAAGGCTTAACCTGCTACACTACAATGCTAATCTCTAAACTGGATCTTTAAAAGATTTCATTTAAGACAAGGTCTTTACAAATTATTCACAGCTATGACTTTTAAATTAAAAACCAATTAGTATGAAAGTATAAAAAATGAAAAGTAAAAGCAGCCTTGTTTCTATGTCTCCATCTCTGTATGGATTCATCTTTTTCTCACATAAATGGAAACAGACATATATCCTGAATATTTATTTTTTTAAAAGATGCATTGAGGTTGGCTCAGATTTGCTAAGCCCTGCATTTGGGCAATAAAGTGTTCCCTGCTATCCTTAGCTTCGTCCCATGCTTGCAACGGCCTTGTTGGTGGACTGATACAAAGCGGTGAAGAGACACCTGTGTTTGGCAGAGCCGATGTGAGACCAAGAGACAATCCTTCCCTGCCCCCTGGATAATCAAAAGTTTTGGCCAGACTTCTGAGCACACGCTGAGAGAGGAACCAGACTGAAAGCACAGACTATAGTGCTGAAATGGATTAATAAGGAATTTAGTGATTTGGCCCGTGACCTTCTGGCATGATATTCTGCAGGTCCAGTTTGGGATGATATGCTTCACTAGCAAGTCACAATTACGGGACAGCTCATATCATGGAAGTGTATTCTTTTTGGCAATTCATTTTCCTACAGACTACCCCCTTCAAATCACTTAATGTTGCATTTACAACAAGAATTTATTATCCAAATGTCAACAGTAATGACAGCATTTGTCTCGATATTCTAAGATCACAGTGGTCTAATGCTTTAACCATTTCTAAAGTTCTTTTATCCATTTGTTCACTGCAATGTGATCCAAATCCAGATGAACCCCTAGTGCTAGAGATTGCACAAATCTATAAAAAAGAGATAAATACAATAGAATACCTTGGGAATGGACTCAGAAGTATGCCATGTGATGCTACCTTAAATTCAGAATAATCTGCATATAGCTGAAATAAACTTTAAATTACTGTTTCTTTTTTGATTTTCTTATCTGGTGGCTTCCCTATTAGATCTCATCTTCTAAAATTTTTTTAACTCCCTTCATTCATTCACATATTCATCTGAGAATACTTAAGTTCTTACAGCTTTGGACAATAACTGCTTTTGAAACTGTAAGGTAGGGGCTGGCACTGTGGCATAGTGGGTAAAGCCATCGCCTGCAGTGCCGGCATCCCATTTAAGTGCTGGTTCAACTCCTGGCCTCTCCACTTCTGATCCAGCTCTCTAGTATAGCCTGGGAAAGCAGTAGAAGATGGCCCAAGTCCTTGGACTTCTGCACCCATGTGGGAGACCCAGAAGAAGCTTTTGGCTCCTGACTTCAGATCAGCACAGCTCCAGCCATTGCAGCCAATTGGGGAGTGAACCAGTGGATGGAAGACCTCTCTCTCTCTGTCTCTCTTTATCTTTGTGTAACTCTGACTTTCAAATAAATAGATAAATCTTTAAAAAAAAACCATGCAAGGTAGTTGCAACTGAACAGTTTCCCAAGATTCAGAATTTATTTTAAAAAGTGAAGCATGTGTATTATGTGGCAAATGTCTTCACTCTAACTTGGTTATGAGTCTAAAAATCATTCTTCACTACTCTAACACGCTGAAGAAATCTGAAAGGGTGGGAGATGGATGCTCAGTTGTCACATCAAAGGAAGCACCATTATTATAACAGCATCCATTCTTGTTTAAGCCTTCCACTGTTAGAAATTTGAGGTTAAATGATGTACTTTATGCTCATCACTGATGCAGTTAGAGAATTGATATTGAATTTATAGCATCAGCAGAACAAAAAAATGTGGTGTATTTTATGCATACAAGTAAAGGAATGACCTGTTTTTGCTCTACAGGGAATAGAAATTAGAAGTCAAACACCCATTGTATTCCAAAATAGGGTCTCCAACAATTTGTGATTTTCATTTAAATTGTTAGGAGGCTTGGAACTATTAGTTAATCTATCTTCCAATACATTGTTTAAGATAGCACTGAATGAATGATGCAAGTTGCCAATGGATGAGTGATCAACTAACAAGTCTGCTAGTAATTAATTTATTTTCTTCAATAATGTTACATAGACCAAAACAAAAACCATGTGTCTATTTGGGGAGAGTGATTTTGGGGATAACATGATAGCTTGATCACATAATTTTGCTGTATGCCACAAACTTCATGAAAAATATGCAAGAATTTTTAAAAGATTAAATTTGAAAAATAGAGTAAGACAGAGGAAGCAAAAGTGTAGAAAACTGTGGAAGCAGAAGGTGAATGTATAGTCAGTAGACCCAGAAAAGTTGGACCTACACTGGCCAAGGAGATAACTGAAAATAACATGCTCTGCCTCAAAATGTTCAGAAGCTCAACAGTTCTTCATTGGAGCTATGTGCCTTGGGGAAGGGATACAGGGGAATGGGAGATGAAGGCAACCAAGTCTCCAGCTTAACAATGCAAGGGTTTGTTCTGAGAAGACGTGGATTGATGAACACACACACATGTTGAAGATTTCCCCAAGGAACTCCTGCATTCAGCACTCAGGACTTCACCCTCCATGTAGAGGCTAGAAAAACACACCCTGGGGAATCTGATCTGTATAAGCACAGAGCATAAAGATATAAACACTGTACAGTGGTCTTCACTGTATAGTGAAAGCCAAGTCAGTGAGCCCCATCCTCAATTTTCACTTTCAATCTAGTATATACACTTTAATCATGAGCAACAAGCCAGCTATGATAGGATAGTTTCTACATGAGAAAGATAAAATCAAACAGAAAAGAAACTTGTGGGAAGCATGCAGGTGGAACAAAATCTGACATTTATAGCCTCAGTGAAAATGTTTGCACTATGAAAGAACAACAGTATGCCATAAAAATCTCTGGGAACAAAAAATAGTCCTTGGGTATTAGAAATGTAGAAGAAATGAAAAATTCAAAAGAAGAATTGAATGAAAAAATTTCCCAAAAGTAAAGCAAAACAAGAATAGAAAGTAGGAAGGAAAACAGAGGAAAATTAGAATTTGGGTCCAGGAGGTTTAACAACCCAGCAATTAAATCTTAAAAAGAAAAAGAGAACATGGATGACGGAACACTTTTTAGAACCAAAGGATATGTATTTTGGGATGAAAGGGACTCAATCACAGTCCAATGAAAAGGACAAAACAAAAACTTCCAGCATAATTGTGAAGTTGCATTATATTTGGAATTAGGAAGAGTCCATAAACTCCCAGAAAATAAAACAGTTCACACAGAAAGGATCAGCAACTTCCTAATGGCAGTACTAAAAGCTAGAAGACAATGGAAAAGCCTCTAAAAGTAAAAGAACATTGATTTCTATAGCAACCCAAGCTATGAATCAAGTTTGATGAAAAATAGACAGTCTCAGGCAGGCAAATCTAAATAATATTTCAGAAATTTGCCTTCTTAGACAGTTCCTGGAGGATATACTCCATACAGATGAGTGGAGAAGCCAATGCAGAGGAAGACTGGGATAGAGGACCCTGTAGGAAGGGAGGGGATTTCCTGGAGAGTGATACAAAGAGACCCAAGGATAACAATTTTACCTCCAAAGCAGAAGTCAATCAGTACAGGTGGGAAGTGTGCGATTCAGCACATTGTGATCATATGGGGAGTGTACCAGTGGATGGAAGATCTTTCTCTTTTTTTTTCCTCTCTGTCTCTCCCTCTCTGTCTGTAACTCTGCCTCTCAAAAACAAAACAAAAAAAGTTATAGCATCAATCTTTTGCATGTGAGTATATTGTTTTCCCACCATCATTTGTTGAAGAGATTATTTTTCTGCACTGAATGGTCTTGGAAATCTCACCAACACAATTTTTTAAATTCTATTTTATTGTTCTGTATATTTGCTTTGATGCCAGGGCCCTAGTGGTTTGAGAATTGTACATGTGTAATTTTCAAAATTATTTTCTAATTTTTTTTTATTTGAGAGGTAAAGTTACAGATAGAGGAAGAGACAAAGAGAAAGGTCACCCATCTGCTGGTCAATTCCACAAATGGCAGCAATGGCCAGAGATGAGCCAATTCAAAGCCAGGAGCCAGGATCTTCTTCAGGGTCTCCCACAGGAGTGCAGGGGCCCAAGAACTTGGGCCATCTTCAATTAATTTCCCAGGCCATTAGCAGAGAACTGGGTCAGAATAGGAGCAGTTGGAACCCAAACTAATGCCCACATGGGATGCTAGTGCTGCAGTCAGAGGTTTAGCCTACAATGCCACAGCATCAGCTCAATAATGTTTCTAAATCAAGAAATGTGAGACTTACAAATCTATTTTTTCAAAATTGTATTGGACATTTGGAGTCCCTTGAGGTTCTGTATGAATTTTGGAAAGGTTTTTCTGTTTCTGCAAAAAAAAAAAAAAAACACTCATAGAGATTTTGATAGGATATATTGAGTCTGTAATTCATTTTGATAATGTGAACATTATACCAGGCTTTTTTTCCTTACGAGTATAAAATTACCAAATTGTGAATCTGACCAAAATGAACAAATGAAACAGGCAAATGACATATGGGAGACCAATGCAAACTGAAGATTCTATGATGGAGCTGACCAGCAGAGCACTATACTGGAAGGCCATTGGAAGACAAGGAAGAGTTAGATTAAAAGACACCAAGACTCTGAAATTAATAAAAAGAAGACAATTATAACATTCAGGATATATATAAGAAAAATAAGAAAGGAAGCACTGCCATAACAAAATGCATACTTAGCTACATTTTTATGGACACATGCATATAATATAAATGTTGAATATTGAATCACAAGTATGTAAATCTTGTAAAAAATGCAAGAAAGTTCAGTGTTAGGAAAGCTAGATGTTTATTTACCTGTAAGAGTTGTTGTGTCTGAACACATGTTGACAGAGGAGCACCACACACTGATAAACTTTGGAGTCCTTTATTGCCAGTGGCTGAGAATAGGCTCTGCACTAAAAAACTTTGGACCACTAATCTCAAAGCAACAGGGTTTATAAAGGCAAAAACCACAAGGAAGGGAGAGGGAATACATGGTTGTTAGGGTTGGGGAGAATACATAGTTGCTAGGGTCAAGCTGACCTAAGGCCTATGCAAAACTAATATCAATTACAATCATGAGAATACCAATTACAATCTTAACAATACTAAATACAATCTTGATATTAGTCCAGGTATTGACCTAAATCATATTTGGGATATGGACAAATTACAATCCTAACATTAATCCAGGGGCCAGAGCTGTGGCACAGCAAGTTAATGTCCTGGCCTGAAGCCCCAGCATCCCATATGGGTGCCAGTTTGAGATCCAGCAGCTCCATTTCTGATCCAGCTCTCTGCTATGGCCTGGGAAAGCAGTAGAAGATGGCCCAAGTCCTTGGGCCCTGCACCCGCATGGGAGACCAGGAGAAGCACCTGGCTCCTGGCTTTGGATCAGCGAGATGCGCCAAGCACTTGGGCCATCCTCCATTGCCTTCCAGGGCCACAGCAGAGAGCTGGCCTGGAAGAGGAGCCACCAGGACTAGAACCTGGTGCCCCAACTGGGACTAGAACCCAGGGTGCTGGTGCTGTAAGCAGAGGATTAGCCTAGTGAGTCATGGCGCCGGCCTGTACTCTAAGTTGTAGACCATAGTTAGTTTCAGACCATAGTCTCATGGTGTGGGGGGGTGCTTTCTCAAGATAGAGTCTCAGTTGCTCTAAAATGGAGTCCCTGCTGTCAAGGTATCACTTCAGAGTAAGTCAATCACCAATCAAAAAATAGAAGAATACTTCAATTAGAGCTATTATATCTAATATGGTAGTGACTAGTCCCATATGACTATTGAGAAATTGAAATGTAACTGGTTCAAATTGAGATGCATTATTAGTGTAAACTACACCATGGATTTTGAAGGTGTAGTAAAAACTGTGAAATGTCTGTTTTCAATTATTTTCTGCTGCTACTATAGGATATCACATACTGAGTAAGTTACGAACAATATAAGTTTATTTAACTTATTGTTCTTGATTCTACAAAGTCCAAGTTGTAAGAACTGCATCTGGCAATGGTTTTCTTGCTGTCTCATAACATGGCAGAACATGGCACATGGCAATGAAAGAGAAGGAGGGGGGCAGAAAATAAAAACCATCAAAACATCTTCATTTTTCATTAACCCATTCATAGGAGAACAGCCTTAATCCACAAATGAGAGTTATGCCCCCAGGACCTGATCACTTTACACAGATCCCACCTCCCAAACAACTGTGGCACTGGCAATTAAATTTCAATGTGATTTTTGAAGGGAACTTTCTGAACATATACCATCTCATTACTTATGTTCATACTGATTGCATATATATTGTTAAAATTTGTGGTTAAATAAAAGATACTATTAAAATTCATGTTACCTGCTTATTTTAATTTTTTAAAGGTGGCCACTAGACAATTTAAAGTTATATTGTGGCTTACCTTATGTTTCTGTATTTTGTATATAATAAATAAATTATTCCAAGAAATAGAACCACAGAAAGAACAGTGCTGATTTATAAGTAAACTAACATGTATATGTGGGAAGGGACAGCTATGATAGTAAGATGTGCTTGTTTCTTGAAAAGGACTGGGGATTGGGAGGGGTAAAACAGGAAACCTAAGCCTTTTAATATCATTTAATCTTTTAATTTTAATTAGTTTTCTAAAGATTATTTGAGAGAGTTACAGGAAGAGATTGAGAGAGACAGAGAATACTCTTCCATCTACTGGTTCACTTCCACATGGTCACAATGGCCAGAGCTGAGCCAATCAGAAGCCAGGAGTCAGGAGCTTCTTCCTGGCCTCCCACATGGGTGCAGGGGCTTAAGCAATTGGGCCATCTTCCATTGCTTTCCCATGCCATCAGCAGAGAGTTGGATCAGAAGAGGAGCTGCCAGGACATGAACTACACCCATATGGAACTCTGGGGCCACACAGGTGGAGGCTTAACCTACCACACCACGGCACTAGTCCTTAATTGTTTTTAAACAGATTCAATGTGTTTGTAGATACTTTCTAAGAACATAATGATAGTCCCTTCCTCCCTGCCTTTCACTCTCTCCCTCTCACCCTTTTCCTTCTCCATTTCCTATTTTTAATTTTTTAAATAGCATATTTAAAATTTGCATTACAGTAAAAAGGCTTAATACTACACCGAATACTATTTGTTGGTTAGTGTAAGGTTAACTTCATGATCATTTAGTAAACTGAAAATAGATCATTGTAGAAATTAAGAGTGAGAGCCGGCGCCTTGGTTCACTAGGCTAATCCTCCGCCTTGCGGCGCCGGCACACTGGATTCTAGTCCTGGTCGGGACACCGATCCTGTCCCAGTTGCCCCTCTTCCAGGCCAGCTCTCTGCTGTGGCCAGGGAGGGCAGTGGAGGATGGCCCAAGTGCTTGGGCCCTGCACCCCATGGGAGACCAGGAGAAGCACCTAGCTCCTGGCTTCGGATCAGCGCGGTGCACCGGCCGCAGCGCGCCTACCGCAGCGGCCATTGGAGGGTGAACCAATGGCAAAAAGGAAGACCTTTCTCTCTGTCTCTCTCTCACTGTCCACTCTGCCTGTCAAAAAATAAAAAAATAAAATAAAATAAATTAAAAAAAAGAAAAAAAAAGAAATTAAGAGTGAGAATGGGAGAAGTAAAAGAAGAGTGTTGTAGCATGTGCAGGAGGAAGAGAGGAGTAGGAAATATCACTATGTTCCCAAATCTGTATTTATGAAATAGAATAAACTTGTATAATTTAAACAAAAAAGAAGTTTAATAAGTAAAAAGTAAAAAGACCCTAGTTAACAGTAATATAGACAATGATTGTAAACCATAATTAAATGGAAAATATGTAAAAATGACCATTTTCCCACATACAGTGCATTTTAAAGTAATCATATATCATTAAAATTGTAGAAACATAACATTGTTAACCATTGATTTGACAAAATTATAAAAAAAGTTTGACAAAACTATAATTGCAGTAATACAGACACACACAGGCATCTCTTCCTTTTTTCTTTTTGTTTTATTTTAATTATTTAATTTTTAGCTTCCACATATATGAAAGATCAAACAGTACATCTTTCTAGGTATGGCTTATTTCAACATGGTGTCTTTCAGTTGTGTCAATTTTGCTGTAAATGGTAGAATCTCATTCTTTTTTATAGATGAAAACATTGCATTGTATATTTATACCACATTTCTTCATTCATTTAATGATGGACACCTTGATTGATTCCAAATTTTGGCTATTGTGAACAGTGCTGTTATAAACTTAGTGGTGCAGGTATCTCTTTGATATGTTGTGTTCACGTTTTTTGGGTATATACCCAGTAGTGTGATTGCTGAATCATATGGCAAGTCTATTTCTAGCTTCTAAATAAATCTTCACATAATTTTCCACAGTGCAGCCACTAATTTACATTTCCACCAATAGTGTATAATTGTTTCCCTTTCTCCACATCCTTGCCAGCATTTGTTACACTCTATGTTTTGGATAAAAGCCATTCTGTCAGATGTAAGGTGATATCTCATTGTGGTTTTGATTTGTGTTTCCATGGTGGCTAGTGATGTTGAGAATTTTTTTTCATATATTTCTTGGCCATTTGTACTTCTTGTTTTGAAAATTGTTTATTGAAGTCCTTTTCCCATTTCTCAACTGTGTTGGTAATTTTTTTGTTGAGTTTTTAAAGTTGATGATATATTTGAGATAGTAATCATTTGTCAGACAGCTGTCTTGCAGATACATTTTCACATTTTTTTGGTGTCTTCTTCATTTTATTGATTGTTTCCTTTGCTGTGCAAAAGTTTCTAAGTTTTATATGTCCCATTTGTTTAGTTTTTCTTTTGTTGCCTGTGCTTCAGGGCTCTTGTCCAAGTCATCCCCTAAACCTTGGAGTGTTTCCCCTACATTTTCTTCTAGCAACTTAAAAGTCTCAGCTCTTAAGTGTAGGTCTCTGATGTATCTTGAGTTGATTTTTGTATATGATGAGAGATATGGATCTAATTTCATTCTTCTACATATATACATCCAGTTTTGCCAGCAGCATTTGTTGAAAAAATTATCTTTACTCCACTATATGTTCTGAATGCTTTTTATCAAAAATCAATTGGCTGTATTTATTTGGATTAATTTCTGGGCTTCCCATTCTGTTCTGATGATCTATGTATCAGTTTTTGTGCCAATACAATGCCATTTTAACAACTATAACTGTAGTATGCTTTTTAAAAATATTTATATATTTATTTGGAAGAGTTACAGAGAGAGAAGGGGAGGCAGAGGGAGGTCCTCCACCCACTGGTTCATGCCCCAGTTGGCTGCAATGGCCAGAGATGTACTGATCTGAAGCCAGGAGTCAGGGGCTTCTTCCAAATCTCCCATGTGGGTGCAGGGGCCCACGGACTTTGGCCATCCTCCACTGCTTTCCCAGGCCACAGCAGAGAGCTGGATCAGAAGTGGAGCAGCCAAGACTTGAACCAGCACCCACTTGGGATTCTGGCACTGCAGGTGGTGGCCTTACCCACTACACCACAGACCAGCCCCTGTAGTATGCTTTGAAGTCAGGTATTGTAATGCCTTCAGCTTGATTTTTCTTGGTCAGGATTGCTTTGACTATTCTGGGTCTTTCTGTAGATGGGTTTAGGTGGTATAGACATTTTAATGATATTGATTCTTTCATTCCATGAGCAAAGAATATCTTTCCATTTTTTTGTATCATTGATTATTTCATCAATTTTCAAAAAGATTTATTTATTTGAAAGGCAGAGTTACAGAGAGAGGGAGATATCTTCTATTTGCTGGTTCACTCCCCAAATTACCACAATGGCCAGAGCTGAGCTGATTTGAAACCAGGAACCAGGAGCTTCTTCTATGTCCCCCTCATGGGTGCAGGGGCCCAAGGACTTCAGCTGTCTCTATTGCTTTCAAAGGCCATAGCAGAGAGCTGGATCATAAGTGGAGCAGCCAGGACTTGAACCAGTGCCTGTATGGGACACTGGCACTGCATGCAGCCACTTTACCCACTATGTCACAGGACCAGCACCTTGGTTTAATCTTGGTAGGTTATACAAATCCAGGAATTTATCCATTCTTCAAAGTTTCCCAGTTTATTAGCATATAGTTCTTCACAGTAGTTTCCTTTTATCCTTTGTATTTCAGTGGTAATATAATTTAACTTTTAAACTCAGTGCATATATGGCTGTTAACTACAATTTAATAAAACTATATTTATGGACAGGTTTTAAAAATGATTTATTTATTTGAAAGGCAGACTAACAGAGAGAGAGACAGAGAGATCTTTCATCCAATGGGTCACTCCCCAAATGGGAACAATGACTGGGCATGAGGTTGGGCCAGGCCAAAGCCAGGAGCCTGAAACTCTATCAGGTCTCCCATATGGGTAGCAGGAACCCAAGTACTTATGTCGTCTACTGCTTTTCCCAGGCATATTCACAGGGAGCTGAATTGGAATGGAGCAGCCAGAGCTCAAACCAGCACTCATATGGGATGCAAATATTACAGGTAGAAGCTTAACTCACTGCACCACAATGTTGGCCCCTTTAATGAACAGTTTTATCCTATTAGTCTGTAGAGATTTTCCTGATCCCTTAAAGGAATTATATAATATTCCTATGTAGGAAGTTACCCTAACTAGTGTAATTTGTTCCTCTTTTTGATAACTATTTTGTCTCTACATTATATCCATGAGACAAATATTCAAAAGTGGGATTCTTGAGAGTAATGGTATGTGCATTTACAGTTGTATTGGGGATCTGTTATCATTGCACAGCAGGTTAAGGCCCCCATTTGCAATGCAGGCATCCGATAACAGAGTGCCAGTTCATGTACAGGCTACTCCACTCCAGTTCAGATCTCTGCTGATGTATCTGGGAAGGCAGTGGATGATGATCTAAGTTCTTGAGTCCGTGCTATCCATATGGGAGATCCAGATGGACCTTCAGGCTCCAGATGTGACCTGGCCCAACCATGGTTGCTGTAGCCATTTGGGGAGTGAACCAATGGATGAAAAATTTCTTTCCTTTTGTGTTTCTCCTTTCTCTGTAACTCTGCCTTTAAAATAAATAAATCTCAAATAAAAAAACAAAAGTAAGATCTCATTTGGTGAGGTGGCTCTTTTTTTGAGACTGGGGAGGGCTGAAATGGAAGCTAATCGTTAGAAAATTTAGAGGTAAGCTTGTGAAAAGCTAAAAAGAATAGTTTCTCTGTAGTGATAAATGTCTGAGACCTTTTTGCTCTCCATCTGGATAGTGCGTACTGGCTGTGCAGTGCCAAGTGAGGAGCTGTTTCTAAAAGAAATAGAAAACTCTTGTCTCACCATGGTGGTAAGTTCCCATGACTCATACATGCTCTGTAGATGCATCCAATATAACCAACATGTGTCTGGCAACAGGGGTGCAGTAATCCAAAAAGAAATCCAGTGTGAGGTATGGGCAGTAACAAAGTGTGAGGCCACACTGCCCATTCATCGGTCTACTCTTGGTATTCATTCACTCCTTCATCTTCTCATTTCACCCTTGATTCCCATGGCATGATCTTAAGCCAGCTTTCTTGACTGATCCCCTTCTTTCAAGTGATCTCCTAGTCTTTGTATCTGACATGCTGCACTCCCAACTCCACTAACAGGTGGAATTTGGACCCCAGTTCATTACATAAAATACACAGTAAGTACTGTTGATTGAGTTAACTGTTAACCCATCATTTGTGTATTTTTTCCTCTGTCTCTTTGCTTATCAGAAATTTAATAAACAACAGCTGTTTGAGGGTCCACGTTGGTCAGGTAGGCCAGAGAAAGGAGGAGAGGAGGAGAGCAGGCTTTGACACCTGAGAAATCAAAGTCAGGCTCTGTCTTGTTCAAAACCCGAGGACACTGACAATAGTTCTACCCCAGTCTAGGGGTAGACATACAACCAACCAGAAAGTAGAGAGAGATAGCGAGAGAGAGGGAGATGGACACTCTACTTGAACCTTGCAAGCTCATAGGACCCTTTGAATATGAGCCATCATTTTTCTGTTAAATAGGCTGTGGCCTCAAGATTAAGTGACTTATTTTGAGTTGGTACCCTTGGTTCCCTGAGATTTCATTGAAGTGATAAGAAGTAGCTATGGCTTGAACTTTAAGAAGCTGGTGAATGCTCTTGTCCTTGGATCTGAAAGAGACAAATTATTCCCAGAGAATTGAAAGGACTAGAGCGTGGATCCCAGAAGTGTGTGGAGAGAAATGGAGCTGTCCAGCATCTTAGACTTTTCTCCCCTGGAACAGAGGTGGAGAGAGGAGGTGCCAGCAATCCAAACCAGAGAGCATTATGGGAGCACCACTTCCCTCAGGGTTGATTTTCCACTGCTAGGACTTACCAAAAAGCACACCTTTCTCACATCATTATGAAAACATCTGGATGTTTGCCACATGCTCGGTGTGGCTCAGCTGTTCTGCTTAGCATGCCACACAGTGAGTGCTTTCAAAACAACTCTACCTCCCACTTGCAGAGTTTTAGCAGGTACAAAACCTTTTCAAATATACTAGCTTATTTGGATCCATGGCACTCTGGTGAAGAAAAGAAGGCTCAGACACTTTGAGGTTTGCCCAGCAGTCCATGGACATGTTAGTTTCAGAGAGCAGAGGCCTGAGCCAAGGTTCCTGACCTGCTCATGTCCTGTGCCCTCTGTTCCATCTGTTATCATGGGAAAGAATGTGCTTCTCCAGCAGTTTTGATACAGAGGTTTTGAAAATCCTAAAATTTCATTTCTTTCAAGGTTTGTTGTGCTATATTGGCAAGTAAGATGGTATATATTGATGAAGTACAAAGTAATGATGTATATAATGTGAAATGACTACCACCTATGAGGTAATTAACACATCCACCTTCTGCCATAGCTAGGGTGTGTGTGGTGGGACACTTAGGACACTTAAGATCACTCTCTTAGACAACACATTCCAGTTCACTGCACTCACTGTGCCATTAGACCCCCAGCATGTATACATCTTAAAACTTAAAATTTCTGCCCCTTTGACCAACAGCACACTTAATTTTCATACACTTAATTTTCAATGCACAAAATTGACTTCTTATTTTTAATATTAATTTCAATTATGCATTTAAAATATTATTTATTTATTGGACTGAGAAAGCCCCTATCTGATTGAGTCCCCTAAACACATGTAATGACCAGATTTGATGTCAGGAATTGAGAATCCAATCCATGTGACATGGATAGGGACCTAACTATTTGAACCATTACCCTCTTTCTCCCAGGCTCTGTTTCTTCAGGAAGCTGAAATCAGGGCAGAGCCAGGGACCTAATCTAGTCACTCTGATGTGAGATACATGTGTCTGGGTTTTTTTCTTAAGATTTATTTGTTTATCTGAGATGTAGAGTTACAGACCGAGAGAGAGAGAGACAGAGAAAGGTCTTCTGTCTACTGGTTCACTTCCCAAATGGCATGACCACAATAGCTGGAGCCAGGCTGATCTGGAATCAGGAGTCAGGAGCTTCTTCTGGGTCTCCCACATGGGTACAGTGGCCCAAGGACTTGGGCCATCTTCTACTTCCTTCCCAGGCCATAGCAGAGAGCTGGATCTGAAGAGGAACAGCTAGGACATGAACCAGCACCCATATCAGATGCCAACATCACAAGTGGCGGATTAGCTACTAAGCCACAGTACCAGCCCTGATACAAACTTCTTAACCGGTAGCTTAGCCATTAGGCCAAGTGACTACTCCAATTAGGCCCTTGGAGTATTAAACAAAGACTTCAATATTGAATTGTGTAAAATATTCTGAAAACTCTTGGGTTCAAAAAGTTACCTTTCTTGCATTTGGCATTGTGGTACAGTGGATTAAGCTGCCTCCTCTGATACTGGTATTGAAAATCAAAGGGCTAGTTTCATTCCCAGCTGCTGCTGCTGCTCTGCTTACAATCCAACTCTCTGTTAATGGACCTGGGAAAACAGCAGAAGATGGTCCAAGTACTTGGGCCCCTGCAACTACATGGGAGACCCAGATCGAGTTCTTTGCCCCTGGCTTTGGCTTGACTCAGCCTCAGCCATGGCAGCCATTTTGGGGAGTAAACAAGCAGATGGAAGATCTCTGTCTCTCTATATATAACTATTTTTCAAATAAACACATCTTTAAAATTTACTTTTCTTTCTAAACTAATTTTCTAAAATTAACACCTGTTGAATAATTAATTAACATCTGTTGTGTGCAGAGCAACATTCACTAGCAGTACAGTGCATGTAAAAGCATCTGCCTCCCTCCATCTTGTCTCCTTCTCCATAGCTTCTATTGTTAAAAGCATTTAGTGTGGGCCGGTGCCATGGCTTAACAGGCTAATCCTACACCTTGCGGCACTGGCACATCAGGTTCTAGTCCCGGTCGGGGTGCTGGATTCTATCCTGGTTGCCCCTCTTCCAGGCCAGCTCTCTGCTGTGGCCCGGGAAGGCAGTGGAGGATGGCCCAAGTGCTTGGGTCCTGCACCCGCATGGGAGACCAGGAGAAGCACCTGGCTCCTGGCTTTGGATCAGCATGATGAGCCGTCCACAGCGGCCATTGGAGGGTGAACCAATGGCAAAAAGGAAGACCTTTCTCTCTGTCTCTCTCTCTCATTATCCACTCTGCTTGTCCAAAAAAAAAAAAAAAAAAAAAAGCATTTAGTGTGAACAAATCTGTTTGGAGATTGACTTTCTCCTTAGGGCTTACATAAAAACATCTGATGTAGCAGGGGCCCCAATATGGACTCACCATGCCCTCTGTTGGAATGGACACATCCCAGTGGGAAATTCACAAGGTGGCCAGTCAGAGGTCATAAGGTTATGGAGGAGGTTTAAAGGCATAATAGAGGAAATTATGTGATGGAGGGGTCCCATAGGTCCCTAAGGATTGTTAAATTTAAAGGTCAGAGATAATGACCTATAAGCAGGCTCCTGTAAGAGCCCATAAAGAGGAAGACTAGCAAGAGAAAAACCAGAGATCCAGAAAAGGAACAGTAATCTTATACCCCCAAACTAAAATCCAGTACTAGAAGTTCTAATCATGGGATGGTCAGTTAAAAAAGTCTGGGAATAAGGATTTAGGTTAGCAAGTGTCTTAAGAAGTCCAGGACTTCATCCTATGGATTAGTCCATATAAATTTAAAAGCACTTGATGTTATTGAGCCTGGATTTTTGCCTAGAAATCTCCAAGCAATAGTACAACAATTGGGGCAACCGCTGCCTGATAAAGTCTCCTCCACCAGGAATTGAAAATCTCAACAATAGTTAAACACTTATAACAAAGGGACACTTGTGGCTCACAAAATAGGTGAGATAAGTTTCTTGACAATGATACCCAAGGACACTATGATAGACTCCAGAAAAGAAATTAATGTGTGTTGGAACACATGCAGGAAAATAGAGTCAAGAGGTCATTTAGGAGACAGAACTCTAAGATAAGGAGTCAGAGTAAAAAGGCTGGTGCTTTTCTCAACTCACTTGGGAGTGTAGAGTCTTCCAAAGATATGCATGAATCACTTCAAGGAGAAAACTCCAAGGAGGATACTGAAAAGGGAGCTCAGGAATCTCACCTTTCCTCCACTAAGTAGAATTGTCCAATAAGAAATGAAAGTAAAGAGGAAATCAGTGTTCAGATATTGGGCATTTTGAGTCTAGAATTCATCTGGGGAGTTTTGGGTCACATAAATGAGTAGCCTCAGTCAGAGACCATCAGTCCTCTACCAGGTTACCTCCAGTCACATGCACCCTTGTCATCATCTCAGAAAGGAAAATGAAGATGATAGGAAAGAGAAAGTAGGAGTGATAGGCCATTGGTGATCTTTTATTTGCCACTTGGAGAGGAAAGCCTAGCGGGTCCCCAATAATGTTGTAGGACTACTAGTGAGATTAGTTTTCACTGGGTTCATGTCCCAGTGTCAATGACAACTTATGAGACAGGACACAATGGTGAGAGTAGAAGTGAAGTTTTATTTAAGAGAAAGAGAGGGTCCAAACAAGTGGAGGGACTGGCAGAAAGAGACATCAAGCCACAGGGACTGACAATCTAGGGGTGTTTGTGTTTTTAGTACATTATCTCCAAGGACCAAGTGTGGTGGTTATACAAGATCTATGATGGCAGGGCAGTTTCAATGGAGCCATTTGTAACTTGTTTGTGTCAAAACCTAGATCTCATTGTGTGCTGGCAAATATTTGTACAAGGGGTTTCCATTTTTTTTTGTTTGTTTAGTGTGTACAAGCTATTAATGAGCAGCAACATACATGCTGGTAAGGACCTGCAGGATGGACACCATCTAGTGTATTTCTAGTCCTAGGCTCCCTCAAACACAGCCTGTTATTTTTTTTTTAATTTTGTTTTTGTATAGTGGGGCCATTTTATTCCAGGTGTGTTTCTCTGTATGTCAGATTTACCCATCAAGCTTGAGTTTTCTTTTGCGCATCAGACTTGGATTACTTCAGCCCCTTGTCCCTGGCTACCTAATTCAGACTTAATCTGTCTCCTGTCTATTAATATCCAGCATGGATAACTAGAAGAGGGGCTCTCATAGGCTCTAAACAGAAATAAATGTTGAGGAAATGGAGATGCCCATTCCCTGATTTGATTAGTTTTCAGTGAAGACATGTGTTGAAATATTGCACTCTTCTCCATAAAAATATACATGTATTGTGTTAATCAAAGATGAATAAATACTTGTGGGAAAATGCAAATATTGAGGCTAAGCTCAGTTCTTTGGAGATTAATCAGAAGCTCCAGTGTGGCCCACACTCTGTTTAACCAACCCTGGCCCTAATTCACAATGACCTTGAGCTTCCTTACTGGGGACATTTAACACCAAAGGAAAATGAGAACCAGAGCCTAACAGAAACTCAGCGAGTTCTGTTTAATGATTTATTTTCAGAGCTCCTTTTCAGCACCAACTTTTCCATCAGTCAGCCACTCAGGAAGCAGGACAGCCAATAGTAGCCTCCATTTTCATCTGTAAAGGAACAGGTTACTAGTAGCATCCAAAGTTGCTTCTACCAGCCAGAAAGAATTGCAAATCATTACCAAGACATCTTTTAAAATTGTCAACAGAAATGCCATGAATACAATGGTTATGCCAGAAGCTAGAGCTAGTCGGACCTGAAATCAGGATTGAGAAAGATAAGAGAAGGATACAATATAAAACGTGTCTGGGTACCCAGCCAACTGGTCAATACCTTTTACAGGGGAATCTGCATCAGAATCAGAGGCAGGAATCAAACTCAGGCACTCTGATATGGGATTCAGATGTCCAAGTGGCAGTTTACCTCACAGCACCACAGTGCTTTCCCCTATTCAATTTTATCTTGCCTTTTCACTTGGCAGTTTGTTGTAATTAAATTTCTATGATGTTTGTGTAAATTTATCTTCCTTCATTCAATAGTTGTGCAGTATTCTACTATTTAACTGCAATTTATTTCAACAGTGCCTGAATCATACAAAGCACTCAATGAAAATGGACTGTTGTTTATGATCATACACATATTTGCTTATTTCCTTACTTATGCCCCTTCCTGTATATTTATACTTTCTTCTTTTTAATGTACAAGTTTCCAGACATAAGTACATTTTAAGGCATAAACTCTGTTTTTATTAATCAATTCTATAGTTTTATTTTTGCCTTTATTATTGTATTGGTGCTTTGTTACTATAGTAAAATACACAGCTTTATAAAGAAGAGAGGCTCATCTAGCTTACAGTTTTCAAGGCTTAATGTTCAAGTAGAATGGTACAGGCTCTTGCCAGTGCCCTCCTGGGATATCATCTCATAGCAAGTGGCCTTTGTGCTTGCAGAAGTCCTGGGTGGCAAAGAACACCAAAGACAGGAGGAGGGTGTGCGCATTTCTATGTCTTGTCTCTCCTGTCTTCATATGAAGCCACCAAGATTCCACCTTTAGGTTCCTGCCTGATACCCTTATCAAATCCTTATCACTTCCCAAAGGCCTCCCCTCTGCACACCATAATTGGATTAGGTTTTCACCCTCTTTGTGTCTCATAATGGGAATGAAATCTCAACACATGGAGTCCTAGGGGGCACTCAGACTGTATCCAAATCATAGCAAGTACTCTGTTCTACTTTCTGTGAGTTAACTTTGATGTTATACTATCTTGTAGGTACACTTATATTTCTCTCTCATTTTCTATGGAGGTATTTTACGTCAATCCATAAAAAGTATTTTTTAAAAATTTATTTGAAAGACAGAGTCACAGTGAGAGAAGAGAGGAGAGAGAGAAGAGAGAGAGAGAGAGAGAGAGAGAGAGAGAGAGAGAGAGAGAGAGAGAGATTGGAGATAGAAAGAGATCTTCCATCTGCTGCTACACTCCCCAAATGGCTGCAATGGTCAAACTGAAATAAAGATCCTGAAACTCAGTCTTGGTCTCCCATATATGCAGCAAGTGTCCAAGTGCCTGGAAAATTTGCTGCTTTCCAGATGTATCAGCAAGGAGCTGGATTGGAATTGGAGTAGACAGGACTCAAACTAGCACTCACATGGGATGCCAGCATTGCAGGTGGTAGCTTAACATGCTTCACCACAATGCTGGCCTTCTATGAAAACTATTTCACTGTGACTTTGGCTGCTCACTATCAGTTTACCCAAATAAATCTTAATTTTTATCTTTGAGTTCGTATGACCCAAAATTTATTTCAAGTGATGACTTTACAATTCAAGTGTGGAAAATGGTTTTACAAGTACTGTTATTGCTATATTTGAATCTTGTTGTATTTATGTAATAATGCCCAGATGCTTTCTATATATAAGGAATAATTGGGTTTTTCTTTGACATAAGCAAGAGAATACTCTGACTACATGTGGTTTCAGGGTGCTTATGGAAGGTAAAACTGCCTGAAATTAGAGGATGTAATGCAGTACAGCTGAAGGTGAGCTGCCATCTCAAAGAGGCTATGCATTAATAACTCATTTACTTGGTGACTTTCCAGTTTCTTTATGTAGGGACCAATTACTATAAACTTCTCTCTTAACACTGCTTTTGCTGTATTCAATAAGGTTTTTTTAAAGATTTATTTATTTGAATGTAAAAGTTATGCAGAGAGAGAAGGAAAGGCAGAGAGAGAGTGAGAGAGAGAGAGAGAGGTCTTCCATCCACTGGTTCACTCCCCAACTGGCTTCAATGGCTGGCGCTGCACTGATCTAAAGCCAGGAACTTCTTCCAGGTCTCCCACACAGGTGCAGGGGCCCAAGGACTTGGGCCATCTTCCATTGCCCATCCAGACCACAGCAGAGAGCTGGATAGGAACTGGAGCAGCTGGGACCAGAACTGGAACACATATGGGATGCTGGGACTGCAGGCAGCAGCTTCACCTGCTATGCCATAGCGCTGGCCCCATCCTATAAGTTTTGATATGCTGTTATTGTCATTTTCATTCACTTTCAGGAATTTTTAAATTTCTCTTTTGATTTCTTTGGCCTACTGTTCATTTGGGAGCATGTTTTTCACTCTCCATGTGTTTGCATATGTTCTAGAGATTCTTGATTTATTGATTTTCAGCTTCAATCCATTATGATCAGAGAAGACACATGGCATAATTTTGATTTTTTTTTAGTTTACTGAGACTTGCTTTATGGCATGGTATATGGTATATCCTAGAGAAAGTGTCATGCAATGATGAGTAGAATGTGTATTCTGCAACTGTGGGGTGAAAGAATCTGTAGAGATTGGTTAAATCCATTTGGTCTATAGAAATGCTTAGCTCTATTGTTTCTTTGTTGATTTCCTGTCTGGTTGATCTATCTATTGCTGAAAGTAGGGTGTTGAAGTCCCCATTACCATTTTGTTAAAGATTTATTTATTTTGGCCAGCACCATGGCTCAATAGGCTAATCCTCCACCTGTGGCACTGGCACACTGTGTTCTAGTCCCGGTTGGGGTGCCGGATTCTGTCCCAGTTGTCCCTCTTCCAGGCCAGCTATCTGCTATGGCCCAGGAGCGCAGTGGTGGATGGCCCAAGTGTTTAGGCCCTGCACCTGCATGGGAGACCAGGAGAAGCACCTGGCTCCTGGCTTTGGATCAGCGTGATGCACTGGCCACAATGTGCCAGCCGCAGCGGCCATTGGAAGGTGAACCAACGGCAAAAGGAAGACCTTTCTCTCTGTCTCTCTCTCTCTTACTGTCCACTCTACCTGTCAAAAAAAAAGAAGAAGATTTATTTATTTCAGAGGCAGAATTACAGAGGGAGATACAGGGAGAGAAGTCTTGTTTTTTGTTTATTTGTTTATTTTACTTGTTTGAAAGAATTACAGAGAGAGGTAGAGACACATGGGGGGGGTCCTTCCATCCACTGGTTCACTCCCCAAGTAGCTGCAATGGCTGGAGCTGAGCCAATCCAAAGCCAGGAGCCAGGAACTTCTTTCATGTCTCTCATGAAGGTGCAGGGGTCCAAGGACTTGTGCCATCCTCTGCTGAATTTTCCAAGTGCATCAGCAGGGAGCTAGGTCAGAAGTGGAGGAGCTGGGACTTAAACTGGTGCCCATATGGGATGCTGGCATTGCAGGCCGGGGTTTTAGTGTGCTGTGCAACAGTGCCACTTACCCCCACTGCTATTGTATTGGATTTTATGTCTCCCTTTAGATCAACTAACAGTTGCCTTGTAATAGCCAGGTGCCTTGTAATTGGGTACATATACATTTATTATAGTCACATCTTCCTCCTGAATTGATCCTTAATCATTACATAGTGTCTTTCTCTGTCTCTTTTACAGTATTTGTGTTAAAGTCTATTTTATCTGATATTAGGAAGGCTACACCTGCCCTTTTTTAATGCTTTCCATTAGAATGGAATATTATTTCCCATCCTTTTAGTTTTTGTGTATCTTTGTTGGTGAGATGTTTTAGTTGTAGGCAGCAAATAGATGGGTCTTGTTTTTTAATCCATTTGGCCAGTCTGTATCTTTTAGCTGCAGAATTGAGGTCATTTACATTCAAGGTGACTATTGATAAGTAATGACTTGGCTCTGCCATTTTTTCTATGAATATTCCTATTGCTAACTTTGAATTTCTTTTATACTTTTACTGGGAGATTTTCTGCCTTCATATTCTTTCATGATGCTGGCTTTTTTTTTTTAAAGGTTGTATTTATTCATTTGAGAGGTAGAGTTATAGACAGAGGGAGAGACAGAGAGAAAGGTCTTCCTTCCACTGGTTTACTCCCCAAATGGCTGCAAATGGCTGGAGCTGTTCTGATCTGAAGCCAGGAGCTAGGAGCTTCTTTCTGGTCTCCCACATGGGTGCAGGAGCCCAAGCGTTTGGGCCATCTTCTACTGTTTCCCAGACCATAACAGAGACCTGGATAGGTCTAGAACCAGTGTCCATATGGGATAATGAGCTGTAGGCAAAGGATTAACCTACTGTGCCACAGGTGCTGGCCCCAGTGATGTCTTGCTTTCTGTGTTTCTCTGTGTGGCACATCCTTTAGCATCTTTTGTAAGGCTGATTAAGTGGTGACAAATTAATTCAATTTCTGTTTATTATGGAAGGTCTTCATTTTACCTTCATTCATAGTTGAAATCTTTGAATTCTGGACTAACAGTTTTTTTCTCTTAAATTTTGGACTATATCTTGCCATTCTCTTCTAGCCTGTAGGGTTTTTGATGAGTAGTCAGCTGAGATTCTAATTGGAGATCCTCTGAAAGTAATTTGGTGTTTCTCTCATGAACATTTTAGAATATTTTCTTTTTTTTTAATATTTGTTTGTTTATTTAAAAGGTAGAGCAACAGAGAGGGAGACACAGAGATCTTCCATCCGTTGGTTCATGTCCCAAATAGCCAGGACTGGGCTCAGTCAAAGCCAGGAGCCCAAAGCTTCATCTGGTCTCCCACATGGGTGGCAGGGTCCAAGTATGTGGTCCATCTTCCAATGCTTTCCCAGATGTAGGCAGGACTCAAATCAGCACTAAAATATGGGCATCACAGGCAGAGGTTTAACCCACTGTGCCACAATGCCAGTCCCTATCCAAGATCTTAAAACATGTTATTCTCCCCAAAAGCTGGTTGCTTCCAAACTTGATTTAATATTTTGCATGTTTTCTCTCCTTTGCTTGGTAAATATATTTGCTTCTCCTTTCTGTAATTGATGTCTCACAGCTGATTTTTGCTGTCTTGTCAACTGCCATTTTACCTTCTGTTTTACCAGTTCCGGAGGAATTGTTGAACAGCTTACAACAGTGCCTGCAGAAGTAACACTCAGAGTTCTTGTTCTACACTGAGTAAGATTTCCCAAACTTTCTTGATCCCTGAAAGGCCTGAATTCCTTGTTTAGTGATGACAGGGCAATCAGATCAGGGCACTCGTCTTCACACTCCTCAGGGCCAGCAGCGACTCCTCCAGGACCAGTCTGACCATCCTGCCACGTGCCATTTTCAGTTCTGTTTTTCTCCCCAGAAAGCTCAGTTGTTAAATTGCTCTCAACAACCTGTCCTTTCATTTCCTCCAAAGCCTGCCTGAATCCAGTAATTTCAAACACGTGTATGCCAGTATGCTCCCCTAACAAACTGTCCTCCTTTATTCGCTCGAGTTCTCCAGGTGACCTGCGACAGTGGCCACATGCTTCATCCACAGAGCTCTTTTCACTCTCATTCTCTGACCTACAGACCTTTGCTTCTTCTGACGCCTCTTCATCAGAAAGTGAGCAATCAGATCCCTGCTCTGTGGCGGAGTTTCCATCATCTGGCCCAAGTGGATGCAGCAGTTTATCATCGACCTGCATCTCCTTTGTGTAGCCGCTGGCAGAGACCTCCACATCCAGAGAGTCTTCCCTCCTGATGTCACTAAATGTTGGATAAAGCTCACATTCATAGTTGAAACGTTTGATGAAGAAATCTCTCACACATTTAACATTTCTGTCGAAATACCACTCAGCATTGGGATGAGAAGTTGAAACCATCTGTGGAAAATCAATCATGGTGATATGGTCATCTTTATCCAAAATGAGATTGAATTCATTGAAATCTCCATGAATCAGCCCATGATTTGCAAGTTTGACAATTAGTTCCATTGCTTCATCATATACAGATGCAGGGTCTTCAACATGATGTATCTGACACAAAGGATAGCCATTTATGAGCTCCATGACCACTGCGTGGCGATTGTAATCAACTGGTTTTGGAACTGGAAATTTCCTCTCATGTAATGCCTTCATATAGGCAAACTCCTTCATGGCAGAGAGACGAGACAAATAAAGCCAAGAGACATTATGCCTGTGTTTATGGTAGTCACGCTTGTTTTTCAAATTTCGGAAGGAAGTTCTTCCTAGTCTATGAAGCTTCAATGCAAATTGCTGTCCTTCTTCATTTGCAACGATGTAAATATCTGATTCTTTGCCAACACCCATCTGGTTTCCAACAGACTCGACTACCTGTCTAAAAGAAAGTGTTTTCAAAGCAAGGTAGTCATAGCCTGCGTTTGTCAGCCGATAGCCCTGGACAGTTTTGGTACGCTCCCAGGCTATGAGCTTATGTTTCACTAATTCTCTTAAAACTTTATTACAGCCACCATGTTTAAGGCTGGCTATAGAAGCAATCAAACTGCAGGGAACTATTTCATGGTTCTTCATGCCCATTTCAACTGCTGTCAGGACCCTGAAGTCATCCCGGCTCATGTAGCCAACTTGGCCACATTCACCTTGCCCATGGCAGCGGCTCCACAGCCAGCCCGGCGCGCAGAGCACGGCCTTCCGCGTGCATGACGGCCGCGCGTCGCCTGCGTATGCGCCGGCGTGCGCCCCAGGTCCTTGTCGCAGGAAGAAGGCGCTCTGGTCCCCGGAGCGTGCTGGAGGGAGGCGTCGCCTGTGTGATGGAGCACCGGGCGGGGAACAAGGGGGCGTTTTATTTGCCATCGATTTTGCGTGGAACTGAGTTGGCGGAGTGTACATGCTCTCTACAATTCGGCGTTTTGTTTTTCACATCTGTCAGGACTGGCTGCCTTGAGGATGTGTCCAGCCTCAGCGGAGTGGTGACTTTACGGGAGGAACTCATGTTATCCCCAGAGTCCCAACAAGAGCGCTGGGCTGAACTGGAGGAAGACCAGAGACGACGACTGTAATTCCTAACTGCACCCCTTAGGGACACGAGATCACGCGGCTCAGGAGAACGTTTCCACGCTTGCTTGCTCGTTCACTATCTCAGGAATGCGCCTAGAATCTTTTCTTTATGTTTTATGTTTTACTGTGGAAAGTTTGACTACAGTGTGTCATGGTGAAGATCTCTTCTGGTTATCTTTGTTAGGAGTTCTATGTGCTTCCTTTACTTTCTCCAAATTAGGGAAGTTTTGTGCAATTATTTTACTGAATAGGCCTTCTAATCCATTCTCTCTTTCCACACCTTCAGAAACTCCTAAGACCTGTATGTTGGGTCATTTGTATAGTATCCCATAAATATCCAATGTTGTTTTTAATTGTTCTAATTTCCTCTTTTTTTTTTTTTTTTTTTTTGGTGTGACTGTAAAATTTCCAGATAGTTTTCTTCTAGCTTGGATAGCTTGGAAATTCTTTCTTCTGCCTTACTGAGTCTGTTGTTAGGGCTTTCCACCGCATTTTTATTTGATCTATTGAATTCTTAATATCTAATATTTCATTTTGATTTCTCTTTAAAATATCAATTTCATGGGAAAAATTTTCAATCATATAATGTATGGTTTTCTTTAGTTCGTGGATTTGCTTATGATTACTTTTGAGTAATCCTATGATTAAGTTTTTGAATTCTGTTTCCAGCATTTACTCAATTTATTCATCTTCAGATTCTACTATTGAAATGTTGTTGTGGTTCTTTGTGGGGGGATCATGGTGTCTTTATTATTTTTGTTTCTGTAATTTTTGCATTTATTTTTAGGCATCTGTAGAGTACATTGTGTTTTTTTTCTTTGATGGCTTATATCTTTGAGCTATACTTCTGTGGCTTAGTGGAATGTATGTACTTTCATTGAATATCAAAGGGTGTGTGCTTGGTGTGGTTAGAGAGTTCTGGTCAGTGCTACAGGGTGGGGTGAGTACCCAGGGTAATACCCAAGTTGGACGTTGCAGCTTTCCTCTGATTAATAGGAGGGTTGGGAATGGTCACCTCTGTTGGTGTGATCACCCCCTCACTTCCTCTCCAAGCTGAGCAATGCCCAGATATTAGCCCCTACTGTGTTCAACACTCATCTGCACTGCATATGAACCACATAAATTATCTGTACAGTCCTTACTGTGAGCATGGTTCCACTGATATTAGCTGCTCCCAGGAATCAAAGAACTCCAAGAGTGTGCTGTGGTACCCAGTGATTGCCAGAAACCCAACTACACCTTTTCTCCACTAATGCATTCACAGTGCTTTCTCAGTCTCAATACCCAGGGCTCCCATGGCCGAGGAGTGCAAGAAGGTCCTCTCTGCCCTGCTAGCCTGTCCCATTTACAAAGAGGCTGAGGAGTTCCCAGAGTCACTGTCAATGTGTGTTCCACCCCAGCAGATTGAGCCTGATCCTCCTAACCAGACACAAAGTCAGTAGGGAACATGAGTTTTTCATCCTGGTAAAATTTCTGGATCACACAGATACACAATACCTGCTGGCCACAGTCCCACTGGCTTCACAATTGTGCTGGGCATGTACAAGAGTGCCCACAGGTGGCACTTCCTTTCCATCAGGATGGCTCAGCCTCCCTACCCACTGCCAGGTAGTTGCAGCTGGCAGGGTGGAGGCCATCTCCAGTAGTTGCTCTTGAACTGTTGATTAGTTAGAGTATCCTCACTAGGAGCTCTGTGTGCACACAAGATCTGGAGCAACTGCTACATGCTTATGTCCAAAAATGATGCCAGCCCTACCACAGCTAGCCACAGGTCTCTGTTGTATGTGTAGGAGGGAGATGGGGAGAGAGAGATGTACTGCTTTTTCCCCCCTCTTTAGGTGAGCAGTTGCCCTGTTCCCCTCAAGTTTTTGGGCTGGACTCAAAGACAGTGTAGCCCACTAGGCTTTCCCTGTAGCTGTATCAACAGTGGCCTGGGCTTCTGCAGTCAGTAGGTGCTTTTTCTAGATCCAGCTGCTGGGCCCTTTGTTGTGTCCTTGCTCATTGTTTTGTGTTTGCACCATCCACACAGGTCCAGGCTGTTTCAACTACTTTCACAGGACCTCCCACTGCAGTTTCTCCTGCAAATTTACCTTGGGAGTGTACTCTCTCTACTTTTCTCCTACTAATTTTGCTTAACCTAGATCAGACTGCCCTGTCACTGTTCTGCCATCTTGGAGTCTCCTCCCTTTTGCCTTTAAATCCCCAAAAGAGCCCCATTCAGACCTTTGTTCTTCTTGGGTGGCTTGAGTAGATTCTGTTGTGGGTCCAATGAAAACTCCAGAGACCTAGTACTGAGTGTGACATTTACAAGTGCAACACTTCATCAGGTTAATAAAGGGCAAGACAAGTTCAAGAGATTATGGAAAGGCACTAGTTTTTGTGAGGTGTCCCATCTGCAAGTCTCAGGATGGTGGGAGACATCCTGTTGACTCTCTACAGACTGAGGGAAAACCTGAAGATGACTAGAGCTGGTCTTTCTCGTCTTGTAGATGGGAAACATTTCCTCAACTATTCTAACTCTGCTGGAATGCATTCTCAACAATTGGACAAAATTTGATCCACAGAACTTGAAAAGGAAGAAGCGAGTCTTCTTTGGCACCTGAGTCTGGCCCAACTACCCACTAAAAGATGGGGAACAGTGGCTTAAAAGAGAGAGAATATAAATGTTAATACTATTCATCACTAGATTTTTTTTTTGTAAATGGGAGGGCATATGATCAGGCTTTCTTTGCACTAATGAGACTCTATGCAAACAATATTTATGAGACTCATCTCTCCTGACAGTGGTTCAAAAGCAAGAAAAAAGGAGGGGGGTTGATACGGTGGCATGGGGGGTTAAAGCTGCAGCCTGCAGTGTCAGCATAACATATTGGTGCTGGTTTGAGTCCCGGGTGATCTACTTCCAATCCTGCTCCCTGAATATTTGCTTGAGAAAGCAGCAAAAGATGGCCCAAGTGTTTTGGTCTCGGTCATCCACATGGGGGACCTAGAAGAAGCTCCTATCACCTGATTTTAGCCTGGCCCAACCTTGGTCTTTGTGGTCATTTGGGGAGTGAACCAGCAGATAGCAGATCTCTCTCTCTCTCTCTCTCTCTCTCTCTCTCTCTCTCTCTCTCTCTCCTTTCATCACTCCCTTCTCTCTCTCTGTAACTCTGATTTCAAGTAAATAAATCTTTAAAAAGAAAATGAAAATAGGTAAATATACCCTCAAAAATTCTAAAAAGCCAATTTGCCCCATTTTTTTTAGTTCCTAAACCTACCTCTCCTGCTGCCACCCCAATGCACCACCCCATTGAGGAAGGAGGGGACACCTGCTAGTGGAAATCCTATCAGGGTCTACTACCCTTTCTCTCTCCAAGACTTAAATCAAAATAGGCATGGGAAAATTCTTGATGAACTAGATAAGTATATTGAAACTTTCATGAAAGTTATCCAGGTGTTCAACCTCACTTGAAAAGATATAATGTTCCTTCTTAAACAGACTCTGACAGCCTCAGAGAAGAACACAGTCATAAAGGCAGTTGTAGCCTATGGAGGTGAATAATACAGCCTACACTAGAGGAAAACAGATGGGCCACAGCCCAGAAATCTGACCTGCCCCACTCACAGGAAAAGACAGAAAGCCAGAGGCAAAACTGTAAGAGCTGCAGACTCTTTTGATGTAATTGAGAAAGTAGAGGAAGTGGGGGGGCTGAGGACTAGGGACCTGGAGCTCTATTTCCTTACCCCACTGGGAATCAGAGTTACTACTTGGGACACTGGATGGTCTTCTATGACCAAAAGAAGAGGCAATGGAGAGCCCAATAGTTTTCTTATGCATCATTGAAGGCTTAAAGCGTTCATGCAAGAAGCCTCTTAACTATGTTCCGCTGTCACAGAAAACAGAGGTGAAGAGTTCTCTTTTGAATTTTTAGAGCAATTCAGAGAGGGTCTCTCCAAACGTACCATCTTAGACTCTGACATTTACAGAGACAAATTAATTCTTAAGGATAAAAAAAAGAAAAAAGTTACAAAAGTCTCCAGACTTTTGAGGGCCAAGACACCCTAGATAACCTTGTTTGTATGGCCACTAAAATTTTTACAATAAAGAAGAGGAGAAATATAAATTTAAAAAACCTAAATTTAAAAAAAGACCATTGCCCCTAGTAACAGAGGGTAGGGAGGCCATGTTGAGAGAACAAAAGAAAGAACTAGTGCTATATGCTACTTCTGCAGGAGGGATACTTTAAAAAGAACTGTCCTCAAAGAAAGAGGCCACTCAACTCTGTGTGCTGAAGAGACCACTAAAAGGCAGACTGTGTGTGGAGGCAAATGTCCCTGGGCACGGGTCATGATGGATGGCCTTGCAACAGCAGGATTAAAGGAGACTAAAGACCCTCTTATCAGACAACTATCTCTTAAGGGGCACCTCAGGTGGCCCTGATGGTTGAAGGGAAAGAGTTGGGTTCTTTTTAGATGCAGGGGCAACATACTCAGGCCTCATCTCCTGCCATGGACTTTTCCCATCCCATTCAGTAACTATTAAAGGGGTCTCAGGTCAGGCCCTTACCGCTGCTTCATGCCCCCACTCTGATGCAAATAGGTGAAGTCTTATTCTCCCATTCTTTCCTGGTCATTCCTGAAAGCCCAATCCACTTATTGGAGACATTTTATACCACCTGTGCACATGTGTCCTGGTGGGGCCTGGCCAGACTTTAATCCTCTCCTGGTGAAAACAGACATTAACCCATCACTATGGACTAAACAAGAACAAACTGAGTGCATAATTGAATAAGAGCCTATAAAGATTCACTTAAGACTTTCTTTAGGGTTTCCCAACCAAAGACAATATCTCTTAAGACTCAAAACTAGACAGGAACTAGAAGTCATTGTAAAAAACTTAAAATGTCAAGGTCTTTTAATCCCCTATATTAGTCCCTATAACACTTCTATCTTGGGAGTCCAAATGCCTAATGGAGACTAGAGACTGGTTACAGGGCCTAAGATTAATAAATGAGATAGGTGCCGGCTCTGTGATGTATTGGATGAAGCCACTGCCTGCAGTGCCTGCATCCCATATAGGTACCGGTTCAAGTGTTGGCTGCTCCTCTTCCAATCCAGCTCTCTGCTATGGCCTGGGAAAGCAGTGTAAGATGGCCCAAGTCTCTGGGCTCCTGCACCCACATGGGAGACCTGGAGGAAGCTCCTGACTCCTGGCTTCAGATCAGCTCAGCACTGGCCATTGCAGCCAATTGTGGAGTAAACCAGCAGATGGAAGACCTCTCTCTCTCTCTCTCTCTCTCTCTCTCTCTCTCTCTCTCCCCCTCTCTGCCTCTCCTTCTCTCTGTGTGTAACTCTACCTTTAAAATAAATAAATAAATCTTTAAAAAAACAAATGAGATAAGTCATTCTTACACATCCGGTGGTGCTCAATCTTTATACTCTACTGTCTAAAATCCCTTAAAGTCAAACTGGTTTACTGTCTCTACTTTAAAAAAACCTTTCTCCTATATTCCTTTACATTAAAAGATCTGTTTTTATTTGCTTTTCAGGATCTGACCATCCAGTCCTCCCAAGTCACTTAGTCCTCCCACAATTGTTTCAAGACAGTCCACACCTGTTTGGACAGGCTATATCCAAGGACCTAAGCCTCTTTACATTTCCTTATATTAAGGTTATCCAATATGTGGATGACTTTTTTCTATGCTCCCCAATGAAGAAAAACTTACAAAATTGAACCTCTGCTATGCTTAAGTTTCTGTCATCCAAGGGATATAAAGAATCTAGATCAAAAGTTCAACTTAGCCAAAGACTGGTTAGTAAATACCTAGGCATCAATCTTAGCAAGGAAACCTGTTCCCTGGAAAGAGACTAAAGCCCATTCTCTTTTCTGAGATTGAGGATCTTCAGACAGATTATTAGATTTTGTAGACTCTGGATTTCATATTACAGAGAACTGGGCAAACAACTATGTCAATCCATTAAAGATGTCTGAATGACTGGGACAACTCATGTGGTCTGGGTGCTAAGATACAATATGCATGTGAGTCCTTAAAACAGGTTGTTACAAACTCTGACTGGAAAAACCTGTAACCTAAATATACATAAAAAATGCGATGACTTTAGGAGTACTGGATCAGTCATTAGGTCCCACCTTGTAGTAAAAAAAAAAAAAAAAAAAAAAAAAAAAAAACTAGATATTGTGACAAAAGAATGGCTGACCTGCCTATGGATCTTGGCAACCACTGCCATATTAGTCCCTGACACAACCAAAATAACTCTGAGAAAGGAACTAATTGTACATTCTCCACGCAATGTATCAAGTCTCCTCACAGCTAAGGGAAGCCTTTCAATCTCTGATAATAGGCTCTTCAGATACAAAATGCTATTATTAGAAGGACCTGTTATCCATCATAAAACCTGCTCCATGTTAAACCCTGCTACCTACTTGCCTTTTAAAAGTAATAAAACATGACTGTAAACAGGTGGTAATACATACCTATGCAGTTGAAAAATAAAAAACTAAAAAAAAAAAATTCCCTACCCCTCAATCCTGACCTAATGTTACTTACTGATGGTACTTATTTTGTAAAATAGGATTCCCAGGGTAAGTCATGCTGCTATGCATTGACCTCCCCTTTGGAGATCCTACTGAGTTTATCTCCTTTGGGACATCAAAACTCAGCTGGTGGAACTAATTACCTTAACTGAGGTTCTGAAGATCAGTAAGAATAAGGAAGTAAACATCTATACTGACTTGAAGTATGTTTTTCTGGTATTACATGTACATGCAGACACTTGGAAGGAAAGACATTTTTTGACAGCCAAAGAGTCACCTATTACATATAACAAGGAAATTGACCAACTGCTTTTAGCTGTTCAACTCCCATCAGAGGTGGCTGTCATCACTGTCAGGGATATCAAAAGGGACATGATGAGGTTGCTAATGAAAATAAGACAGCTGATCAAGTGGCTAGAAAGACAGCTAGAGAAAACCCAGTGCAGTAGCCCCTCTTCAAATATAAAAGGTGAAGACCCCATTATGGGGCTAGGGAAAGAGATGAGGCACTAACAGGGATTCTCTCTAAAGCCCTCTGGATGGATGCAAAATGAAGAAGACAGGTTACTACTTCCAAAAAATGACTCTTGGAAAGTGCTTAAAGCTTTACACCTTGGAACCAAAAAAACCCACCAGTGGGCCCAAAGGTTGTTGCTAGCCCTAACTTATCAAAGCCCAACAAACAAATAGTTTACACCTATGAAGTTTGTCAATACAACAACCCTCCCAATAGGAGAATAGCTCCCTCTGAGCCCCAGAGAAAGAGAGGCTGTCTTGGAGAAGATTGGCAACTTGGCTTCGCCCACATGCTTAAGTGCAAAGGATATTTATTTACCATTTATTACTGGTAAGGGTGGATACCTTCACTAACCAGGTAAAGGCATTACCTTGCAAAATTGAGTGAGCTATAGAAGTATCCAAAACCCTTACCAAAAAGATTATTTCTAGATTTAGACTCTCCAGAACTCTACAAAGTGAAAACAATTCCTTATTTAAGGTTGCTGTTACACAAGGATTGTCTAAAGTCTTGAAAATTTAATATCATTTCCACTGCTCATTGAAGCCACAGATAATATACTTAAGAGACACCTCAAAAAATTCACCCAGGAAGTACAATTTTCTTGAACTTCTCCTCTTCCTATGGCTTTGTTTAAAATACTCCCCAAAATATAGGGCTAAGCCCTGAAGAGACGAAATATGGGAGGTCTTTCCTTAGCAATAACCTCCTCATTGATTAAAAAAGATCTGATTTGGTCTCTGACATTGTTTCCCTCACCACATCCCAAGAAACTATCTGAACAACTAACTCTAAGCCTCAAAAAAATCCACTCTTTAACCCAGGAGATAAGGTACTGGGGAAGACTTTGCCCTCTGTATCCCCTTCCTTAAAACTGATCTGAAAGGGACCATATATCATGATCTTGTCTTTACCTACATTGTCAAGGTGAATGGGACCAACTCCTGGATCTACCACTCCAGAATCAAACATGGATGTCTCAACACAAAAAGCCAGATGAAGAAAAGACAACCCACCCAGACACCTACATCCTTGAGCCCATTGAGGACCCAATTCCTCCTCAAAAAAATTACACCTGATGATCAATCAAGACCAGTGTCCTCCTCTACTAATATTACTAGCAATAGTGACAGTGTTGGCTCTGTTGGGGAAACTTGGTGTAACATCCCCTTCTATTAGCTGACAAATGAATCTTAGTAGTTCTGCTTTTCTTCCATTTGGTATTTTTTCCTTGTTGTGTATAACACTGATGGGATCAGCAGTTGGTTCTTTTCACATTGTCTTCCTGGCAAATGTAATCACCAACTTAAACAATTGCTAGATGTGTTTTTCCTCTTTAAAAACAGCCACTGAACCTCACTGGTTTAATGTCCAAATTAAAAATGGGTTGACAGCAATAGTAACAGGATCAAATCAATCCTTCTCTAACTCTACAATACCCATAGATCAACTCTCATGAGAGGGTCAGGTAACTTTTTATGTAAATGTTGGGGGATTTTATTGCTACACTTCAATTCTTGACTTGGACTCAGTCTGCAGGAGCATCTGTGAAAATAAGACTCATATTACTCTATCTGTTGGCATGATCAACCATACTATAAGAGAGTGAGGTTAAAATGAATAAAGGCAAGGTCAAGAAAACCCAAGGTATCCAAAATCTTAAAAACACTCTAGGACATAATTCACCACTAAATAACAATGTTACTCAAGTCCTTAACATTACTGGAGATTTAAATTTAACAGTATGGCCACAAAAAGGCTTCTTTGTCTTCCATGAGTGATTCTCTTTATAGGTTACAATAACCACTCTAAAAAGGCATGGGATATAAGATTACCTCCATTCAGATAAAATCTGAAGATGTTCAACACTGGGCCAATTGGAGCCAGGTCTGAAAGAATCTTCTTTTCCAATTAGAAATTAATTGAGAGAAGACATACCAAGCCCCCTCAACAACTGACCATAAAGCAAAAACAAAACAAAAAATAGTAACCTTGATTACAACTGGATGTCCATGCCCTAGTGATATCCCTGGCTGGAGTAACATATGGAGTAGTTAGTACTCATCTACAATTCTCTAACATCACCAACATTGTGGGTGACATAGCTCAGAAAGCTGGCCTTAATTTCAAAGACATACAAAAATCTCAACTCACTAACACAGATATTCTTAGACCACAGACTTGCTTTGGTATATACACTAGCTGAACAAAGAAGAGTACGTACAGAGGCAAACACCTCTTGCTGCTTCTATATCAGTGACTCAGGAACTGTAGAAACCCAAATAAATTAAATCCTACAAAAGGCCATGTGGTTAACAAAACTATGTGGAGAAAAAAATTACTGGTCAATTCTAGGAAAAAATAATCCTGGTTGCCATCCATGATGTGGATACTTCTCTACTGGGCCCATTGTCTATGAT
This sequence comes from Lepus europaeus, assembly GCF_033115175.1. Taxonomy (NCBI): domain Eukaryota; kingdom Metazoa; phylum Chordata; class Mammalia; order Lagomorpha; family Leporidae; genus Lepus; species Lepus europaeus. The sequence goes on along the minus strand of NW_026909167.1, from coordinate 4,027,236 downwards.
AATGCTTACTCTCATTTTTGAGTCCTGCATTTTAACCTGCTTGTTAGATTTGTTTCTTCCAGACTTGAAGCAAAGACCAGACATTTATGCAAATGGAAACCCAAATGGAAACACATTGGTTCTGCACATTGGTTCTGAGGTGCTCTGGAAAGGCCACATTCTTCTGGAGCCCTAGTCTGACTGAAGGACCCTACCTTGCCCCTACTTGGCTTAAAAAAGCTGGAGTAGTCATCACCCTAATGCCTGTTGGCCCCAAGGTTTCTATAAACAGAAGTGGGAATGAAGGGGCCTGGGACTAGAAGCAGGGCAGACTGCTCCATCCAGGAAGCTCCTTGATGTCATGTACACTGCTGCTTTTTACCAGCACATACATGCTAAACAAAATAGGATAGAATCCCCTTTGAACAAATATTTGCCTTTGAACAAGATTTAGGTTTTGAAAAAAAAAACCCAAGTTAGAAAGGCACCACTAAAATTGCACCTGTGTTCAGAGTAGCTCATGTATAACCAGAACAATTGTTTCTTGGAGATAACATGCTAAAGACATACAAATACCCCTAGAGTGCAAGCCCCTGTGGATTGATTTTTCTTTCTACCAGTCATTCCATTTGTTCAGACCCTCTTTTGTTCTTAAATAAAGCTTCATTTCTACTCTCACCATTATGCCTGGTCTTATAAATTGTCATCGACACCAGGACACAAACCTGGACTCATCTCACCTGTTTTCCCACAATATAGTTATAGCTGGACCCATCTACCTCCAGATACTAATTCCTTAGCAATGAGGAGGTCACCAGCAATGGTTATGTCTGCAAACCCCTGAACAAACTTCCTCTAGCCAAAAGGATATAAATCTGAAGACAACTGTGGAACTTTTCTTTACTTCAATAAAACCTTTTTTTAAAATTCTTTTTGCTTAATAAACATTTACATTTTGCTCACTCTCCTTTGTCCTCCTCAATATTCTAGGTCATGGGACACCCACCTGAACTGCTGGAACTACAGACTCCTTCAACAGTATGACCCATGGTTGTGAACCATAGCCACCTGCTCTATGTTATGGAACATTCAGGATTGTTATTTCTCTCTGACTGGTGCCTGTTCCTCAGCCTCTTTCTAATCCCCACCCCAAAGATTTGTATATCTAATGAGAGAAAGTGTAAAATGGAGGATGTTGCTATGGTGCAGCAAGTTAAGCCACAATCTATTCCATATGGGCACCAGTTCAAGTTCTGGTTGCTCCACTTCCAATCCAGCTCCCTGCTAATACACTTGGGAAAGCAGTGGATGATGGCCCAAGTGCTTGGGCTCCTGCACACATATGAGAGATCTGGATGAAACTCCTGGCTCCTGACATCAGCCTGGCCCAACTTCAGCCATTGCAGCCATTTGGGGAGAGAACCAGCAGATGGAGTATCTCTCTGTCTCTCCTATTTCTCTGTAACTATGCCTCTTGAATAATTAAATAAATATTTTTAAAAAGCAAAGTAAAAAATAAATACTAGATTTTAATAGTTCTGATTTGACCAAATAGATATGAAATGTTTCAACATGCTATCCATATTACGGAAATTAATGACTTATTTTCCACTCATTTTGAAAGATGGGTTTGGATCCTGTGTGTAGTTTATACTCACATCACATCTTAGTTTAAATGAGGAACATTTCATATGTTTGACAGCTGCGTGTGGCCAGTCATCATCACATTGGACAGTATAACACTAAGTGTCATAGAATGTAGTGTAGATCAACCATTTTCTATTCCAACACATCTGAAGGATCAAATCACATTCCCAACCATGGGTACAGCCTCACCAGACTACATTTTCTAACAACATATAGGCAGCCCAGCTCCTTCCCCACTGTATTAGGTATGGATGGAGCAGCTATGAGAACATGGAGTAGTTATAACACATTTGACCCAGAATGTATTGCTGTATTTGGGGCAGGAGGGTCAATTCCAAGTACAGCTCAATGATCTTTGTCCAGCTGTATAGTGTGGCATCATAGGAGACAAGGGAAGGGCAAAAATGTTAGAAGAAAGAACTGTTGGGGCTGGTGTTTTGGCACAGAAAGATAAGCTACAACAGCAGAATCTGATATCAGAGCTTAAATTTGAGCCCAGATTGTTCCACTTCTGGCACATCTCCATGCTAATGTGCCTGGAAAAGCAGCAGAAAATGGCCCAAGTGGCCCCTGAAACCATATGGGAGGCCTGGATGAAGTTCTAGCCTCCTTGCTTCAGCATGACACAGTTCTGGCCATTGTGGCCATTTGAGAAATGAACCAGTGTATAGTAGATGTCTCTGTTACTTTGCCTTTCAAAAAAATTTTGAAAAGCTTTCTTTAAAAAAAGAAAGCACTATTTCACGGTGCCTCAAAGACACTTAAAGCATTTTTTGGGATCGTGTCTATTAGAGTGGATTCCAACTCTTCAGCAAGAAAGAATTATCTATTAACTTTGCATTTTCTATTGCTGTAACAAACAAAATACATTTGACTGCACTATTTATAAAGAATACAAGTTGATTTAGCTCATGGTTCTGCAGCCAGGAAGTCCAAGAATGTTGCATTGGTATTGCTTTCTGGTTACATCACACATGGCAGAAGACAGAGCAGGGGCCAGCATTGTGACATAGTAGGTTAAGTCATTACCTGCAATACCAGCACCCCATAACACACCAATTTGAGTCCTGCTGTACAACTTCTGATCTGGTTCCCTGCTAATGGCCTGGAAAAGCAGCAGAGGATGGCCTAAGTGCTTGGATGTCTGAATGCATGTGGGAGACCTAGAGGAAGCTCCTGGCTCCTGCATTCAGCCTGATTCAACCTTAGCCATTGCAGGCACCTGAGGAATGAACCAGTGTTTGGCAGATCTCTATCTTTCTCTATCCTCTCTCTCTCTCTTTGTAACTCTGACTTTCAAGTAAATAATTAAATCTTGAAGAAGGAGGAGGAAGAGGAGAAGGAGGAGGAAGAGAAGGAGAAGGAAAAGAAGAAGGGGACAGAGCAGGGTTATGTCAGCTAGGTCTTTCATCATCCTCTTAGAAGGTCACAAGTCACATCACAGTGGACTCATTCTGAAAATATTTTCCAATCCTAAAAGCTCCCAAAACCCCACCTCCAAATACCATTGATATTGAAGCAACACCTTGATAGTAGGGACTCCATTTTAGAGAACCTGAGACTCCATCTTGAGAAAGCACCCTAGCACCATGAGACTCTGCTCTGAGGCTATGATCTAAAACTCAGACAATAATAGTACACTGCATCCCACTTGTAAGAGTATAGAAACTCCCTAGCATGATTGCTCAAGCTTAAGACAGATAGGGTACACCTGGATTAATATTAAGATTGTAATTTGTCTATTGTCAAGATTGCAATTGATATTAGTTTAGCATTGGCATTGGGTCAGCTTGACCATAGTAACCATGTATTCCCTCCATCCTAACAACCAGGTATTCCCCCTCCCTTTCTTGTAGTTTTTGCCTTTATAAACCCTGTTGCTTTGAGCTTCAGGGTTGAGAGTTCTTTAGGGTGTGAACTCGTTCTCTACTACCAGCAATAATGGGCCATCAGATTTTATCATGTGTGGTCCTTCTCTGTGTGCACTTGCTCAGACACAACAATATACGCATTTGTGGGACTGAGTTTCCAGCTCATAGTGTTAGGCAGGAAGTTAGAAACCAGCCTATGTGGTGTGAGGCGCCTAAGGAAAACAAAATTTCTGTGGAAAGTAATGTAGCATACTGAGAAGTGCACCTTGGCAGTTGCCCAGTATTTTATACTACAAAATCCTGTCAATTCCTTCAATACCTTCACAACTGGTCCCAGCCATCCCCTCCAAGGAAAGGTTCCCAGGAGAATCCTCTTTGCCCAGGCTTAAAAGACCACTCTGACAACCCTAGGTAATAACACTTTGGGAGAAATTTTGCCTACTTCACAGCCAGCAAACACTTTTTTGGGAAAGAACTAGACCACATTCCCTTATAAGTCCCAGTCTGGATATAGACTGTGTCTCTGTTCTTTATCAAGATGCCTACCTTGTCAGGTGTATTCTCCTCATTACTTTTTTTTTATTAAACTCGGCAGCATGTATGAATTCTTTCTTGTATAACATAAGAATCCCTAAACAGCCAATCTCTGGTAGCATATTCAACATCCAATGTGGGGCTAAAAGGAGAACATAGGTCATGGACAATCTCACACAGAGGAGTGCTCCATTTCTAGCCTTCTATCCTTTCTCCAGCCCTGTCTAGTCATAACAAGTCTCTGACAGTTCTTGGAGACAGAAGCTTGACCACTTGCTTCTAACCTGACACCTGGTTTTTTCCATGCTCTGCCTCTTTCAGCCAAAGTCTCTTTGCTGCACTCACACAGGGTATCTTGTGGGATCCTGAGGCCAACTTGCCATTATTTGAACTCTCCACCTGAGCCATCTTGCCCCTCATTTTCTTGTTTGACCTGCCCAGGGCCTGGTCACCTTCACCTCAAGTGTTGGGAAGTAGGAAGAATGTTGCATCTACTCAGCAGTCAGGGCTCAGTACCTGGTCTCAGTCATTCCTTTTTGGTGAAGGATACCATGTACCTCATGTCCACTACTCTTTGCAAGGTATCAGGCTGGAGAGCTACCTCATGGACAACTGTTCCTATTCTACTTACATGAGTTAGGCTTTTGGGAGGGAGATTCTCAGTTATTTTTTCCATTGCCCTCTGGAAGTATTGCTCCCTTAGCATTACTGAGACATAAAGGAGGGTATTTCTTTTTCTTTTTCTTTTTTTTTTTTTTGACAGGCAGAGTTAGACAGTGATAAAGAGAGACAGAGAGAAAGGTCTTTCTTCCATCTGTTCAGCCCCCAAAATGGCCGCTATGGCCAGTGTGCTGCGCTGATCCAAAGCCAGGAGCCAGGTGCTTCCTCCTGGTCTCCCATATGGGTGCAGGACTCAAGTACTTGGGCAATCCTGCACTGCCTTCCTGAACCGCAGCAGAGAGCTGGACTGGAAGAGGAGCAACTGGGACAGAATCTGGCACCCCAACCAGGACTAGAACCCAGGGTGCTGGTGCTGCAGGCGGAGGATTAGCCTAGTGAGCCACGGCACCAGCTGGGTAATTCATTTTTGATTCTCCAACATTGTCTAGTCAAAAAGACATATTTTATAAGCACTCTTTCTGTGTACAAAATGTTGAGCCAAGTAACAATCTCCTCAGCAGGGCTCAAACATCCTGGGGACAGAGGCAAGGGGTGGCTGAGTGTAAGTAAGTGAGTCTACTACTTGCCAACCTCTCCTTACTGTGGGTTCTGTGACATGATGCTCCCACAGCCCAGGGTTTGAAAGACATTTCAAACAAGGAACAGAGAAGGAGACTTGGGGACACTCTTGTCTCTACATCTCTCATTTCAAAAGGTATCCATAGTGGGCTGCTAGGATGTGAATTCTGAGAATTCCTTTGACCCTCAAACCTTTACTTCCTTAAAAATGCCAACCTACTTATCTGAAGATCAAGCCAGGGAGAGATCAGGAGAATTGAATCTTAAGGAAATTACCCTCCAACTGGATCCCCGAAACTCTCAAATGGTAAGACTCAGACACAGCTCAGGATTGGCATCTTTTTCCATGGCCTAAAAATCCAGTATGGTATTGTGGAAGTACTGCCAAGGTCATGTTGTGCTTATATAAAGGTCTAAAGGGTTTAAACTCTAATTGTAGGCTTCAGAAAATCTGCAATTACTGATTTAAACTCTTTTTCTTTACATTAAAACTGGCTTGCAGCTTGTTGGCTCCACCATTTTGCCTGGTGGGTGAGGAAAGAGGGAAACTGGTTATCTCTCAATCTGGGGCAGCCATCTATCTCTCAATCATGGGGCAGCAGAGGTATCTGGCAGGGATCACCCTTGAACAATTCTTTTTTCTACTCTCTAAAATTTGGATGTAAGTTAACAATGTCCTGTAGGCAACTCATCCATGGCACAGCAGTCCCCAGTCCACAGTCACTCTTGAGAACTGTCCTGTAGTTTCCTGAGCACTTGCTTGTCTCAGAGACAGCATCAGATTAGCTGATTGTTCACCAGGCATTGTTGACCTAAAGCGTTTATAGGGTGAAGAAAAATAAAAACTAGGTCCAAATTCTTTAAAAAATAATTTTATTTTTTAAAAAAGATTTGTTTTATTTATTTGAAAGACAGAGTTACAGAGAGAGAGAGAGAGAGAGAGAGAAGTCTTCCATCAGCTGGTTCACTACCCAAATGGCCACAGGGCCAATCCAAAGTCAGGAGCCAGGAGTTTCTTCTGAGTCTCCCACATGGATGCAGGGGCCCAAATACTTGGGCATTCTCTGCTGCATTCCTGGGGAAATTAGCAGAGAACTGGATCAAAAGTGGAGCAGCTGAGCCTCTAGCTGGCACTCATATGGGATGCTGTTGCTGCAGGTTGTGGTTTTATCTGCTACACCACAATGCCAGCTGCCCAAATCCAATTTAAAATCTACGTAGATATTTTTGGTAAATGATAGACTCATACATGATGACGCCAGGGTAATATCTCTCATGCTAATTTGGTTTAGTTGTAAATAGATATTGGATTTAAAGAGATTTAAACCCTTTTGGAGCTAAGAAGATCCCTGCCTTAAAAATAGCTTTATAACTTGCTAAGCTTATATGTCACTGTTTTCTAGTTAGAGTTGCTTTATTTTTTATTTTTAAAAGATTTATTTATTTATTAAGCAGAGTTACAGAGAGGGAGAGGCAGAAGGAGGTCTTCCATTTGTTGGTTCCCTGCCTAAATGGCCCCGATGGCCAGAGCTCGGCTGATTGAAGCCAGGATCCTGGAGCTTCTTCCAGGTCTCCTACATGGGTGTAGGGGCCCAAGGATTTGGGCCTTCTATTGCTTTCCAAGGCCATGGCAAAGAGCTGTTTTGGAAGTGGAACAGCCAGGACTTGAACAGGCACCTATAAGAGATGCCAGCACTGCAGGTGGTGGCTTTACCCAGTATGCCACAGTGCTGGCTCTTAAAGTTGTTTTATGAAAAATATTGGAGTACATTTCATATATACAAGCTATTATGTTGTTATATCAAAGTAAACCAATAGAGATTTGTTCCAAAAAATATTAATTCAAATGCCAGTCAGTTCACATGAATTACATGGATTTTTATTTGCTTTAAGTTTATTCTTTCAAGATATAAATACATTTTCAAAGTTATTAACATATATTTGAGCAAATTTGCTAGTTGGAAAGTGTTACACTTACTATTATCATTTATTTAAAAATCATGAAAATATAATTTGACCTTAAGTATATTTCAGATAAAGGTATTGTATCATTGATATTGGTATTCATGGTAATCATTGACATCTTAGTGTCTTAATACACCAATTAAGGTTAAAACTTGCTAAGCTCCTTTTTTAAGAAAATTTTTGTCTTAATAGATTTTAAGGAATATTTCAAAAAGCAAATTATGAAAATCAGAAGATAAGGAACAGGGAAATACTGAAAAATTCTTAAGCATGTGAAAAATTCTTAAGCAGGTTTAAGTAAGTTGTAGAAGGTGTGAGTAAGCCACAGAAGATTTGAGAGGAATATATATTGTAAGAAAAATTACAGCATGATAAAATAGACTATAATTCTTAAAATAGTTTATAGAGTTTTCTAAAAATTGAACATGTACACTAAAAGTACACTGATATAAGATTAAAATGTCATCCATTAAAGCAATGAGGTTTTTGAAATATACATATATCAACATGTTAGCAGATCTGGAAATAGTCTTGATCTTGAATTTTTTATGTTTATTTTATTTTATTTGACAGGTAGAGTTATAGACAGTGGGAGAGAGAGAGAGAGAGGTCTTCCTTCTATTGGTTCACTCCCCAAATGGCTGCTATGGCTGGCACTGCACTGATCTGAAGCCAGGAGCCAGGTGCCTCTTCCTGGCCTCCCATGTGGGTGCAGGGGCCCAAGGACTTGGGCCATCCTCCACGGCCCTCCCGGGCCACAGCAGAGAGCTGGACTGGAAGAGGAGCAACCAGGACTAGAACCCAGAGCCCATATGGGATACTGGTGTCACAGGTGGATAATTAACCAAGTGAGCCATTGACACTGGCCCCTTGATCTCAAATTTTAAAATATGTTTTTGCAAATAACTGCAATATCTCAATTTAATCATTTTCTTCTTTTTAAAAAAAGATTTATTTACTTACTTGAAAGAGTTACACAAAGAAAGGAGAGGCAGAGAGAGAGAGAGAGAGGTCTTCCATCCAATGGTTCACTCCCCAATTGGCCACAATGGACAGAGCTGTGCCAATCTGAAGCCAGGAGCCAGGAGCTTTTTCCAGATCTCCCATGCAGGTGCAGGGACCCAAGGACTTGGGCCATTTTCTACTGCTTTGGCTTTCACTTGCTGAACACTTTGCAGGACTCTCTTGATTCCTCTTTTTCAATAATTTTGTACTCTGGTATGAAGATGTTTAGAGGTGGCTGGGTCTCATATAATCTCAAAACTCACCCACTGGAACTTTTCTAGTATTTATGATTTGAATTTCCAAAATAACAAATACATCTGAAGATTTTAACCTTTCCCCTAATACTTTAGTCATGCTGAAAGTCTGTGCTTGAATATAGTGTATATTTATCTACAGGTGGAAGACCTCCTCTGCCATCTTTGTTTGTATCTTAAAAATAAGTCCCAAGAGAGCAATTTAGCCATTCCCATATTTCATCAGTATACGCTTTAAAAAAAAAAATCATGGCTTGTTTCTTCCATAGACAACATTAAAAAATAACAACAGCACAAATAACAAAACACAGCCTTTTTCCAATTAAAGGCTGCCATGACCAGAGCACCTATGTTGTGGTAGCTAAACCCAGTCCTTTGAAACATGCAGGTAATTGGACATGTTCACTGCTGTCCAAGGGGATGTCTATGCCATGCTCCAAAAATGTTTTTGGATCAAGCTAGACCAGTGCAAAAACATGTTCTCACTTTCCTAGACAAGGTCAGAAAACTCCACAACTGGGCTGACAAGACTGAAACTTTTGGCATAACATGTGGTTATGGAAATTCTGGTTGTTGCCCCTTGCTGGTCCTATACCTTCCATAATCTAACTGCTTCTTTTTAAAGCATCTGTCTTTAATGTCCTCATTAATTTTGTCCCTAACAAAATAGAAGCCATCCAATTCCAGGTGACTGTGTGGCAGAACTTTCAGCCTATCCCACTGGATGATGTGACCTCCTGGAGTCCTCTGGAGAGTGTTAGATGATCACTTGCAAGGCCATCCTCAAACACCATAGAAGAGAAAGCAAGAGAAGAATACCCATAAGCACCTCTACACTCACATTAGCTTGGAGAAGATACAGAAATTGAGAAATTTGCCCATTCTATCCCAATAAGATTATAGGCAACCTCTTTTGGGGAATGAAGGATGTTAGGTATAATATAAGTTAGAAATTAGACCATGTGTATGTGAGAGGCCTTGCAAAAACAAAGTTTCTGCAGAAAGTAATGTAGCAACAGCGTCTAGAATCCTGGGAAACTCACCTTAAAAGCAGCTCAGTATTTTACACTACAATGTCCTGCGAACACCTCAATAACTTTACAGGTGGTCCCAGACTTCTTCCCCAGTGAAAGATTCCCCAGGGAATCCTCTCTGTTCAGGCTGGATAAGCTACTCTGTCAGATAATGCGGGGTAACAAAGCCTTCACAGCCTTCTCTGAAGGAAATCACCCAAGGGGAATCTCTCTGCTAAGTGCCAGATGGGCTTCTTTGTCTATAACACTGGATAATAAATTCTTGGGAGAAATTTTACTCACTTCACAACCATGAAACCTTTTGTGCAGGAGAAGAAGGAGGGCAGAAAGAAATAGTGGGGGAGAAATGGACTCCTTTCCCTTATAAGTCTCAGTCTGTATACAGACTGTGTTCTTAGTCCTTTATCAAGATGCCCATATTGTTTGGGAGGTGTATTCCCCTCATTACCTTTCATTAAACTTGGCTAGCATGCTTACTGCTACTCTGCTCCTCATCTGAATCCTTTCTTGTATGAAGAACCCCTGAGCAGCTAATCTCCAGTAAAAATAGCAATCGTCCTTCTACAGCTCAATACAGACCACTGGGTCTCCTTGATATGCAGGGGCTTTCCAGGAGCAACTGTGTCAGGGAGATGCTTGAGGGGAGATGACAGCAATGTCAAGGCCAGAATGAACAAATCCTTGTTCCATGAGTATGGGTGAGACATCTGGGAATCTACATTTACTGTAAAAAATGGCTCCTATGTAGGGCCAGATTTCCACATAAATGTGTAAGACACAGCCAGCAGCACTTGGCTAGTGATTATAAGGTGACCTTATGTTGTGGTGAGCTCTATAGGGGTTCAGATATAAGACTAGGTAGAGACATCAGACAAGGATACATAGACTAGGCCAAGGTTGAGCTCTGACTGGAGGCTTTAGATGAACAGAGATGAACTGAGGAGAGAGAAGAAATGGGAGAGTTCAGGCAAGTGCAGAAAAGACCTGGGTGGGTAAGAGGCATCATGTTGCAATGGAGTATACCCAAAAGAAGACAGGAAGAGCTGGGCCCACAGGACAAAGGCAGAACCAGCCTCTGTTGGGTCTAGATAATCAGACATAGAACTTTCATCTCTGGTTTATAGGAAATGGGAAGCCCTGAATGTTTTGGAATAGGGCAGTGTGATGATTAGATGCTGCTGTGGGGAAAATAACATGGCAGGTACAGATAGCACAAAACATTTCAAAAAGAGATTACAGGCAAGAACCCACTTGGTGCACAGTGGGAAGGAAGGATGTAGACCTGCAATAGGTTTGGAGTCCAAGGGAAGCTTTGATGAGAGCTGGTCACATATTACACAGGGCAGAAACAAAGAGGAGACTGAGAGAAGCTGACTGCAGGCATTGAAAAGGGACTCATGGTCAGGAAACAGGATATTGGGGAGAAAGGAAAGAGAAGCAAGAATGAGAGAGAGAGAGAGAGAGAGAGAGAGAGAGAGAGAGAGAGAGAGATGGTGAATAAGCCCATGAAAAGAGTAATGAAAGAGAAGCAGGTGCTACTGAGGGCTTGAGGCTGGTGCCTGATGCAATAGTGACTTCATTAATAGTGACAGGGGAACACTCAGAATGAGCTTCTCCACCCCAAGTGCTAACTTCATTTAGCTAGCCTGGACCTTGGAACTGTCACCCCTTAGGGACCATGCACTGAGGCTGAAGGCAGAAAGACACTGACTTTGACTGTTTTCCGATGGCCCCTGGGGAAAGCAGTAGTGGCAGAATATGCCCCTCCCATCCTGAGCCAGCAGAACATCCCTGCAGCTAGAAGACACAGCCCCCCTCCCCTCGGTATTCTCTGCTGAGAGAGGGAGAGGTGACTGATGTCTGGTGATCCGAAGTGCTTTTTAATTTGATCCAAGGCAGAATGTGCCCAAATTTTAGATTGTCGGAGAGGCAGTAGTTCTTTAACTCCCTCTGCATCTCTAGGGTGGTGACAAAGGCCTTTTCTTGCTGACAGCCATTTGTAAGGGAGGGGTGCTCGCTGTACAGCCCAGACCCTCTGAGAGGTGCCGCTGTGCAAGCAGCTGGTCTTTTGGTTGTACCAGGTCTCAATACCAGGTCACACCACCATAAGACAATTAGACAGGCGCTTATCTCACTTTCCAGTGACAGACTTGAAGCCCAAATTTACAGAGATAGCTGGAAATAATTTCAAAAATCACCTGTAGGAAAGAATTCACATTGTTGAAATTGAAAGAAGAGTAAAGGCCTCATCACAAAATGAAAGAGGAGGTGAATGGTCCATTTGTGCTTCATTTTGCCTAGAGATCCAGTGTTCACCACTTCACAAGTTTTCTTTTGGGATGCTTTGTGGCAGAGAGTCATTTCATAAAGGCATTTGAAGAAATTTAAAGCCCTGACATTTGTTTGATATAAAATTTACCCTCCTGGGGCTGGCACCATGGTATAGCAGGTAAAGCTGACATCCATCATGCTGGCATCCCATATGGGTGCTGGTTTGAGTCCTGGTTGATCCATTTCCAATCCAGATCCCTGCTAATGTACCTGGGGAAGCAGTGGAGGATGGTTTAGATGCTTGGGTCCCTGCACCTTTGTGGGAGACCTGGAAGAATTTCCTGGCTCCTGGCTTCAGATAGGCCAGCTTGTGGGCATTTAGGAAGTGAACCATTGGATGGAAGATTCTCTCTCTTTCTCTTGCTCTGCCTCTCCTTCTCTGTAACTCTGACTTTTTTTTTTTTTTTGACAGACAGAGTGGATAGTGAGAGAGAGAGAGAAAGGTCTTCTTTTGCTGTTGGTTCACCCTCCAATGGCCACCACGGCCAGCCGCAGCACCAGCCCTGACTTTCAAATAAATAAAAAAAGTCTTGTAAAAAAAATTACCCTTTGTTTCCCTTCAAGGAAATTATTAACTCTGGGCTGGTGATAAATGTTCCCTTTGAGTGTCTCAACTCCTTTTCAAGCTAAAAGGAAGTGATCAGAACTTTGTAGCGGGACATGAAATTTCTCTGCTTTGTGGATTATTCACATAACAATGGTCCACTTTTCTCCTTCTATAGGAGAAACCCATGCTCAGGACCTTCCTGGATTTTTTTCCTGTGTCTAATTCCCTGTCTTAGATAGCTGTGAGAATTGTCTCAAACATAGAATAATTTTACCTTCAATGTCCCATCCTCCAGCCATCCTTTAATAACCAAATTAAATTACACTAATACAATTCCTGTTTAACAGCAGAAAATCCATTCAATTCAGAATATTCTATAGAATTCTAGAAAGTGACTTTTCACTCCTTAGTAATAGCTTCTGAAGTTGCCTGCTGAATTCTGTGTTGCTTCAAGAGTATAGGCCCTCCTTCATTTTCTAGGGCTTTACTAACACAGCCTAAATTGAATGAGTTCATCAGTTTCCAAAGATAAGGATCGCAGAGAGAATTACAAAGCATTAGAGAAAAGCCAAAATTCATCTCTCAGGTCCTATTCAGTTACTCCATCTCATAAGGAGTCTTTTCTTTTCTCCTTGGCTTCTGATTCCTTTCTGGGTTCCATCATTTTGTTATGGGAATGAGTATCTTAATTTCAATTCTAGGTTCTTGTGTCACACAGAGGTAAGAATTCTAAGTAGAAACATAGAAAGAAACACAAGTAGAAACAGAGTTTATTTAAGAGTGAGGGCAAAAACATGTATTAATGCATAAGTGGGGGCCATCCCACCCAGATAAATAGCCATTATGAATGGACCAGAGGGTTTCCCATGAAATGGAGAAAAAGAGAACATGACCTCCAAATGTGACCCATGGAAAAAAGATACTTCTTCCTTGTTCTTAATCTAGTTTCTAAGGTAGGGAGTGGTACCTGAATCAGATTTTTCAAAGGGATTGAAGTCTTGATCTTGAATGAGACAGGTATATCCTGGAAAGGTGGATGTATCAAGATAACAGTTAAAGAGATAGTTACATTGGAAAGTTGAAAGAATTCCGACTCATCTAAACTTTAACAGCCCTATTGCACCATAATGATGTCACAATATAACCATCTCTTTGCTCTTCCCCAAGTTTCCAGGTCCCAAACTCTTCTGAAGAAAATGAAAATCAATTAATTAAAGAAAATTAGCACAAAATTTTCTTCCTCAGAAACTCAGCCCACAAATCTCTAGTTAAGGAAGATTTCTTTTTACTATATAAAGAGGAAGTTCACATCCTTTTCTAACAACTGTCTCCATTTCAACTTAGCCTGGCATTATCTCAGAGAAAGAATTACAAAGTTCTTCAAAGTCTCCCTAATACAAAGGCATTTTCTTATAAAGACTGGTCAATGATCTCCCCTGAGGAGCAGTCACAATCCCCTCTGAAGTATTTGCTTCTCTGCCACATGAATCCTTACAGCCATTTACAAAAGATTGTTTCCCAAACTGATTAATCCAGGCAGCTAACTTGTTGGTTTATGCAACTTTATTGAAGAGAAATAAATCAATTACTAGCAGAGCTATTAGTTGATCACTCATCCATTGACAACTTGCATCATTTATTCAGTGTTATCTTAAACAATATATTGGAAGATAGATTAACTAATAGATCCAAGCCTCCTAACAATTTAAATGAAAATCACAAAATGTTTGAGACCCTATTTTGGAACAAAGGTGTTTGACCTCCAATTTCCATTCTCTGTAGAACAAGAACAGGTTGTTCCTTTATTGACATGAATAAAATACATCACATTGTATGTTGTGCTGGTGCTATAAATTCAACACAAAATCTCCAGCCACATCAGTTATGAGCATAAAGTACATCATGTAACCTCAAATCTCTAACAGTGGAAGGCTTAAACAGAATGAATGCTGCTAGAATAATGCTGCTTCCTTTGCTGTGACAACTGAGCATCCATCTCCCTCACCCTCAGATGATTTCTTCAGCATATTAGAGCAGTGAGGAATGGTTTTAGTCTCATAACTAAGTTAGAGTGAAGACATTGGACACATAATACACATGCTCCATTAAAAAAATTTCTCAATCTTGGGCAACTGCTCTCTTGTAACTACTTTACAGGTTTGTTTTTTTTTTTAAGATTTATTTATTTGGGGGCCAGTACTGAAGTATAGAGGGTCAAGCCATCACCTGCAGTGCTGGCATCCCTTGTGGGTGCTGGTTTGAGTCTCAGCTGCTCTACTTCTGATTCAGCTCTCTGCTATGGCCTGAGAAAGCAGTAGAAGATGGCCCAAGTCCTTGGGCCCCTGCACCCATGTGGGAGACCCAGAGGAAGCTCCTGGCTCCTGGCTTCAGATCACCTCAGCTCCAGCCATTGCAGCCAACTGGGGAGAGAACCAGCAGGTGGAAGACCTCTCTCTCTCTCTTTCTGCCTCTGCCTCTCTGTAACTCTGCCTTTCAAATAAATTAATTAAAAAAGAAATGCCTTATATATTATCCCAGTTTCCATCATATTTTGATTTATTATTATTGACTTAGTAGCCACACATCTGCAAAGCAGTGAAAATCTATTCACTCTACACTTACCCAGCAGATATTAAGACCTAGGTGCTCCAGTGCCTCCCCTTCCTTCTGTCTCACAGCAATATATCTCCAGGTTTTTTTTTTGCTACAACTCCAAAACAGATTTGGTGTCCACACACTTGCCTCCATTTCTACAACCACCATTCATGCTTGCTAAACTTTCCACAAGCCTTACAGGATTTCCATTCTCCTCCCACCACATACCTGCAACAAGTCTTTACCACAGCCACAACAGGGGTGATAGATTTCACAAACAGAATACAGGACGTTCAGCTAACTTTGAATTTCAGATTAACAAATAATGTGTTAATATGTAAAACATGAATAGCACTTTGCTTGATTTTGCCCCAAATCATTCACTGTTAAGCACAATTTGTAGGCGGTCATTGTGTAAGGCTGAGCTCCTATACTGAACTCAACATACCAGACCAAACCAGAGTGGAGTCATGATTGCTACCTGTTATATGCTCAAATACAACTGTGAAATGGGCCATTTTCAAACAACCAAGGAAATTGGCAGCAGCAGGCAGAAGGGGCCCAGGTTCTCTGAGCCTGCAAAGGAAAGAAAGTCCCCTCAGTCTTAATTCTGTCAGGAAAGTAAATTTGAAAGAGTCCAATATACTCTGATCATTTTCTACTCTCTTTAGTGGATTTCCTCCATAAAACCAGCATGCTTGTGTGTTGTTTTCCAGCGAGGTTTGGAACTGTAAGTTGAAGGTTGGGCAGGGACTACTGTCAGAGAAATAGTCCAATTTTATTAGTTTTACAAGGAATTTTATACTCACACAATCACAGCATGCTTCTTTATCCAGGAAGTTAGTACAAGATTAGTTCAAGGAAATATGTTTTCTATCAAAGGAGATAATGTTCATGTTTTGCGTAATCTGAAGGAACTATCCATATTAAAGGACTGGCCAAAATATTTGCCTTCAAGGACCAATATAGCCTGCAGCTGCATGAGAAAGCCTGCTTGTGGTATCTGACCAAGGAACATTCTCAGATTAGTATATGGTTCACAGTGACTTTTGCCCCAGTTCCCTGAAGTGTCCTTCAGGCTTTTAATGTACATCTCAGATTTGACTTAGCCCAGTCTCCACACACACCCCCTTTTTTTAAATTTTTAAGCACAAAACTGCTAAGGCAGTGGCCATCAGTTTCATTTGGTGTTTAATGATTTGTGGAGACAGACATAACCTGAACATAACAATAAATGTGCCCAGAAAGGGAAGACTATATTATACTCTGAAACCAAGAGTGAGCGTCCACTCCCTGTAATGCCTCAGCAATTCCAGTAGCTAATCCTTCATAAGAAATACTATGCAATTTGTCTGAGAATGTATTTATTCTCCAGCTGAAGAGCATGCACATCTAAAGATTGATTAGCTAATAGCCTCTCTATATGTCCCTTGACAAGATCCTATTGATATTCAGTTTGGTTATAATGGATAGGAGTTACACAATATTGGGTAACATTTCAATCACAGTGTAACATTATCTGTAGCTGTAAAGCTAGACATTGATCTCCCAATCATTGAGTGGCTTGTTGCAATTTTTCAATTTTTTCTTCTAACTCACTATCAGTGTGGGTCTGTGGAGCCCACAACTTTCTAGTCTTGTTGCCGTTTGGTCACAAAATCATAGGTTTAGATAGATTCTTGTAAAGCTGCAGCAGCAGTAGACACAATCATAAACCTATGGTAGCTAGAATAATCCACCCTATCATTCTTTTTGTTCAATGGAGTAAATGCCCAAGCATCTGAGAAATAGTCCCTATGGCAAGAGATTCTTCTCAAGATCTTGTAGAATTAACCAGAAGCCAAAGATGTGTTCTAGCCTTCAATATTAGAGTAGAATGTATACTTCTGTTAAAATGAATCAAGGGATTAAGACATATATACAATTTACAATCTAACAATCCATTGTTTGATTACTCTCAACAAATTGTAAAGAACCCACAGCTAACACATACAGTAATTTCACACCACCTTGAATATAAAAAGTAGTATTATACTCAAAAAAATAATGGGCCATAGATCGAGAAGTGCCAGAGAAATTTTCTTTCCACCAAGCCAGTCCAGACAATGCTGTGCGAAGCTTCCATTGTTCTGGCCCCCAGGCCTATTCTCCTGGAACATGCAGTCTTGGATAGGGGGTAGAGGGGAAGTGTCCTATAATGCCAAGCCATAAGTTTCTCATAATTAGCTTCGACATGATGGTGGGAAATATTCCAAACCTTTTTAGTAACATAATCATACATAGTATCACTACCATATTCTGAACAATTAAGAAATTTTCCATGAGAGCCCCAGTCAGCAATAAGAATTTTTCCCATAAGACCTCTACACTTTGTCCAGCGAGTGAGTGAATACATATAATGTTTATAAGAGATTTGTATACAAACTTTTTCATCCATTTTGCCTTCATTATTTGTTGTATTAATTTCCATAAAATTTAATGAATACACAGTAAGCAACCCCATGAGAGTATGTAAATCTTTTCTAGGAGGTAAAATATGGGCCTAGACTTGTCTTGCAATAGAAATGCAAGAGGGGCAACAGACATATAAGGGCAAATATTCATAGTCTAAAGAGACATTAACAGGTCTCCCTTCCTCTGAAGGGAAAGCTGAACATCCTTCAACCATGGGGAGGGCATATTCCAAGAATCATTTGTGAAAATAACAGGTCCTGGCTTAGCCCAGTCCACTGCTTCCAACAGAGGAGGATGAAGAATGTAAGCCCAGTGGATATGTTCAGCACTTAGGGAAGGACTGGTAACCATAGTGACCAAAGCCAAAAATTCCTCTGGTGTGAGTGAACTTCTTGTGGAGTGCAGGACTTGCTGTCCTTTATTGGAAAGTGCTTGATTTGTCCCCATATTGGTAGATTGGGTGATATCATCCATTGTCTGTTCCTCTTAGGTTTCAAAGATAATCCCATCATTCTGACTGCAATTTCTGGGTGTATAGTCTTGTTGCTTAGTGTCATCGGTGTCCCTGTGCCTGATATGATGAAGGGAAACCCAGACTGTTTTGGAGGATCCATCTGGAATGACAGAAGCATACCCTTTTCCTATAGTTTGGAGAGAAGTGGGAACCCATCTGTCCCATATCTTTACCCAAACCTGTAAGTTAAGAAGACTAGTTTCTTGTGGTGATGCAAAATGTTTTCCTGCTCTCATGATAATATCTCCCTGTGGCAAATTCAAAAAATTACATGTTAAGAGTGTGAGTGCCAATACATCCCTTGGCATTCCTTCTTTTTTGTTTTTTAACAATTGTGTTTTTAGTGTTTTATGAGCATGTTCTACTATAGCCTGGCCTTGAGGGTTATATGGTATACCAGTGACATGATGGATATCCCATCTGTACAGAAATGCTGAAATGTTCTGCTAGTATGAGCTGAGCCAACATCAATTTTAATACTTGTTGGAATTCCCATAAGAGCAAACATTTGTAATAGAGAGGAGCAGACACTTTTTCTAGATCCAGAGGACTTGGGTATTGACCTAAGAAAGGCAGAATAAGTATCTATTACTACACACAAGTAAGGTTGATGAGGGAACAAAGAGAGATGAGTAACATCCACTTGCCATAACTGATTAGAGGACACTCCTTGTGGGTTAACCCCCCCGAGAATGGATTGAGAATGAAGAGGGGCACAAATTTCACAAGAGCAGATAATTTTCCTGGGTAGAGATAGTGGAATATGATATTGTACATGTAATCTGTTAGTATTTTAGTATGTAGATGTGTATGTTCCTCTTGAGTAGATGAAAAAAATTGGAGCTGTTGTAAGTGCATCAGTGACAGCATTATTGAAAGCCATAGGTCTTGGAAGGTTGGAGTGGGAGTGGATATGTCCTATAAATAAGGTATGATTACATTGTTGAACAAGATGTTGTAATTGAAATAAAAGATCAAATATCTATGTGTTTTCTTCTAAAGAAAGTCATCTCAAAAGCTGGCAAAAAACCAACAACATATTTTGAGTCAAAAATAATATTGAAGCTAGTAGAGTATAATTCTAATAGTGTGATGAGGGCATACATTTCTACCTGCTGGGCAGAAGTATAAGGAGTTGAAACAGTTTTGTAAATATCAAGGCCATGTATACCTCCTTTACCTGAGGAAGATACATCAATATAATAGGTGGGGGCATTGGAAATAGGTGCTGGTTGGGTAATTTGAGGAATAATGAAGGCAATATTCTTCAGAAAGTCCCATAATTTTCCAGCAGGGTAATGGTTACCTATTTACCCAGCGTATTCTGCAAAAGCAATTTGTAAGTCAGTGCTGAATTCCATAGTGCAAGAAATTGCTTATTTTTAATACTATAATAATACTATGAGGATCAAAGCCATGTAGTTGGACACACCATTGTCTGCCCCGAGAAACTAAAGTAGCAATCATAGTGAAATAAGGGGTTACAACCTTAAAGCCTTTATGGTGTGAATATATACATTCCAATGGTTTATCTTGTGTGTCAATATTCCATTGAGGGACAGTAAAGAAGGGAATATCAGTAAGTAAAGGGATAAAGAGAAGTCAAGGTGATGTAAGAAGGCTTGTTGTAATCTCGATTTTCTTTCCGTGCTTCATCAGTCAAATGTTGTAGGCTGCCTAATTGACTATCCCCTTCTAAAACAGAGAATAAATTTGTTAATTGGTAGTTTGGTATGCCTAAGGCAGGTTCATAGCCAATTTATGTCTTCTAACAGCTTTTGAAAATCATTCAAGGTTTTTAATGAATCTTGTCAGATATTTCTTGAGGGCGATCAGTGGTTCGATCAACCATATACCCTAGGTACTGTATAGGGGTCTGCTTTTGTATTTTATCAAGTGCAATAACAAGTCCATATATGGCTATATATATATATATATATGCTTAAGTCTAGCTCTTGTCAAGTAGCTATTAAGATATCGTGCACATACAGGATAATATAAGCTGCGATGAACTTGTCTCTTAATGGTTATAAGACTTTATCAATATAAAATTGACACATAGTAGGGGAATTAGTCATTCCTTGTGGCAAGACTTTCTATTGATACCATTTCTTTTTTTAACTTTTATTTAATAAATATAAATTTCCAAAGTACAGCTATGGATTACAATGGCTTTTCACCCCCATAACTTCCCTCCCACCCACAACTCTCCCCACTCTTGCTCCCAGTCCCATTCCATTCACATCAAGATTCATTTTCAATTATCTTTATATACAGAAGATCAATTTAGCATATATTAAGTAAAGATTTCAACAGTTTGCACCCACACAGAAACACAAAGTGTAAAATACTGTTTGAGTATTAGTTATAGCATTAATTCACAATGTACAACACATTAAGGACAGAGATCCTACATGAGGAGTAAGTGCACAGTGACTCTTGTTGTTGACTCAACAAACTGACATGCTTGTTTATGGTGTCAGTAATTACTCTAGGCTCTTCTCATGAGGTGCCAAGGCTTTTGAGTTTGCTGACTCCAATCTTATTTAGACAAGGTCATAGTCAAAGTGGAAGTTCTCTCCTCACTTCAGAGAAAGGTACCTCCTTCTTTTATGGCCCATTCTTTCCACTGGGATCTCACTCGCAGAGATCTTTCATTTAGGTGTTTTGTTTGTTTGTTTGTTTGTTTGTTTTTGCCAGAGTGTCTTGACTTTCCATGCCTAAAATACTCTCATGGGCTCTTCAGCCAGATCCGAATGCCTTAAGGGCTGATTCTGAGGCCAGAGTGCTGTTTAGGACATCTGCCATTCTATGAGTCTGCTGTGTATTGATACCATTTCAATGATTGTTGTTGATTCAGAGATAGAACAGAGAATGCAAAGTGAGGACTGTCCTCTGAATGAATAGAAATTGGGTAAAAACAATCTATAACAAACAAAGCCCAATCTTGGGAATAGCATAGATGTAGGAAGACCACATTACAAAGCACCCATTGGCCACATGGTTGTATTAACATTACCCAAATCAATTAATATTCTTCATTTACCAGACTTCTTCTTGATAACAAATACAGGGGAATTGTTCTAGGGAGAGAAAAACTCTTCAATTATTTTGTAGCTGTTCTTGCAACAAATCATGTGAAGCCTGTAATTTTTCTTTCATTAGGGGCCACTGAGGAGTCCAGAGAGGCTCAGAATATTTTTATGGGTGGAATAGTAGAATGTTCCTCAATGGCCCCGACAAAAAACCCAATCCCTGTCTAGAACTATTGCCTTGAATTTTAATAGGCTCTGTTATTCCTTGTGAATCTTTTCCTAATCCCTGTCCTACAGTATATCCCATTTTTCTCATCATATGTTGAGGAGCTTTAGAGTAATTAACTCTAATTATTAAATAATTAAATAATGGCTTCAGTTTGTTGAAGAAAATTATTATAATTATTAAATTATTATAATTATTAAATAAATAATGGCTTAAACTTGTTGAAGGAAATCTCATCCCCAAAGATTCATAGGGATTGAGGTCACAAAAGATTATATGACTGCTTTTAACCCTTCTGGGCCTTCACAAAGTAGTTGAGTCACACTTTGATATACATCATTGGTGTTTTTGGTCCCTAACTCAACAAATGCAGTGTTGGCAGCCTGAAGAGGCCACTTCTTCAAAGAGATTATACTAACATTTATCTCTAATCTAACATGCCAGTAAAGGTTTTCCCTTGAATTTTCAGACCCAAAAGTGGATGTTAATACTATGATTCTATCCATGCTACCAAATCCTCTTTGACATTCTTTGTCCTGTGTTTTAGGTTTTATATGAGGAAGTAATAGCACCTGAGCTATTTTTTCACCTTTTCTTATGGCCCATGAAACTGACACTGAGAGCATCATAGCTATTTCTTCTTGATAATCTTAATCTATGACCCCAGTATGAACTATAGGTCCTTTCAGGGATAAGTTGCTTTCAGAGATAAGATGAGACCCACAGTATTGGGTTTTATAGGACCCCAGTATCCTAACGCAAATTTATGTGGAAATTGGCAAGGGTTAATAGTAACATCTTGGGGGCATATTAGATCAATAGCTGCACTTCTAGAAATTTCCACTGTTAATTACATGATATTGGGTCGCTTTAGATCAGAACTTTCAGATTCAGTGTGTGTAAACATAATTGTCTCCCTTAGTTCGACGGGGCTTAGAGAACGCCCCTTGTCCCATTTCCCTGTACTATAGTAGATAGCAGTCAACCATCTTTATCATATTTTGATTTATATTCTTTTGCCCAATGCTATCCTTTTTTTTATTTTTTTGACAGGCAGAGTGGACAGTGAAAGAGAGAGACAGAGAGAAAGGTCTTCCTTTTTGCCATTGGTTCACCCTCCAATGGCCACCGCAGCTGGCGAGCTGCTGCCGGCGCACCGCGCTGATCCGATGGCAGGAGCCAGGTGCTTCTCCTGGTCTCCCATGGGGTGCAGGGCCCAAGGACCTGGGCCATCCTCCACTGCACTCCCTGGCCACAGCAGAGAGCTGGCCTGGAAGAGGGGCAACCGGGACAGAATCCGGTGCCCTGACCAGGACTAGAACCCGGTGTGCCGGCGCCGCAAGGCAGAGGATTAGCCTGTTGAGCCGCGGCTCCAGCCAATGCTATCCTTTTTTACAGTGGATGCATAACCCAGGCTCCCTCTTGTTTACTTCTGTTGACTTAATTACAGGCAAGCGACATTGTTTCTTTCAGTGTCCTGGTTTATTACAATTAAAGCATTTTTGCGATTGTTGTTCTTGAACCAAGTACTTAGCAGTGGCATTAAGTGTGGCTTGATACTTAAATGAGCTGACATTTCTGCATGTCTTCATATAATCTAAAATGCTGCCTGAATCTTTAATGGGTCTGATTAAAGCCTGACAATCTTCATTAGCATTTTCATAAGCCAATTGTTGAAGTAATATACACTGAACCTGAGAATCTATCACCTATTTAGAGATAGAAGCCTGGAGATGATTAATAAAATCTGAATAAGATTCCTTTGGCTATATGAGTGGTTTGTATCAATTTTTTTCCATGCTTTGAGGGCCACCTCCATAATTATTTCTGTAGCTTCCTGTGGTATGCTAGTGACCTGCTGTTCTCTAGTGGCCCATTGATTTATTCTCATAATCAGAAGTAATGCCACTATTTCATTGTCTCTGATATAATTATCTAATTTTTGCATGAGCAGCATCACTCAGCCACATCTGCCCTTGTAAAAACTGTCCGCTTGTAAATGATGTACCTGAGTGAATAGAGAGGAGCACCACACACTAATAAAACTTGATGAACCTTTATTGTCAGCAGTGGAGAGTGGGCTCATGCCCTAAGAACTCTCAACTTTGAAGCCCAAAGCAACAGGGTTTATAAAGGCAAAAACCACAAAATCAGGAGGGGAATACATAGTTGCTAGGATTGGAGGCAATACATGGTTGTTAGTATCAGGGGGAATATATGGTTACTGGGGTAAAGCTAACCTATGTGAAACCAATATCAATCACAATCTTAAAAATACCAGTTACAATCTTTTTTTTTTAAAGGTTTATTTATTTATTTGAAAGTCAGTCACTCAGAGAGAGGAGAGGCAGAGAGAGAGAGAGAGAGGTCTTCCATCTGATGGTTTAGTCCTCAACTGGATGCAATGCCAGGAGCCAGGAGCTTCCTCCAGGTCTCCCATATAGGTGCAGGGGCCCAAGGACTTGGGCCATCCTCCATTGCTCTCCCAGGCCACAGTAGAGAGCTGGATCAGAAGTGGAGCAGCTGCGTCTTGAACTAGCACCCATATGAGATGCTGACACTTCAGGCCAGGGCATTAACCCACTGCACCACAGTGCCGGCCCCACAATCTTTTTTTTTAAGATTTATTTATTTATTTATTTGACAGGTAGAGTTACAGACAGTGAGAGAGACAGAGAGAAAGGTCTTCCCTCCATTGGTTCACTCCCCAAATGGCCACAATGGGCAGAGCTATGCCAATGTGAAGCCAGGAGCCAGGTGCTTTACCCCAGTCTCCCATGCAGGTGCAGGGGCCCAAGCACTTGGGCCATCCTCTACTGCCTTCCCAGGCCACAGCAGAGAGTTGGACTGGAAAAGGAGCAACCAGGACTAGATCCTGTGCCCATATGGAATGCTGGCACTGCAGGCAGAGGATTAACCTAATGTGCCATGGTGCCAGCCCCAATATAGTTACAATCTTAACAATTATTATCTTGACATTAATTCAGGTATTGGCCTAAATAATATGTAGGACATAGACAAATTATAATTTATCATTAATCCGGGTGCAGCCCATCTCTTCCAAACTTGAGCGATCATGCTAGGGAGTTTCTATGCTTGCCAAGTGTGATGCAGTGGACTACTATTGTCTGAGTGCTATATATCATAGTTTCAGACCAGAGTCTAATGGGGTGGGGTGTTTTCTCAAGACGGAGTCTCAGGTGCTCCAAAATGAAGTCCCTGCTGTCAAGGTATGACTTTATAAGGTGTGACTTTATAAAAAGGAGAAGGAAGCCAGCGCCGTGGCTCACTAGGCTAATCCTCCGCCTTGTGGCGCCGGCACACCGGGTTCTAGTCCCGGTCAGGGCACCGATCCTGTCCCGGTTGCCCCTCTTCCAGGCCAGCTCTCTGCTGTGGCCAGGGAGTGCAGTGGAGGATGGCCCAAGTCCTTGGGCCCTGCACCCCATGGGAGACCAGGATAAACACCAGGCTCCTGCCATCAGAACAGCATGGTGCGCCGGCCACAGCACGCCTACCGCGGCGGCCATTGGAGGGTGAACCAATGGCAAAAAGGAAGACCTTTCTCTCTATCTCCCTCTACTGTCCACTCTGCCTGTCAAAAAAAAAAAAAAAAAAAAAAAAAAGAGGGAGAGGAAGGGAAGGGAAGGAAGAGAAGAAAAAAGAAAAGAAAAGGTTTCAGTATTACCCTTTGGCAAAATTTGGCCTGGCTCAGCCCTGGCTGTTGCAGTTATCTGGGGAGTGAACCAGCAGATGGAAGATCTCTCTTTCTCTCTCCCTCTCTCTCTGCCTTTTCATTGAATGAATAAATGAATAAACAATTAAAGCTACTAAATAAAAATCAAAGGGGTATCCAATTAGCCTCATAGGACTATCCCTTAGGTAATTCTACACAATATGGGGAAGTTGGTCCATAGGCAGAACAAGGCTTTTTAGATTTTTTTGTGGTGTCTAAGGTTAATCTTTCATAATCATTACCAGCCATGCTATAAGAATAAAGAAATAACAGTCACAATTCATGTGGCCTATTGTCAGGCAGATGCTTAATAATGGGTTGTCAAAAAGGTGTTGGTTTCACTTTCAATTTTTTGAAAGCAGTTCTTAAATTATCAGATGGAGGCTGTATTTGAGGGATTGGAAAGACATCCTCTGCTTGTCTATCCAACTCATCCTATTCCTCCTCCACATCTGTGTCAGGTAAATCAGGGTACAAGGGAGGAGCAGAAGGTGAGATGACACTCCTGGACTTCATCTGTATTCCTGGCCAACTGGTAGTTATAGGTGTCACAAATTTTGTAATTGGCTCAGGTGGGAATTCTTTAGGTTTAGAGTCAGGCAATAATTTCTTTGCACTTTGCCACAGTTTAGAATCCATTTCATCATCTAATTCATATTCATGTAATGAAGAAGCCACAATATCTTGTGGATCAGCTTCTAATGCACTGCCTTGTAAGGAGTAAATCACTACCTGATTAAACCCAAGTTGGCTGAAAGGACATGGGGATAGATTCCCTTCATCTATATGCTGTATGTACATTATTTTTTACATGTTCCCAAACTTCCAAATCCAAAGTTGCCTCATCAGGAAGCCACGAAGTATATTCACATCCCATCTCTAGACATTCTTGTAAATGAGATTTTGAAACTTGAACACCAATGCCTTTCAAACAGTGAGAGACTAAATCTATGAGTAGAAAAGCTCATGAGCTTTTCTGACCCATCACTATCCCATGTACCCCTTCTGTGGGGACTCACCAGTTTTTTCATGAAGTCTGTCCTGCAAACCTTTGATACGGGTCCTCTTCAGGTCCCTGTTCAAGCACCACTTGTGCTGTTTTCCAGTGAGATTTGGAACTGTGAGTTGAAGGTTGGGCCAAGACTTCTGTCAGAGCAATAGTCAAATTTTATTAGTTTTTATTTTATTTTATTTTTTGACAGGCAGAGTGGACGGTGATAGAGAGAGACAGAGAGAAAGGTCTTCCTTTACTGTTGGTTCACCCTCCAATGGCTGCTGTGGCCAGCGCACTGCACTGATCTGAAGCCAGGAGCCGGGTGTTTCTCCTGGTCTCCCATGCGGGTGCAGGGCCCAAGCACTTGGGCCATCCTCCACTGCACTCCCGGGCCATAGCAGAGAGCTGGACTGGAAGAGGGGCAACTGGGACAGAATCCGGCACCCTGACCTGGACTAGAACCCGGTGTGCCAGCACCGCAGGGCAGAAGATCAGCCTATTGAGCCATGGCACTGGCCAAATTTTATTAGTTTTACAAGGGCTTTTTTTTTTTTTTTGACAGGCAGAGTTAGACCGTGAGAGAGAGAGAGAGAGACAGAGAGAAAGGTCTTTCTTCTGTTGGTTCACCCCCCAAATGACTGCTACCATTGACACGCTGCACCAATCTGAAGCCAGGAGCCAGGTGCTTCCTCCTGGTCTCCCATGCAGGTGCAGGGCCCAAGGACTTGGGCCATCCTCCACTGCACTCCTGGGCCACAGCAGAGAGCTGGACTGGAAGAGGAGCAACCAGCACGGAACTGGCACCCCAACCAGGACTAGAACCCGGAGTGCTGGTGCCACAGGTGGAGGATTAGCTTAGTGAGCCATGGTGCTGGCCTACAAGAGCTTTTATACTTGCAAAATCATAGCATGCTTCTTCACCCAGGGGGTTACTACAAGATTAGTTCAAGAAAATATGTTTTTAATCTAAGGAGATAATATTCATGTTTTGTATAATCTGAAGGAACAATCCATATTAAAAAGGTGGCCAACTCATTCCTTTGTAATAGCCTCTACTTTAATATCAATTGTTCGAGCTGTGTGTATTGATGGTCCTCTCCCCCACTTAATGTATGATTGTTCAGAATTTCCCCATAGACAAACTCCTCTACCCAAAAAAGATGAGTGCCCTTTCTCCCAGTCTTGGTTGGGATCAGCTTTAAACCACATCCATCAAACAGTCCTCACAAGGGTCCAGAGACCCTCTCCCCATTTCCTCTCCTCTATGAAATTCTCTCATTACCTGGTTAATGCCACTCTTAGGATAATTGGTTGCAATTCTCATGCTGTCTTTTATAATACAGTGTCTGTTTAAGTGTTTACTGGAGGTGATAATGGAATAAACCAAGGCATTCAGCAACCAGGCGGTCAACCAAATGCTGTAAGGGATATACTCAGCTCCCCACCTATGAAACAGCAGCTTGAGACATCACTCCATATCAGCAAAGAGTACCTTGTCACCCCATATCAGCAGGAAGTAGCTCTAAAGACAGATCATCATCCCTCTACTCCTCCTGGACTTTTGGGACTAATGTAATCCCATACAGCTCCTGTTTTATAAAAAACAAAAGAGGGGATTGTTAGCAAAATGGTGCAATCTTTATGGCACGATCTACACCCTGACACCATCCTAGGCTCTAGCCCCTGCCACCATTGCTGGAAGCCAGGTAGCCACATGGCCCAACCACCAGTGATAGCCCCACCCCCATCCTAATGGGATTCACTGCTCCTACTTCCTTGCCTGCCCCCAGCAAAGTTTTGAAAGGACATGCTCATGAACACATGGCTCTCTCATCCTCTCCATCTCCTGACCTCTGTCTCTGTCTCCTTTCTCTCACACTCTCCTTCTCCCTCTTTTCCTTCTTCATCCCTTCCCTCCAGTCTATTGGGTTTCTCCAAATAAACTCTTTCCCTTAAAAAAAAAAAGGTGGTCACATATTTGCCTTCAAAGACAGATATAGCTTGCAGTCACATGAGAAAGTGGGTTGTGGTATCCAGCTAAGGAATGTTCTCAGACTAGTACATGGTGCAGGGGGACTTTTGCCCCCATTCTCTGAAGTGTCCTTCAGGCTTCCCACGTACATATCAGATTTGACCTAACCCAGTCTCCACATGCCTGCACCAGAATAACTTATCTGAATCTGAAGATGAGATACTCGCCAATCAGGATTCACTAATAACAGCCAATTTGAGCTTTAGGTATATTAAAGGGTTTTTTTGTTTGTTTGTTTGTTTGTTTAGCAATTGTGTACTTAAACTTCAAATTTAACTGGATAGCCTGTTTTTTTTTTTTATCCAATGACTCTACACTAGAAAAACCTCCTGAAAAAAATGTTGATCAGATCACACCACTATGCCAATGACTTCTCGTTAGTCTCTTCATGAAAGCAGAACATGGCCTGCCAAGATTTCCAAGAATCAACTGTCTTCTCCCTGGGCTTCAGCTGCACCACTCTCCCTCTTTTTACACCCCTCATGCAAGCCTCCTCCAGACTTAGACCCTGCCACACCCCTCACATGTACCATTCTCTCAGCCTGAGTTCCTTGACCCAGATCTTTACCTGACTGTCCATCAGTTCAATTGTTTTCTTCTTAGCCTGTCCTTCTCTGTGCCACCAATCTCAAGTATCTCCCCCATGGGTCTTTGTTACATCACTTTGTTTCAGCTCTTCATGACACATAACCCAGGCTAAGATGGTCTTGTCTATGATCTTTCTTCACTACACTCCCTGAGATTGAGGAACTTGCCCAAACTTTTTCCTGTTCCTAGTATTTAGAATAGAGTCTGGGGCCTGTTAGTCCTCAGTAATACTTGTTTAATGAAGTAAAATTGCTAATTAAGGAAATTAAGCTAATTAAGTAAAAATGTAGAGTCCAGGCAGCTCTATAACATACTCTGTTCTTGTTCAATGAATGGTTACATCTTTCTAATTGAGTGAAGGAGTATGATCAACACAGATCTAAAATAAATACATTCTGTACTTGTCCAATGAATGACTCATCTCTCTAAATCAGTAAGGGGGCAGACTCCACGCAGCTCAAAAAAAGACCCTGTTAATCCACCTCCCTGTTTCACCTAGCATCTCTATCAGAACAGCTAGACACATATCCCAGACAGGATGTCAGAAACTGCATTATTGCTAATTGAGTTAACCTGTGCACTGTGTTGACACAACTGTCTGCATTCACAGGTTAAGAACAAAATTTTCCTGCTCCATCATTAAGTGCAAAAAGGAAGTTACAAAATGGTACGTGTCATATGACCCTTGAAATACCTATAGCACAAGGGAGGAGAGAACTTCCACTTTGACTATGACCCTATCAGAATAAGATCAAAGTCAGCAAACTCTAAAGGCTTCCATAGCCCTGGCAACTCATGACTAGAGCCTAGGGAGATTACTGACGCCATGAACAGGAGTGTCAAATTGTTAAGTCAGCAACAGAAGTCACTGTGTACTTATATCCCATGTGGGATCTGTCCTTAATGTGTTGTCTAATGTGCAGTGATGCTATAACTAGTACTGAAACAGTGTTTTTACACTTTGTGTTTCTGCATGGGTACAAACTGATGAGATCTTTACTAATTATATACTGAATCGATCTTCTGTATATAAAGATAATTGGAAATAAAAAAAAACCTGGTGTTAAATTGGAAATGGCATAGAAAATTAATTAATTTTTTAAAAAAATATTATGTAGGATCTCTGTCTTTAATGTGCTGTACACTCTTATTTAATGCTATAACTAGTACTCCAACAGTATTTTTTTTCACTTTGTGTTGCTATATGGGGGCAAACTGTTGAAATCGTTACCTAATATATACTAAACTGATCTTCTGTATATAAAGAGAATTGAAAATGAATCATGATGTGATTGGAAGGGGAGAGGGAGTGGGAAAGGGGAGGGTTGTGGGTGGGAGGGAAGTTTTGGGAGGGGGAAGCCATTATAACCCATAAGCTGTACTTTGGAAATTTATATTCATTAAATAAAAGTTAAATTAAAAAATTAAAATAAAAAAGACAAAAGACGTGTTAATTGAATGCAAAAAAAAGAAATACCTATAGCACAACAAATACTTAATAAATTAATCATGTTTTTGTGGAAAATCCTGTTGATACATACATTGCTGGGAAAGCAGACATATAAATGTAAAATGTGGGTATCCCTGGGGGTGACAATATAAGTAGACTTCTTTTCTTTATGAATTCTTTAAGTTTTAGCTATGGCCATCTAATCATAATTGATGGAACAGGACATAAATCTCAGCCATAACATAACTGTCTCATCTCCAAGACCAGGTGGATTCATTGGTGGCAGTAGTTTTCCAGAACCAGCAGTGATTAGACCTCCTCACCACTGAAAGAGGAGAACTTTACCTCTTTTTGAGTGAAGAACACTGCTTTTACACCAATAAGCTGAGGGTGGCAAGAGAGGGGATCAAGCACATAAAAAATGTGTTAATGAAACGTATTCCCAAAATAACCTTGCCTCATTTTGGCCACTTTTCCCACCATGGGCAATGTCTCTAATATCTCCTTTTATCCTCATAATCATAGTGCTCCTATTTGTACTATGTATAGTTAACATATTTCAAAAATCCTTACAAGATTGTATGACTGCTATAGCCAAGCCATCACACAGGAACAACACAAGAGTGCTCTTCCTCTTCAATCTTCAATCAATATGAGTATAGATACCCCCACCCACATCAACACCCCATATCAGCAGAAAGTAGCCAGAAAGAAACCAGTGCCCTCATCTCCCTGTCTCTACTCAGAGTCAGGATTGATGGAACAAGGACATAAGCCTCAGCCATCTTGATTCTTTACCTGAAAGTAAATCAATTTTCCTGATGGACTCCTTTACACTTGCATTATTTCAAGAGACCAGTTCAGTCTCACACACTGTACTTTTCTCTACCCCACCCTCTGCACTCTTTTCCAGGTTTGTAAGGCACCCCCCCCCACACACACACACAAACAACTTGAAAAACCTGCAAAAGAAACTCATCTCTGACTACTGCCCCCCACCTCATGTCTAGACCCTTAACATACCCTAAGATATATAAGGCTTGGCCCACTAGAGGACTGTGCCCTCTGCCATGTGTTTGATCTGTGTTCATGCCACCAGTTGGTCACCTCTGAAAATTTATTTTTCTTTTTGAATAAATTCATTTTGGCTGTTTGTATCCTGTGTCCTCTCCATTCTACTCTCATTTCTCTTACAATAATAATTTTATAATTGAAAAAGCAGCAAAATCATTTCTATTTTTAAACAAGAACAAGGATTTACCCACAAGAAACTTGGTATACTTTTATAGACAAAAGTGTATACACTGATGCTGACAGACATAGGCAAAATGCATTTTAAACATATGAAGATACTTTCATTTTCAGGGAAATGCAAAATAAAACTGCTCTGAGAAACTGTTTTCAATCATGTGTTTAACAAAATTCTAAAGCACAATAATATGCTCCATTGCAAGGTTGAGGAGAAAATAGCAACACATATATAATTGGGAGAAATATAAAATGACACAGCATATATGAAGTTCAGTTTGAAAAAATTGCTCAAAGTCTATATTGTGCATACACAAGGCTGGCAAATTATGGCCCATGACTACCACTGACAGCTTTGCCTAGCCTGCTAGGCTGTATCCAATTGCCCTGGGTAGGATGGGGAGTAGGTGTGAAATGATAAGCCTTGGACATTGCAAGCACTTATGTTTGGGTTGTTGACTTTCCCCTTTTAGTCTCTATATATGACAACCTACAAAATTATGTGTTTGGTAGAATAGAAGAAATTACTGAGTTGTATCATTTGGAAGACAATTCCAATCAGGTGTCTGCAAGGCTGAAGCCATCATCATCCAAGAACTCTGACTATAAGAATATAGAGTGCATTTGAAGTTTGCAGGGTATTGCTGAAATTCATTCCTACTTCTCTCTCGTGAGGACACCCACTAATTTGTGTAGCAGAACTGCTTCATGAGGGCAGCTGTTGCTCAGTGGCCCTGGGTGGCTGCATATCCTGGTCTCTAAGGCCTGTAGACTTCACAGCAGCCCTTCCTCCTGCCATGGCAATGTGGTGGGAGCACCCTGGAACTGTCTCCCCAAGTCCCAGGACTGAATGGGGTAAATCCAAAGTGAGGGTCAGGCACATCCACTGGATCATCCAGAAAGAGAAACATGATTCACTGATGTTGGTGCAAGTGTGGAGAATTAGGAATCCCCTTGCTGTACTAATTAGAATGTGATGTGGTGTAGCCCTTATGTACAGCCATGCAGCACCACCTCATAAGGTTAGGGAGACATTGACCACAGGCCCTCACCATTCCACTCCTTAGGTATTTACTGACATGAAATTACAATCCATGTACACACAAGCATATTCCAAATTGCTCATAGCAACTTTATTCATAAAACCAAAAGCCTGGGAACAACTCAAATGTACACCAATTTATGAGTGGATAATCGAGTTGTGGGGTCCCCACCCCACAGATTAAGGGATGAATACACAATGATTAGGGTTGATTTCAAAACACTGTGTTAATTGAGCAAAGCCAGGCTTGGAAAATGGGTTTCATCAAGACAATCTAGAGTAGAACTGGAAACAGAAGGCATCAGAGGCTCACCTGGGACTGGGAGGTTGAGATAGAGGGTGAAGAACTGAGGTTTGTGGGGTCTTTTAAGAGCTGTTCCCCACTCTGATTGGGCTGCTGGTGTAACAAGTCCCAAAATTGATCCAACTGGCTACTGAATATTGGTCAGCTTTGGTCTGTGTAAATAAAACATAAGCAAGAAAAAGAGTGCAGGATAAGGAGAAAGGAAGCAAAATCTTGAGCACACTGAGTGCAGCACAAAAGTCTCCACCATTTTCCAGGAGTGAATTATTTGTGATTGCCCCATTCCCTAACAACAGCTCTATCAGTAGCTCAGTCCTGGGCCCACCATGCTTCTCTCCCCTTACCCTAGCACTGTTAGCAAAATCAGCCATGCAGCTGAATCCTGCCAGGACCAAAGCTATGATTGCTTTTGTGGCCAAGATTGCTACTATGGACCACCTGCTACTCTGAAGCCAGTGGCCATCCTGGCATAAGTATTTCCCTGGAGCAGCAGCCACCAGCTGCGCCTATGGACACTTGCAAGCTCAGGCAAATGTGGGTTCCACTCCTGCTGTATTTGTCCTAGTATTTTGGGCAGTGTAGGGCTTCCTTCTTTCATGTCT
The DNA here is from genome assembly GCF_033115175.1 of Lepus europaeus. Taxonomy (NCBI): domain Eukaryota; kingdom Metazoa; phylum Chordata; class Mammalia; order Lagomorpha; family Leporidae; genus Lepus; species Lepus europaeus. The sequence continues at coordinate 3,994,013 of NW_026909167.1, read as the reverse complement.
TACATCAGTGCCCTACTGGGTGTTGCACCTATGCTTAGGTGCCAGGTGCCCCTCTGTTCTGCATGGGTACCTCCCTCATGTGCTTTCTCCTCACTTCCACTCCTTTGGCCCATTTCTGCATTCGTCCCCACAAAGTCCCATTCTCAGATGGGAAATTAAGAGGCCGAACTGAGCCTATTTCCTATAGGGTCACCACATGTCTCACCATGCGCCATCAAGGAAAAGGATTTGGCCATCAAGAAAGTTTGATTCCCTGCTCAGTCTCAGACACTAAAGGAATGAATTTCATGGGCACATTTGGTTGGTGCCAGACTCAACCATCTTGTTTACTAAATTTGATTCTTAAAAAAAAATCATTCTAACTTCTCTTTTTTTAAAGATTTATTTTATTTATTTGAAAGGCAGTGTCAGAGAGAGGAAGAAACAGAGAGAAAAAGATTTTGCATCCACTGTTTCACTCCTCAAATGAGTGCAACAAACCAGGAAGCTGAATTTCTTTTCTTTTTTTTTTTTCTTTTTCTTTTTTTTTTTTTGACAGGCAGAGTGGATAGTGAGAGAGAGAGACAGAGAGGAAAGTCTTCCTTTTTGCCGTTGGTTCACCTTCCAATGGTTGCTGCAGCTGGCGCATCATGCTGATCTGAAGCCAGGAGCCAGGTGCTTCTGGTCTCCCATGCAGGTGCAGGGCCCAAGGACTTGGGCCATCCTCCACTGCCTTCCCCGGGCCATGGCAGAGAGCTGGACTGGAAGAGGGGCAACCAGGATAGAATTTGGCACCCCAACCGGGACTAGAACCCAGTGTGCTGGCACCGCAAGGTGGAGGATTAGCCTGTTAAGCCTTGGTGCCGGCCAAAGGAAGCTGAATTTCATTCAGATCTCCCATGTGGCTGGTAGGAGCCTGAATTCCTGAGCCATCTTCAAGGTTTTCCATCTTCCCAGAAGAGCATCTGGGACTCAAATCAGCACTTGGATATGGGATGCTAGCAACACAATGGCAGCTTAACCCACTGCACACAATACCAGCCCCTCATTGTAACTTTAAACAGATATATATGGTAAGTTGAAGCAGTGTCAAAAGTGTTCAATGGCTAGGCTACTACTGTCCTGTGAATTGTCCTGTTAATTGACTGTGTCATAGAGAGCTAATAGGTCAGGGCCTTCATACAATCATTTTCTCCACATTGTTCCCACATCTGTTGCACCACATTTCAGGGAACTTGTCAGAAATGCACAGGTTCAGGCCCCACTCCCAACTTAAGGGGATCTGGTGCAGTTAGCAAACATTTAACATGTAACAAGCTCTCCATGAGATGCAGTGGGCTCATGGGTCTTGCTCTATTTTGTACCTCAATGCTTCCATGTGCCTTAGTTTACTTCACTAATTTAAAGACAACAGGCTTCCAAGCTGCGTTTAAATACTGAATCTGACTAGCAAAAAATTTTACTGTGATGAAATATTGGAGACAAACTGTTTTACAAATGAGAGAAGTCTACTGAAAAGATCATTTTGGAGGCTGACAGTGACAACTGCATGGCACAGGTTCCAAGAACCCTCATTATCTGCATCACTTCCTGGCAGATGGTCTTCTTCTTTTTTTTTTTTAAATTAATGTATTTCTAAAATGCAGGTAGTCTCTACTTTGCAATAAAGTTAAAACCCCACTAAATAAATACTACCATCTGAGATTTCCAAGTAATAAGTCATTCATTTTGTCTAAAGCAATTTGAAAATCCTTTGTAGTTCTACATTTATGAATGAATAGATTGATTTCTGCTGTAGGTTCAATGAAGCCAAGGACTATGTCTTTCTAGCTCAACATCATTTCTCTACCACTTAACATAGTAGCCTGCTGGTATTTTGACTTGAGATTATCCTTAGCCACTTTCCAAAATAAATTCAGCACATTTAGATCTTCAGTTTTCAGTGTCTTTCTGGCACAGTAAACAGCAATGAGATTTCCTAAGTAATCATTAAAATAGTAAAATAAATTAAAATCCGGTCTATTCCAAAAAGGGTACAACTTTTTCCTCCTCCTAAATGTCAATTCTACTCACATCATTTATTATTTTCTCTTATCCCTTTGTCTCTAATAGCTTTTACAATCTTAGTAAAAATGCATTCTTCTCAAAGTTAAAGTCATTATCTGGTTCTAAATTATATCTTTTACTTGAACTCACAGAAACCACTGGAATATGACAAACTTCACTGATGAGTTTAGTTTCCAGATACAGTTTTAGTGGTAAGGAAGAAAAGAACAAGTAAACCAGAATTAATTTTAACTCTGCACATAAAACATCCATCAGGAAATGTCCCTTTCCATGAGTTGTAAAAGCACTGTCAGGAGCCATCATGTGACACAGCAGGTTGAGTTGCTGACTCTGATATCAGCACCCCGTATGAGTGCTAGTTTGAGTCCACACTGCTCCACTTCTGATTCAGCTCCCTGATAATGTGCCTGGGGAAGCAGTTGAAGATGGATCAAGTACTTGGGCCCCTGCTGCTTATGTGGGAGACTCAGATGGAGTTTGAGGCTCCTGGCTTTGGCTTGTCCCTGCCCCAGATTATGTGGTCATTTTGCTAGTGAACCAGCGGATGGAAAATCTTTCTCCTCTGTCTCCATCTCTGTAACTTTGCCTTTCAAATAAACTCTTAAAATAAGAAAACAACCTCTGTGAATGTAAAATATCTTGTGCCTGCTTCATGATACGTAGTAGTGACTGTGCTTTATCAGAGCGGTTTTTAATGATGTTATTCTAGAATGTTTTCTTTACAGATGATTGAGAAGCTAATTAAAAAAAAATGGTGCCAGGTACCACGACAGTAACAAAACTTTGCTGTTTTCGGGGTTTTGTTTTTTTACCTTTTTTCTTTTTTTTTTTTTTTAATGGAGTGTGCTAGATGTCTCTATAATTTTGTTCAAATGACTGCAGAACCTGGAAAAGCTGTTGCTGCTATTGATACATAACATACTACTATTACTGGTCTTTTTATATAAATATATATATATACATATATATAATTGAATTTTTGGAAACTTTAGCTATGCTGTCAACTTTGAGAAAAGTATCCCAGTTTACCGTGTTGAGTTGGCATTGTACAGAAATTAACAGCCATATTGGTCTAGAAACGTTAAACTTAATTTTTTTTTCCATTTGTACAGGGGTAACGCACTGTATTAAATATGTAAGGTCTTATCTACGTGGGTTTGATTACAGAACTAATAAAGTATTCTCTAAATAATGAAAAAAAATAAGAAAACAAAAATAAACAAATAAAGCTGCTGGGGATATGTGGTATCACTCTAATTTTTCAGTTAAAAATTCAAGATACAGGCTGGCACCGTGGCTTAACAGGCTAATCCTCCGCCTTGTGGTGCCGGCACACCGGGTTCTAGTCCCGGTCGGGGCACCGATTCTGTCCCGGTTGCCCCTCTTCCAGGCCAGCTCTCTGCTGTGGCCAGGGAGTGCAGTGGAGGATGGCCCAAGTGCTTGGGTCCTGCACCCCATGGGAGACCAGGATAAGCACCTGGCTCCTGCCATCGGAACAGCGAGGTGCACCAGCTGCAGCGCGCCTACTGCGGCAGCCATTGGAGGGTGAACCAACAGAAAAAGGAAGACCTTTCTCTCTGTCTCCCTCTACTGTCCACTCTGCCTGTCCAAAAAAAAAAAAAATTCAAGATACAGAGAAGGAGGTGATTAAAGCAGGATCTGGGTGGCAGCATCCCATATGGGTGCCGGTCTGAGTCCAGCTGTTCCATTTCTGATCCAGCTCCCCATTAATGTTCCTGGGAAAGAAGCAGAGGATGGCCCAAGTCCTGGGCCCCTGCACTCACGTGGGAGATCCAGAATAAGCTCCTGGCTCCTGGCTTGGGATCGGCTAGCTCTGGCTGTTGAAGCCATTTGGGGAGTGAACCAGCAGCTGGAAGACTTCTCTGTCTTTACCTCTCTCTATAACTCTTTCAAATAAATAAAATAAATCTTAAAAAAATTTAAGATCTAAATTTATGTCTCTATCCCACACTTTTCCCAACATATCCCATAACTTTCTAGGAAAAAAGTAGAGAACCACATTTAATGAATTTTTCAAAACTATATGATCTCACAGCATTTTTCGGTATATTCTACTCACATAGAAGGAACTTTCTTTACATTTCTACTCAACTAAAAAGAATTTGCCTTCATATGCAGTTTTATTGAAAGAGCACAGTTGTTCAGAATTGGGTGTAACAACAGTGTTTCTTCAATAGCCTCACTTATGAACTGCGTGTAATATGGATTAAAAATTGGTTCTTCTTATGCAGGCCACTTTTGAAGAGTTTACTTCCTAAGTACCAAAGCTCCATAGAAATCCAGTACTATTCTTCTGAAAGTATTCTTTTAAAAAATTTGTAAGAACTGCTCATTTTAGAAAATTGTAAAACCCTACTTGATTACTTCTTGACTGAGAGTGGTGTATCATTGCTAGCAGAGAAGACACCCATAGCTAAATCAGGTAGAATGAAAGCAGAACCCTGATCCTCGGTCTCCCTAAAACTGGGTTATTACTTTACAAGCATAAATAAAGGTGATTTTGTAGCATACACGCGCTGCAGCATTCAAAAATTCAAGTCCTGATCCAATGGCAAAGGGGTGGGCTGCTCCGGGCAATCCCTACACACGTAATCTGGACACTGCTGATTCACACTGGCATACACGAGTTCAAGACAGTTGGGAAGGCCACATTTTTTTTTTTTGCATGGTTTGTCATCATCTGCCAGGACAGCTTCTTCACTTTCCTTTTCTGCTTCCTCTTCTGAAGCCGTGATGATTTTTCACTATCAGACCCTTCACTTTCATCACTGCTGCCGCATGTTCAAGAACCAATCCATCTAACTTTGTCTTTGGGTTTTACCTTGCTTATTTTAGAATTTGTATCTTTCTCCAGTTTTTTCAAATTTTCTTTTTTGTCTGTATTTTGTGAACTGCTGAATCCTTTTCTACTTTATCTTCTCCCCTCCCCCCTTTTTTATCAGCTTTCTGGTCTCTGATCTCAGCCACTTTTGCTGTGGGCCTAGATATTCTTGGAGACCTCCTTAATATACAACCCATATTTGCTTTCTCTTCTTCTTTTTCTGTCTTCTCTTGTGTCCTAGTTCTAGAATTTTGGGAGGAGAATCTGTCTTCTTCTGACTTGATATCCTAATTGTTAACTTGATGCCCTCGTTTTGCCTTTCAGAGATTATCTCTGTATTTTCAGTGGTGGCAGTTTCTTCTTCAGGAATCAACTTATATTTAAATTTGCTTTTTCGCATAGAACGCTTTGTTTCAGAAGGCTCCTCTATGCCAGAGGTCTGAGTATTGTTGGGATTATCCATTTCTACCTTCATGGACTCAGAGTCCTCTTTCAGGATATCTGGATCTGTTTTTTCCAGGGAGTGACCAACGTGAATTTTACTCTTATTTTCAACCACTTCATTTTCTGAGTTCAGTTTTTCACAGTGGGAAGTCAATGTAGGTGATTGAGAAATTTCAGCTGTCCCAAGAAAACCTCTCTTTTCTGATTTGCGAGAACTCCTTGGAACTTCTTCTGCTATTAGACTCGACCTTTGCAGATCCTTATCATAAAGAATCTTTTTGGACTTCTATGACTTTTCAAGACATTCTAGGACTGGTAGATGTTTATCCTTCTTACCTTTGGGAGATCGGTCTTCAACTTTCATGGTGTAGGAGTCAGTGGTAAAAAAAGCAACTTTTAAAGGGAGATCCTTTGCCATCTCAGAAGACTCGGTTTCCATTTCTGCAAGATCAGGTTCTCCTATCTGCCCTTTTTGAGTCTGGGTCTCTGGGGCTGACACTGACCTACCAGTCTCTTTCCCTGCAGGGACCACTTCTTTCTCATGCTCACCTGTTTTCATACTTGTTATGACAGAGTTCAAGGCTTCTGCTCCATTTTCCTCCATGATGACATTTCTTTCCTTACAGGGGCTACCGTATGTATCTTCTTTTGCTTCATAAAACTTTGTCTCGATTGGCTCAGTCTTAAAATTTGGAGTTACCTTGTCATCACTAACTTCTCCACTTGCCATTTGCTTCCCTTCATGGATCAGAGTGGTGATTGTACAAACACTTTTAGAAATCTCCTCCTCCTATTTGATTTCATCTTTCAAAAACTCCTTTGTTGGAGTAACAGATTTACACAAAGGTCCTTTCACTGGACTGTTGAAATAATCACTCAGTTTAATTTCTCTCTCTCTCTCTCTTTTTTTTTTTTTAGTGGTATCTTGGCCAGTTGGTCATTTTTAAGTTTTTCTTTTTCTTCAGTAGATTTCTCCATGATGTCTTGAGAAGACTTAATGCTACCAATGAAGTCCAATCTCTCTGGCCCTTACACCACAAGCCTCTCCACATTACCTTTGGGATCCTAGGATCTGCTCTACATTCCTTTACTTCCACTTTGATGGGTTTGACGTTTTCCTTGAAAGAATCACTTTCTTCCTTGATAATTTTTTCCCTTAACTTCTGGCAAAGATTTTTTCCAGCTTGACTATGGCTAGTGGGTTCACAAGTTCCTTTTCCTCTTCCTTTTCTATTTTCACAATGGTCCTCTACAACATGGGCAGCAGAATGGTTTTCTGAATCTGCTGGCTGCTCTTTGCTTTTCATATTTTCATTATCCTTCTGTTCCTCTTGTTTAGGTGTTTCTTCCTCCTTTTGGGTCACTTCATCCTCTAGGCTGGGACTCTCCTGGGAAGAGTTTTTCAGCAGTACAGGATCAATCTGTGATTTCAGGAGTGCAAGGGTCTCAGCCAATTCATTTCGATTTCTGACAATGCATTTCCATGAAAAACCTTCTTGATCATCTTGTTCCTTTATGTACATTCTGACATTGCAATCCTGATCCAACTGGTACCAGTACATGAGGCTAACTTTGTCTCACCCAATTGGTTGGAAACCCATAGCATCAGCATCCTCCTCTGTGGGAGGCTGGGCCCTCTCCCACAGCTCTCTGGACAGTGTACGTACCAGTCGACCTGACCTTGTGCAGTTCTAGACAGCGTCAGGGAGTCTGGCAGCAATGATAAGAACTTGTACAATAACAGGCAGTGAAGAACATACCAAGGACATGATGAGAAAATACCAAGCAATGCATGCGACACAGAGAAGCAGCGTGGACAGGAGGATGATTGGACGGCGCCCGCGTGATCTAAGAACTGATTGGTTGAGCAAAATATATATGCCAAACAAAGGACTGGCTGGGACTTTTCTTTCCTTTTCTCTTTTACTTTTCTATATGCTGTTCTTATTCTTTGTAATACAGCCCTACTGAAGGGGAATCAACAGCGTTCCTGGTCGTTCTTCTGCATGCGGGGGAGCGACAACTGGTGCGGTGACTCGGATCGCTGGGAGTAAAAGCCGGTTAGTACCGGGGAGAAACAGCAGATGCTGGGAGTAAAAGCTGGTTAGTACTGGGGAGAAACAGCAGATGCTAGGGAAAAAACAAAAAACAAAACAAAACAAAAATAATGGCCGGCGCCGTGGCTCAACAGGCTAATCCTCCGCCTTGCGGCGCCGGCACACCGGGTTATAGTCCCGGTCGGGGCACCGATCCTATCCCGGTTGCCCCTCTTCCAGGCCAGCTCTCTGCTGTGGCCAGGGAGTGCAGTGGAGGATGGCCCAAGTGTTTGGGCTCTGCACCCCATGGGAGACCAGGATAAGCACCTGGCTCCTGCCATCGGAACAGCGCGGTGCGCTGGCCGCAGCGCGCTACAGCGGCGGCCATTGGAGGGTGAACCAACGGCAAAAGGAAGACCTTTCTCTCTGTCTCTCACTGTCCACTCTGCCTGTCAAAAATAAAAATAATAATAATAATAATAATAATAAAAAATAGGGGTAAGAAATGGGCAACACGCCATCCACTACTCGTTTACGGCTGTTATTGAGTCGTCTTTTAAAGACCACAGGAACTCCGGAAAAGGCAGCTGCAGTTTGTGCTTTTTTATTTTTTATTTTTTTTGACAGGCAGAGTGGACAGTGAGAGAGAGACAAAGAGAAAGGTCTTCCTTTTGCCGTTGGTTCACCCTCCAATGGCCGCCGTGGTAGCGCGCTGCGGCCGGCGCGCGGCGCTGATCCGGTGACAGGAGCCAGGTGCTTATCCTGGTTTCCCATGGGGTGCAGGACCCAAGCACTTGGGCCATCCTCCACTACACTCCCTGGCCACAGCAGAGAGCTGGCCTGGAAGAGGGGCAACCGGGACAGGATCGGTGCCCCGACCGCGACTAGAACCCGGTGTGCCGGAGAGTTTGTGCTTTTACGAGAGCTGTAGCCAGAACATCTTCCTGGTTTGTGGAGTATGGTGATTTAGAGCTGCCTTAATGGCGGCAAGTAGGCCGACAGCTCCGTGCAGCTGGTGAGTCGGTAGAGGTCTTGAGACTTTGGCAGCTAATGGAACAGGCTCTACAAGACCCTACCAATAGAATAGCTCTATTACTTGATGAAGGGAGTGAACTTTTAGAAAAAGTACAAGAAGAATCCTGGAGAGGCAGCCAAACTAACGCCAAGGGCTCTGAAGCAGGAAGGGGAGATAGACAGCCAGCAGAAAATGATCCCATGGAAAATATCAAAGAGGAAAAAGGGGCAGAAATAAAGGGAGAAGGTTCTTCTGCCCCTAAAGAGATTCCAAAAATATATCCTAGCTTAACGAGATTAGCTAACTTAACTATAGAGGATGATCCACCCAGATATCGGCCATTAACATTGCCAAAATCTTCACTGACACAAAATGAACCGTTCTCGGTACAGACGCAAGGCAAACATGAGGACTGGGAAGATGAGGAGGAGGAGATGTAGTGGATCAAACCGAGTGAGACAAGAGACTAGACCCAGTGTTCGAGATTATCAGAGGCCCGCCTGGGAGAAATATCAAATACCAAATCATGTATTCCCTGTCCTACAGGATCAACAGGGAAACTGGGGATGGACCCCCCCCCCCCCCCGGATCATAAGCTCTTAAAGGAATTACAGCAGTCCGTGCAACTGTATGGCCCGCATGCTAATTTTACACAAGCAGTGCTGAAAAACATAGGTCAACAGGGACTAATACCTAATGATTGGAGGAACCTAGCAAAGGCCATATTGGGAGGAGGTGACTTCCTTCTCTGGTCTGCTGCTTACAGACAGCCCGGGAGCAAGCTAAGCAAAATCATAGTATAGGAAACCCACATTGAAATGAAGACATGTTAAATGGGGAAGGCAATTTTACGGATCCAGACAATCAAGCTCGTATGCCAATAGCAGTATTATTACAAGTAAGAGAATTAGCCAGAAGAGTTTGGAGGATGGTTCCGAGAAAGGGAGAGATATGGCATATTTTAACTAAAATAGTGCAAGGTTCTACCGAACCGTATGCTAATTTTGTTAATAGACTTATGGAAACAGCAGGAAACATTTTTGAAACGGTAGAAGGGTAGAAGAAGCAATGCCGCTTGTGAGGAGACTAGCATGTGAACAGGCCAATAAGACATGCAGGGAGGCTCTTAGGCCCTGGCAGCATAAAAATATCCCCACCTTTTTAAAAATATGTAAAAACATTATGGATGATATAGCATCAAGAGCACACGCAGCAGTTGCTATGGCACAACAGTTCAGGAGAGACGTGGAAAGAACAAAATGTTTTAAATGTGGAAAAGAGGGACATTTAAAAAGGAACTACAGATCAAAGGGCACTGCTAGAGAGCAAACAGGGGGAGGCAACCAAAAGAAGCCTGGACTTTGCCCCCGTTGCGGCAAAGGCAACCACTGGGCCAGAGAGTGCCATTCCACATCTGATAGATCAGGAAATCCTTTGGCTCCTGCTACTGCACAGGAACACTGAAACCCACAAGGTTCATTAAGGTCAAAAAATGAAGTGTGAGCCCCCGCACCCCGGGGCTACAACAATCAGTGGGTGCCTCAGTCTCAAAAGGCTCAAGCATGTTCTGTACAGAGTTATGAGCCACCGAGCATTCAATTTTAACACCTCAAATGGGGGTGCAAGCTATTGAGGTAGATGCCAAAAATGGTATGCTCCCTAGGGAAGGGCTCAAAATTATTGTAGGAAAAGCAACAAATGCTTTAAAAGGTCTCATGGTAATTACAGGGGTTGTGCATTTTCCTACAGAAAGAATAAAGGTGCTTTTGCAATCTACAAAAGGAATTGCTCAAATTAAACTTCAGGAGCCAATAGCACAAATTTTAATGTTATTAAAAGCCCAGATTGACCATAGGTCTCAAAAAATTAAATTCGCAGCCTTGTCCATGTCCCAAACAGATCGGCCCCTATGGACTCTAATAATCAAGGAAAAATCTTTCCAAGGTTTGTTAGACACAGGGGCCGATGTAAACATTATAGCTAAAAATAATTGCCCACCATCCTGGCCATTACAACCAGGAGATAACACCTTAGTAGAATTAGGAACAGCTACAGCCCCATCTCCAAGTGCCCAGGTTCTTCAGTGGAAAGATCAGGAAGAAAATAAAGACAGTGTACAACCATATGTTTGTACTCTTCCCATCTCTTTATGGGGAAGAGATGTTTTGGAACAATTGGGACTTACATTAACTAATAATTGTCAACTGGAAGCTTCCCCAGAATGGTGCATAATGCGAAAAATAAAATATACTGGAGGTGGATTAGGTCTGGAGGGAAAGGGCATATGGGACTCCATTCAACCCCAAGGGAACAAAGACAGACAGGATTGGGTTTTTCATAGGGGTCACTAAGTTGTAGCCAGTGCCATTAACTTGGCTTGATAACAAGCCAAAATGAATACCACAGTGGCCCCTAACCCAGGAAAAACTGGCTGCCATCCACAAAATAGTGTCTCAGCAATTACAGGCGGGTCACTTACAGCCGTCTACTTCTCCTTAAAATACACCCATTTTTGTTATCAAGAAAAAATCCAAAAAATACCGTTTATTACATAATTTAAGGGCTATCAATCAGCAGATGCAGCCTATGGGGGCTTTGCAGCCAGGACTCCCAGTTCCTACTATGATTCATAAAAATTGGCCATTAATAGTCCTTAATTTAAAAGATTGTTTTTTTAGCATACCCTTGCATAAGCAGGACACACAGAGATTCGCCTTCACAGTCCCGTCCATTAATCATAAAGGCCCTAACAAGAGGTATAAATGGAAGGTACTGCCTCAGGAAATAACTAATAGTCCTACTATCTGTCAATTATATGTTAATTGGGCTATAGAACTTGTTTGACAAAAGTGCTCCGGGATACAAATTTATCACTACATGAATAATCTATTAATTACTACACCCGATGAAAATCACCTTTATGCTGCTTATGACCTCTTGTTGATGTTCCTGGAGAAAGCCGGGCTACAGGTTGCCCTGAAAAAAGTCCAAAAGGGTGACATAGTTCAGTACTTAGGACTATGGGTCACACCGGAGACAGTAACTCCATTAGATTTTGCAATCTCAATGGATGGATTACATACTCTCAATGATTTTCAAAAACTTTGCGGTAATCTCAATTGGCTCCGCCCTTACTGTAAATTGACCACTGAAGACATGATGCCTCTTTTTCGTATATTAGAGGGAGATGCTCAATTGAATCCTCCTTGCAGCTTGACTGCAGAGGCCCGCATGGCTTTAAATAAAATTAAAAACCAAATTAAAATTATACACATGAATAGATGCAATATCCAGGAACCTTTAGAAATTTTAGTGTTTATGGAAACACTATATCCCTTTGCAATTATTTGATAAGGCGGACTTCTGTTGTTTGTTTACCTGCACTCACAGGCTCCCCGTGTGCTATACACACAAGGAACTACGGTAGCTGATCTGCTACTTATAGCAGTCAAAAGAACTGTTAAAATTGCAGGCAAATTTCCTACCCACTGTGTAGTGCCTCTTGTTCATGAAGCTATAGAAGCTTTTATAAGGGAATGTTGGCAATGGGCTTATCTAGCCCTTGTCTTGCAAATTACGATAGACAATCATTATCCCTGACATCCTTTAGTAAATTTCTATGCCCAGGTTCCCATTAAACGAGTTGTTAAAGTAAGAAAAAATCCAATTCTGGGAGCCCCCACTGTCTTTACGGATAGCGCTAAAGAAGACACAGGGACTGCTATTGTTAACAAGCACCATTTTTTTGTTTTAACAGCCTCTCCCTCTCCCCAACATGCTAAACTTGCTATCATAGCTACAGTGTTAAAAAAACATGGATGGCCCTCTTACCATATTATCAGATAGTGCATATGTTGTGAATGCGATTCAAACACTTGCCACACCATGCCTTATACTCAAATCATCCTCTGTTTACCTTTACTTAACAGATATTCAATGCCTATTAACTCTTCGGCAACAACCCATTTACATAGGGCATCTTAGAGCACATTCTCAATTACCAGGACCACTTACTAAAGGCAATAGGCTGGCTGACTATTATTCCAGGTTTTTATTGGCCTGTTCTGCTTTACAACAAGCTCAAGCTTTCCACACTAAGTGGCATGTCAATGCTCATACTCTGAGCCTCAGATTTCACATCTCCAGGAAGCAAGCGAGGGACATTATTCAAGCATGTGAAAAATGCATAACAACCCAGCTGCGCACTATTTCCACGGGTGCTAATCCTCATGGCCTGATGCCAGGTCACATTTGGCAAATGGATGTTACACACATCCCTTCTTTTGGGAAACAAAGTTGCGTACATGTTACCGTTGACACGTATTCCGGTGTCGTTATGGCTACGGCCACTCAACGGGAAGGGACTCAACAAGTCATTCAACACTTAGCAACCTAAGACAGAGGACAGGACATGCTTCCTGTATCCTTGATGACGGGTAAGCAGAGTAAGCACTGCGGGGCACCTAAGACAGGCACGAGTCCATGCCATTAAATGTATAAAGAAGGGGGATCTGTGGGAGGCTGGGCCCTCTCCCACAGCCCTCTGGACAGTGTACGTACCAGTCGACCTGACCTTGTGCAGTTCTAGACAGCGTCAGGGAGTCTGGCAGCAATGATAAGAACTTGTACAATAACAGGCAGTGAAGAACATACCAAGGACATGATGAGAAAATACCAAGCAATGCATGCGACACAGAGAAGCAGCGTGGACAGGAGGATGATTGGACGGCGCCCGCGTGATCTAAGAACTGATTGGTTGAGCAGAATATATATGCCAAACAAAGGACTGGCTGGGACTTTCCTTTTCTCTTTTACTTTTCTATATGCTGTTCTTATTCTTTGTAATACAGCCCTACTGAAGGGGAATCAACAGCGTTCCTGGTCGTTCTTCTGCATGCGGGGGAGTGACACTCCTCATTAATAATGTTCTTGAATTTAAGATTGTCATCAAACTGACACACGCAGAAATACTTTAAGAGTGCTAATTTGCATTCAACACTCATTTCAAGATAGCCCTTCTTCTCCATCTCCCATACCCAGGTGTTGTTAAATTCTTGGCATATTTTGATCAAATATTTTTCCCATCTGTCTACTGTAATAGATTTGCCAATCTTCCTCATCAGCTTTAATGAGTTTCACCAATTCTGGTACTTCTCCCTGGCCGATGTCCAGTGGCGGTGCCTGAAGCACCCCCTCCAGCTCTGGGAACCACAACTCAGGCAGGTCTAGCAGTGGCCCGTAGCACTCCAAGATGGAGCAGACCATGGAGAAGTTGCGGCACAAACCTGGGCAGTCCAGAGGAGCCATCACTGCTGCTGCTGCCACCGTTGCCATTTTTAACTCCAGATGGTCTTCTTTCTGACATTTCTGGAATGGCACAGCGCATCCCCTGGAAGGAGACAGGTGATGTATATGACTGTTGGTGTCTGGTCTGGTCTCTGTTCCTTTTCTTATAACACAGCTGCCTCAGAAGCATGCACTGGAATTGGCCAGGTATTCACACATTGAAAGTCATGTCCATGTTTGGTGACCTTGCTGTTGTTGTTGGTGGGGTCCCAGTTCCCAGGGTCTTTCTAAGGAACTAACCATTCCTGGTCAAGCACCAGGAGAGTTGCTTTGTCTGATAACTCTGTAAAATAATACTCCAGAGAGATTTCATACATTTCAGGCTGGGAAAGCCCTCTGCCTGGCAATATCCCAGAAGAGGGAGAAGAGAAACAGTGGGAAGAAGATGTGCCCCAAACTCCGCCTCTTTTAACTATTCAATTAGGCCCTATACCAGGCACCACCCCTATCCTATAAAAGGATGATCCAAAATCTTAAAAATTACAATACTCATTTTCAGGATCATTATTGTGGCACAGTGATTTAAGCCACCACCTGCAATGCTGACATCCCATATTAGCACTGTTATCTACTTGTTATCCAGCTCCCTGTTACTGCACCTGGAAAAGTGTTGGAAGACTGCCCAAGTCCTTTGGCTCCTGCCACTCCAATGGGAGACCTGGATGGAGTTCTAGACTCTTGGCTTTGGCCTGGAAATTGCAACAATTTGGGGAGTGAACCAATGGTTAGATTTCTCTCTCTGTCTCTGTCTCTCTCTGTCTCTTTCTCTCTCTCTCTCTTCTCCTCTCCTTCCCCTTGCAACAAAAGCATAAAACCTGTCACCATACATAGGTTTGTGAATCAGCCAGCCCAAGCAACTGCCTGGAAGTTTCTGGGTTGAAACCTTCAGTTTATTGCTGAATAAACTTCTACTATGATTTCTCAACCAGATTCCAATGATTGAGTTAATGGGCAATCTGGGAAGGCCTCTTTACTTCAGGAAGAACAGGGGCCAGGGCCATGGAAGAAGAAGACATCACAGCTGCATGGCCAGAATCAGGGCCTGAAAGCCACATGGATAGGACTGCCACATCTGAGAGTGGAGTGATGAATGGACAGAGAGGAAAGGGAAGCAGAAGTCAGAAACACTATGGCTAACTCAGAGGTATATGCAGCTACAGAAGTTTCTATGGTGGCCTATAGCAGTGGAGTCATCTCTTATCTGAAATGCTCAGCCTCATGAATGTGTTGGAAGGACAGTAATCACTTATTATTGGAATGGGCTATTCTCAGACAGCCCTGATTTCAACTGCGCAAATAGATACCACAGATAATGCAATTTGTTGGATTTGGTTTGTTTTAACTGGTTCCTGCTTTCTTTCACAGAATGGGCAATATGCCACAAGTATAAGAAATATGCTTTAATTTTTATATCTTTCACAAAGGTTTTCAAAAAACAAATATGCAACTGAAAAAAATTTCTTATGGGTCTAGCATTGTTGTGTAGTAGGTTAAGCCTCTGCCTGCAATGCTGGCATCTCATATGGTCACCAGTTCAAGACAAGGTTGCTCCATTTCTGATCCAGAAATGGGATCATGGGAAAGCAGCAGAGAATGCCCCAAGTGCTGGTCCCTTGCACTGACATGGGAGACTCAAAAGAAGTTCCTGGATCCTGTTTTGGTGTGGCCTAACCCCATATTGTAGCCATTTGAGAGTGAACCAGCAGATCGAAAATCTCTCACTGTCTCTCTGCCTCTTTTTGTAACTGCATTTCAAGTAACTTTTAAAAAAATCTTTAAAAAAAAATCTCAGGGCTGGTGCTGTGGTGTAGCACATAAAGCCAATACCTTCAGTGCCAGCATCCCATATGGGCACCTATTCAAGACACAGCTGTTCCACTTATCATCCAGCTCTCTGCTACAGCCTGGGAAAGCAGTAGAATATGGCCCAAGAGCTTGGGCCCCTACACCAATGTGGGAGACCTGGAAGAAACTCCTGGCTCCTGGATTTGGATCTGTCAGCTCCTTTTGTTGTGGCCATTTGGATATTGAACCAACAAATGGAAGATCTCTCTCTGCCTCTGCCTCTCTGTAACTCCACCTTTCAAATAAATAAATCTTTTTTAAAATAATCTTTCATCAAACAATGTTAATACCTTGTTAAGCTTGGGCTTGTTTTCACCATAGCATTTTAGGAAGCTTTCTAGTGTGAACTCAGACATGAATTCTGGAATGTAAGGACTATTTTCTCATTTTTGAAGCCAACACGAGTAAGAAACAAGAAATGAGTGTTTGATAAGTCAGTGGCAGCTCTTGTTGTTCATGAAGAATTTTCATCTCATTTCTTTCATTCCTCAAATTGTTGCTCCACGTTAATTGGAGATGATGCTATAAAAACCCCCTAATCTGGTAATCTCAGCCACACAGAAAGCCAATCACTGACATTGGGGTGCTGGAAGAAAGTAGATATTTATTACAAAGCATAAAGCAAGGAGCCAGGCAGCTATTACTTAACTCTCAGGCTCCATGAGGAGTTAGGCTGATGGTTCTTATAGATTGAAATTGAAGCTAAGAGGTGTGTGATCAACTCATGTCCAAGTTCCTGGTCATTGGTGCTTGTGACCTTCCTTTGTTCAGTGATGCTATGCTCTCTAGGGACTTTATGATGGCCAGGTGGGCTTAAGTTCACCTAGGAGTTACATGCAGGTGGTAGTTACGTTCTTCCCAGACCTGGAATTTCCCTACACAATCCATCCAAGGACAATATTGGTCACCAAGATTCTTATCTACTAGAGAAGCCAATGACTCTTTGAGTCTGGTGATTAGAATCTTGTCAATGTATTGTATCACTCCCTCAAGTCAGTGAATTCTTTTCGGCAAAAAATAGGCAAGGAAACCTTGGGTTAAGAGAGCCAGACAAGAGTTTTGGCCCTGCATTTATGTTATAGTGGTTTGGTCTCATAATGGGAAAGAAAGCAAACCAGAAAGTGGAACATGACTTTATATTTATAGCCAACAAGCCAACAACCTGTATCCTAACCCAGACAATAGGTATGGCAGCACAGATTTAAGGACTTCTGGTGAGGGGAGGCTGAGCAAGAGTCAGAATGAGTGAGAAGGGTCATAGTTCCTGGGTCAAAGTGCAGGAGGGTTTGGAAAATGCCCTGATCCATCTAGTTGGAACGAAAGGATAATGTCTGTGGAAGGGCTTGCAGGAAAGCAATTGGCAAAGTGCTGAGCAGCTGAACCTCTTGACAGTGTGGAGGTGGATGGCATAGATGACCCAGGTATGTAGGCCCCTGTCACCCATGTGAGAGACCCAGATGGAGTTCTAGGCTCCTGGCTTCAGCTTGGTCTAGCCCTGACTTTTGCAGTCATTTAGGGAGAAAAACTGTAGATGGAGATCTGTTTCTCTCTGTGTCTCTTTCTTTCTCTCTGTAATTCTGCCTTTCAAATAAATAAATAAATAATTTTTTAAAAAAATTGAAATTCAGAAAATAATTTAGCAATGGACAAGGGGATGCAGTTATTTCCATCATATATAGTCTTTTTTTTAAAAAAAGACAACAATGTTTTCCAAAATACTCCACCACTTTAGACAATGATAGGATAGGACAGGTTTAAAGGTCTTTTTAAAATCCTGTGGCGCCGGCACACCGGGTTCTAGTCCCGGTCGGGGCACCGATTCTGTCCCGGTTGCCCCTCTTCCAGGCCAGCTCTCTGCTGTGGCCAGGAGTGCAGTGGAGGATGGCCCAAGTGCTTGGGTCCTGCACCCCATGGGAGACCAGGATAAGCACCTGGCTCCTGCCATCAGATCAGCGTGGTGCGCTGAACTGAACCAACGGCAAAAAGGAAACGTTTCCCTGTGTCTCTCTCTCTCTCACTGTCCACTCTGCCTGTCCAAAAAAAAAAAAAATCCTAAACCACTCTTCTTTTAAATTAAGATATCATGATGAATAAAATCTCAATAGGAACATCAAATCTAAGTGTTACATAATCTGTAGAATATTTATGTCATATATATAAATTAACATAAATATATCTTAAAGTTTATGATTTTATAACTTGACAATACTTTCCCTACAATTAAAGTAAGCCTAATTAGGTATTATCTCTGCAAGAAGAGAACTACAGGCTTTGAGGATTTCCAGGGACTCATCTGTAAATCTCAAGGTCAAAGGACTTACTGTAGAACTTTGATTTTTCTTTCTTTCTTTCTTTTTTTTTTTTTTTGACAGGCAGAGTGGACAGTGAGAGAGAGAGAGACAGAGAGAAAGGTCTTCCTTTTGCCGTTGGTTCACCCTCCAATGGCCGCCGCGGTAGCGCGCTGCGGCCGGCGCACTGCACTGATCCGATGGCAGGAGCCAGGTGCTTCTCCTGGTCTCCCATGGGGTGCAGGGCCCAAGCACTTGGGCCATCCTCCACTGCACTCCTGGCCACAGCAGAGAGCTGGCCTGGAAGAGGGGCAACCGGGACAGAATCGGTGCCCCGACCGGGACTAGAACCCAGTGTGCCGGCACTGCAAGGCAGAGGATTAGCCTAGTGAGCCGCGGCGCCGGCCTGTAGAACTTTGATTTTGAGGCAACCTGTCAAAGATACCAAATGCTTTGAAAATATTTGATCCAAATAGTATCCCTGATAATTATGAAATAATAATAATTTTTAATTAGAGTGGTTTAACCAGTTATACACCAGATTTAATTACATTTATAAAGTAGTCATTTAAATACATTTTTAAAATATATCAAATATCATTTTTAGCTTTCTTCTCTTTTTAAGGAATTTATTAATACGTTAGATTCTCAGAATCATTGCAATTGCATAATTATGACAACAAATTTTAACACTGAGTCAATCTTCAAACACTTAAACCAAACAAAAACAGCAGAGAACGTAAGAGATTATTTTGACAAAATGCAAAATTTCTTTTCCTTATTTAATTATCAAAAGATAGAGAAAAACTTCTTGTAGTGTATTTGTTCTCCCAATAGGATGCTCATTCAGAAAAGTCAAACTGATGGAAAAGTACTCAAATTTAATTAGTGGAATAGTATGTGTCTAAGTTTATATAAACAATGTAAACAGTGGAGCTTGTGTTGTTCAGCAGGTTAAGCTGTCACCTGCAACAGTGGTATCTCATATCCAAGTGCTGGTGTAAGGACAGCTCTTTAGGATGGGGAGGCTTGTGTCCAGGCTCAGCTCTAGTAAGCAACTTGTCGCTGAGTGACCTTCTGTTCCCTGAAACCTGTCCAGTTCCTGGGAGGAGAACAAGGCAGAACATGGCATGTCCTCGGGTGGAAGTCTGAGGAACATCTTGAAATGTGCGTGCCACCTTGGCCCTCTGGCCAAGATCTGGGATGGGACGCACTGCTTGCCATGAATCCCAGCAATGAGCCATCTTTGTTCTTGGGGCTTTAAAAGGGAGCCAGAGCAAGCCTCTGCTGCTCCTGTTTCATCCTGGGAGAACACGCAGTCATGCTGAATGTTGAATGTGCCCGTGATTACTGATGATGTTTGGTTCTCAGTATGGATCCTTTTCCCGGGCTGTATGTTGCCTGTGATGATTACTGATGATGTTTGGTTCTCAGTATGGGTCCTTTTCCACTGCTGTATGTTGCCTGTGATGATTACTGATGATATTTAGTTCTCAGTATGGATCCTTTTCCAGTGCTGTGTTGCCCATGATGATTACTGATGATGTTTCATTCTCAGTAAGGATCCTCCTCCGGTGCTGTGTGAAGATTGACTAGTGGTAAATTCCAGGGTTGATTCCCCTACTCCTAGGAACTCCCCCCCCCCCCAGTCCTTTCTCTCTCTCTCTTTCTCTTCTGCTTCTGAAAATGTGCTACTTAAATAAACTGCTTGTTTCTTTATACTACAAGGCTTGTAGCATATTTCTTGCAGATCAAACTGAAAGTAACCAAGTCTGTGCACAGCAGATGGCCAAAAAATAATTTGCCATCACAGCTGGTTTGAGTTCTGTTTGCTCTGCTTCTGATCCAAATCCAAGCTAATGTGCCTGGGAAAGTATTGAAAGATGGGCCAAGTTATTTGGCCTTGGCAACCAACTTGGGAAACCCAGATGGAGTTATATGTTCTGGCATTTAGCCTGGCCCATCCCCTGGCTATTGTGGTCATGTGGGGAGTAGACCTTGAATGGAAAAATATCTCTTTATCCCTTTCTTCCTCTCTAATACTCTTCCTTTCAAATAAATTTTTAAAAAATCTAAATCTATACAAGAAAACTTTGCATAGAAGAATATCCCTTATTATCTGATTACATGGGAAAATTTGAATTTATCAAGAAAAGCCAGAGTAAAGAACAAAGTTATCTTATAATCATTGGCTTCTAATATAATAATATATTTAGTGTCAGTTCATAACATTGTCAGAATCAAGGAGGAGAAAATAGTTTGCAGACTATAGTCTAGAAAGTTGACAGAGGGTCATAAATTATATAGAAACTATTTTTAAAAGTTACACTTTTAAAAAGGATATTAAAATTAAAGATCAAACTTTTTGTAGGTTTTTACTAACATGTCAACATATACTTTTAAAAATCATGTTGTTTAACATACATGGCCAAATTCTAGTTATATGCCAGTATAACTTTGGTATTAATGCTTAATTTTTAAAAAATGACTATTTATGTAAAAGGCAGTGTTATAGAAAGAGAGAAACAGGGAGGCAGAGGGAGAAACAGAAAGACAGAGATATTTTATCAACTTGTTCATTCCATAAATGACTACAATGGCTGGGGCTGGGCCATACAAAACCAGGAGCCAAGAACTCTGTCATTGTCTACCACGTGAGTGGCGGGGGCTCACGGACTTGGGCCATCTTCTGCTGTTTTCTCAGGTGCACTAGCACTGTAGCAGAGCAGGCAGGACTTGAATCACTGCTCATATGAGATGCCTGTGTTGTAAGCTAAGGCTTACTCTGCTGCACTGCAACACAGCCCCAGGTCTTTAGTTTTTAAAATTTCATATATGTAATTTGCGCTTCTAACATAGACTTGCTAACTCCATTATAAATTTTAATTTCCATATATTGATTAAACTTATTTCTTACCCTCAATAACTTAATTTTTACTGAACACTAGCAAGCAGTTTTGAACTACTATGTATCAAAAGTTTATGAAAACACACTTACAAAAGGATCAGATGCCATTTATAGAGCCTAAGAAGCCAAAAGTACATAGATTGATATTTGGAAACATTTATCTCTTTTATATTTACCCAATTTGTTTTTAGCAATTATAACTAGATTACTTAAGAAACTAAAACAGGGCTGGCACTGTGGTATAGTGGGCTAAGCCTCCACCTGAAGCATCAGCAACCCATATGGGCACCAGTTCATGTCCCAGCTGCTCCTCTGCTGATCCAGCTCTCTGCTATAGTCTGGGAAAACAGTAGAAGATGGCCCCTGAACCCAAATGAGATACCCAGAAGAAGAAGCTCCTGGCTCATGGCTTTGGATTGGCCCAGCTACAGCCATTGCAGCCATTTGGGGAGTGAATCTGTGGATGGAAGATCTTTGTCTCTGTATTTCCCTCTCTCGGCCTGTAACTTTACCCCTCAAACAAGTAAAAAATCTTTAAAAAATAGACTAAAATATTGGGGTTGGCATTGTGGTCGAGAGGGTAAAAGCCACTGCCTGCAGTGTTGGCATCTCATATGGGCAATCGATTCATGTTCTGGCCTCTCCACTTATGATCCAGTTCCATACGAAAGGCCTGGAAAAAGCAGAAGATAGTCCAAGTGTTTGGGCATCTGCTACACACATGGAGACCTAGATGAAGATTTTTTGCCTCCTGGCTTTAGCCTGACCCAGCCCTGACCATTGCAGTCATTTGTGAAGTGAGCCTGCAGATGGATGATCTGTCTGTCTCTAACTCTGACTTTCAAATAAACAAAAAAATCTTTAAAAATAAGCTAAAATACTAGAAAAGCATGGTAATTATCAAGTCATATTCTTGGCAAAGAACAATATTGGAAACTCGACTGTAACTTACATATGGGAAGAAATGAACATTGATTGCATCATACTTCTACTTGCATGATTTATTGTTATGTAACAGTTATACCTTTATGGCCCTGGCCATCTGGGGAGTAAATCAGCAAATAGAAGATCTCCTCTCTCTCTCTCTGTCTCTCCCTCTCACTCTGTAACTTTCAAATAAAAAAATAAACTTTTTTTTTTAAGAAAAGTTATACTTTTGTGGTTGGCACTGTGGCTTAGTGGATAAAGCTTCCACCTGCAGTGCCAGTATCCTATATGGGTTCAAGTTCTAGGTGCTCCACTTCTGATCCAGCTCTCTCCTGTAGTCTGGGAAAGCACTGGAAGATGGCTCAAGTCCTTGGGCCCCTGCAGCTGCATTGGGAAGCTGTAGGAAATCCTGCCTCCCAGCTTCATAGTAGCTCAGCTCTGCTGTTGCGGTCATTTGGAGAGTGAACCAGAAGATGGAAGACATCTCTCTGTGTCTCTCCATCTCTCTCTGTAACTCTGCTTTTCAAATAAAATAAATAAATCTTTTTTATAAGTTATAATTTTATGACTTTAAATACCTATTAAATAATTTATGCTTGACCTGCAACCTCAGGTACAAAATATGTTGATGACTCTAAAATCATCTTTAGCTTGATCAACAAATTTTAAATAATCTGTGTATCAGAGATTTATTTAACTCAAATGAACTAAAATGCATTTGGATTTATTTAATAGTTTTAATTTATATACATGGTATTTTATCAGCCTACTAGCAGTTTTTTTTTAAGATTTTATTTATTTCTTTGAAAGGTGGAGTTACAAACAATGAGAGGGAGAGACAAAAAGAAAAGTCTTCCATCCCCTGGTTTACTCCCCAGATGGCCACAATGGCTGGAGCTGAGCTGATCTGAAGCTAGGAGCCAGGCACTTCTTCCCAGTCTCCCACACAGTTGCAGGGATCCAAGTACTTGAACCATCTCCCACTGCCTTCCCAGGCCATAGCAGAGAGCTGGATCAGAAGAGGAGCATCTGGGGCTAAAACTGGTGCCTATATGGGATGCCAGCTCCACAAGTGGAGGATTAACCTACTGTGCCACGGCACCGGCTCTTATAAGTTTTTTCTTTAATTTTTTTCTAATTTTAATCTTTAATTTGTTTTTAACACACTCAATGTGCATTGTAGATACAATTCTATCATAATAATATTCCCTTCCTTTCTCACTCCCTCCTCCCCCCCTACTATCCACTCTCCTTCCTTCTTATTTTTTTTTGTTTGTGAAATAACATTTTAAATTTACATTACAGGGCCAGCACCATGGTGCAGCAGGGGCTGTGACACTGGCATCCCATGTGGGCACCGGTTCTAGTCCCAGCTGCTCCTCTTCCAGTCCAGCTTTCTGCTATGGCCTGGGAAAGCAGTAGAACATGGCTGAAGTGCTTGGGCCCCTGCACCCATGTGGGAGACCTGGAAGAAGCTTCTGGCTCCTGGTTTCAGATCAGCACAGCTCCAGCCATTGCAGCCATTTGAGGAGTAAACCAATGGAAGGAAGACATTTCTCTTTGTCTCTTCCTCTCATTGTCTGTAACTCTACATCTCAAATAAATAAATAAAATCTTTTAGAAAAATTAACATCACAGTAAAATGTTTGCTATTCACATAATAAGAAATTTAACAAGTAAAAGCAAAAAAGGTCTTATTAGTGGGAATATAGACAACAGCTATAAATAATAATTGAATGGAAAAATGACCATTGCGTGCTGGGTTCTAGTCCCGATCGGGGTGCCAGATTCTATCTCAGTTGCCCCTCTTCCAGGCCAGCTCTCTGCTATGGCCCAGGAGTGCAGTGGAGGATGGCCCAAGTGCTTGGGCCCTGCACCCCATGGGAGACCAGGAGAAGCACCTGGCTCCTGCCTTTGGATCAGCCCAGTGCGCCGGCCGCAGCACGCCGTCCGGGCGGCCATTGGAGGGTGAACCAATGGCAAAGGAAGACCTTTCTCTCTGTCTCTCTCTCTCACTGTTCACTCTGCCTGTAAAAAAAATGACCATTGCACACATATACAGTAAATTTAAAGTAATCCCAGATCATAACAACTATACTAATATAACATTTTTTTCAGATTTTTTAATTTATTAATTTGAGAGGAAGAGTTACAGAGAGGGAGAGACAAATAAAGGTCTTGTATTTACTGGTTCACTCCCCAAATGGTGTAATAGTCAGAGCAAAGCCAATACAAAGCCAGGAGCCATGCACTTCTTCTGAGTCTCCTACATGAGTTCAGGGGCCCAAGAACTTGGCCCATCTTCTATTTCTTCCCCAGACTCTAAGTAAAGAGCTGGATTGGAAGAGGAACAGCCTGGACATGAATCAGCACCCATATGGGATGCCAACACCACAGGCAGAAGCTTAGACTACTATGCCACTATGACTACCCCTAGTATAACATTCTGAACCATTGGTTTCACAAAGGTATAAAAGTTTTACAAAGCTATATTTGCAGCAAAACTGATACAGACATTTCTCCCATTTTGTTTTTTTAAATTTTAGCTCTGACATACAAGGGGAACATGTGGTATTTGTCTTTCTGAATCCAGCTTATTTCGCTCAACATAATGTCCTCCCAGTTGCATCCATTTTGTTTCAAATGGCTGACTTTCATTCATTTTATAGCTTAATAATAATTAATTTTGTATATACACTCTTTTATACATTCATCTGATGATGGACAACTTGGTTGATTGCAAATTTTGGCTATTGTGAAGAGTGCTGCTATGAACCTTTTTTTTTTTTTTTGCAGATCTTTGCATTTTTTTTTTTTTGATGACGAACTGCATCATGCTTAAGTACAGCACAATGCACCAACAGTGATGTGAATCCCTTTGTGCAATGCCTGGGGACTGCAAGAAGGGGCCAAGTTTACTCCTAAGGAAGAACAGATTTTAAGCAAAAATGATTAATAAAAACTGACAGGGATCCAAGTACTTGAGCCACCAACTACTGCTTCCCAGAATGTATATTAGTAAGAAACTAGATCAGAAACAGAGTACCCATAACTTGAACCAGACACTCACTTACATGATGCAGGCATCCCATATGGCGACTTAACTGCTGTGTCAAATGTTCATCTTCAGTGTTTTAATATGCAGTTCTTTGAACTGAAGAAGGTTGAGGTTTTCAATGATTTGTATTTCTTTTATTAATTGCTTTTTGTGTCTTACTCATTTTTGTATTAGGGGCCTCAATATACATGCACATAGTCACATATAAAAATGTAAGTATGTGAGTCTTGTTTTCTAAGTCGTACAGATTTTTGGACAGCAGTTTGTTACACAGAAGTTTATTCTTTGGACTGCATTAGATATAATTACAATACAATGACCTTCTGGAATGTTGACATCTGCTTCTGGGTCAGATACTCTCAAGGTCAGAGTATGGACAACAGTATGGACAGATGACTAAGATTGTGTATTCATGGGCAATATATGTTTTATGAAACCCAATTGAGGTTGCTTGTCATTGAACAAAGCCCAAGCACTGGATTTGATAACTAGAAATTGACCAAGTCTTCAATACATGGAGCACAGGGTGTTGAATAGAGAGGATTGAGAGACTGAGGGAAGGCACAGCTGAAACTACTTCTGGGACAGCTGTTTGTTTCCCTCTAAAATGGAGGACAACAGAGTGCCTCTCTCCCTTTGCTTAACAGCAAGCTTCCTGAGGCTTCCTAACATGCTAACAGCCCATAATAGTATGCATACATGTTGCATAGTAACTTGCAATCCCATAACAGTTATCTTTGCAGAACTGTCTTTTCACAGTCCCTGATAAAACTGAACAGAACTGGTTGCATCCAACCTTTGTAACTGGAACCATTCTCTTGAGAGAGCAAATCTGACCCCTTCCATGGCTCTGACCTCCTGTTTTGTGATTTGATCTCTTCCTCATACACTTGCTCCAGTCATGATCCCATTGACCATTAGGTCCTCACAAGAGGCCAGAGTAGACCATTCAGCCTTCAAATTTCCCACCTCCAGAATGAGTTCCATAAGTATCTTGTTTTATAAGTCTCCATCTTTGGGACTTCATCATAGTGATGATAGATGGACTAACACTGCATAACATAGTAGGCTCTACTAACCAGGGCTGTTAATGCTTTCCTTTCCTTTAATCTGGACCAAAGAGAAGCAGAGCTTGGACACATTTTATACTGGGTCTTTTGCACTTGCTTGTCCTTTTACTTAGAATTCCCTTCCTCACACATGCACATATCTTATTGTCTCCATCCTTTAGGTCCCCACTCAGATGTCACCTTGTCTGAGTGGCATGTGGAGGCCTTTGGAAGACATCTGTGTTCAGAGTGACTGCTCAAGAGAGAATATTCCAAATGCCATAGTGGGTTTCTGAGCTGACCTCCAGAACTGGAGCATGGCCAACATAAAGGAAGGAGATGAAATTCAGCTTGGAAAGGGCTGAGATCAAGCTGCTCAGCCAGGTAGGGAGCTGGCATGGGGTCCAGGTGAGTATTCCAGAACTGGAACTGGACTGTTTTACCTCCACCCAGTTCACTGCCCAACACAGAGATGGACCCACCCACAACCAGTCCATGTACATGCCCAGTGTCCTTAATGGGCTCATGCTGAGAGCCTCACTGTGCCAGCCTCCCAGAGCTGTCTGCCTATCATTTCCCACCACCATCCTCTCCCCTTTTCACTGAGATGCATCCTCCTTTTCATCTCTCTTACCAGAGAAACCTTTCCTCACTTCTTTGTATTCCAGGGGCATCAAGGGCCAGAAAGCACTTGTCTCAGCAAGGTCCCTGGCAGTGTATCTGCCAGAACACCCCAGCTCACTCTAGGGGCTGGCTGGGAAAGCCTCATTTTTGAGACCTGGTCTCAGATGTGAGACCACATTTTAGAGATCAGAACTGCACAACCAGATCAGAGTTAGGCTTGAAGAAGCTGTGAGGTGGTGTTCAACTCAACAATGTTGGCCAAAATCTCAGAAATCCCTGGATCTAGTGGATGGGACTGACAGTGGGCACAGGACAGTGCTGCAGGCAGTGGTCAGATGACTCCAGATATAGGTAAAAGATGAGGTAGATAGGAAGGTTTCTCGTGATGTTTCCTGGTCCAGCACAGACAAATTGCAAATTAGTGTCCCCATGCCCTATAGGCTTTATGGGAACTTACATTACTGCTGTAAGTGCTGCACTATGGGGAGAATTCTGGGTGGACAGAGCAATGGTGAGGACTGCAACTGTTTATTCAGCAGCCCAGAAGGGCTACCTCAGAGACCACTGCTCTGTGTTGGCCCTGGCTGAGGACAGAGCTAGGCAGAAAGTCCTACAGCTTCTCTAAGGTGTGGTAGTTTTCTCTCAGAAGGGAAGAACTCATCACAGATGTCATGAGTAATCTCTATGAGACAAAAATGGGAAACAATGCACCCAAACTTGCACACTCACAGAACCTATTCAAGCTTCAGGTTTCTGTCACCATGCAGGGGCATTTTAAAGCCTTCCTGGAAAATGAAATTTAAATATATGTTCATTTTGGTGCAGAAAATTAAAACCCATACATATGAAGAGTCTTCAGAAATTTTGCGAAAAATGCATATTATTAAAACCTAGAGGAGCCAGCACTGTGGCAAAGCAGGTTAAAGCCCTGGCCTGAAGTGCCAGCATCCCATGTTTCTGCTGGTTCTAGTCTCGGCTGCTCCTCTTCTGATCCAGCTCTCTGCTATTGCCTGGGAAAGCAGTGGAAGATGGCCCAAGTCCTTGGGCCCCTGAACACATGTGGGAAACTGGGAAGAAGCTTCTGGCTCCTGGCTTCAGATCGGAGCAGCTCTGGTCTTTGTGGCCATCTGGGGAGTGAACCAGAGGATGGAAGACCTTTCTCTCTGTCTCTATCTCTCTCAGTAACTCTTTCAAATAAATAAAATAAATATTTAAAAAACCCTAGATATGCATTTAAATATATATATATATATAAACATATTTTAATGCCATTTTGCCACCAACATTTTCAAAGATCCTTGGATTTCCAGTGCATTTCAGATCATGAAATAAAGTGTTGCTGTCTCATTGCTTTCATGTCAGCAAACAACAAAGAAACTTCTGTCCAAGCACATCTGGGAATATCAAAGCCCATCACAAAAAAACCCACTTAATGGCATGGAAAGAAAGCTGGAGCATGTGGGAGCCAAGTTCCTGGCACTGACTCTCTGCAGCCACTATACTTGTCCACATGTGACTGAAGGGAAAGGCCAAAGATTTGGCAGCTGATCCTCAGACACTACCCATTTCTGCAAGCACCGTGGCTTATGTATCCATGACCAGGATGAATCATGGATCCTTTCTTCTGGGCCAAATCATGTAAAGATGTGCCAGATGTTATCAGATGTGACTGTTTTAGAAGTACTTCTGGGGGGCTGGCTCCATAGAGCAGTAGGTTAATCCTCTGCCTGCAGTGCCAGCATCCCATATGGGCACCAGTTCTAGTCCCAGTTGCCTCTCTTCCAATCCAGCTCTCTGCTATGGCCTGGGAAGGCAGGAGAGGATGGCCCATGTGCTTAGGCCTCTGCACCCACATGGGAGATACAGAAGAATCTCCTGGCTCCTGGTTTCAGATTGGTGCAGCTCTGGCCATTGAAGCCATCTGGGAGTGAACCAACAGAAGGAAGACCTTTCTCTTCGTTTACCCCTCTCACTGTCTGTAATTCTACCTCTCAAATAAATAAAATCTTTAAAAAAAAAAGAAGTACTCCTAGACTCCTTGTTTCCAGTATTGTTCAGCCCAGCCAAAACATGTGAAAAGGATGCTAAGTCCCCCACCAGTCAGACAATGAAGGATTTTTCAGAGAAGGAAGGAAAGAAAGAGAGAAAGAGAGAGAAAGAGAAAGAAAGAAAGTGTGTGTGGGGGGGGCAGTACGTGCAACAGTGCATCTACCAGGCTTCCAGAGGTTTTTTTGTCACCTGAAGAGTGAGGAATATAAAAAATTTAGTTGATCTTACACACACAGAGATACATAGTTATATGCATGTAAATGCACATAGTTGGTTATTTTGGTTAAGAGGCTGGCTCATTTATCTGGATTCAATGGGTCTACTGCCTGAGTCTCATGAAAATTTTTTATATATTTAGTTTAAGATGTAGCCTTTTTAAAATTCACATAGCTACACCTATATATTGCAGCAAACCAGACCACTGTGTCACTTATAGACACAGTTGACACTGATTAAAGCAAAAGAACTAATTCAGGGGCTACACTCTTGGGCTACAAATTATTTTCCAATAAAGCCTGCTCCATAAAGAAGAGGGGACTATTATGCCAGATACACAGACATCAGTATAGGGGCACAGGAAATAAGAAGCAGGATTCCATGATACCTCGAAAAGAAACAATGGTCCTCCAAAGAAATCAAGATAGAAATCCTCTTCACAATAGCTGCAAAAATCTCAAATATTTAGAAATAAATTTAACCAAAGTGAAAGATCTCTACAACAAAAATTATCAAACATTGATGAAAGAAAACATCAACTATGCTAAAAACTGAAATTCTTTGCTCATCAATTCAAAGAAACAAAATATCTATACTTCCTAAAGCTATTAACAGATTAAATGCAAACCCTATCAAACTACCAATATCATTCTTTAGAGTTGAAAAAAATCCTAAAATTTATATGGAATCACAAAAGACACCAAATAGCCAAAGCAATCCTAAGTAAGAAAAACCAAGCTGGAGGCATCAGAATACTTAAAGCTATAGTAATTAAAACAGCATGGTACTGGCATAAAAACTGATAAATAGATCAATGGAACAGAATTGAGAGCTCAGAAATTAATTCACATTACATCAAGTCAACTGATTTTTGACCATACATTAAGGATAATCTCTTCAATGAATGGTGCTGGCAAAACTGGATGCATATATGTAGAAAAATGAAATTAGATCCATACCTCTTATCATATACAAAAATCAGCTCAAGTTGGATCAAAGACCTACAATTAAAGCCCAAGACTATTAAGTTGCTGGAAGAAAATGTAGGGGAAACATTCCAAGACATTGATGTAGGGAATGACTTCTTGGATAAGATCCCTAAAGCACAGACAACAAAAGCAAAACTAAATAAGTCTGACTATCTCAAACCAAGAAGCTTTTACATAGCAAAGGAAATGGTTAATAGACTGAAGAGGTACCCAAAAGAATTAGAAAAAATATTTTCAAACCAACTATCTTACAAAGGATTAAAATGCTGAATATACCAACAACTTAAAAAACTAAGGAGATAATGGTGCTGGAACTTCAGCCGCTGAGGCCTCAGAAGGTGGCTGAGCCGGTGCCTGTAGATTGGAGCGCCTCAGGAAAAGACTCAAGAAAAAAAACTGCAGAGGAAACGCTTCCAGATCTAGTGGATGTGACACAGAGGACCTACAGGGAGCCCACCGCGTGGAAACCCAACCACGGGAGACGAGCCGCAGAATCTCGCCAGTGTGGAAACGAACGGAAGGTAAGACAAAGATGTCAGAAACCCGAGACATTGTGGGGGAAAAGCAGAGGCCTCTCTCTTCACTCACCAAGCAAAACAAAGAGCAGGCGCCATTTTACATAGGTAAAGCACCGCCAACGACTTCACAAACTCAGTAACTTTGGAACTTTGGTGAAACTTGAGAACACATTGAGGGCTGCATAAACTCTTTGTGTCGTCCCAGGGGTAGATCAAACGAATACTCACAGAGGACAGATTTCAACTACCCTCAATTCCACTCACCTGTGCCAAATTACTTCCCAACTGAGTCAAAAAGAGAGAGAGAGAGAGAGAGAGAGAGAGAGAGAGAGAGCAATCCAGCAAGGAGCAAGGGAGAGAACAATCTGGGTGAGTCACTTTTTGCACAGCCTTAAACCTGAAGAATCAAGCGGAGCTCTCTGGCCACACACATCACAGCCACTAAGGATCCATCAAAGCAGACAGCCCACTTAGAAGCACAGTATAACGAGAAAAAAACACCACAGCAAAAAAAAAAAAAAACAACAAAACATAAATTATTTCCAACATGCCAAACAACAAACGTAGAAACCGAGGTAACAAGAGCAAGGAAGACACTATGAATGATGCCCCCAAATGAACAAGACACCCCAATCCAAGATTATGAAGATGAAGAGATAGAGGAAATGCAAGAAGCAGATCTAAAAAAATTGATAAGAACATTAAGAAGTTCTCAAAAACAAATTCTTGAACTACAGAAATCCTTAATGGACAAGATAGAAAATCTCTCTCGTGAAAATGAAATATTAAGGAGGAATCAAAATGAAATGAAACAGCTCATAGAACCCCTAATAAACATGATCAAAAGAGATCCTCAACACGACACGTTGTAATCAAACTCACCACAGTGAAACACAAAGAAAAGATCCTAAAATGTGCAAGAGAGAAATGCCAGATTACTCTCAGAGGATCTCCAATTAGACTCACAGCTGACTTCTCATCAGAAACCCTATGCTAGGAGAGAATGACGAGATATAGCCCAGGTACTAAGGGAGAAAAACTGCCAGCACAGAATATTATATCCTGCAAAGCTCTCATTTGTGAATGAAGGTGAAATAAAGACCTTTCACAGCAAACAGAAATTGAAAGAATTTGTCGCCACTCGTCCAGCCCTGCAAAAGATGCTTAGATGTGTTACATAGAGAAACACAGAAACAGGGTAACCAATATGAAAGAAGATAAAGGAAGGAAACCTCACAGCAAAAGATCACAGGAGTCTCAAACCATATATTAGAAAAAATCTTTGGCAAATGACAGGGCAAAGTTACTCCTTCTCAATAGTCACATTGAATGTTAATGGCCTGAACTGTCCAGTTAAAAGACACCGATTGGCTGATTGGGTTAAGGAACAAAACCCATCTTTTTGCTGCTTACAAGAAACTCATCTTTCCAACAATGATGCATACAGACTGAAAGTGAAAGGCTGGAAAAAGATATACCATGCCAACAGAAATGAAAAAAGAGCGGGCGTAGCCATCTTAATATCGGACAACATAAACTTTACCACAAAAACTGTTAGGAGAGACAAAGAGGGGCACTATTTAATGATTAAGGGATCCATTGAACAGGAAGATATAATGATTATCAATGTATATGCACCTAATTACAGGGCACCAGCTTATTTAAAAGACTTGTTAAGGGACTTAAAGGGAGACTTAGACCCCAATACAATAGTACTGGGGTACTTCAATACTCCACTCTCAGAGATAGACAGATCAACAGGACAGAAGACCAACAAGGAGACAGTAGATTTAAATGACACTATAGCCCAAATGGATCTAACAGATATCTACAGAACATTTCATCCTACATCTAAGGACTTTACATTCTTCTCAGCAGTACATGGAACCTTCTCTAGGATTGACCACATACTAGGCCATAAAGCAAGTCTCAGCAAATTCAAAAGAATTAGAATCATACCATGCAACTTCTCAGACCACAAAGGAATGAAATTGGAAATTAGCAACTCGGGAATCCCTAGAGCACGTGCAAACACATGGAGATTGAACAACATGCTCCTGAATGAACAATGGGTCATAGAAGAAATCAAAAGAGAAATCAAAAATTTTCGGGAAGTAAATGAGGATAACAGCACAACATACCAAAACCTATGGGATACAACAAAAGCAGTGTTAAGAGGAAAGTTTATATCAATAGGTGCCTACATCAAGAAATTGGAAAGGCACCAAATAGATGAGCTTTCAGTTCATCTCAAGGATCTAGAAAATCTGCAGCAAACCAAACCCAAACCCAGTAGGAGAAGAGAAATAATTAAAATCAAAGAAGAAATCAACAAGATTGAATCAAAAAAACATTACAAAAAATCAGCCAAACGAGGAGCTGGTTTTTGAAAAAATAAATAAAATTGACACCCCATTGGCCCAACTAACTAAAAAAAGAAAAGACCCAAATCAATAGGATCAGAGATGAAAATGGAAACGTAACAACAGACACTATAGAAATAAAAAGAATCATCAGAAATTACTACAAGGACTTGTATGCCAGCAAACAGGGAAATCTATCAGAAATGGACAGATTCTTGGACACATACAACCTCCCTAAATTGAGCCAGGAAGACATAGAAAACCTAAACAGACCCATAACTGACACAGAAATTGAAACAGTAATAAAGGCCCTCCAAACAAAGAAAAGCCCAGGACCAGATGGATTCACTGCTGAGTTCTACCAGACATTTAGAGAAGAATTAATTCCAATTCTTCTCAAACTATTCAAAACAATCGAAAAAGAGGGAATCCTCCCAAATTCTTTCTATGAAGCCAGAATCACCTTAATTCCTAAGCCAGAAAAAGATGCAGCATTGAAAGAGAATTTACAGACCAATATCCCTGATGAACATAGATGCAAAAATCCTCAATAAAATTCTGGCCAATAGAATGCAACAACACATCAGAAAGATCATCCACCCAGACCAAGTGGGATTTATGCCTGGTATGCAGGGATGGTTCAACGTTCGCAAAACAATCAACGTAATACACTACATTAACAGACTGCAGAAGAAAAACCATATGATTCTCTCAATAGATGCAGAGAAAGCATTTGATAAAATACAACACCATTTCATGATGAAAACTCTAAGCAAACTGGAAGGAACATTCCTCAATACAGTACCTATTGAACGGGGAAAAAGTTGGAAGCATTTCCGCTGAGATCTGGCACCAGACAGGGATGCCCACTCTCACCACTCCTATTCAATATAGTTCTGGAAGTCTTAGCCAGAGCTATTAGGCAAGAAAAAGAAATTAAAGGGATACAAATTTGGAAGGAAGAACTCAAACTATCCCTCTTTGCAGACGATGATTCTTTATTTAGGGGATGCAAAGAACTCTACTAAGAGACTACTGGAACTCATCGAAGAGTTTGGCAAAGTAGCAGGATATAAAATCAATGCACAAAAATCAACAGCTTCTGTATACACAGGCAATGCCACGGCTGAGGAAGAACTTCTAAGATCAATCCCATTCACAATAGCTACAAAAAAAATCAAATACCTTGGAATAAACTTAACCAAGGATGTTAAAGATCTCTATGATGAAAACTACAAAACCTTAAAGGAAGAAATAGAAGAGGATACCAAAAATGGAGAAATCTTTCATGCTCATGGATTGGAAGAATCAATATCATCAAAATGTCTATTCTCCCAAAAGCAATTTATACATTCAATGCAATACCAATCAAGATACCGAAGACCTTCTTCTCAGATCTGGAAAAAATGTTGCAATACATATGGAGACACAGAAGACCTCGAATAGCCAAAGCAATCTTGTACAACAAAAACAAAACCAGAGGCATCACAATACCAGATTTGAGGACATACTACAGGGCAGTTGTTATCAAAACAGCATGGTACTGGTACAGAAACAGATGGATAGACCAATGGAACAGAATAGAAACACCAGAAATCAATCCAAACATCTACAGCCAACTTATATTTGATCAAAGATCCAAAACTAATCCCTGGAATAAGGACAGCCTATTCAATAAATGGTGCTGGGAAAATTGGATTTCCACGTGCAGAAGCTTGAAGCAAGACCCCTACCTTTCACCTTACACAAAAATTCACTCAACATGGATTAAAGACTTAAATCTATGACCTGAAACCATCAAATTATTAGAGAGCATTGGAGAAACCCTGCAAGATATAGGTACAGGCAAAGACTTCTTGGAAAAGACTCCAGGAGCACAGGCAGTCAAAACCAAAATTAACATTTGGGATTGCATCAAATTGAGAAGTTTCTGTACTTCAAAAGAAACAGTCAGGAAAGTGAAGAGGCAACCGACAGAATGGGAAAAAATATTTGCAAACTATACTACAGATAAAGGGTTGACAACCAGAATCTACAAAGAAATCAAGAAACTCCACAACAACAGAACAACCAACCCACTTAAGAGATGGTCCAAGGATCTCAATATACATTTTTCGAAAGAGGAAATCCAAATGGCCAACAGACACATGAAAAAATGTTCAAGATCACTAGCAATCAGAGAAATGCAAATCAAAACCACAATGAGGTTTCACCTCACCCCGGTGAGAATGGCTCACATTCAGAAATCTACCAACAACAGGTGCTGGAAAGGATGTGGGGGAAAAGGGACACTAACCCACTGTTGGTGGGAATGCAAACTGGTTAAGCCACTATGGAAGTCAGTCTGGAGATTCCTCAGAAACCTGAACATAACCCTACCATACAACCCAGCCATCCCACTCCTTGGAATTTACCCAAAGGAAATTAATTTGGCTAATAAAAAAGCCATCTGCACATTAATGTTTATTGCAGCTCAATTCACAATAGCTAAGACTTGGAACCAACCCAAATGCCCATCAACGGTAGACTGGATAAAGAAATTATGGGACATGTACTCCATAGAATACTATACAGCAGTAAGAAACAATGAAACCCAGTAATTTGCAACAAGGTGGAGGAATCTGGAAAACATCATGCTGAGTGAATTAAGCCAGTCCCAAAGAGACAAATACCATTTGTTTTCTCTGATCGGCGACAACTGAGCACCAAAGGGGAAACCTGTTGAAGTGAAATGGACACTATAAGAAACAGTGACCTGATCAGCTCTTGTCCTGACTCTAGATGTACAATGTAATACTTTATCCTTTTTAGTATTTGTTGTTGTTGTTGTTGTTCTAGTACTAGTGGTTGAACTCTGTAATTAACACACAATTATTCTTAGGTGTATAAATTTTAACTGAAAAGTGATCCCTGTTAAATTTAAGAGTGGAAAAAGAGAGGGAGGAGATGTACAATTTGGGACATGCTCAATCGGACTTGCCCCAAATGATGGAGTTAGAAATGTGCCAGGGAATTCCAATACAATCCCATCAAGGTGGCATGTACCAATGCCATCTCAGTAGTCCAAGTGATCAATTTCAGTTCACAATCGATGGCTCTGATAGGTCTAAGAATCAAAGGGATCACACAAACAAGACAAGTGTCTGCTAATACTAACTGATAGAATCAAAAAGGGAGAGAAAGATCCAACATGGGAAGTGGGATACACAGCAGACTCATAGAATGGCAGACGTCCTAAACAACACTCTGGCCTCAGAATCAGCCCTTAAGGCATTCGGATCTGGCTGAAGAGCCCATGAGAGTATTGTAGGCATGGAAAGCCAAGATACCATGGAAAAGAAAAAAAAAAGAAGAAGAAGACCTAAATGAAAGATCTCTGTGAGTGAGATCCCAGTGGAAAGAACGGGGCCATCCAAGAAGCAGGTACCTTTCTCTGAAGGGAGGAGAGAACTTCCACTTTGACTATGACCCTATCAGAATAAGATCAAAGTCAGCAAACTCTAAAGGCTTCCATAGCCCTGGCAACTCATGACTAGAGCCTAGGGAGTTTACTGACGCCATGAACAAGAGAGTGTCAAATTGTTAAGTCAGCAACAGAAGTCACTGTGTACTTACATCCCATGTGGGATCTGTCCTTAATGTGTTGTCTAATGTGCAGTGATGCTATGACTGGTACTGAAACAGTATTTTTGCACTTTGTGTTTCTGCGTGGGTGCAAACTGATGAGATCTTTACTAATTATGTGCTGAATCGATCTTCTGTATATAAAGATAATTGGAAATGAAAAAAAAACCTGGTGTTAAATTGAAAATGGCATAGAAAATTAATTTTTTTTAAAAAAATATTATGTAGGATCTCTGTCTTTAATGTGCTGTACACTCTTATTTAATGCTATAACTAGTACTCCAACAGTATTTTTTTTCACTTTGTGTTGCTATATGGGGGCAAACTGTTGAAATCGTTACCTAATATATACTAAACTGATCTTCTGTATATAAAGAGAATTGAAAATGAATCATGATGTGATTGGAAGGGGAGAGGGAGCAGGAAAGGGGAGGGTTGTGGGTGGGAGGGAAGTTTTGGGAGGGGGAAGCCATTGTAATCCATGGGCTGTGCTTTGGAAATTTATATTCATTAAATAAAAGTTTAATAAAAAAAACTAAACAAAAAGCAACCAATGCCTTTGAGAAATGGTCAAATGACTTCAATAGACAGTTCTCAAAAGAAGAGATAAAATGGCCAACAAAATATATGAAAAAATGCTCAATATCACTGGCCACCAGGGAAATGCAAATCAAAACCTCAATGACATATCACCTCACCCCTGTCAGAACAGCTAAAATCCAAACCAGAGAGTAACAAATGCTGGTTAGGATGTGGAGAAAGGGGAAAACTTATATACTGTTGGTTGGAATGTAAATTAGTGCAGCCACTGTAGAAAACAATGCGGAAATTTCTTTAAAAAACAACTAGAAATAGGCTTGTCATATGATCCAGCAACCTGAGTACTGGGTATATACCCAAAAAACTTGAACACAATATATCAAAGAGAGACCTACATAATCATGTTTATAGCAGCACTGTTCACGATAGACATAATTTGAAGCCAACCAAGATGTCCCTGACTGGATAAAGAAAATATTATATATATTATATATAATATTAAAATATTATATAGTGTACAGGCAATAGAATACTATTCAGGTATCAAAGAGAATAAAATTCTACTATTTAAAATAAAATGGATGCAAATGAAGGACATCGTGTTGAGTGAAATAAGCCAGACTCAGAAAGACAAATACCACATGTTCTCCCTTATATGTGGCAACTAGAATTTATTTATTTATTTTTAAAGATTTATTTATTTATTTATTTGAAAGTCAGAGTTACAGAGAGAGAGGAGAGGCAGAGAGAGAGAGAGAGAGAGAGAGAGAGAACCAGAGACCATATGGGATGCTGGCGCTTCAGGCCAGGGTGTTAACCCGCTGAGTCAGAGCATCAGCCCATGGCAACTAAAATTTAAAAAACAAAAAAGAAATGTCTGCTTGTATCAGTACTGCTGCGAATAGAGCTTTGTAAATTTGCTTTATAATTTTGTCAAACCAGTGGTTAAGAATGTTATACTGATCACTAAGTAACTGAAAGTAGATCTTTGTAAAAATTAAGACTGAGAATATGAGAGGGAGGATGAGGAAGGATTGGAGCATGGGTGGGAGGGAGGGTAGGGGGAGAATTATCACTATGTTCCTAAATCTGTATATATAAAATAAATGAGGGGCCGGCGCAGTGGCATAGGGAGTAAAGCAGCCGCCTGCGGTGCCGGCATTCCATATGGGCACCGGTTCGAGTCTGGCAGCTCCACTTCCGATCCAGCTCTCTGCTATGGCCTGGGAAAGCATTAGAAGGTGGCCAAGTCCTTGGGCCCCTGCACCCACATGGGAGACCCAGAAGAAGCTCTTGGCTCCTGGCTTCAGATCGGCACAGCTCTGGCTGTTGCAGTCCATTGGGGAGTGTACCAGCGGATGAAAGACTTCTCTCTCTCTCTCTCTCTCTCTGCCTCTCCTTCTCTCTGTGTAACTCTTTCAAATAAACAAATAAATCTTTACCAAAAATAAATAAAATAAAATAAAATACATAAAACATACAACGTAAATAAATTTTTAAAAAGAATTTTATACTATTATAGTTTTAATAATCTGTGATAAGATTTACTGGTCATTTTCCATTCAATTATTGTTTATAGCCATTGTAAATATTTGCATTAAACTAGAGTCTTTTTTCTTTTTGCTTGTTACACTGTTTATTCATTGAAGTAATAAGCCTTTTTATTGTGATGTAAATTTAAAATGTCATCTCAAAAATTAAAAAAAAATAAAGAAATGGAGAAGGAAAAACAGTGGGAGGGAGAGAGGGGGAAGAAGGGGAATATTGTTATGTTCTTAGAATGTATCTACAAATCACATTGGATCTATTAAAAACTAATCAATATTAAAATGAAAAATTTAAAAGTATTTATTTGAAAGAGTTACACAGAGAAATGAGAGGAAGAGAGAAAGAGAGGTCTTCCTTCTGCTGTTTCACTCCCTGATTGGCTGCAACAGCTGGAGCTGCGCCAATCCATAACCAGGAGCCAGGATCTTCCTCTGGGTCTTCCCACGTGGGTGCAGGGGCCCAAGAATTTGGGCCATCTTCTACTACTCTTTCAGGCCATAGCAGAGAGCTGGATCAGAAGTGGAGCAGCCGGGACCCAAATCAGTGCCCATATGGGATGCTGGCACTTCAGGAGGTGGTTTTACCTGCTACACCACAGCACCAACCCCAAAATAAAATTTTAAAATAAATGTAAGTATATAGTTAATCCAAAAAATTATAATGTTGAGGCCATCACTGTAGCACAGCAGATTAATGCCCTGGCCTGAGCACCGGCATCCCATATGGGTGCCAGTTTGAGACCCAGCTGCTCCACTTCCAATCCAGCTCTCTGCTATGGCCTGGGAAAACAGTAGAAGATGGCCCAAGTCCTTGGGCCCTTGCACCCATGTGGGAGACCTGGAAGAAGCTCCTGGCTCCTGGCTTCAGATCAGTGCAGCTCCAGCCATTTCAGCCAATTGGGGAGTGAACCAGCAGATGAAAGACTCTCTCTCTCTCTCTCTCTCTGTTTCTGCCTCTCCTCTCTCTCTGTAACTCTAACTTTCAAATAAATAGATCTTTAAAAAATTATAATTGTATCTTCCATGTTCATTAAATTACATGTGTGGATTAGGTTTAGTAGTCTGTTGTGGTTCCCTTCATCTTTACAAGCTGGTGCATAATTTTGAGTGTTAAGCACATCCCTTATACATGTGAATTTTTAAAATTAATATATTAACTAGTTTTGATCTATAAACAATAGGTTTTACTTCCTTATAGTCAGTCTCTTTCCCTTTTCCTTGATGTCTGTCTCTCAGGCCTGCTCTGTTCTTTGTCCTGCCCCTGTTCATTTTCAGATGTTTCCTCATTTTCATGCTTCACACATCTCTCTTTTCCCCTTTCCCCAAAGAAATCTCTCTTTGTAACATTCCTCTGATTATATTGGACTCACCTGACCATCATCTCCTGTAACATGCATGCTCCATTTGCCCATATGACTGTGCTCAACCAAACACAAGTTCTAAGTTAAAATTATTAAGTTTGGAGAAGGTGAAATCAAAATCAAGCACAAAGTATTTCTGAGTGTGGGATCCTGTAGCAGCTCCACATTCTTAAAGCTGGCATAGGTTGAGAGTTACTCATCAAATTTCTCTGGTGCTATGTAAGCATGCTGAATATTTTAGAGTAACTGTCAAAATTATAGAAATTCAGGTTGTAAAAAACAGACAATACAACAAGGGTAGGTTGGGGAAAGTAAATAAAACTGCTCCAAATATGGAGGAAGCATTATAAAGTGAAATAATTCTCTCCACATTCACAGTGTTCAATTAAGTTTAAACCTGAAGTTGCTTTTATGTAAGTTTTTATGTGGCAAACTGCAACCTGGCTTGACACCCAGCCCAACTGAAAGCCTACTTGTGAGCATATGTTTAGAAAACGTCTGCCTATTAGCAAATCACAGCAGCTGAGCATCAGTCAGTTTCAGGTAATCAGATTCAAATAGGGTAAAACACTCAGCTGTAACCCATTGCATCATCGCCAGAAATTTGTTGGCTCCATTGCAGTTCTGAGGGTTGCCGGTTCTAGAATTATGAGTAAAAGCCAGTTAACATTTTTCTTTCTTTTATAATTTGTTGTAATTTTTTGTTTTGGCAATTATGGTTATTGGAATGGTTTGAGGACAGACTAAGAATTCTGTCAGGGGAAAAAAAGATGTGGGTTCACCAATTTGTCTATTTAATTTCTTTAAATGAGAAATACGAACAGGCAAAATAAAAACTGTTTTAGGCGGAAAAAAAGGGTAGAGCCTGTTAGGACCCTAGGTACATGGTATGCACTCAACAGGACTCACAGGAGCTGCTGCTATTACTGTTGATATTGTTGTCAGTGTTATTTCACCTGAAGAAAAGCAAGGCTGGAAAGAACAACAACCTGCCTCTTTCCCATCCTGTGCTCAAAGAAAAATAGCCCAGAGAATCACTCCTAGGCCTCCCTCTACCTCTTATTTTTAGAAATCACATTGATGAACATTGACTCCTCTCCCACTGATGAGATTCAGAAATAGAACCAAAGAGGAGAGATGAAATGGCTGAAATTGTCCACATAGGCATTGCAGATCGATGTCAAGTTGAACCAGTAGACTACAAAGATAATGAAGATCCAGAATTATTCCAGTCAATCAAGAATTTTAAAAGTCCCTGTGAGGTCCTTTGGGGCCCAGATGGAGGAGGTATCTGGCAAACAAGCCTAACTGTCCTCATATGTGTTCCTATAAGCTGGTGATGATCAAGTTCAAGTGGTGAAGGCTACAAAGAAAAGTAAAAAACTTCATTCAGAATCAAGAAAAATGATAGTTATGAATTTTCATTGCCAACTTTTTAACTTTTTTGTTAAACTGACAAGAAGATTGAGCTGACAATAGAAGACATTAGGAGAATGACAGAATATGCTCAGGAAGCATTAGAAATAGTGCACAAGAAAGGTTCCATCTGAGGTATGTCAACTGCTGATATCTAGATTAGTGCTCTGTAGGGTGCAAGACAAAATCAAACTACACAATAAAGGTCAAATGAGTGGAAAAAGTGCATTCAGATGAGTGAAGAATCTGACTAGTTTTGCAGTGTCAACATCTATAATACATACACTGGTGACTATGTACATACATGCACAGGTTTTCAACTGTGTGTGTGTGTCTGTGTGTGTATGCAATTGCATATAAAATGCGTATAGAGCTACAGACCCATAGGCCCACTTTTGTGTATATTTTCAAGCAGGCATACTGAATGGATTGGTCCAATGTCTCCAAAGTACTGTATATATCTTCAGCAAGAATGTAAGAAAAAAAATTGAATATATATGGAACAGATTTTAATAATAATTATCAGAGTAGTATCAATAGTGGACTAATTGACTGCAATGTATTCCTAGCTGTTGTGCTCCATAACTGTCAAGTTGTGGACCAACATAGATTTTTCTTATTTTTACGTTCTTTTAAATTGGTATCTCATAAATTTTTATTTTAATCTGATAAGCAACTCCCACAGGAAAATATCTTTGTAATTTTTTGATATCCCAGTGAGTCTAGACTATAAACTCTGAATATATTTATGACTATTTCTAATTTTAAAAAGATTTATTTATTTGAAAACTAGAGCTATAGAGAGGCAGAGGCAGAGAAAGAGAGAGGTATTCCATCTGTTGGTTCACTCCTCAATTAGCTGCAATGGTGAGAGCTTTGCCCATCCAAAGCCAGAAGCCAGGAGTTTCTTCTGGGTCTCCCATGTGGGTATAGGGGCCCAAGGACTTGGGCCATTCTCTACTGCTCTCCCAGGCCATAGCAGAGAGCTAGATCAGAAGTAGAGCAGCTGGGACTTCAATCAGAGCCCATATGGGATAATGACACCACAGGCAGTGCCTTTACCTACTATGCCACAGCACTGGCCCCACCACTATTTATTTCCAAATGGTCATTATCTTACAGCTAAATTTGACAATGTCTTTTTTTAATTTTTAAAGATTTATCTATTTGAAAAGCAGAGTTACAAGGAGGCAGAGAGAGGGAGAGAGAGAGAAAGAGAGTGAAGAGTTAGAGAGAGAGAGGTCTTCCATCCTCTGGTTCATTTCCCAAATGGCTGCAATGGCCAGAGCTGCACTGATCCAAAGCCAGGAGCCAGGAGTTTCTTCCAGGTCTCCCACATGAGTGAAATGCCCAAGGACTTAATAATAGAGAGCTGGATCAGAAGTGGAGCAGCTGGGACTCAAACTGGCACTCATATGGGATGCTGGCACTACAGGCAGTGGCTTTACCCACTATGATGTAGCACTGGCCCCTTGACTGTTGGGAGCCACTGTGCTGGGTTCCCTGTGTAGGCCTTTGTTTAGACTAACCTTCAACTGTGTTCCTGTAAGGAGGAGTCACTAGAAAGTCCATTTGTACAGCTCACTGATATGGTTAGCGCCTGGCCATCTGGCTTCAGTGCTCTCTTTCTTGTACCTTGATAAGCATGTCTGCTAGCTGAGAGACCTCGCTGTAACTCCCTTTCTCAAATTGATACTGATTCCTGTGAAATTATTCCTTTGAATTATGTTGTGAGATGACACCTGCTTGCCCTCGACTGTTACAATCCTTGCCTTGTATTATATAAGCTGCTTCCTTCTCCAATAAAGTGAG
Organism: Lepus europaeus; assembly: GCF_033115175.1. NCBI lineage: Eukaryota > Metazoa > Chordata > Mammalia > Lagomorpha > Leporidae > Lepus > Lepus europaeus. The sequence continues at coordinate 3,951,150 of NW_026909167.1, read as the reverse complement.
CCTTGATCAGACTTTTGTCTTGGCTCCATTCTCTGTGCCCTTGTCCCTCTTTTCATTCCCACTCCCTCCTTCAGGTTCTGTTCGACAGGTGCGGCTGGCCCGCATCACTTGACAATGTCTATTAAGAAATAAATAAATTGCAGGTCATTGTTTTATTTGTTTTCCCTAAGAGGAAAATAATTTTAAAAATTTTACCAATTTGGGGGCTGGCACTGTGGTGTAGTGGGTAAAGCTGCTGCCTACTGTGCTGGCATCTATATGGGTGCTGGTCCAAGTCCCAGCTGCTCCACTTCTGATCCAGCTCTCTGCTATGGCCTGGGAAAGCAGCAGTAGAATATGGCCCAAGTCGTTGGGCCCCTGCATTCACGTGGGAGACCAGGAAGAGCTCCTGGTTCTTGGCTTTGGATCAGCACAGCTCTGGCCTTTGCTATCAATTGGGGAGTAAACCAGCAGATGGAAGACCTCTCTCTTTCTCTCTGCCTCTCCTTTCTCTGTGTAACTCTGACTTTTGAATAAATAAAAGAATCTTTAAAAAATTTACCGATTTTTATTGTAGTTTTGTATTTTAAATTTCAAGTGTTTTCTACACCAAACCTAGCAAAACTGGAGATGATAGTTTGTGATTTATAATAAGCACTAGACAATTTGCAGTTTCCTGCATCACAAAGAAATTTTTTGATAAAAAAATTAGTATTAATAGCATTGTAGGCCATGTAGAAAAACTGGAAGTAGAACACTTCTGCAGGTTTTGTTCATGAAATGTCTATTTTCTGGAGTTGTGGCTTGGAAGCTGCAAATGCTCAAGGTTCTCACATCTCAAGGATAGAATGTGTTGGAATCCACTTCAAGGGGGAACTTTAATATAGTGTAAGCCACAGCACAGGGCCTGCCAACCCAGGGTTAGGAGTCTCTGTCCAGGGGCCAGAGACTAGGTCCATTGAGACCTCAGCTGACACCATCTGAGGTCTCAAAAAATATATCACCTAACAGGTGTGGTACTACAGAATAGAGTGACCTTAAACAATGTTGTTATTATGTTAACCAATCAGGCCAGGTAAAACTACATCCATCAAATAGTCTTCAATAGGGTCCAGAGACCCCCATCCCCCATTTCCTCTCCTCTGTGAAATCCTCTCATTACTTGGTTAATGACACTCTTAGGATCATTGGTTGCTATTCTCACCCTGTCTTTTATGCTACCATGTCTGTTTAAGTGTTTACAGGAGGTGATAATGGAACAAACCAAGGTCTTCACCAACCAGGCAGTCAACCAAATGCTACTACAGGGATACATTGGTCTCCCCACTCAGGAGACAGTCTTGAGACATATCCCTATGCCAGAGAGAGTAACTCGTTGCCCCATGTCAGCAGTAAGTAGCTCTAAAGACAGATCATCATCCCTCTACCACTCCTGGAATTTGGGGCTGATGTAATCCATACAACATGTGCTTTATAAAAAGCAAAAGGGGGAATGTTATTAAAATGGCACAGTCTTATCTGTGGTGCAATCTATGCCTCAGATGCCATCTTAGGCTCTAGCCCCAGCTGGCATTGCTAGAAGCCAGATGACCAGATGCCCCAACCACAAGTGTCAGCTGCACTCCCACCCTAATGGGATTCACTGCTCCTATTTCCCTGCCCACCCCCCTGGCAAAGGTTTAACAGGACCTGTTCCAAAACGCTTGCTCTCTTTCTTATTCTCCCTTACTCTCTCTTTCTCTCTTACACTCTCGCCCTCTCCCCTCAGCCTGTCAGGTTTCCCCCACCAGACAATAAACCTTTCTCTTCAAAAAAAAAAAGGAAAATGCCACATTTTATTTTAAAGAAGGCACAATATTTAGGTAGTTTTTGTCAGCTTTTTTCTCCTATCAGTTCTAGCATCTGCAGTAGAATGATGATGTTGACACCTTCAGGCCAGAAAATGTCTTCTTTAACCTTCCATTCCTCCTAAGGCATGCAAACCCTGCAATCAGATCCCGTTAGGAATCTGCTCATTGACAGTCTTTTCTTCCTTGTCCCTTGCTTTGCTACATGGCTTGTGTCCCCACTGGAGTGATGGCCGTGAATGAGACAAGGATGTTTATGATGAGTGCTTCATAATGAGACATTGTTGTCCTCATCCAAGAAGATTTCATTTTATGTCCTCTTTGTACTCAGGAGGAAGACCCAGGTTACTCTCTGGGCACTGTTGTAAGATAGGTTTTGTCAGCACATACTCATTGCCTGCCATGTTTGGTGTGGTAGAGACTACTGCTAATTTTGTGAAATAGTCTAGTCCCCTCCTTTTCATAAACTTGACTCTCATTGGCATCTGTAGAATCTTTCAGAGCTTCAGCATACATGGAAATGAGAGCTTGGCACATGTATCTCAATCTTTTCGTACTACTGGGCAGATTTGAGAAAATGTGTGTTGATTGCATAATACCTAGTTTACTTGGCAGGCACTTGCATAAATTACAGTAAACCAAATTAAATGAAATTTAAACAAAAATAAATTTGGTCACAAAATGTAAATAAGAGAAATGGACAAAGTCTTAGATACATAAAATCTACCAAGTTTAATTCAAGAAAACCTAAGCAGACTAATAACAAGTGATGTGATTGAAGCAGTAATTAGAATTCTCACTTCAAGGAAATGTCAAGGACCTGATGGCTTTCCTACTGAGTTCTACAAAACACTTAAAAAGGAACTAACTTCAGAGTTATAGAAACATTTAAAGAGGAACTAACTCCACTACTTTTTGAACTATTTCAAAATATTGAACAGGATGGAACTCTGTAAAGCTCTTTTTACAAGCCCATTATTACTCTGATACCAAAAGTCAAAGGCATAACACAAAAATACCATAGATGCAAAAATTGATGACAAACAATTAACAAAACAAATCCAAAATCACATCAAAAAGATCATACAGCACAATTGAGTAGGATTTATCCTAGAGATGTAAGGGTGATTCAGCATTCACAAATCATTAAACATCATACATCACATCCATAGAAGAAAGGTAGAACCATATTGTTATCTCGATAGATTCAGAGAGCATTTGATAAAATTCAGCATAATTTAATGAAAAAACTATCCTCACATTAGGTGTAGAAGGAATATGCCTAAAAATTATAAAGACTATATGTGATAAACCATCAACCAATATCATACTGATTGGGAAAGTTGAGAGTACTTTTTCTCAGATCTGGAAGACAAGGATGTACACTTTCACCACTCTTATTTAATATAGTATTGGATAGGTTTATTAGCAAGACCAATAAGGTAGAAGAAAAAGAAGGCATCAGAATAGGAAAAGAGGAAATCAAAATACATGAGGTTATACACGGAAAAACCTATACATTCCACCAAAAAGGTGTTAGAACTTATAAACCAATTCAGTAAAGTTGTAGGTTACAAAATAAACATAGAAAAAAATATGCAAATGAGGAATTTACTGAACAAGAAATCAAGGAAGAAATCCCATTCACAATAGCCACAGAAAATCAAATGCTAAAAAAAAAATTAAACAAAGAAGTGAAAGTGGAGATTATAAAACACTCATGAAAAAATCAAAAAAGACATAAAAAATTGGAAATCTATTCCTTACTCATAGATTGCAAAAGCTAATATTATTAAAACATCTGTATTACCTAAAGCAACTCACAATGTCAATGTAATCCCTACCAAAATACCAATGACATTCTTTAGAGAAATAGAAAAAAAATAATAAAATTTAGGGAATCACAACAGACCCAGAATATCCAAAGAAATCCACAGTGGAGAAAAACAAATTCACACAGAAGGCATCACAATACCTGGCTTTAAAGAATACTATAAAGATATAGAAGTTAGAACAGCATGGTACTGGCATAAAAACTGATACATAGAGCAATGGCACAGAATGGAGAGCCCAAAAATTAATCCACTTACATATAGTCAACTGAATTTTGACTAAAGTGCCCAGACCATATGTTGGAGAAAGAATAAGCTCTTCAATAAATTGTGCTAGCAAAAGTGGATGTATATACATAGAAAAATGAAGTTAGCTCCATACCTCTCACCATAATCAAAAATCAACTCAAGATAGTTCAAAGACCTAAATTTAAAGCTTGGGACCAGCTGACCCTAACCCTGAGAAGCTGGCAGCTCCAGGAGGCTCCAGCAGGAGTGCAGAACACAATAAGGTGGCAGCTCAGGGTGAGCAAGCAGGCACACAGAGTGCAATGAGGGAGCCCAGTCATCTATCCACTACAGCCTCCTCTCTTCAAGCAGAAACCTGACCCCATCTGAGAGACACCCCAGCCCCACCCTCTTCAAGCCACCAGGGCAGAGCCTAGCTAGCAGTGTAGGGGACATGAGGAGGAGCCACCTGCCCACTCCCTCTCCTTCCCTTCTTTTGGGCTCCTCACTCCCCCACCACTGCAGAGCAGCACCAGGTCAGGGTCAGTGGCCAAAGTCAGTAAAAAGGAACTCAACTCCAACCACAGGGGGCCAACCAGATCTGAGAAAAAGAGCAAAAAGAAGCAGTTGATGACGTGAAAATGAAATAGACTTAATGAACAAGCCAGTAAGGAGATTTTGAAAGTAGAACAGATATAAAACAAATTCCTCACAATTTATTTTTTAGAAGAGGCCAGAACTGATCACCAGAATCACAAATTTGGGGGTAGCAACTTGGCAACCATCCAAAGTATCTGCACTGCTTGGGGAGGAGAATGAAGAGGTGCTGCCTAATCTGAAAAGAGTTGAAGTGACAGAATTTGAAGGTATTAAATCAGTTAGAGAATAGATTTTTATTTTGATGAAAATCCTTACTTCAAAAATTAAGTTCTCTCCAAAGAATGCCATCTAAATGAGAGTAGTGATCCATCTTTAAAGTCCACTGAAATAAAATGGAAACATTGAGAGGAGGTGATGAAACATTCAAGTCAAAGGCAGAACAAAGCCCACAGGAAGAGGGAATGTGAGGAACCAGAGTGCTTCTTTAGCTTGTTTCCTGACCACTCTGTTGCAGGTGCACAGGACTTAGGAGAGGTCATCAAAGATGCTATTTGGCTGAATCCATTACAATACTACTTGGTTCCTGATATGGATGACAGGGAAGGGGAGGAGGAAGAAGATGAAGAAGAAGAGTTCGAAGACATTGATGAAGAAAGGAATGAGGATGAAGGTGAAGAAGATAAAGATGATGATGAAGGGGAAGAAAGAGAGTAGGATGAAGGAAAAGATGGCTAATAGAAGACACCAATGAGTCCAGCTTTTTTTTTTTTCCCTCCAGTTCCTGGGAGCAAGTTGCCATCTTGTTATTTTTATTTTGATCTCTTTTGTTCTGAGCCTCTTGTTTTGATGTCTCTTTTCTCTACAGCATGTTTCTCACCTTACTATGGGTGCAAGGGCCTAAGGGCTTGGGCCATCTTCTGCTGCTTTCTATTCCAAGGTATTTAAAATTGTTTAGCTAATTGTGAATGGGACTGATCCTACAATTTCTTTCTCAGCCTTGAATTATTTTCATATAAATACTATTGATTTTTGTGTGATTTTATAACCTGCAACTTTAGTGGGCTCTCTTATGCATTCCAGTAGACTCTTAATTGAGTCTTTGGATTGTTCTATAAATAGAATCATGCAAATATGGATTATTTGACTTCCTCCTTTCCCATTTGTATCTCTTTACATTTCTTGCTTAATAGCTCTGGCTAAAACTTCCAGTACTATATTGAATAGTAATGGTGAAAGTGGGCATCCTTGTCTGGTTCCAGGTCTTAGTGTAAATGCTTCCAGCTTTTCCTCCATTTAAAATTATGCTGTCTGTGGGTTTCTCATATATTGGATTGATAGTGTTAAAATATGTTCTTTCTGGGACCATCAAAGAAGGAGGTACCTTCCTCTGAAGGGAGGAGAGAACTTCCACTTTGACTATGACCCTTTAGAAATAAGATTGAAGTTGGCGAATGCTAAAGGCTTCCATAGCCTCGGCAACTCATGAATAGAACCCAGGGAAATTACTGACACCATAAACAAGAGTGTTAAATTGTTAAATCAACATCAAGAGTCACTGTGCACTTGCGTCCCATGTGGGATCTGTCCTTAACGGGTTGTCCAATGTGAAGTAATGCTATAGCTAATACTGAAACAGTATTTTTACACTTTGTGTTTCTATGTGGGTGCAAGCTGATGAAATCTTTACTTAGTAAATACTGAATCGATCTCCTGTATATAAAGATAATTGAAAATGAAAAAAAAGCAAACAAACTTGGTGTTAAATTGGAAATTACATAGAAAATTAATCAAATTTTTAAAAAAATATCATGTAGGATCTCTGACATTAATGTGCTGTACACTGTGATTTAATGCTATAACTAGTACTCCAACAGTATTTTTCACTTAGTGTTGCTATGTGAGGGCAAACCATTGAAATCTACTTTATATATACTAAACTGATTTTCTGTATATAAAGAGAATTGAAAATGAATCTTGATGTGAATAGAAGGGGAGAGAGAGTGGGAAAGGGGAGGGTTGCGGGTGGGAGGGAAGTTATGGGTGGGTGGGGGAAGCCATTGTAATCCATAAGCTGTACTTTGGAAATTTATATTCATTAAATAAAAGCTTTAAAAAAATGTTCTTTCTCGGCGCCGGCACACCGGGTTCTAGTCCCGGTTGGGGCGCCGGATTCTATCCCGGTTGCCCCTCTTCCAGGCCAGCTGTCTGCTATGGCCCGGGAAGGCAGTGGAGGATGGCCCAAGTCCTTGGGCCCTGCACCCACATGGGAGACCAGGAGAAACACCTGGCTCCTGGCTTTGGATCAGCGCAATGCGCCGGCTGCAGCGGCCATTGGAGGGTGAACCAACGGCAAAAAGGAAGACCTTTCTCTCTGTCTCTCTCTCTCACTATCCACTCTGCCTGTCAACAACAACAACAACAAAAATGTTCTTTCTATACACAATTTGTTTAAGGTTCTTTATCATGAAAGGATGCTATATTTTATCAAATATTTTCTCTATATCTATTAAGATGACCATGGAGCTGGTGCTTTGATGTAGTAGACTGATTCTACCTGCTATGCCAGCATCCATATGGGCACTGGTTCATGTCCTGGCTACTCCTCCTAGGATCCAGTTTGCTGCTTATGGCCTAGGAAAGCAGTAGAAGATGACCCGAGTACTTGGGCTGCTGCACCTATGTGGGAGACCTGGGATAAGTTCCTGGTTCTTGGATTTATATCAGCCCAATAGTTGCCATTGTGGCCATTTGGAGAGTGAACCAGCAGATGGAAGACCTTTCTCTATGTCTCTCCCTCTCTCTATAACTCTAACTCTCAAATAAAATAAATAAAATCTTTTTAAATATAATCATGTTATATTATGCAATTGTTAATCTGAGGGTTTTTTTTTTATTAGTTGGGCCAATGATTTTTCAATTTTCTTTATTTTTCCAAAAAGCCAACTACCCATTCCACTGATATTTTGTATGGTTTGCCACAGTTCAATTTTTTATTTCTTCTGCAATTTTTATTATTTTGTTCTCCTAACAATTTTGGGTTTGATTTGTTCTTGTTTTTCTTGGTCCTTGAGATGCATTGTGAGATCATTTGTTTGATGCCTTTCCAATTTCTTGATGTAGGCCCTAATTGCTATGAACTTCTCTCTTAACACTGCTTTTGCTGTATCTCATAAGTTTTGATGTGTTTTCTTGTCATCTTCATTCATTTCCAGGAATTTTTTTATTCCCCTTTTGATTTCTTTTATATGCACTATTTATTCAGGGGCATTTTGTTCAGTCTCCATGTATTTGTAGATTTTCAAGAATTTCTTATGTTGCTAATTCCTAGATTCATTTTATTGTAGTCAGAAAAGATACCTTTATGATTTTAATATTTTTGAATTTATTGAGATATTTTATGGTGTTATGTGTGACCTATTCTATAGACTGTTCCATGCAATAATTAAAAGAATGTGCATTCTGCAACTGCTTCAGTCCTCAAATAGCTACAACAGCCAGGGCTGAGTCAGTCTGCAGCCAGTAGCCAAGAGCTTCATTTGGGTCTCCCAAATAGGTGGCAGGGGCCCAATCCCTTGTGTCATCTTCTGCTTTTCCAGGTGCATTTGCATGGAGCTGGTTCAGAAGTGGAGCAATCAGAACTTGAACTGGCACACATATGGGATGCTTGCCTCACAGACTATGGTTTAACCCATCACACCCTAGCACTGGTTCCTTTCTTAGGGAATTTTTAGAGGTTAGTAATGCGCACAGCTTTGCAACCCTTGCATTGATTTTTTGGGGGGGGAGGTGTTATTTTCATTGTATACTCTGGCATTAAGAGTTCTTGATTTTCTTTTTCATAGTTTTTATCTATTTTTACAGCAAGACATTAGGGACTTCTCTGTGGACTCTAATAAGACTCTGTGATTAATGTTGGTCTGCACCAGGATATGTTTTGAAATGCCAAGGTGAGCTGGCCCTGTGGCACAGTAGGTTAATCCTCTTCATACAGTGCCAGTATCCCATATGGGCACTGATTCTAGTCCCAGGTGCTTCTCTTCTAATCCAGCTCTCTACTATGGCCTGGGAAAGCAATGGGAGATGGTCCAATTCCTTGGGCCAATGCACTCATTGGAGAAACCTGGAAGAAGCTCCTGGCTCCTGGCTTTGCATTGGCATAACTCCAGCTATTGTGGCCACATGGGGAGCAAATCAGTGAATGGAAGCCTTTCTCTTTGTCTCTTCCTCTCTCTGTAACTCTACTTCTCAAATAAATAAATAAAACCTAAAAATAAAAAATGAGAGAGAAATGCCAAAGTGAAATGTATTACCAAATCCTGTCCAAATTGATGACAACCAGGCATGGAGTTTTCTCCCTCCACAAAACCACCAGACATTGGCCTATGGTATTCTTAAGGCTGAAGAGTTATTGCTATTAAGAGTCACTGGCCGGTGCCATGGCTCACTAGGCTAATCCTCTGCCTGCGGCGCTGGCACCCTGGGTCCTAGTCCCGGTCGGGGCACTGGATTCTGTCCCGGTTGCTCCTCTTCCAGTCCAGCTCTCTGCTGTGGCCCAGGAGTGCAGTGGAGGATGGCCCAAGTGCTTGGGCCCTGCACCCGTAAGGGAGACCAGGAGAAGCACCTGGCTCCTGGCTTTGGATTGGTGCAGCACGCTGGCCGTAGCGGCCATTTGGGGGGGGGGGTGTGAACCAACGGAAGGAAGACCTTTCTCTCTCTCTCTCTCTCTCTCTCTCTCACTGTCTAACTCTGCCTGTCCAAAAAAAAAAAAAAAAGAATTTTTTTTCTTATTTTTTTTCTTTTTTCTTTTCGACAGGCAGAGTGGACAGTGAGAGAGAGAGAGAGAGAGAGAGAGAGACAGAAAGGTCTTCCTTTGCCATTGGTTCACCCTCCAATGGCCACCGCGCTGGCTGGCGCACCGCGCTGGTCTGAAGGCAGGAGCCAGGTGCTTCTCTTGGCCTATTGAGCCTATTGAGCCATGGTGCTATTTAATTTTCTCGTAATTTTAAGAATACTATTGTTCTTTTTTATTTCTAGCCTCACTCCATCATTGGCTGAGTAGTTTTGCACTATGGTTTCAATCTTTAAATTTACTGAGACTTGCTTTCTATCCTAATATATCGTCTATCCTAGGAAATGTCCGATGTGCTGATGAGAAGAATGTATATTCTGTAGCTGTTGCATGAAATGTACTGTGTATATCTTGTAGGTTGATTTGCTCAATAGTACAATTCAACTTTAATGTACCTTTTTGTTGCTTTCCTAAATGATCATTTTGATCAGTCCTTCAATTGATGACTGTGGGATGTTCAAATCCACCCTATTACCGTATTGGAGAATATATCAGTCTAATAATATTTTCTGTGTATATCTAGGTGGTCTTGTGTTGAGTGTGTGTGTGGGGGGGCTCTGGTCTTGTGTTGAATGTTTGGGTGTATGAGTGTTATATCTCTTTCTAATCAGTCCTTATATTAATAAGTAATGTCCTTATTTATCATTGATTACAGTTTTTATTTAAAGCATGTTTTACCTGATATGAGTGTAGCAATTCCCACTAATATTTTGTTTCCATTTGCCTGGTAAACTTTCTTCCAGCCCTTCACTTTCATTCTGTGTGTATCTTCTGATGTGAGTTTCTTGTAAACAACATACAGTGGGGCTTGATTTTTTTAATTTATCCATGCAATGTCTGTTTAGAATTTATTTAGATAAGAATTAACACTTTCCATTGGTTGATCAGTAGAGACTTTCTCAAGGCTCATCTTGTGCTTATGAATTCTCTCACTTTTGTCTTGGAAAACTTTTTTCTCCTTCAGTTTTAAAGGCCGGCACACCCTCCAATGGCCACCGCGCTGGCTGGCGCACCGCGCTGGTCTGAAGGCAGGAGCCAGGTGCTTCTCCTGGCCTATTGAGCCTATTGAGCCGTGGTGCCGGCTAAAAGACAGAAATTTAAAGCTAGCTAGTGGGAGCTAGGCAGCGTTGTGGCACAACAGGTTAAAGACAACGTCAGCGGAAGATGGGCCAAGTAGTTGTGTCCTCGTCACCCACAATGGTGACCCAGATGGAGTTCCTGGCTGCTGGCTTTGGCCTAGCCCAGCCTCAGCTGCTGTGGGCATTTGGGAAATGAATGAGTGGATGGAAGATCTCTCTCTCTCTCTCTCTCTCTCTCTCTCCCTCTCTCCCTCTCTCCCTCTCTCCCTCTCTCCCTCTCTCCCTCTCTCCCTCTCTCCCTCTCTCTCTCTCCCCCACCACCTCTCCTACCTCTCCTCTCTCCCCCCTCTCTCTATCCTTCTCTTTGTCACTGCATTTCACATAAAAAAAGAAAGAAAAATTGCATAAATCAATGTATCTCTCCAAGAAACATAGAAAGCCGGGCAGGTTTGTTGTGCTTCCACCCTGGTGGTGGAAGGAGACACACATCGAGGAGATACTGGGCCATCCTTTATAACAGTACTACCTAGGGAGGGAGGGCGGGCCGTCCCGGCTGGAGACAGTGATTGCATTGAAGAAAGTGAGAGTGTGAGTGTGAGTGTGTGCCTGTGTTCCTGTCTGGCCCAGCTACCAGCTAACGGGAGGCCCTCCCGCTCATCATTGGATGAGATTTCTGGAGAGCCAGGCCTGGAGAAACGTGGCCCAAGGGTGTGTGTGTGTGTGTGTGTGTGTGAGAGAGAGAGAGAGAGAGAGAGAATCTGGAGCTGACTCACGGGCCTGGGACCCAGTGTCATTCCCCATTCACCTTCCTCCCTCGGCCTCCTCTGCCCTGTCCTGCCCTTCATCCCCCCCTTCCTCCCCACCCACCCCCGCCGAGAGAACCAAAGCTCTCTACGGCGATACTCGCGCGCCACCTAGCGACCACAGTATCAGATCGGGCACGGTGGCCGGTGAAAGCCAAAATGGCGCTGGCGACTAAACAGTGTCCTGAGTATCGCGAGGCTTCGGGGTGGAGGCTGCGCAGTGGTTGGGGGCCTGTTTAGCACATGCGCGGTGTGGAGCACAGGCGAGCTTTCTGCTGTGGGGTGGGCGGCGGGGGGGGGGGCATTTTTCTCTGGGCTGGGGCGCCGCCGCCGCCGCCGCCGCCGCCGCCGCTGCCGCCGCGCTGCCGCGAGAAGGGTGGGGAGCTGGCCGGGGGCGGGGAGCGGGCTGTGACTGGGGGTCGGCTCTTGGGTCCTTGGGCGCCACCCTGGGTGATCTGAGTCCCCTGTGGGTCACCGTTGGCGTCTTTCTTTCTCTTTCTTTCTTTCTTTCTTTCTTTCTTTCTTTCTTTCTTTCTTTCTTTCTTCTCTTCCTTCCTTCCTTCCTTCCTTCCTTCCTTCCTTCCTTCCTTCCTTCCTTCCTTCCTTCTTTTATGTTCTCTTTCTCAGTTTATTCCCTGTTGTCTCTTGCTCTCGTGCTGTTCCCCGCTCGTCCGTGTGTCTGTCCGTCTCCTTCTAGCTTCTTTCTCTTTCTCACGACTTTATTTCTCACTCCCCCTTTGACTTGATATTCTTTGCCCTTTCTTATTTTTTCTTCCCACTTGCTTGCCTTCTCTCTCTCTGTCTCTGTCTCTGTCTCTCTGTCTCTTTCTCTCTCGTCTTTTTAAATCTTCATGCTCTCTCCTCTCTTCCTTATTTTGGTTTCATTTTTGTCTCCCACCTTCCCTCATGTGTTTCCTCTCTTTGTCGTGTCCTCGTGTCCTCACGGTTTTCTTTCTAAACTTCCATTCCTTCTTTTCCCCATTTTTTACGTTTTCTTTCTCTCTTCTTAGTTTTTGTCTTTCTGTTCGTCCTCCTTTTTTTTTCTTCTTACTCCAATTTCTCTCTCTCTCTCTCTCTCTCTCTCTCTCTCTCTCTCTCTCTCTCGTGTTCTTTCAATGTTTTCCCCTCTTTTTAATTCTCTCTGCCACTCTCTTGTCTTTTCTTCCTCCTTTCCTTTCCTTCCTTCACCTTTGGGTGGCCAAGTGGACTTTTTAAAGAAGTCTTTAGATTCCCAGGGTCACTGGGAAGAACGCACGGTCCTGAGTGCAACACGATTCTCATCAATTCTTATGTGAATGTGATATCAATACAAAGAGAAGAGGTTCGATGTAGTTCACAGATACAAAAAATAAGAATATGACACACTCCACTCCACTCCACTCCCCCCTCGCCCCCCCCCCCCCGTTTTTTAAAACTTCTGTGTAAATAGTGATCTGTGGAGTGTATCCCAGGCAATAGTGAAGCCCATGGATGGCCTCTGCCACAGATGGTGTGCTGCCAGAGGATGAGCCTCCTTCCCGATGCCCCCCTCTCCCTCCCCACACACACCCCGTGAGCCAAGAGAAGACGAAGACCCCCTCCCTGGGGGTCTGACAGGCTGACTCCCGGAGCCAGGTGAGGCCAGACCTGTCTTTGGGAGGCACTTCATGCTCTGAGATTTCCAGCCTGCTGAGTCCCAACCCTCGGCTGTGTGGGCACCTATGCCCCACAGCCTTTGTGGTTATGCAGACACCTGCCCCCGACCCCCTCCACACACTCTCTGCCCCCGGGCAGCCGAGAAACACGTTCTGAGCGTCCCCCTGCCGCCTGGATGCATCCAGCTGGCTGTCCCTTGGTTCCTCGGTGTCGGTTGTTGGACTCCACCTGGTGGCCGCCTTGATATGGCTGTCGCGGGCTCCGGAGCCGGCAAGGGATGACAAGTGGCCGAGGAGCCCGAGACAGAGTGTGACAAAGTCCCTAAGCTGCAGGAAGGACTGTCCCTGCCCTGCTGGGACCTGGGGGCCTGATGTATTGGTCGGAGATTGGGCCTGGAGGATGGCAAGTGAGCAGGCGGAGGCTGTGGAGGGAGGCGGGCGTCGCCTCGCGCCTGAACGTGGCTAGACTGGGGTGGCGCTACTGTTGGCGGGTAGACCAGCACACCCTGTCACACTACGTACTGGTAGTGCTGCTGCCACCACTGCCACCAACTGCAGAGACCGACCGGAGATGTCGATCTGTGGGCGGCAGAGGGAAGGGTGCCTTGGCCTGGGACTTTGTTTTTCCTTTTTTTTTTTTTTTTTTTTTTCTTTCTTCTTTCTTCGAAGTCCTTCTGCACTTGGGCCTAACCCTAATTACTTGCTACTTGCCACTAAGGAAGGTCTGGACTGTTTTGTTTTTTTGTTTTGTTTTGTTTTGTTTTGTTTTTTTCCCCAAAGTCCCCCTTCAGGGAGTGATCGAAGGTCGCTTTTTTTTTTTTTTTTTTCCCCTTTGACAGGCAGAGCGGACAGTGAGAGAGAGAGACAGAGAGAAAGGTCCTCCGTTGCCATTGGTTCACCCTCCAATGGCTGCCACGGCCAGTGCGCTGCGGCCGGCGCACCACGCTGATCCGAAGGCAGGAGCCAGGTGCTTCCTTCTGGTCTCCCATGGGGTGCAGGGCCCAAGCACTTGGGCCATCCTCCACTGCACTCCCGGGCCACAGCAGAGAGCTGGCCTGGAAGAGGGGCAACCGGGACAGAATCCGGCGCCCCGACCGGGACTATAACCCGGTGTGCCGGCGCCCCAAGGTGGAGGATTAGCCTATTGAGCCACGGCGCCGGCCCCTGGGTTGCCTTTTGAGGGCCAGAGGCCAGTCTACTGGAGCCCGTGTGTGTGTGAGTTAAGGATGTAGGTGGCGGGTGGCGGGTGGCGGGTGGCGGGTGGCATGCTCATGTCCCTATTCCCCCTCCCCCACCCCAGGTCGACCAGGTGGCAGAGGAGTGTGCTCTAACAGAGATGGGTGGCATTTTGGGGACAAGTGACCGGGTCCCCAAGCTCAGAGGTGGCTGTGTCCAGTGCATCAGCCCCGTGCCCTCTCGCGTGGACATTTTTATACTTGGAGTTGTGGTTTTGGACCTGCAGGTAAGTGCTGACACGCTGTTCTCTGGTGACTGTCGCCAGAGAGAGGGGACTCCGGACGTGCGTTGGGGACACGGGGACAAAGTGGGCTTCCAGTGGGCTGGTGCTCGACCGTGCTCCTTTCTGAGAGCCACCTGCTTGGGCTCGCGCGGTGGCTTGTGTGCGTTCGTCCCGGTTGTCCCGCGACGGTGATGCCACCTCCGGCCTATGGTGCCCGAGGGCGGTGGGGGTGAGGCGGGCGTCGGGTCCTCTACCCGCGTGCGCTCCTTGCCGCTGGTGAGCCGATCGCCTGGTGGTTGTGACAACCCTCTGACTGAAAGGACCTCGATGAGGGGTGGCTTCATGCCACACGTGTGCGTGTCAGGCGTTCTCCGCTGGGGTTGTCTACCGCCTGCAGTGGGAGGCGGGGGCCGGCGAGGCTGCAGCGGGCCCCACTGGTGGCTGTCCTTGCCGGGTCGTGCCCCCCGCCCTCACTCCACGTGTTAAAACTCCGAGCTGACTGTGACCGATGTGGTGCTGTGGTGCTCTCCTGGGCCGGACCTAAGCTGCTCCAGATGAGGGACGGCCGTTCATGGCGAACGCTGCCGAGCCTCTCGTTCTGGCCTGCGGGCCCCTCGTTCTGCCTTCCCCACCCGTGGGTGGTGTGTGGGTAGCAGGGGTGCGGAAACCGGCCCGACCTCTGCTGTCCCCGTGCTTTTGCGCGCGGGGGGGTGCTGGGGTCCTGTGACGTGGCGGGCATCCCTCGCTGTCGCCCTGTCGTGGGCTGTGGCTGTGGAGCCTTGACTCCACGCGAGCCTGTGCGGTGCCCCTGGAGCGGTCCAGGTTGTGCCTCAGGTGCCTGAAGCCGAGTGGTGGTGTTGCTCCTGTCCCCCCAGTGCCCTCTCCCGGGTGTCGCTGCTGTGGCTGCCTCTGGCTGCTGCCTGTGCCCCTTGGGAGTGTTGGGGGGGTCGAGGCGGTAAGAGAAGGGGAGACCCGTGCGTGCTTCGCCTCGCTGGAGGGAGGCTGCCGGTGTCGTGCCGTCCCCACGTGTGTGGGGGGTATCGGCTTGGCGGGCGCATGCCTGCGTGCTTGCCACCCCCTGTGGGGTGGTGTGTGCCAGGTGTGTCGAGCGGTCGCGGCGTGGTCCGGCCCGGCTGGACGAGTGCGGGGGCTGGGAAGGGCTGTGGCGAATGGGATTGGTAATGCGCCCAGCCTGCCCTGGCCCTGGCCGCGGATGCTCAAAGTGCCATTTCTTTACCTATACCGCAGACCCCCCCCCCCCCGCCCCGATTGCGTGGCCTCGGGTGGTGCTCCCTCGGTTTGCCTCCTGCCGGCCCGGCGGGGAGGGGGCAGTTGGAGTGGGGGTGTGGCCCACCTTCGGTGAGGAAAGCCTTCTCTAGCGATCCGAGAGGGGCGTGCCTTCTGATGGGGTACCGTTACCCCCTGGCCGCCGTCCCTCCTGTGCTGAGTGCGTTGGGTGGCGTGCTCCACCCGTGCGCCCCGTTTGCCCCTTCTGTTGGGGGGGGAAGCGTAGGCGTGCTGGTGGGTCTGCCGGTCCCCGCGGTGGGGACCGGGGCGCTGCTCTTTCGGCCCTAACGGCCGCGGCCCGCGCCTCCCCCCTCCGTGTTGGGGGAGGGTCCCGCCGGGCCGGGCTGGCGGTCCGTCGCTCGTTCGTGTTTGGGGCCGGCGCGCGCGCCCGTGCGTGCGCGTGCCTTCCGTGTCACTCTCCGTGTTTGCCTTGTCGGCCGGGGCTGGGCGGGGGCGCGCGTGGTCTGTCCTGCGCGTCCCCGGGGCTGTGGCGCGAGCGGGCGGCTCCCTGCTTCCCCTGCTCGCCACCCCGGGCTGCGACTGGCCGTCATCG